>NC_141685.1:1736424541-1737024541 GCF_964263255.1 Lissotriton vulgaris
CATGGCCCAGTGTCCTAGGCACAGATTGCACCCTCCATCTGGGTCCTTATTCCTCCATGACTGGGGTGGCAAGATCTTGCTATGGATTTTTCCTTTTCTTAAGGACAGAGCTCAACAGATGCCACATCTAAGTTCAAAGACCTGAGGGGGACATCTTGAGGGTCAGGAATTCACTCTAGCAGAGACCAGCAGGGCACAGGCAGCATGTCAGCTGGGCACTACTGGGAGCATCTGAAGCTTGTTATGTCCCTGTAGCTCAGAACAAGAGGTCAGTCAGCTGACCCTTGGAGTCACTACAGCCTGGAATCAAGTGTGCAGGCCAAGCCTTACTTCTCAGCAAGCAGGGCACCAGACAGCTGGGCAGCAGAGTAGCAGTGAAGCAGTTTAGAAGTCCTTCTGGCAGCAGAGCAAGATTATAGTCCATATTCTGTAATATCCACAGGTCCAGAGGTGTACTGAAGAGTTGGGCCTAATCATCCACTATTTATAGTGCCTTCTTTGAAGTAGGAGAGGTTTCCAGAGAATTACGTTTGAAGTTCTTGAGGCTTACTGCCTTCCCTGCCCTTGCTCCAAGCTGGCTCCATGAACATTGTAGTCGTGAAAAGGTATTAGTGTGAAGTCAGGGCATAGCCTATTCAGTTGCAAGTTGGGCTGTGCCCAGCTCTCCCCTCCCACCCTGCCGGTTGATGGCCCATCCAGGCACATTGAATCCCTCTTAATGTGTGACTGGCTGAGAGAAATTAACAAAGTCCAACTACACTTAGTCATGTGGCCCAGGAAGTGGCTGCAGGCACCAAATAGGGTAGCAAAATGCCAACTTTCTTGTAGTAGAAATATAAATGGAAAGAGTTGTGTTATACTCCAAAGTAACTCAATATTTTTTACTAGAATAAAAACTGGTAAACTAATTCATAAAGCTTTGTGTGCACTCTGTGAGGGGGCTCAACCCTCACCCCTAAATTAAAATGAAAAATGTACCTAGAACGAATGCTCTACACACGGTGTGCACTACTGTTTCTCAGTGATGGGAGTACAAACTAATTTTATCTCGAGTATATCATCTTTAACAACAAGTACTGGAGTAGACTTAACTCTGATCATCAACCATCAATAATATTGCACATTGTACTACTCATAAACAAAATCTTCATCAAGTCAATTGAATTGCAAAGACATGATTCTTGACAATGAATTTTTGACAAAACATTTCTCACATGGGAGCAAGTCTTGATGTTCGCCACCAGCAATGTGATTCATACCTATGATTCATCCCAATGCATTTCGGGCTGTAATAGAAGCCCTTCGTCAGGGGTATCTATAATCAAAAGCATATAAAAAAGATTTTGGAGGAGAAATTCAACATCTGACAATATTACCTGATAAACCTCATACTGTGAGGGACATTGGCCAATATATATGTGTAGAATCTACAACAGAGCAATGAGCAGGGCGTGGCTTGTCAGCCAATGGCTACGGACGTGTGAGCTTGAAGCTCTGCGCCGGCCCATCAAATTATCCTGTCAAAATATCATTGGCTCGGTTCTGGGGGTGCCCTGCGGACCCAGCCGTACCTGCTGCACGCTTAGAGTTGAGGACTGCAGGATTTGGGGGCCCGAAACGCTTTGAAAATCCTGCCGGTGCGCAAGGCACATATTAGCTCCGGGTAGCAAAGATGGTGGCGTGACGGGCACCCGAAATCTGGACGGCTGCAGAGCTGCCTGGAGTGCTCCCTACGGATACCTGGCCCGCCTAGAGGTGCGAGAAAGGGCCTGGGCAACTAGGGACGATCGAAGAGCGGAGGGGTGTTCCTCGACTGTTGAGGGGGCCCTGCTGGCGCTGAGTGCAGAGCTATAGACCAGAGAACACAAGATGGCAGCAAGCGGCACTTCGGGGATATCGGCGCCTCGTTGCTACCTGCGGTGCCCGGATTTACCCTGGGAAGGCGAGCGACACTGAAGGTTGGTGAATTGTTGTGCCCTGGCATACTGATTCCTGAGGAGCAGTGGGGGTACTATTGATATTGCAGGCGAGGCATTTGCCCTGGGAGGGCAGCAGGGTGCTGAGGGTAACAGACAGGACCATTGAGGACCGTGAAGCAGCACAGATTGCTTGCTGCGACGCCCTGACCTGCTTGGGAGCCGAGGCAGGAGTCCTGACGGGTGGAACAGTCCTGGGTACTACTGGATTGAGCCAGGAGTGTGTGGCGCATTCTGATAGAGGTAGTCGGCGTGCTCTTCTTGCAACTCATTTGGCCCTGCAGGAGATGTCGGAGGCTCTGGGCTACCTGAGAGGAAAATTGCAGCGGTGAGCAGCGACCCCCTGCCACTGCACCCTGTAGACCACTGATCTTGGCCTTGGAGTGGTAGGGACCCTGGGGTGGAAATGCTGAAGCCTGTGCCAGGGACCAATGACACAGTGCTGGGAGTGATGGCCTGAAGCCAGGCCGGTGTGACATCATACCCTGGGCATGCATACCCTCCGGCGACTGGGACTCCGCTCCCTCGGGCTGGCTGGCGGGTCCTGAGAGTACTGGAGCTGAGGTATGTGGTGCACCTAGTGAAATGAGCAAAGAGATAAATGTCGTAGGGGCGCATTCTCCACCTGCTTGCATGGTACCTGAAGAGCGCAGGCCCTGAGAGACTAGAAGTTTGAGCCCTTGCTGGAATTTGTCTGAGCACACAGGGCTCTCACAATATCGTTCTGCTGGGCGAGACCCTAACTTCTGGCTGATCTAGAGGTGGTGCTGGTAGGCTCCGAACGCAAGCCAACTACGACTCTGGCAATACACTGGTAGGGATATGGGGAAGCCCAGAGGCAAACAGATGACAGCTCCTCTGGACACAGTGATCAGGCCCAGGAGAAGGGGTGGCCTGCCGGAAGCCACAGCCCGTGGAGGGAGTTTCGGTGAGGCGGAGAGGCGGGGCGGGGGGTGCTAAAAACTGGAGTGTGGATAATTGAAGGGAAGTAAACAATGTAATTAATAAAACAAATTTCGTAGCGGCCCTGCATTGCAAAATGCGATGCAGGGTGTGCTACGAAATTTGTTTTATTAATTAAATTGTTTACTTACCTTCAATTATCCATACTCCAGTTTTTAGCACCCCCCACCCTGCCACTCCCCCGACCCGCCTCTCCGCCCCACCGAAACTCCCTCCACAGGCCGTGGAAGCCTGCCGGCCCCTACTGATCCTGGGGTGTCACAGCAGTTAGCTAGGATCTTCCAAGCCATAACGGACACTAGAGAAGCGCTTCAGCAGAACATAGCTACTGTGATGGTTTGGCTGGTACTCCTACAGGCAGAACATGCCAAATTGACTGAAAGGATGAAGTAGACGGAATCAACCTTGGCAGAGCTGGCGCTGGCCCAGCAGTCCTCACTGGACAGATGGGGGACATCACCCGCACAGTGCAGGCCTTAGAAAAGAGAGCTGAAGATGCGGAAGGAAGGAAAGAGAGGAATAATATACGGGTCCTAGGCCTGCCAGAGGGGATTGAAGTTACTAGAATGATCACCTACCTGGAGGATTGGCTCCGTAAAACAGTGGACCCGGAAAGATTGATTCAGTTCTTTACTCTGGAGTGGCTCACAGGGCTCCCGGCTCGGCCTCCAGCGCCTGGCAGACCGCCCTGCCAGGCGGTGGTGGCCAGGCTCCTTTATTATAAAGACAGCGATTCCTTACTGCAGACAGCACGCACTTCTGAACCTTACACAGTGAACAATAGTAAAGTGTCAATATTCCCCGACTATACATTGGATGTCCAGTGACGTTGCACATCTTTTCTAGCTGTTTAAAGGGCTCTACATGTTGAGGGAATCCCGTATTCCTTGATGTTCCCAGCCCGACTTTGGATCATCTTGGACGGCAAAACGCACTTTTGTGAGGACCCCAAAGAGGCGTGGGACTGGAAAGAAGGCTTTAAAACTGGTCACAAGCAGGTCAAGTGGGGTGAGGAGCGGTCCTCTGTGAAGCGGCTTTCACAGACAAATCGAAGACTGCAACAACGACGTCCCACCCTGAAGGTACCCAGCGCCTTACAAACTGAGATGGAGAGGGTTGATGCTTTAAGAACGGTGTTGGCGCTACTTCATGGACATAAAGCATCATCTGGAGAGGCCACAGGATCGGAGAAGATAACTGACGGTTTGGACTCAGAGATGTCTCAGGACGGCAGCGGCAGATTACCACATGTTACTCCGGGCACTGCAGATGAGATTATTTGTTTATGTTAGCTTTTGCCACTGTTTAGACCTGATCCTGTCTTTTTTCCACTTTCCTAAAGATTGATATTTGTGATTGACCTTCTTGACCAGGTCTTATTGGTTCACTGATGTTTGTCTTCTCATTTTTTAGATGGCGGGCGGAGGTGGGTGGGGGCTCTTGACGGGGTGGGATAGCTGCGGGTGGGCCTCCGGGGCTGGGGCAATATGTGCTCAGTGAGGCTTAGGCGTGGGATTGATTGGCACTTGCTTTGTGGGGTGTCATCGGTTGGTAGTCACCTCTCCCCTTGTTCCTCTATAGCCACTAGAAGGTCTAGAGTTTGAGAATAGTTTGGATGGGCGCTTACGTTTTAGTGCCCGTTCTGGGGTGGGGAAGGTGGGAATGTTCGCTTCTTTGCATGGGGAGGATCATGATGCCTTGGTGTATCACATTGAATGATTGGTTGGGAGGTGGTGTCAGGTGCTGCAATGGGGTCGTTACATGAATTAAAATGTATATTGTGTAATGTCAGGGGCATGCATACTATGGTGCGCTGTCATAAGATACATGCATACCTAGTGCGTAGGGGGTGCAAATAGCTTTCCTGCAGAAAAACCCACATTGCGCGTCAGGAGGACTTGCTTAGGTGTCGGTCAGCTCTTCTGTATGACTTATTCTGCTTTTGCGCGAGGTGTATTAATCTGGCCGAGGGAGGGGGTTCCTTTTCAGCCTCTCCACCAGATCAAGGATCCAGAGGGGAGGTATGTGTTGGTAGCGGGATGGCTAAATGGTAGAGATGTAGTACTAAGTAACATATATGCCCCTAATGCAGAGCAGCCTGCCTTTTTTGCGCAGCTAATGGGGAAATTGGCTTCATACCTGATAGGCTCAGTGATCATGGGTGGGGACTTTAATTCCATCGAAGATATATCAATGGATGGGTTCCGTCCACCACTCCCTGATGCACCAGTACATAAAATATCTAAAGCACAGCGGGATTGGCAGAATCAATGGGGTCTTGTGGACACCTGGAGCGCATATCACCTAACCATACACACCTACTCCTTCTTTTCAACACTGCATGACCTTCATGTTCGCCTGGATGTGGTGCTCTGCTCACTGGATGTTCACGTGGTAGTTAGGCATAGTGAGTATCTCACTAGAATGCTCTCATACCATAATCCGCTACTGCTACGATTGCATTGGGCACTGTCGCGCGCGAAGGTCCCGACCTGGTGCCTAAACCCAGAGTTGCTACTTTCTAGACAATACGGGTACTCCGTCCTCCATTGCGGTAGAGTTGGATGCCTTTAAAACAGTGATACGCAGGCAGTGTATGCTCAACAAAGTGGGGGTCCGTAGAGTATTGTTGCAGTATATTGAAAAGGCAGATCAGCGTTTGAGCTAGATTGAACGCGAAAGACCTGGTCAACCTGATAGACAGAAGGAGTTACTGGAGGCGAGGGAGACAGTGGCCACTCAGGTAGAGAGGTTGCGCTATTATGACTATAAACAATAATTAGTACAGGCACATGCGGAACGAGATAATTCAGGGGCGCTCTTGGCCTGGCTAGCTAATCCTGCACAGCGAGGTACAGTCACATCGGAGTTGTTGAGTCCATAAGGAGGGGCCAGCAAGAGATCGATGATCAGTTCTTTGCCTATTATGCAGATCTTTACCAGAGCAAGGTGGTTGTTTGACCTGGTACCATTGGCGTGAGTCTCTCTTCCATTTTTTACTGATTGCCTCCTCTGTTTTTTATCTGTTTTGCTGGTGAGATGCTTTGGCGCTGTGCCACTGCTATTCAGTGCCACACTGCAAGTGCTCCCTATGTTAAATTGATGTATTGATTAGTGACTCCATGATTGGGTTATTTGATTTACTTATCAGACCCTAGTACAGTTCACCATGTGTGCCCAGGGCCCAGGGCTTGTAGATCAAATGCTGCTGCTGGGATTACAGCACTGGTTTTGCCACCCACGGAAGCAGCTTGTGAAGTGTGTCTCAGGCCTGCCACGGCAGAGCCTGTGTGCAGTCTAGTACTGCCATGTCGACTTGGTAAGTGCACCCACTTGCCCGTCCCTAAACCTTCCCATTTCAAGTTTAGTATGCCTGAACTCAGAATGATAAAATACATCTTTTAGTGAAGTTGGTTTAACATTCGTGTTTGAAAATATCACTTTTAGAAAGTAGGTATTTTCTTGCCTAACTATCCAAGCCTGCTTCTGCTAGGTTGTGTATTCCTTGTCTGGAGTTTGAGTGACTCTGGCTGGGGGATTCCAGGAGACAGGGTGAGTCAGCACAGGGATGAATAGAGAGATCTGCAATTAGATGGGTGGGAGGAGTTGCACCTGGGACCTGAATAGCGCTCTGCCTTCCCTCCACAATGCTGGCTCCACCTCCTGTGGTGTGTCTGATGTCCCTGGACTACACTGTGAAAGGAAAGAAGGAGTCTTGTCAATAAAGTGCTCCAGGACTGACCAAAAATGGTTTGGACTAGGCAAAGGCCTCTCTGCCTTCAGAGAACAAAGTGAATATGAATATAAATATGGAGACCTTGACCCCAAGACTTTAGATCACTTCTGGGAACAAGACAAACCTTTTGCCAAGGAGTAGAACCAAGGAAGCTGCAGGAGTTTGGACTGCCCCTCTGCTAGTGTGCTTTTTGCTGGGTTGGCCTGTAGTGGTCTCTTCATTGCCAAGGAAAGGAGAAGGAACTTTAAGAGAACTTTCATCATCTTGCAGAATATTACTCTAAGGGCTTGATATGAACTTGCCTCCTGACCGAAGTCTCATCGATACCAGACTTCATCCCCTTCTGTTTCCATACATTTGGAACTTGCTGTTCTAGTGCTACAGAAGGAATCTGCAATACGGACGTCAAAGTAACGCCATCATCTGCAATGAAGGTGTAAGCGTTGCTCCGACTTGCAAAGTAGACCCAACGCCGGCCGCCGTGCCACATTGATGCCAGCGAACGACATCGTAATCCTGCCATATCCATGAGCGCTGCTCCGACTTGCGACGCCGCCCCGACGCCTGCTGCTGTGCCGCATCGACTCCGAAGCCAGCATCATTGCGGAGCTGATCGTCGACGTGGGTGGTCAAGAATCCATCGACATCGTGACATCGTACGGAACCATGGTTTCGGCGCCATTGTGACGTCACCTCCTCTCCGGTCAGGAACCAATACCTCCCCTGCCTGCGCAAGCATCCAGGATATTGACGCATCATCTCCCCTGAAGTAAGGAACCGACGCTGCAAAGCGTCAACGACGCCGCACCTCCCCGAAGCCATGAGCTGTCTTTGTTTTCGCTTTTCCATAGTGCAGTTCTTTGTGGGTCTGTTTTGACTTCGGGCGCTACGCAGCGCACCTCCCGGTCGACGCCGTACTTTGGGATTCCTTTGACCTTGACATTGTGATAACTCCGGTTGAGGTATTTGTTGCTAAAGACTATTTTGAAGGGAATAACCTATTTTTGAACTATTTCTACCATCTTGAAGAATTCTTATTGAGTACAGTATTGTGGATTTTTTTCGTTTATGGTCTTGTGATAAGTCTATATAAAGAATAATTATTTTCATAAAACCTGTATGGTGTCCATCTGTAGTGGTTTCACTGTATTACTGTATGTGTTCACAAATGCTTAACACACTGCCTCTGAGATAAGCCTGTCAGCTCGTGCCAAGCTACCAAGGGGGTGAGCAGGAGTTATCCAGTAGTGTAATCTCCTTTCCCTGACATAGAAGCAAGGGTCCCTATTTGGTCAACGGTGTATACCATTGCCAACTAGAGACTAAGCATGGGCGGAAAATCCGTTTCGCTCGCGGATTTTCGGGAAATTCGCAATCCGCGAGATTCGCGAATCTCCCGCAAAATCCGCAAATCCGCGAGCAGCGGATTTTGCTCGCACTGCTCGCACTGTTCGCGTGAGTTCGCGGCTTCCCAGTACAACTTCGCGCCCCGCGAATAAGTGCTAAATTGCAGAAATACGATCTTAGCAAAACTGAAACTACTTACCAGGTTCAAAAGTTCAGGCTCATCATTAGTAGCCATTTCCTGTAGTGCTTCCTGAGGGGCCCCTCCAGAGTTCAGTTGCCAGTTGCAACTATTATGTGACCCTGCTCTGAACCTCAGAATAGTTACACATATGCCACAAAGGTCCTGAATTACAGCTAAGGGAGACAAGCAGGAGCCAGGCTGGAAGTTAAAATCCATTAATCAGCCCCTAATTCATTATTGTCAGTTGGGGCAGGGCAGGTGTTGTAACTAATTTTGCAACAATGAAAGCACTTAGCAAGTGCAAAAGATCACTAATCAGGGCGCACTAAGGAAGCAGGTGCCAGCTAAAAAAATATTCTGTGACACATTAATCAGCCCCAAATTAATTCAGGTCACTTGAGGCAGGGAAGGTGTGCTTTGCTTTGCCGAAAATAATGTACACTGGACAACCAGAGGGTGTGGTGATGAAACAGAGGGTGGCATGGGTGGGCCAGAGGGTGGCATGAGTAGTCAGAGAGTGGCAGTGGTGACAGAGAGTGGCAGTGATGAAGAAGAGTGTCCCAAACAGGCTGGACACGTAGAAACAACAAGTTCGCAAAACTTGCGACCCGACAGGTAAGTTCGCAAATTGCGAAATTGTAAAAACCCTCGCGAACTGGCAGAAACACGGGCGAACACAAAAAAAAAAAATCCGCAAATTCACGGGAATTCGCGGATTTTGCGGATTGCGAATTCGCAAATCCGCAAAATTCGCGAACGCGAGATTCGCAAAATTCGCCCATGCTTACTAGAGACCCCCAGTTCTAACAGTGAATTTGCAGGAAGGAAACTTGCAGGTATTTATGGAGGCAGTATATCTTCCAGCCTTAGACAGGAAGCAAGCGGAGCTGCTGGGACAGGACATAACAATGGGGGAAGTGCGAGGTGCAATCAAGCATATGGCATGTAAAAAGATGCCTTGGGTAGACGGCTTACCAATCGAATTCTATGCCACGTATATAGATCTTCTGGCCCCTAAATTAGTAACAATCTAAAATGAGGCAAAGCGGGTGGGGCAATTACCGTCGACCACTCTTGAGGCGATCAATATTCCATTATTGAAGGCAGGGAAATTGCCCTTGGATAGGACGGCCTATTGCCCATTATCAATGCTCAACACTGACTATAAGATTCTTAGCCGGATATTGGCGACTCGCTTGCTCCCAATTTTATTTATTATGTTTTGGCTCTCGACGAGGGCCACATAAAATTCACACTACAGTTACAAAATAAGTACATACAAAAAATAGCATTCAATGAACACATGTAAATCAAATGACATCCATTGACAAACATACAAACAAAAGCAATATCAGACCTCTCCAAAGACATATTAATAAATAGCTAAGAAACCTTTAAAAAAGTAAAAAATATAGAAGCAAAATATTTCATTTAGAGGACAGTATAAAGTTTGTAGAAAAATATTCACATTTGAAATACCTAGTCGGAGACATATTGGTTTTAACCATTTGAGCCGCAATAGGTGGAGTGCAGGGCAGATCAACAAAACGTGCATACGATCCTGGATACTCAGATTACAGAAATTGCACATAGGAGAAGATCCATACCATTTGGATAAAAGTAGATTTAAAGGTAATAGATCATAACGCAAAAGAAACCATAATCTACGAACCCCATGTGGCAAATTCCATGTAGCATAGGGTTGGGCCAACTTCATAGAATACGAATTTAGGAGTAGATCGCAACCCCCTTTTTCTTGAATTGTATTCTTATCTGTCTGAAAACATAGTTCCCACGAAGCCTGTTTTAACAGTAGTTTTAACTCTGTTGGTGAGTGCAAGAACAGGACACTCTCATCTAACTTTAAAAGAGACACAGCTCTTCTAAAGTTCATTACTAGTCGTGAAAACTCTTTAAAGTTCCCCCATTAATTCATTTTTAAGAAGGGCTCTCATCGACCCCGATTCAGCTCTAGCCAAGCAAACCACCCATCTTACCAGGGCACATAATCCCTGTACCCAGCTGCTCCTAAGACCGAACTCGAGCCTACAAGCGGCCAGAGAGCACGCGGTATTGAGGGTGGATAGGGATCTTAATAGTTTCCCTTCAATTTTGTTACAGTAGTCCCAATGCTTCAACTCAATGAGTTCTATACCATATAGTATCGTAGGAGGAATCTTTGCCCTATACACCTCAAGTAAACACCCGAAGTGCCTTTTTCCGGTGGCAAGATAGACGGAGTTTAAACCTTTGCCATGAGCGAGGGGCTGCGTGAGCTATGCTCGATGTGGGGCCTCTCACTCAGATTAGCCGCAATGATTTTCCCCAAAAAGGTATAGGATTTAACAACCTCTAGTTTTTGGCCACCAATATACCATCCAAAATTTTCAGAACTGCACTTCTTTTTCCCGGCAATGCACATGATTTTGCTTTTAGAAGTATTAATCTTCATGAAATGAGAGACAGCAAAAGCATGAAGAGCTTGCAGCCAATTAGCGAGACCTTTGGGAGTTAAATCCAAAACAAGAATATCATCGGCATACATCAAACAAGAAACAGGGGAGCCCCCTATCACTGGCGCAATACCCTCACAAACAGCCAAGGAATCAGGCAGGTCTACCGTGTACAAGGAGAACAATAGCGGAGCCAGGAGACAGCCTTGTTTGAGGTTCAAGGATGGGATTCGTTGGGAGAGACCCCTTTCGCCCCCTTGAAGAACACTGCACCATGTTTCCGTATGGAGGGCACGTACAAGATCCAATAAGTACGTGGGTAGACCAAGGGCTGCTAATTTTCTCCACAGCATTCGACGATCCACTTTATCGAACGCCGTGGAGAAATCTATAAAAGCAGCGTACACCACCCCCCCTCTCACATGAGTGTATTTATCGGATATCACATGTAGGGTGGTGAGATTGTCTAGGGTGCCGTGCCCCCTACGGAATCCAGTTTGTTCAAGTGGCAGGATGTTGTTCTCCTCAACCCAATCGGAAAGTAATATCAGGATACATTTAGCAAAAACCTTTCCGATTGAGTCAAGGAGAGCTATCAAACGGTAATTACTGGGACTATCCCTAGTTCCCTTCTTAAAAATAGGGACCAGAATACTTCCCCTCCACGATGCAGGTACCGTTTTAGATTAAAAGCAGGATTTAAACAATGGGAAAAGGATTTTACTCCACAGAGAGGGTTCTTGCTTCAGAACGGTCATGGGGAGTTCTTCAGGTCCCATTGCGCCGGAGGAATGCATATTCTTTATGGCCATTTCGATTGTTTCCTCTGAGGGATAATTAAATGGACCTGCGGATGTTGAATCAGGCTCCCTATCTTCAGCCGAAATACCATTCCCTGCATAAAGCTCACAAATATAAGAGGCCCATACCTCTTCAGCTATAGGGATGGGGCAAGGGCTCGTTCTAGTACCACATCCCTTCCCAATTATGGACCAAAATTCTCTAATCCTGCCATGCGTAACTGCTTCCCGCAGGTTTATCCAAACTGTATCTTCCTTCTCCTTTTTTATTTTCGATTTTAATCTGGTCCTCCTTCTTTTTAACCTTGATATTTCTTTATCCAGTTCACGTGATCTACCTAAGAATTTTTCTCGGACTAATTTATTTATTTCCTTGTTTAGGGTACGCAATGCACTAGGAAGAACTACCTTTTTCCTAGGACAGCTAACCTTTTTTACATCTAAGATAATATTCCGCATACATTTTTCAAAATTAACAATTTCCGAACCATGCCAGTCATTTAATTCTAATATAGTTTTACATAAAATAGCATGCACACCTATAATGGCAGTTGGGTTCCAAAAACATCTACCCGAGGATCCATGGAAAGTAGCATCATTACTATTGAGGGACCATGACGCTGTGGGCGGAGGTTTTAATGAAATGGTTATAAGTATTATGCTATGATCGCTCAAGGTTGTGGGTACTATCGTACGGTCCTGAAAACAAGGGAAAATGTCATAGTCCGAGATCACATAATCAAGAATAGATGCACCAAAAGGGGACTTGTGAGTAAATTTCGCAGGGACATCAGAAGGAAATCTCCCATTTAAAATAAGCCCTTCAACTGCCGATAATTCTTCCAACAGAATCTTCCCTCTTTTATTGGTTACTATTTTGTCTGGAAAGAGGGATTGTGGTATAAAATGCGCCTCTTCTTTGGATTTATTTCTAAAAAGCTTCAAACTAGCATTAGAAATTTTACAGTTCAGATCTCCTACTAGGATAACTTCAGGTGGGTATAAAGCATTTTTAATCTGACCAATATATTGAAATACATGCTTCAATAAGGCATTAAAACGCTCTTCTGGAGGAATGTACACATTAATAATTACAACAGAGGACTTCTTTAGATAACTGGGGAGATTTGCTATTGTTATAGCTTGAAAGAGATTACTTGGGTCTATATAATGGGAGAATCTCCAGTGCAATTTGTTAGATAGAAAACAAGCAATTCCCCCTTTAGCATGACCTTTCTTGGAAGGGGCAGCTGGTGCTTCCAACACATAGTAATCCTTCCCTACATGAATATTATCAGTACACCATGTTTCTTGGATGCAAATCACATTTGCTCCCAACGAAAATAGAAACTCGAGTTTCTCTGGACTACTATGTATCCCAGCTGCGTTCCAAGAAATAATTTGCAATTGATTGTTAAAGATGGTGAAACAATTTGGGGTTATCTGTGGTCTTAGAGGATAGGGCGCTATGCAGCCAGTTCCACCGATGATTGTCCTCTGTTAGAGAGGAGTTCTGAGTAAGTGGAAGTGGCAATACCTGGGAGACCGAGCGTTTCCCCTTAGAGACCCAAATCTTTAGATCTTTGAATGAAGAAGGGGCCCCCTCTTGTTTGTCACCCTTTTGTGTCGTCCTATTGGGAGAATTAATATTACCAGAGCTAAAGATCGGCAAAACATCTATACCTGTACGTTGAAAATTCTCCGCTTGCTGTAGAATCAGGTTTACAATTATTTTAGAGTAAAATTTGACCCTTATTCGTGACACACTATCTCCACCTAGCAAAGAGACTAGCTCAATGTCACTAGATTGAACAAGGTGGAGACTTTCCACATCACTAAAACATTTAAGTAACCATGCTCTATTTAAGGGTAAGTCTGCATCAAATAGAGGCAAAAAATCCAGAACCAAAGTGTCCACATAAGATATTGAAATTTTGGACTGGGAAGAAAGGAGTGGGCGATCGCCAACCCCAGCTGCAAGAGAAAACGGAGGAGCCAAAGGGTTGAGAGCCCCAAGATCATCCGGGATAGAGCTCCTTATCTCTATCATTGGGGGGGTACTCGGACCAAGCCCACCCTTCTGCAGTAGATCTTCCATAGTCGAAGGTAAGGTATTGCAAATGGTCTCTGGTCCGCAATATGGGCGGTTGTGTTCACTAGCCACCTTTATGGTCATCGGGATGGGAACAGTGGCATTATCTTCATTATCAGTCAAGACTATAGGATTTTGGAAGATAATCCGCCTTTGTCCTTTCTTCCTATATTTGCGCAGAGGTTTCCTTTTCTTCCCTTTATTATTTCTATGTTTGCCGCTTTTTTCCTTTATTTCTTGATTGTCCTCCGGGTGCTCTTTTTTATTTTCCGAGGTAAAGATTGGAAATAGTTCTTGTGCCACTTTACAACCCGAGATAGATATGTTTTCTTCCTCTATCTCCAGATCCGAATTCTTTACACAGTTGCTCGCTGCCGTAACTGGTAAGACCGTGGCATTGATTTCATGCACTAGTTCTGATGCCTTTATACCGGAATTGTCTATGAGCGTATTTATTTTCCCCGTTGCCAAGCTGCTATCGGCCGCGGGTAAGGGGACGCTCCTCATTTCAGGGGATTTTTGCAGCAATGTATTCAGTATTTGCGGAACAGAATCCAAGATGCAATCAGAAATACCTACAAATTTGCCCAAAAGAAGTAATATAGAGGCTAACAAATGTTCTAGAGCAATCAGAGATTCTGATATAGGTTTCTCACCAACCGCAACCGGAGGAGAAATTCCAGAGAGATTAAGATCCGGGCTCCCGGAAACATTTAACAGTGCAGACATATCCTGCCCATTTATAGAAGGGGTACTGCTGTATAACAATAGCCCAGAAGGAGTGGCACCCACTGAAGGCTTAACAGTTTCTAAAGCCTCAAAACTACCTGCCTTTACGTAACGACCACAAAGTTCAAGGTCAATGGATAACAGTGAGGAATCCCCACCTGACCGAACGTTCGGGGAAGAGGCTGGAGGAGCTGTTGAATTGTTCGCTTGTTTCCCCTCCATGGAAAGAGCAAGAAGCTCAATATCCCCATCATATTCGGAATGCACGGGCAGGTCCTTGCGGTGGGTTCTATTTGGAGTGGATCAATCATCAGGGAGAGGGATGTCAGATCATCAACCACTTGTGTAGGTCCCTCCTGCACTACGGAGAATAAGGCTTCCTTTTCAACCACAGGAGTTATCTTATCCACTGGTTTTTCCCATAATTCAAAAAGCTGACATTGACCCTTTAGTAAGTGATGATTCACTGATTTATTTCAAAGGGGGTTGGATTTTGTTTTAGCACAAGTCCTTCCCCCCACCATTCTCCCAGAGCGAAGTTTCTTGGTCATCCTCTGCAGTGTTTTCCACAGGAAATCGTTTGTAGATTAGTGTACGTCCAGAGAGAGTGAGCTTAAAAATATAATCAACCATAAAATAAGTTGGATAATGGAGATACGTCTGAGGCTGCCTTACAATCAGTGTCAATAGAGCAAAAGAGCTATTTGGCCTTACGAGGTATAGCTTCCTTGTAGCCACAAAACATAGACTGTTCATTAAATGAAAATAACTGGGCCCAGCCCAGCCTACCTCAGTCACCGAGGGCCACAGAGGGCCCGCCCTTTGCCCGGGCTTAGCCCGGCGCCGCCCGCGCGCGTCCCGCTGTGCGGTGGAAGCGCCGTTGATTTAATCGCCTCCGGGCGCGTCACCTGGCGTGTGCGGGCGTGTCCGCCGGGAACTCTGGGGGATGTAGTCCCCCCGCTCGGCGGCCGCGATTTGTAGGCGGCGGCGGGGGGGACCGGGTGCCCAGGTGAGGAGCGCTCGTTTAGCGCGGTAGCGGATTCTGGCCAGGCAAGGAGCGCTTCGCCCAGAGCACAGCAACAACAGGGCAGGTTCTCTCACACAGTCAAAGGTTCGCTTTGTCTCTGCAATATCGTAGCACGCTCCTACAGCGGAGCGCCGGTGATTTAATCGCCTCCGGGCGCGTCACCTGGCGTGTGTGGGCGTGTCCGCCGGGAACTCTGGGGGATGTAGTCCCCCCGCTCGGCGGCCGCGATTTGTAGGCGGCGGCGGGGGGGAACGGGTGCCCAGGTGAGGAGCGCTCGTTTAGCGCGGTAGCGGATTCTGGCCAGGCAAGGAGCGCTTCGCCCAGCGCACAGCAACAACAGGGCAGGTTCTCTCACACAGTCAAAGGTTTGCTTTGTCTCTGCAATATCGTAGCACGCTCCTACAGCGGAGCGCCGGTGATTTAATCGCCTCCGGGCGCGTCACCTGGCGTGTGTGGGCGTGTCCGCCGGGAACTCTGGGGGATGTAGTCCCCCCGCTCGGCGGCCGCGATTTGTAGGCGGCGGCAGGGGGGACCGGGTGCCCAGGTGAGGAGTGCTCGTTTAGCGCGGTAGCGGATTCTGGCCAGGCAAGGAGCGCTTCGCCCAGCGCACAGCAACAACAGGGCAGGTTCTCTCACACAGTCAAAGGTTCGCTTTGTCTCTGCAATATCGTAGCACGCTCCTACAGCGGAGCGCCGGTGATTTAATCGCCTCCGGGCGCGTCACCTGGCGTGTGTGGGCGTGTCTGCCGGGAACTCTGGGGGATGTAGTCCCCCCGCTCGGCGGCCACGATTTGTAGGCGGCGGCGGGGGGGACCGGGTGCCCAGGTGAGGAGCGCTCGTTTAGCGCGGTAGTGGATTCTGGCCAGGCAAGGAGCGCTTCGCCCCGCGCACAGCAACAACAGGGCAGGTTCTCTCACACAGTCAAAGGTTTGCTTTGTCTCTGCAATATCGTAGCACGCTCCTACAGCGGAGCGCCGGTGATTTAATCGCCTCCGGGCGCGTCACCTGGCGTGTGTGGGCGTGTCCGCCGGGAACTCTGGGGGATGTAGTCCCCCCGCTCGGCGGCCGCGATTTGTAGGCGGCGGCGGGGGGGACCGGGTGCCCAGGTGAGGAGCGCTCGTTTAGCGCGGTAGCGGATTCTAGCCAGGCAAGGAGCGCTTCGCCCAGCGCACAGCAACAACAGGGCAGGTTCTCTCACACAGTCAAAGGTTTGCTTTGTCTCTGCAATATCGTAGCACGCTCCTACAGCGGAGCGCCGGTGATTTAATCGCCTCCGGGCGCGTCACCTGGCGTGTGTGGGCGTGTCCGCCGGGAACTCTGGGGGATGTAGTCCCCCCGCTCGGCGGCCGCGATTTGTAGGCGGCGGCGGGGGGGACCGGGTGCCCAGGTGAGGAGTGCTCGTTTAGCGCGGTAGCGGATTCTGGCCAGGCAAGGAGCGCTTCGCCCAGCGCACAGCAACAACAGGGCAGGTTCTCTCACACAGTCAAAGGTTCGCTTTGTCTCTGCAATATCGTAGCACGCTCCTACAGCGGAGCGCCGGTGATTTAATCGCCTCCGGGCGCGTCACCTGGCGTGTGTGGGCGTGTCCGCCGGGAACTCTGGGGGATGTAGTCCCCCCGCTCGGCGGCCGCGATTTGTAGGCAGCGGCGGGGGGGACCGGGTGCCCAGGTGAGGAGCGCTCGTTTAGCGCGGTAGCGGATTCTGGTCAGGCAAGGAGCGCTTCGCCCAGCGCACAGCAACAACAGGGCAGGTTCTCTCACACAGTCAAAGGTTCGCTTTGTCTCTGCAATATCGTAGCAGGCTCCTACAGCGGAGCGCCAGTGATTTAATCGCCTCCGGGCGCGTCACCTGGCGTGTGTGGGCGTGTCCGCCGGGAACTCTGGGGGATGTAGTCCCCCCGCTCGGCGGCCGTGATTTGTAGGCGGCGGCGGGGGGGGGGACCGGGTGCCCAGGTGAGGAGCGCTCGTTTAGCGCGGTAGCGGATTCTGGCCAGGCAAGGAGCGCTTCGCCCAGCGCACAGCAACAACAGGGCAGGTTCTCTCACACAGTCAAAGGTTCGCTTTGTCTCTGCTTGCTCCCACATATGGTTCATTTAATACACCGGGACCAGGCGGGCTTTATTCCACCGAGGAATACAGCCATCAATTTGCGTTGATTGTTGCGCATTTTGGAAGTCGACACATTTTCAAAAGACTCTGCGGCCATCCTAGCGGTGAACATAGAGAAGGCGTTTGATAGTTTGGAATGGCCTTACTTGTTGCATGGTATGAAAAGCTTTGAGCTGGGAGAAGCCTTTGTGTCATGGACGGCCCTTTTATATAATCAGTCTACGGCTAGGGTTAAAATGGGGGGCTGGTCTTGGATGCTTGGATTGTGAGCCGCAGGAGGAGACAGGGCTGTCCCCTCTCCCAGCTGTTTTCGCCCTGGCATTAGAACCCCTGGTGGCCCAGGCCAGAACGGGACTCCGCTACTCCGGCCTAACAGTGCAGGTGCAGCTGCAATATATTGCGCTTTATGCAGATGACTTGCTCATGATTTTAGCGGATGATGAGGGTACTCTCATGGGGGCTAAGAGGGGCTTATTAGATGAGCTTGGTGCTGCCGCTGGCCTCCGAGTAAACTGGGCGAAGACTTGCCTCTTTCCGGCAGAGCCGAGGATTGCGGGTCCATTAGCCACGCATGGGGTACGGTGGGAATATCACTCTTTGACGTACCTGGGGACCTGCATATTTCACAGCCAAATGGATTTACTGGCGGGTAACGTGGGAAGAGCCATTATGGAGCTTAAAAGTAATTTTGAGTTTTGGGGGACGCTTCCTCTCTCGGTAACTGGTCGGGTGGCCCAGCTTAAGATGATTGCCCTCCCCAGGCTGTTATACTATTTTAGGACTTTATCTGTTTGGATACTAGCGTCCGTTTTTTAATCAACTTAAGGCAATGGTAACAGGATTTCTTTGGGCTGCGGGCAGGCAAAGGGTGGCACATAACATACTAATGAGATCAAAAACTGGCAGTTCCTGACTTTGAATCCTATTATCTGGCGGCCCAGCTGCAGTGGATCACCCAGGCTGTGGCAGTGGATTTTCAGGGGCAGGGAGGCTCTCAGAGAGAGCTGGCCTCCAGGCAGATGCTCTCTCGAATCATTCTGCAGTTACCAGTGTGAGTTAAGTCACTTACGCAAGAGATGCGAATGCTTAGGCTCTGTTGGAATAGGAGTCGGAGAAGAGCACAGATGGCGAACCCGTATGCCCTGGAGATCCCCTTGGCCATGTGCACTGGGATGCGGTTTCTAACTGGGAGGAGACGGGACTGTCTATAATGGCAGACCTATATGGAGACAGCGTCTTGCTACCATTTGTGGCACTACGGGACCGGTATGATTTACTCTGAGGAGATTTTTTGATTCATTATGCGCCTATCGCGGCCATTCAGCTACATTGGAAAGAGGGTTAGAGTGAGCCCTAGACCTCTATGGCCTGCCAATATGTGGTCATGGCGGTGGGAACTTTAAAGGCAGTCACGTGCCTATATAGGCGGATGACGCAGGAGGCACTGACCCCATTAATTATGCTGAAGCAAAAATTGGAAGTGCACATAGGCAAAGAGATCCCGGAGAAAATATGGGTGGAATTTGTTGAGCGGGCATGGAAAAGCTCTAGAAATGCTCGATTTCAATTGATACACTTCTATATTTTACATAGGGCCTATCTTATGCCGGGAAAAACTAACAAATATTTTGACATAAACACAGCAAGGTGTCCTCGATGTGCTACGGTGAGAGCAGATTTTCGCCATATGATGTGGGATTGCCCCCAACTGGGAGGATACTGGGAAGAGGTTATTGCGATCCTGAGGGAAGTTACTGATAGGGATATAGAACCCACAGTGGGCCTTTGCTTATTGCACTGGTTTCCTCATAACTCTAAGAATAAGGTCACAAGTAAATTCCTGGACATGGGTCTTCTTCTTGCAAAGAGAGATATCACAACTCGGCCAAACTCACTGGAAGACTGAGATGGGGCCCAATATTTGGAGATGGCAGACTGATATCATTAAATGGGCGGAGAGCGAGGGCGCAGTGCGACAACAATTGGCGAAGCGGACCACTAGCGAAAAAGCACTGGAGATGGCAAGGGCAGGGACCACTTAGTAGGTTTATTGCAAACACCAGCTGAGGATTCGGAAGATGACTTCCCCACGGGCGATCAGGCTGCTCCACCCTGAAGTATAGGATTATTTTGTAGCAGGAGCAACCCTTGACGCCACAGGGTATGGTAATTTTGAGATGAAAAGACCATGTTAAAGTTCGAACTAATGCACCAGTACTGACCCACCTGATATTTGTAATTGTAGGAATGATTATGGCTAATATGTGTTACGCCAGGGAGGGGAGTGGGTTATGAGGGAGGGAGGGAAGCTTGATTGCTAGCAGCGGGGATATGATATGGGATGATCCTTTTTTCTTTTGCGTTTATTATGGTAATTTTTTTGGACCCCTATTCAGTTATTAATGGTCTCCAGGATAACTGGTAGATTACAATTGCGATTAATGTATATTGGCTACCCATCTGTAATCTATCCTTAGATGCAGTCATGTTCATTTATGAGTATGTGTCATTATCTGCCTGCCTAAGCATTTTGCCCATAATCATATTGTTTGTTTGTTTGATTGATTTGTTTGGAAACAAAAAAAACATATTAAAAAAAAAACAGAACAATGAGTATCACGAGAAGCTCCACCCTGTTTGGATAGAGAATTGGGGTGGTGGTCGAAGTGCTTAAATCGAAAAAAAAGCCTAAAGGGAAAATTCAATGTAGGACAACAAGTGTCAATGTGATGAAGTGATTGATGTTGGTATTTTGCCTGCGAGCCGCCATTTAAAAATGAAACAGTTAAATGCTTCAAGAAGAAGTGCGTGTCCTACAACCGAAACATGCAAAGTTCTCAATTAATCAAATACCCTGAAAAGTCTAAAGTCCAGCACCTCACTCGTTGAAGCACTATCCAAAGGAGATCGAAAGGTCCACCTCTTTCCTCTGAAATTTGAGAAGAACCCTCCAAATCAATGGAAGTGGGCAAAAAGTGTACACCTGATCCCTTGCCAGGGCTGAAGAAAGTATCGACTCCCAAAGCCTGATTGTATGGAAACACTGAAAAGAATAGAAGGGCCTGATCATTTGAGTGATCTACAAAAAATCCACTTTAGTGTTCCCCATTTGAGACTATGGGCCAGATGTATCAATCGTTTTACCGTTCGGCCCGTTTGCGAAGGCTAAAAAGCCTTATGGGATGTATCATCTCAAAAGGAATTGTAAAATAGGGAATAGCAATTTTTGCGATTACCTATTTTGTAAATGCATTTAGGGAATCGCTATTTGTGATTCCTTAAATGCAATGCTGGAAGCAAAAAAATATTGCGACCTGGCTTTAAGGAATTACAAATTACCACCAACTTCAAGTTAGTGGTACTCTGCAAATGGATATATGATGTTACAACGCGTACTTTTAGCACACATACCATTACAACGGATTTTTTACAACGCAAGTCATTTTACAACGGATACCTTTACAACGCAAAACACTACAACGCAGATACTATTACAACGCATACCATTACAACATATAAATGAATGGACTCAGAAAAAAATAGACTACTTGACACTAAAATTACAACAGAAGAAATAAAAAAGGCTATACAATCACTCCCCTTAGGCAAGGCCGCACGTGAAGACAGTCTGCCCATGGAGATTTACAAGATCTGTGAACAAGAACTACTCCCTTTATTCCATCAGGTGATAGACTCTATAGGTGAAACAGGCAGCGCCCCTATCTCATGGCGCACTGCTAAAATTATTTTTTTCTTGAAAAAGAACAAACCACCGGAAGAACAGGGATCATATCGACCAATTTCATTAATTAATACTGACGCGAAAATCTTCGCCAAAATACTTTCTAATCGGCTAGCCCCTATAATGCCCGATCTGGTTAATTGCCAGCAACATGGATTCGTGGTGGGGAGAGACACCACTGCTCATGTTAACACTGCGGTTACTGCTTTCGATGTTGCGGCGGCTACTCATACCCCACTCGGAATGGTCATGCTAGACGCGGAGAAAGCATTTGGCCGAGTGGGGTGGGAGTACCTCTGGGCAACATTAGGATCATTCGGTATACAGGGACAATATTTGAGATGGATTCAATCCCTATACTAAACACCAACAGCTATAGCAAGCTATTTGGGAAACAACTCAGACAGTTTCTTAATAGAAAGGGGTACTAGACAGGGGTGTCCTCTTTCACCCCTGCTTTTTGCCTTAGCCTTAGAACCATTCTTAAATGCGCTAACAATTCAAGACCCCATTATCCCAATAGAACATGAAGGCAAGAGCTTAAAAATCACCGCTTTCGCTGATGACATTGCCATTTTTACCACCGATCTGGTACAAGCTATACCTAACATAATTAAGGAAGCTAGGGACTTTGGCGATATCTCGGGCTATCGGTTAAACGTCAACAAAACTCAAGTGATAGCGAATTATCAACCACTACAACCGATAATAGGCTTACGCCCCGACGCCACCTATCTAGGGGTGAAACTTACCTCCAACATTGATAAAATCATTTCATTAAACTATGAACCCCTACTTAAAGATATTACATCCACTCTTAAAAACTGGCATAAAATACCACTCAGCTTGATCGGACACATCAATACAATTAAAATGAAAATAGTACCGAAAATACTCTACTTGTTTAGATCTATCCCGTTACAACTGAACAAATCTTACATTAAGAGGATAGAAAGCATTTGTAGCAACTATATCTGGGGATATAAAAAAGCCCGCAGGTCAATGATGGCACTGAAACTATCAACTGAAAAAGGAGGATTAAATTTCCCGGAGTTAAAAAATTACTTTTTTGCTATTTTTATTTCACGTATACGTAGCCTCTTGTCTAAAGAAACCCCCCTATTTTATCATCAATTCATGCTAGGGCCACAAAGTAGCCAGTTTCTATTTCGGGTACCCGACCCAAATTACTACAAGAGAGTCAAATTTAAGACTGCCAGAGCCATCAAAAGAATGTGGGATCAAATTATAGATACTGATAAAATATCCTTTTTCAACGCTGAACTACCAATATGGGGGAATCCGGGGCTGCCAAACATCTTCTCCGATGGTGCTTGTGCTCAATGGCCAGATCATGGTATTAACTCCTTAGGAGATCTTTATGGCCCAGAAGGTCTTCTAAGCTTTAATACATTAAAAATACTATATAAAATTAAAGATACTATGTATTTTAAATATATGCAGATACAGGATTTTTTGATTAATAAAAAGAAAATCGAGAGCGTTGAGCAATCAGACATCTTACAATGTATTTACTCGAATCTTATTAAATCTCTTATTAGTAAAAGCTACACTCTTTTGAATAAAGGCCACGTTGGTGATTGTGGGAAAATGGCGGACAAATGGACTAACAGGTTGGGAATTAATATTAATTCCAACCAGATTACGAGTTCACTTAAGCAAATAAACCGAGTGGTCCACTCCTCAAATCTAAGGCTACAATTCTATAGGACAATCACCCAACTATACTATACACCACAAAGAATTTCTGGCTGGACTTTTGGCAATACTTCCAATGAACGTACTAAATGTTTAAAATGCAATAAAGAAGCCGCTGGCATTGAACATATGCTTTACCAGTGCCCGAAACTTTCAACCTTTTGGGCAGGAATAACCGACGTTCTTAATAAAAAACATATAACTTTACCGGTCCTATCCGCCCATCTAGTTCTGCTTGATATACAAGATACTAATAGTAACTTTAAAGATTTAATAACAATCATTTTTGCTTGTGCGAGACTGGCCATTGCGCGAACCTGGATATCAAAAGAACCCCCAACTGTTATGGATTGGTGGTATTTAATTCATGAAATCTACACCATGGAGCTCTCATTGGCTAAACTAAGAGGCCCAAAAGCATTTAAACGAAGGGAAAAAATATGGGGAGCATTTATTAACTAAATGTATGATCTTACTGCGACATCGGCACGCTTGTTTTTTTTTTGTACTTTCTGTAATTTACTTTTTCCTTTTATTCTTCTCCTCTTTTCTTTTCATTTATATACACAATGACTATTATATGTATAGCTAATCATATATGTATGTATAATTAATGTGATTTCAATATTGTAAATATTTTTTCTCTTGGAATAAATAAAAATGGGGAAAAATAAAAATAAAATAAAAAACAAGTCCTTGTTTTTCAAACATGCCTTAATATTTTCTGTTTTTGCGAAATATCTGCTTAACTCATGAAGTGAGGATTACCTTTGGGGTCGTTGTCTCACTTCTGTCCCTTCCACCAGAGTAAGGTATCAACCATGTGTCTGTCCAGATGCACAAAGCAGCAGATTCAAAGTGTCTGGATAGCACAGAATTCGATGGGCTGCTTCATAGCTATAGTTTCAGCTGGACTCTTGTGCTACCTGGTTCTATTTCTTGCTCTTGATTATCATGGGCCATCAGTGCTCCTGGCATTCATGAAAGTGGGAGGAAGCCACACGTGGTTTCTTGAGAGGGCACTTGGTTACAGGAACTGGATCTTCCTGCCTCCTTACTAGTTGGGCCACTAGTTCATTTCCCATATGTGGTCGAAGCCAATTCATCGTTGCTCTCTTTGAGCTTTTTCTTTCCTTTCAATTCTTTCTTGTGGTAAGCACATACGAACAGCATATCAGTGGTGGCTCATTGCATCACAACTCTTCTAGTCTGCCTCTATCAGCCATCAGTTTAATTCAATTAGGTTAAATGCTGCAGTGTCTTTCTTCTCGGTTCAGTACTTATATGCCAGCCTTCAATTTAGGGTGTGGCATTTCAAGACTCCAGTACACCCAGAATGTTTCAGTCCTGGTGATTTCTATCCTGCAACTTCGTTCCATCATTTTCAAGCCTCAACACTTCATTACTATCCTACAATGACACATTTCACCCTAACAGGTATGGCTTTATTACGAGTACGGCAGTCCTCTGACCCCCTGTACTTATGATGTGGTCCTACCGCCACCACCCTATCGGGTCCGCCAGCCTTATTATGAGTGTGGCGGTGGGACAGCCACATGACCGCCACCTCCGCCGGGATCAAGGATCCCACTGCAGTGGCAGTCTACAAACAGCCTGAATATGCTGGCGGTGCCAATGCTAGCACCTCTAAGCCATTTAAGACTTGCATATCTACTGCCCTTTTCAAGGCGGGCCCCCAGCCGAATCTGCACCTGGGGCTGCCTGCAGGAGGGCACATGCGGTGCCCCCCTGGAATTTCACCCTCGTTCCTGGATGGTATGGTATGCAGGAAACTGCTGCATGCCACACCATGCAGGAACCTGCTGCAGGCACTCTTATGGCGGCGGTATGCTGTTAAAGCTCTCCTATGAGTCTAACCCAGCTGCCGCCATAAGACCACAACTGCCCCACCTGCCTGCCCTGGATTAAACACATAATCTGGTAGGTGGGCTCACTACAACCTTGGCAGGCTTCCTGGGACCGCCGCAGTGGCGGTCCCTTTGGAAGACCGCCAAAGACGTAATAAGGCCCTTGACTCGAATAATCTGCATCAAGAATTGGTTCAGCTTTCTTTTCCAAGAGCCTTCTGTAACAAGTATTGTTCTTGATAAAGACAGCGTGCCTTGTAAAGCGGGGTCCATGCAATTCAAGAAAGTTAGGAGCAATCCCTAATTCCAGCCATCGACAGTTTCTTAGGTTGATGCATTCTGCGGTTGTTAGCTATGCCCTTTTCTCTGAGCTTACAGCAATTAACCTTTCCAGACTCTGTGGCCTATGCACTGGGAATCCTGGATACTTCTTCTTCTGTCACTGTCCAAGAATTGACATTTTGCAATGCAAGATTTGCAGTCACACATAACATGGAAACAGATATCTCTTAAACGTGTAATTGCTTAATCTATCTTAATACGTGCTCTTTTGTCAAAATGTACCCCAGAACAATAACAGTTTTGTGAACTGAAGGACATAAATGTCAATAGATACCTCAATTCGCCGTTTTATGCCTGTAACAAAGAGTAGGTTTACCCATTTCAGACGCAATGTCAA
The DNA here is from genome assembly GCF_964263255.1 of Lissotriton vulgaris. Taxonomy (NCBI): domain Eukaryota; kingdom Metazoa; phylum Chordata; class Amphibia; order Caudata; family Salamandridae; genus Lissotriton; species Lissotriton vulgaris. The sequence continues at coordinate 1,736,449,962 of NC_141685.1, forward strand.
GAGCTTAGTTTAATGTTGTGAGCTGCTCACTTCACTAAGGGCCAGATGTACAACCCTAAATTGCAGTCGCAAACAAGCAATCAGCCCGTTTGGAACCTCAATTTAGACCATGGCCATGTACAAACTTCATTTTGCGAACTGGTAAATTTTACCTATTCGCAAAATGAGGTTTTCGATTTGCTATTAGGAAGGGGCGCGTCAAGTGTGTCCCTTCCTAATAGCTACTCACATTTGCATGTATGAATGTTTTGCGACCAGAATTGCGGTCGCAAAACACACACAGTTTACCACCTACTTCAAGTAGGTGGTAAACCATTTGCAAACGGGAAGTGGTCCCCCGAGGGATACCTTCCCATTTGTGAATGGGGCAACAAATACTTTTTAATGGCCGGCTGTGGTCCCAGGGTTTATTGAAGCAAAGTTATAGGAATCGAGCATGTGCATATTCCTTATTTCATTGATCAGCTTATCACTAGAGTGCCGTGTCTGTAAAACCTGAATGTGGAATTTGGGAATTTTTGTGTTTTCAGCATTTACAAATAGATCTATTGGGGGGGACGCCTATTTGCAAAAGACATCGTGCAGCACTTCAACTATTAGTACAAATTCGTGATTCTTTTTAATGCTCTACTGGTAAAGTCACAGGCTGTATTTTGAGCACTCAGAAGATGGACTGCCGTGATGTGAAAGTTCTTGACAAGTAGTCAGTTCCAAATCACCTGCGTTTCTGAATCTTCTTCCTCCATGCTTTTTCAGGTAATGCATTATATCACAGAAGAGTAAAGATAGAAGGGATATGATTGTGGATTGGGCGAGAGCCAGTCTGTTTTCCTGATTGCCCAGTGCTGGCACCCTTGATCTTCCAGATATTGTTGCAGTGATCTCATCTGCAGTCAGGTATTCAGTACTAGAAATCTGCAAGATGACCACTAACCCCAGTAAAGGATAAATCTGAAGAGTCATTAGATGTGTTGTCTGTAGAGGATTCTCATAATTGAGATGAATAGAAAGCAGTCTCTCCTGTAAAGGATAAACTCAGGAAGTGTACTGGCATAGAGTGGAATGTCATTGAGTGAGTGGAGCGGCATTGAGTGTAGTGACATGGAGTGGAGTGGCATTGAGTGTACTGGAGTGTGTGGAGTGGAGTGAAGTGACACAGGGTGGAGAGAAATGGCAGTGAATGGAGTGGAGTGGCACTGAGTGGAGTAGCACTAAGTGGAGCCGAGTAACAATGGATGGTGTTGATTAGCACTGAGTGGAGAGGCGTGGAAATTGAGAGGAATACACTGGCAATGAGCTGATTAGACTAGATTGGCATTGAGTGGAGTGGTATATAAAGTTGCCCAACTTGCCACTGAATTTCCCAATAGTGCTTTAAGGCCTAATGCTATTGTAAATGCAATTATGCTACATTATCTCACCAATTATCTTGACCTACTATCCATGCAAACATCTAATGCCTTTGATCCAATGCAGGATCTTGTTATTGTGTGCAACGTCTATGAGAACTGGTTTGTTTAGAAATAAATGTGTTTCAGACCGGGAGGGGCTAGTTGACAAGGGATCAACTTGTACCGTACCTGTTGGGTAAGGGGGGGAAAGGGGAATACTAAGGGACTGATTACAAGTTTGACTGTGCGGCGCCGGTTCTACCCCGATGCCGAACCGCCAAACCTGTGGTTGGGCCACCCGCTAGATTGCGAGTAATTCTCATGCCTTGTGGGCTTTTTTTTACGTTCCCAAGGCAGTGCCCTGCAAATGGGCACTGCAATGGGAATGCCAAAAATAGTTCCTGCACGCATAAATTGAAAAGTCTATACCATGCAGGAACTGGGGAGCATGCACACCTGGGGGCATATGTTGTGCCCCGCCTGCAGGCACCTCATGGTGCAGAAGCAGAAGGGGGCCCTGTCGGCCCCCTTTGTTTTCTCTCCTCCACAGTTCTCATGGAGGAGAAACCGCCATGAAAACTGTGGAGGAGAGGAAACTTGTAATATGCGTCTGGGGAACGCAGCAGTGCTGCCAAGCATATTGCGGCCTCCTGACCGCAACAACACTGCCAGGGAATGGAGGTTTCCTGGTGGCTGCGGTGGGGCAATGGCTGCCCACCCACCCTTATTGTAATAGGGTGGTCGGAAACCAGCCCTACTTGCGCCCCCACGTGTTTGGCAGTCTGTGGACCACCAGTCTCGTAATGAGGCCCTAAATAGTACCTCAATTACAGTGCAGGCAGCAGACAGATGCTAAATTAGATCAATCAATCTGTGCATGGTCCATGGCCCACAGAAAGAAAAGGATGTGATGCCTGGCACACAATGGCCAATTAAGATGCAGCAAAGAAGAGTGGCCATTATGCCAATGAATGGCAATCAAGTGGAGGGCTCAAAGCCCTTTATAATAAACAATACTTGTCGCAATCCGAGCACATGTGCTGTCAGCAAGTGAGACCTAAAGAAGTTACATTGGCTTTTCAAAAAAGAAGGTGTAATTGTATCGATTTTTAAAAGGTGCTTTGGGATCCCACATGTGAGTGGGATAATGCCGTGCTTATGAATATAAATGAAGAGCCCCGTCTTTGCAAGAGAATTATGGTTACAGGTGTAAACTACTATTTCAGAGACTGTCATAGCATGTTGGTATGTTGGGATTGCTTGATAAACAGTATAGAAGTTTTCTAGAGGTTAGCCAGTAGCTACGATTACCACAGAACATGGACTTTAATATGGATGATAGCACCAAGTTGTGGATGGAAGCGATATATATATATATATATATTTTTTAAAACACGAATTAGGTTGATATTCTGCTAAAGAAGCAATTGGAAGTCTATTAATTAAAAATAATAGGGAGATAACTGATACAGAAAATATCTGACAAGGACCTGAGAGGCCAGTAAGCGAATTTGCACTGAAAAGTCCGGCACAGAAAATTGTCATCCTACAACCTAGCTCGGCCCATGGCGGTGCTGCCAGCCTGACCTCTAGGTGAGTCTCTGATTTCACCGTGAGGATGGAGGACTCCTTTAATGGTGGCAGTACATCGTGGAAATGAACAACTGTCGCCGTTACATATTTAAAAGCAGGTTTCGTTCGTTTAAGATTATTCTGAGATAATCTTTCAGTTTATCATACTTTGGATGAAAGAAGTTCTCGTACATAGTAGACCGCTGATATTAATTTGCGAAGTTTCCTGGATTAGGCGATTTCGTTTCATCTTTATGTGAATTTTCTGCACACCGCACCACAAGAATGTACTTGCATCATACTTTGAGCTTTGTTGCACGTTTCTGGTTGTTAGCCTGTGCTGTGACTAAAAAAATATATAGGAAGCGTTTGTGGCTCGTAAAGTAAATATGAAGAATACCTCCGACCTTTCCTGCTTGAAATCAGTCAGTAAAACATGAGCTGTTCATTGTCGAGAACAAACAGCCACTGTGGTTTCTATCTATCTTAATCTGGAAACCCCGCATGTAGAAATAACGCTGCCATCAACGCAGGTTTCTCAGAGCAAGGTACGTAAGGGTGAGTGGTGGAAATAGCTGTGTTGGTTCAGTCACTTGAATTCTATTTAACTACATATTTCCGCCAAGTAGAAACCTAGTAAATGCTTTCTTTAAAAAAAAAAGATATACCTTTTACTATTCAGTGGTTCTGAATTCAACCTTCCTATGTCATGGACAGTCAAGGCCTTTAAAATGGACTTTATTGAGCACTGCCACTTCCATTTTTTGTGGCGCAGGAAAAAGTGGCCCTGTCAATCTTTTAACACCTGGCCCTTACGAAGTCAAGTCTAGCTTTCTCCAGTGGCGGCTAGCTTAAAAAAAAATTGTGGGGGGCAAAGGTGCTCAACTCACCCTTAGTTCGGGAGCTCCACCAGTGCAGCACTTCTGTTTGCTGTTCACAAGCAGGAAAAGGAAGGACTTCCTTCCTGTTCATGAAACGCAACTCCAACCAATCCTGGTGCTGCCCTCATGCTGTAAAAGCTGCTCCAGGATTGGGTGGAGCAGGCTCACCTAGTGCTCATTTAGAGGCGCAGGGCCTGTTCCAGTAATCCCCAGGCCGTTTTAAAGTCTTTGGATTGCTGGGTCTACAGTGCACATGTCAGGTTGGCTGTAGGAAGATGGCCAGCCAATCCGTCATGCGCATTGTAGACCAGTGCTGTAATCCTGCATTTGCAGGATTCAGCCCCACCCCCACCCCTGTGCTATACGCAGCGCGAGCCGGTGCAGTGACAAATACATAAAATGACATTGACATGCCATTTTATTTCTTTGTTTGCCTACTGTGTTAGCAGCCGGTTGGGTGACGCTCCTCCACTCCTGAGGAGGAGCCGCCCCTGGTTTCATCCAGGAAGAGTAACACCTTTGAGGTGGATGGGGAGTGGGATAGGATTAGGGATAGAGATAGAGATAGATGATTGTAAAGGGGCTGAGTAAGATATATGGGAGGGTGGAGGAGCTCTTGAGTGGAAAGAACATGTAGTCAAACATTCAATTTTTAGCTTGTCAAATACATTGACTTAAAAGCTATACCTTATAGAAGCACTTCTTAAAGGAATCTAATGAAGTATTTAAATACTTCAGGGTCTTTCACAGTTCTCATATAACGTGGCGCAATTTACCCTTTAAAACAGCCCTCTGTTCTTAAACTACTGCCGGGGTTATGCTATTTTCTGCGTGGCCATTTAATCTGTCTCAAAAGGACTATATTATTTCTTCTCATATTTAATTAAATTTCGAGGAGAGCAGCACAGTATGAGACAAAATCTCTGGCTACATTGGGTGCTGCATAACTAATGATTAATGGGATCTGGTTCTGCAAATGGACAGGATTCAGACAAACAGTTTGAGGTTCCGAAATGTCTTTATGGTCGCGAAAACCTTCTTTTCTGCATTTAGAAATACTGTTCATGCTATCTCTTTTTTTTCTTTCATTGTAGTAAGGAGGCGTTTCCTAACTAACCTACACGAAGGAATGAAAGAAGTTGCCGAATGGTTGAAACAAAGCCGTCTGAAACTGAACTCAGACAAAACAGAAGTCCTCATCTTAGGTACATCCCCCTCTGCTTGGGACGACTCCTGGTGGCCGTAAGCCCTCGGAAAAGCACCCATCCCGACAGACCACGCACGGAACCTTGGCGTCATCCTGGATTCTTCACTCTCAATGAACAGACAAGTCAACGCCGTATCCTCTTCCTGCTTCAACATTCTTCGCATGCTCAGAAAAACATTTCGCTGGATCCCCTCCGAAACAAGGAAAACAGTCACCCACGCTCTGGTCACGAGCCGACTGGACTACGGAAACACCCTCTACGCAGGTACCACCGCTAAACTCCAGAAGAAACTCCAACGAATCCAAAACGCCTCAGCCAGGCTCATACTAGACATCCCACGCAACGAACACATCTCTGGTCACCTTAAAGACCTCCACTGGCTACCCGTCAATAAGAGGATCACTTTCCGACTGCTTACCCACGCACACAAATCACTCTACGACATCGGCCCAGATTGCCTCAACTCTCGACTGTCCTTCTACACCCCCTCCCGCCAACTACATTCTTCCAGCCAAGCCCTCGCCACTGTACCTCGCATCAACAAGACCACCATGGGAGGCAGATCCTTTTCATACCTGGCTGCTAAAACATGGAACTCACTCCCCGCTTACCTTCGCCTCACCCAGAACCACCTAGCGTTCAGAAAGCAGCTTAAAACGTGGATATTTGATAAATAATCCTCCTCCCCTTCCTAAGCGCCTTGAAACCCTCTGGGTATGTAGTGCGCTATACAAATTTTTGACTTGACTTGAGTGTTTAATATGGTTATAGCTTGAATTTTGACAAATAATTGGTATCCTGTCAGCACCTACTGCCAGAAGCCACACTGCAAGTGTTGCACAGTATCATGTGATATCAGTTTCTGGCTACAAAGATTGTGTGTCCTCTAGTCAAGTCATACTTTTTGCGGTTAAAAACCATAAAAGCCATTTTCAGATAAAATACAATAAAATTCAATAACATGCATCAACAAAAGTAAAAAATAAATGCTAATTAATACAGTATAATCAGTTACTGTAAGAAAAATATAAAGAAAGTTCATTTACCCATCTTATTCCTGCTTTTTATAGCAGCATATAACAAGAGACTCATACAGGTACACGCCAATGGACTATCCAGCAATTGTAAAAGGAGAAAAGCAGGTTTGCACTATGTAATGTTAGTGTTCTTGAGTGCAGGTAAAATAAATCTTTTTCTGGGTATTGTATAAAAAATAGAAGCACTAGACACCAACACCTCCTTTGGGAATGAAAAGTAATAATACTATACTGAAACATGTTAAAATTGGACCATTCAGAGTATTTTCAACTTTAATAAAGTATGATACTGTGGATTCCTGTGTTTTAATCAAGGGAAGCGATTTGACTGTAGACTTCAATAATTCAAAAATCTTTCTAGTAAAATTTATGATTTAATAAATAATATTTGTGGCCCATTTTATATCTATTTTAGTACTTATCTCATGACTAGTATTAAGATCAGGTCTACCCAACTACTGGAAAAGTGCTGTTTGGAGATAAGGGGTGAGATCAGGGCTAAGTAATCCTTGCTTACCTGTCTCTTCAGATCTGCATGAGGATTAGACCAACTATGTAGCATAGGCACAGCAGGGTGGGCTAAATCGTGTCCTCTGTATAGGATAGACCCTTCTCTTGATGACATGAATAATGCGGGCTGCAATAAGACTTGGGAATGAGCAAAACCCCAATTACCTGTAGCAGTATCATGCAGAACTGACACACTTCCTATTATACATTGTAAGCATATGTGGTAGAGATTATTTGGCAAGTCTAGAGGCAAAGTCAAAAAGATTGGCATGTATGGGACCGGATGGTACTTGTTGTAAAAAATAACCCCTAAATACGAAAAGACTTGATCCTTTGAAAAAAACACATAATTATTTGCAACAGTAATGCAGGTTTAAATATGCCTGGGCTCCAAAACCAAGCCATAAGATTTTGCAAACATTGTACTCTAATTGCGTCCTTCCATAAAGGATAGAAAGCCTAAAAGTTTATTGAATACATTGGCTGTATGGGCCATCAAATCATGATAATCTACATACAAAAAGATTGGAATTGATGGAGCAGGGTGAAGAGCAAAATTTTGTTCTAACCTGTGAAGTTAATCTCCCATAATGAATAACTAAACTAATAAGCATGTGGTGAAATTATTAATCAACTTAGTTTAAAAATGCAATTATCAGTACACGTGGGATAAACTAATGTGCTTTATGTTGCAAACGCAAAGAAGAAAATATTAAACTAACCTTGTCTATTGTCTTTGTCAGTATTAAATGCGGCTGTTTAACTCGTGGCATGTGTGCTTATGTTATGTCTTTTTGTGACAAAAGCCTTTGGAGTTCGCGCAGTTCCTGAAGAAAAAGTAAATATAAAAGCTGCATATATGTGCTTCTGCTAGGTAACATAATTAACAGGGTTAATTAGTAAAGGGGGGTGGGTAACAGAATGGGTCTCAATTCTTTAATTAATTGATGTCTTGTGTTTATTTAATAATAGTTTCCGAAGTGAGGCCTAAAAGGTGGCCTAGAAAATATGGCTGACAGCATGGCAGACGTGAAACCTTCTCCAGAGTGATGTATTGGCACGTACCCAGCTGTGAGGATTTTTGCTGCTCTGACATTATTAATTGAAAAACAGTTTCTTGGTCAAGTTAAACGTACACAAGAAGAATAAGCTTCAAGGACAGGATTTGTGAACTTGCTTGAATAATGTCAGTCTAATATTTCATTTCTTAATAAAATGCTGCTTTCTTATTTGCATATAAAATAAAGATTCGAAAACGTAAATGCTCTTTCTTTATGAAGAATAAAGTTAATAAAAATGAGATTATAAAAGACAAGCTGGTCTTCTTTATTCATGGTCTAGTTACTATCAGTTGATCCAATCGCCTTAAGTGGTCTGATTCAATATATGACAAATGCTTAAATCCATGGTAAAAGATGATAAACTACAGTTGTAAATAATATTGTGGATATAATGTGAATAGTTTTATAAATTATACCACTAGATTCAGTTGCTCAAAAATTGTCTCATTGGTGTTATGGGCCTGTAAATGTGTTTCATAATTGATGGTGAGTATTGAGGTGATAGGTAGCATTTGTGAGACAGTTATTCTATAAGAGCGCTGGATCAGAATAAATTTGGAACCCAACCGAGGTACGATCTAGATCGTATCAAATAAGTTAGCTTTAAGTGGTTAATATTTAACACAAACAGGATTGGAGCCAGGATGCAAATTTGGTGGACACCTCTACCCAATTTACAGGACCCACCACATTCACCCTTGGTTCCTTAGTACTCATCCTAAAAGACATGTTGCAGTGTAAACGCTGTAAAAATGTTGCAATACCCACTTCTACCCCCCATATTGACAAATCATTTACAGAGTTTAGATGTTTTGACTCTGCATAAGACTGATTTTAAGACCATAAATTAATGATAGATAGAATATTTTTTTATCAATGTATACTTATTTATGAGGAGATGAAGATTCAGACACTGTTCGACTGTTCCAAGACCAGCCCTACAGCAATTTTGCACCTGAGAATTATTTCTCTGCCCAAGCCAATAGTCTTTCCAGAATAGTTGGCCCAACCACTTAAACCATAAAGACAGTCAATGAAATTGTACCACGTACCACAATCATCTCTGCTTAACTTTTGGAAGACAGAAGTAACAATAGACTGTGACCAGGAGACAGGAATAGTAGAAATACTTGCAGCATTAAAAACTCTTTAGACTGTGATGGCCCATAAGTTAATATCATTCTTGAAGATGTCCATGGGTACACTGTCTGGACTGGTCCTTAGACTAATGGGCTCTCAGTAATAGTCCGCCTAATTTTGGCATAAGAAAAGACTAAGCCAAGAGGGATGGGCCAGCAAGGAAGACTGAAACTGTGATACCTTAAATCAGTAGATGTGGGCTCACTGTAAATATCAGAAACGTAATAGACTTATCTATCAGGGAGAATTAAAGAATCAAGGGATGAGTTTTGCTTATGATTAAAGAAAGAAGAGTTCATAATCCTCCAGAAAGAACCAATATCTTTCTTATGAACAGCCTCTATAAGGGAGCCCTAGCTTTGTTTATGATTTCACATTTCTTGTTAGGAGTGCTTTCTGATACATGAGTCAACAATACACCATATCTGATGTATCTCTGGGTCATACGTTCACCGGCTGTTCGATATTAAAATTAGTTTGAGGCCAAGAGTCATCAATCCATCTATGTGGTTTGCAGACAGCAGAACCATAATTAACAGTAACAAATTATCTATAGAGACACAAAACCTTTAAGAAAAATCCCAAATCAGCTCATCAGATAAAGCAACAGTTTCCAAGCAATTATAAGTAACACTTAAGTTGACATTCATAAATTTCAGGAATTACATGCTCCCATTTTTGTCTAAGACCGCCATCCTTTTCAACTAAATTTGGATGGATCATATGAGTAACTTTGCTGCTTAACTGGTATAGTGAAAAAGAAAGTAACAAGGGGCTGTGATCACTGTATCCTAGTGGATACACATAATAAGATCAGATATGATTAGTTAAGTCATTAGAATCAAAATAGCGATAATAGTGGAGCATCACTTGTTCAAATCTATTGTCCATTGAACATTAATTAAGTTCCTGACCGAACTCCACCGTTGGCAGTCCTGCGTCGTCAGTCCTCACATAGCCATCATGTGTGATATCAGTAATGACACAGTCAGCAGCTACAATTGCTGCATTAACAGTATTGGCAGTATTAATACTCTAAGGCATGGAAGGGGTGGAGGTCTGAGGAGCAAGAATTGTAGCATCTCTACTCATCACAAGTTGGTGGGAAGGACAGGGTCAGTTGTAGTAAGGTTAGATTTGAAAGGTCCCTTTTGAAAAGTGAGATTTGCCAGACTAAAACAAAAAAGATATGTTTTTCAATATATGCGAGACCTTAGTTTCAACAGTGAAGTCTCTCTTGTAGATGCTCAAAGCACTGTGCGATGTAAAAAGGAATAGAACACCTTTTCTAAATCAGTGCAATTTTTCCTGAACTGAGTGCTCTGGTTCCTTAGCATTATAAAGCACGTTTTTGTCATTCAGAGATATGGCAAATAAGCTGTTTTAAAAGCATTATTTTCACCCAACCACCAACAAATCTTCATTGGGATTTGTTTAGGGAGAAGTATTCTCTATTCATAAAGGAAACAAGTATGACGTTTCCAGAAGGTCAGGTATTTGCAACCAAGAGAGTAGGGATATGGAAAATGGAGAATTGAGAGAGAAGTCATACACTAGATCTTAAGAGGTGGCAAGTAGGACATTGATATGAGGGGTGATGTAGTCATAGTGAGTGGACTGTATGCAATTCAAGGTAAGGTAGAAGAGCTGAGTTTGAAAAGGGATTTAAGGATAGGTTGATCTGAGGTACTGTATGTGTGGGAGTTCCATACTACCGCAGGCACGATATATTTCAGTGACAGAACTGCATAACTGAGAAAAATTCTGTTATACATGATGAATCAAATGTTAAATGATGGACAATTATGAGTGATATAACTGCTGCTGGCAGTGTTGAAGTCAAGTGTTTAGAAAGGAGCTGCATGGGAGACATGGAGGGTGGTGTGTAAGAGGCTGTAAATCTCAAAGCAATGAATAAAAGGAGTAATAACGCCCATTTTTATACTTTGGAGGATCAAAATCAGAGTTTGTAGACAATATTAAGATGTGACAGAGATACATGGCACAAACAGGTATGTGTTTCACTATGATGGTAAAACAGGCAGGGGTCCATGGGGTCCCCAAGACTGAAAGTTTCTGAACAGTGTGCTCAAAAGGGGTAGAGGTGAATGAAGTAGTCCTGGTTTGCATTTATGTACCTATTTTACTTAAAATGGCTATTTGACACTCATTAAAATGTGGTGAAGAGGTTGGAATAATTTGGAGGGGCCAATGAAAGGAGACCAACATTGATGACAACTATCCTCTGCAGAGAGGTTTAGACTGAAACGAATTTTACTTACTAAGCTCCCATGAACAAAACGTGTGTATTGATGAATACATATTGTGAGCCCGAGGTCACTGGAAACAAGAGAACACAGCAAATTTAGAAGGACTGATTAGAGTTAAAAGTGCGGTGTCTTTGAAACTTGAGAATCCAAAAGAGTATATGATGCAAATGTATACATGGTGTACACGATGGAAGTAGGGATGTGCCAAATCCTCCACTGGAATCTAGCAGAACTGGGACAGAGCATAAGTCATTGTGTTACAATAACTGAGAGGTTGGGAGAAATATTGTATACTTGATGTTTAATCCATCTCATTTCCTTTGAATGTCACTGCAACACTAAAATCAATGTGAAGGGTAAGTGCTTCGCAAGCCAGAAACCCAATAGACAATGCTTTAGAGTTGACACATTTGCTATAGTCTTCGCCAAGGTTCCCCAAATTTATAGTGTATTCTGGAGGTGTGGATAGTCAATGTAATTTAAATTGTGTATGGATAAGGCTTACACTGGAGTAAAATCAGGGAGCTACTTGTCAGTGGAGTTCAGAACATGAAAAAAATGAGCAGCAGTGGTTTCTTCATGAGAGCGAGTAGGCGCCGCTCCCCCACCTGTTGCAGAGGCGCTAAACGTCAAAAATAAAATGGCAATTAAATATTTAATTGCCATTTTATTTTTCATGTTTAGCACGCAGCAGCTTCCTGTCGGGATAAATAGGGCGTGTCCTTCTGGAGAAGCAAGATGGACCCTCCAAATGACCCATGTCAGTTTGGCTGGCTGGCTTGAGCCAGCCAAAGTGACATGCGCACTTTGCAGCTCTACACTCAGCTGTCTTGGACAGCTCGGTGGAGACCAAGCACAGGCCTGAGGGAGGTTCAGCCAGGACACTCCAGCCAATCCTGGCGCTGCTCTCATGCTGGTGAGAGTAGCACCAGGATTGGTTAGTGGAATTTCCTGGAGGCTGTAGCCTGTGGCGCCAATAGAGCAGAGATCAAGGAGGACGTCGGATGTGCAGCAGGCAAGGTTAGAGCTGCAGGCAAACTTAGTGACCTGATATTATTTGCTGCTTGCCTTGCCTGCATGCATGCAACCACCCACCTAACCTCCCACCACTTAGTTGCCCGCTTGTCCCACTGGTGCATATATGTGCCAGCCACCCCTGAAAATGAGAGCTCAGGTCTCTGTAATGCAGGAGACGTACATTTGTGGGATACAATTTCATGATTGGTTTGCCTTTCACTTAGGATACGAGGGAAGAGGAGTGAAATGAAAATAACATGTGTAAAACCCTTTAGTACCCAAAGGTGTCTGGGCGTCAAGTACAGGAAGAAATCCTAAGGCAGAGAATGAAACCTTGTCAGAGCCTAATGATTAAAAAAGCCACACTTTTAAGGCGTTTCTGAAAGAAAATAAGTCAGATGTTTTCTTTAGATCAAGTGACATGGAGTTCCACAGCTTGGAGGTGTATGTAACAAAGCTCCTGCCACCCCAGGATGATTACGGTATTTGGGACTACCAGATTCAATGCTGAAGATGACCGCAACAATCGAGTGGGAGAGTAGCGCCGAAAGCGCTGTCTAAGATATTCAGGGCCTGAGTCATGCAATGCTATGAAGGTAATGCAGAGGGCTTTAAAGGCAATGCGCTGTTTGACTGATAACCAGTGAAGCTGGAACAGGGCCTGAGCCGCAGACTTGTGTTTGGGAATCCCGAAGAGCAAGCGGCTGCCGCCTTCTGCAGAACCTGTGGTCTCTTTAAAAATCTTTTTTGAAAGTTAGTGAATAAAGCATTGCAGTAATCCATTTTTGAGTGAAGACCACCGTTTTTTGTAGTTCTTTTGGAATGAATAGAAGAACATTTCCACAGTAGTTTCGTCATATAAAAAGAGGAGGATGTGATCGATGTAACATGGCCTTCGAAAGACAGCTAACTATGAAAGTGAACTCCAAAATGTCTTCGCTTTCAAAACCGGGGTGGGCAGTATGCAGAGTCCTTGTGGCCATTGAATAAGGCACCAAAAAGATGTTTTTCTACCAAATAAAAGAACCTCGGTTTTGGAATAATTTAACTTTAGACAGCAGTGCAGTCAGCAGAACCACCTTATGCTCCAGTACTTCATTTGCCATATTTTGGTTTATTTTTAATTGCCAATAAATGCGATACATAAGATCATTTATTAAACTGTAGAGGGCCCATTTGGGGCAGGTGTAAAGGAGTTTACCATTCATTGTGACAGTTACTGTCATTTTGGGATGACCAGCCATTTTCTGTTATATGCGATGGAGGCCAAATCTGAACTCCCTTCCGTTTTTCGACCTAGTTAGCTGCCTTATTCACAGGTAATGGGACCAAAATAGCGCCATTGCAATGGGTTCTTATCTAGAAGACTAGATGAGGTGTTATTTAAGGTCTGACACTCTCTGGTGACGCCTGACTTGTAAACAATAACAACATACCGGTACTTACTCTCCTAGTTTTCTGTTTTGGCAACGGCATTTGTGCACACACTTAGATGGGCCACTGTCCTATAAAACACATAATTACAGGGTCAATTATGGATGAGGCCCCTAGAAAACTCAGAAAAAATTATAAAAATAACTTATTTTGTCGGGCCTTTGGTTAGCTGAGCAGAATAATTTGTGACTCTTGGAGAAATGCACATCAGGATATTGGTTATCTTTAATTAAAAGCTTTTAAAGGCTTCAGTTGTTCTAGCATTCTACAGGTCTGCCATAAAACTCTATAAATATTGAGCGGATGTGGGTAAAACTCTATAAATATTGAGCGGATGTGGGAGATAAGGTGCCAGGAAGCTATCTGACACATTTAAGTGTATTATTGATTTAAAAAAACAAAAAAGTATGTAATTTTGGTGTAAAATCATGCTGTGAAAGATTTTTTTGTGAATAAAATGTTATTCAGTTTTGCACAATAAAACATAACATTCTACACTAGTTCTTGTTCTATCTTAGTGACCACGTTTTCATTGCACTTGCTTGCATAGGTTATTGCACTATACATTTAGTGAACACAAACGGGGGTTGGAGGGTCTAAGGGAAGTTTAAAGACCTGCCCAGGTTATAATCCCCTGATACACAATCTATAAATACACAAAAACCTGGGGGTCTGAAAAGAAACAAGTATGTTCAAGAGACCATACAGAATATTAAGTCAACAGAGTACTAGTTGAAATAGCGAAATGGTCTTTTTATAAAGTTTAATAATCCAACGCATGTGACCACCAGCAAAGGTCGGTGAGACCCAAGATCCAGAGATGGATTACCATCAAAATCTTGTTGGTGATCTTATTTTCTCATCTGGTCATCCACAGGGCTGGGCTGGGGTGTCTCTAGATCAGTGAGACTACTTCCAGGACCTCCTGGCAGGACTGGGGTTAAGCCCACAATCGCTTGCTGACCATGCGTGGGATCACCAAATGGGACAGGATGCAGTGCAAAGGGTGAAAGTGTAGGGAAAAGTGAAGTTAAAAAAGAATAGAGAACTCACAGTAAGAAAACTTTAATGGCTGTAAGCCTCTTTCAATTTAAAAACCAGAACAGCTCAAAAACGCAGTATAAACAAATGACTGCTTAGGGGCCGACATGTTTCTGCCAAATTGGGGAAATACTCCCTTGGCTTTCTTCAGGGCCTCTGTTCTTAAAAAAACTTTTGCTACTGCTAGTGCAAAACAACACTCAAAATAATAAAGAAATCAAATATAGTGACATCTTTAAAGGATATATGTTCCTATTCCTCCATGTCAGCTGGTGTGTCAATCACCTAAAACAAGAGTGCAACGTGGTATAAATGCATTGGATATATAACAATATAAATCTATTTTAGAAAGGAGCATAATAGTTCCTTACTCACCCTTCTTGACAGGGGAAAATACCTCACCTCACCTGAACCAAGCTCAGAGTAAGGGAGGCCACGCTCTAGGGATAAGAAAAGGGAATCTAAATTAAGATAGAGCAAGAGGAACTAAACTTATCTAATTACTAGGAGTCCCTGATGAATATCTTATTCTCAAGGGAGCATTCTCTTAGCCAGTCTCCAACTAAGCTCACCCACAGGCTCTCCAGTTACATAATATGGGAGAGTGTGCAGGGCTGTCTTGCTATAAGGACATAAGCTCAAGTTCCCAATAAGGACATAAGCACAAGTTGCCAAATTATTTGAACACCACGTCATGGTGGCTAAACTCACCTCTCCGTCGTTGCCCCGAGCTTTGTCTGAGGTTGGGGGAGGTAACGATTGAAGAAAGAGAACGTCATATATAGGTGCATCTTCTATTGTGTGCCCCTATCACCGCGGGGTATGAGACCACGCCTATGTGGGGAGGCAACAACTGGTTAGCACTGATGCCAAGCGCATCAAACAGAATAAGTTTACTAACGATATACATAGGCGTGGTCTCATACCCCGCGGTGATAGGGGCACACAATAGAAGATGCATCTATATGTGACGTTCTCTTTCTTCAATCATTGCCTCCCCCAACCTCAGACAAAGCTCGGGGCAACGACGGAGAGATGAGTGTAGCCACCATGACGTGGTGTTCAAATAATTTGGTAACTTGTGCTTATGTCCTTATTGGGAACGTGAGCTTATGTCCTTTTAGCAAGACAGCCCTGCACACTCTCCCATATTATGTAACTGGAGAGCCTGTGGGTGAGCTTAGTTGGAGACTGGCTAAGAGAATGCTCCCTTGAGGATAAGATATTAATTAAGGACTCCTAGTAATTAGATAAGTCTAGTTCCTCTTGCTCTATCTTAATTTAGATTCCCTTTTCTTATCCCTAGAGCGTGGCCTCCCTTACTCTGAGCTTGCTTCAGGTGAGGTGAGGTATTTTCCCCTGTCAAGAAGGGTGAGTAAGGAACTATTATGCTCCTTTTTAAAACAGATTTATATTGTTATATATCCAATGCATTTATACCACTTTGCACTTTTGTTTTAGGTGATTGACACATCAGCTGACATGGAGGAATAGGAACATATATCCTTTAAAGATGTCACTATATTTGATTTCTTTATTATTTTGAGTGTTGTTTTGCACTAGCAGTAGCAAACGTTTTTTAAGAACAGAGGCCCTGAAGAAAGCCAAGGGAGTATTTCCCCAATTTAGCAGAAACTTGTCGGCCCCTAAGCAGTCATTTGTTTATACTGCGTTTTTGCGCTGTTCTGGTTTTTAAAATGAAAGAGGCTTACAGCCATTAAAGTTTTCTTACTGTGAGTTCTCTATTCTTTTTTAACTTCACTTTTCCCTACACTTTCACCCTTTGCACTGCATCCTGTCCCATTTGGTGATCCCACGCATAGTCAGCAAGCGATTGTGGGCTTGACCCCAGTCCTGCCAAGCGGTCCTGGAAGTAGTCTCACTGATCTAGAGACACCCAAGCCCAGCCCTGTAGATGACCAGATGAGAAAATAAGATCACCAACAAGATTTTGATGGTAATCCATCTCTGGATCTTGGGGCTCACCTACCTTTGCTGGTGGTCACAT
The DNA here is from genome assembly GCF_964263255.1 of Lissotriton vulgaris. NCBI lineage: Eukaryota > Metazoa > Chordata > Amphibia > Caudata > Salamandridae > Lissotriton > Lissotriton vulgaris. The sequence goes on from NC_141685.1 coordinate 1,736,466,532, forward strand.
GCGTTGGATTATTAAACTTTATAAAAAGACCAGTCCGCTATTTCAACTAGTACTCTGTTGACTTAATATTCTGTATGGTCTCTTGAACATACTTGTTTCTTTTCAGACTCCCAGGTGTTTGTGTATTTATAAATATACATTTAGTCCCATCGCATCATACTTGTAACAGACATTTGGTTGCCATTTACTCCCGCCAGGCTATAGTGTCGACCATCCGTACATAAAGCCGGCCCCTGTACTGCCATTATCCTAGGCTGGATCTGGGCTTCACTCTATTTGCGGAGGTTCACATATTTATTCTTTGAATTCGTTCCACTTTCCCCAAATCCTAGACCATTTCTTGGGGCACTCCCTGTGTGTAAAAACTGCCCTCTCAGCTACCATCGCATCGTCCATATAATTTCTGTATTGTTGGTATGTGGGCACCATGTCCGTGCCCCAGTTCCTAGCTATGTTTTGTTTTGCAACCGTCATCCCCAGTGTAGCCCAGTTCTGCAACTGTAGATTTAGGTCCGTGGGTTCCCACATGTTGAGGAGGCATCTCCTGGGGTTCGTCTGGACTTCCACCATGCCAACCCGTGATATCACACTCATGATTTTTTACCAGTGTGTTTGGATCCGCGGGCCTACCCATATTATATGGTAGAATTTTACCTGGGAGACAACAGTTCCTCAAACACAGTATATCAGGTGCACGACCTATTTCATGCATTGTGGTGAGTGATTAATACATTCAATGGAGTATTCTTAAGCTGTACTAGTTTCAGCCTGGATGGTATCGCCCCTTCGCGTGGTGTCGCCAATGCGTCCTGCCAGTCTGAATCTTCCACTTCGCCCAGGTCGGTCTGCCATCTCTCCCTTAAGGTCGTTGTGGGATCTGGTAGGTTATTTATGATCTTACGGTATGTCTGGGAGATAGCCTTTTTTCCAATATGGTCAGTGAGGAGTCTGTCTTCCAAGGGAGCAGCCTCCGGTAGCTGTGTCTCTGGGGGAATGGCACTCCTAAGTGCGTATCTAATTTGGGATACCTGTATAACTCGGTCCCTTGCCATGTTGTATTTCTCCTGCAGTGTTGCAAAGGGAATAACCTCCCCCTTTAACCAAAGATCCCCAATTTTGGTGATACCAATGAGGTCCCATTTCTTGAAGCCCTTCGTGTTAGACAGATTACCCAGTCTTTGGGTCTCCCAGAGGGTAGTGGCCTAGGTCAGCACTCCCTCCCATCCCAATGACCGCTGCACCGCGTGCCATATTTTGATTCTGTAAGCCGTGGGGCCTCTGAGTATATTCTTCCGTTTATTGGTATACAGGGCTTTCATTAATTGGTCTGAAGGTAGAACGTATCTGTCCATTCGGAAGGCAGGTTTGTCCTGCGGTGCATGCAGCCAGTGATTTATCACCATGAGTTGGGACACCCAATAATACAGTTTTATGTTAGGCAAAGCGATTCCCCCGTCATACCAACCATTGACCAGCTTGTGTTGTGCTATCCGTGCTGTCTTCCCATCCCATAGTAGTGCAGATACCTCTGCCTCAATTGTTTAAAATATGTGGGGGGGACCTGGAGATGGGGTATTTTGGAGGGCATATAAAAATCTAGGCAGGGCCATCATCTTAAAGAGGGCCTCCCTGCCCAGTAGTGTCAGTGGGAGCGACCTCCAGTGTGTAACATCATTTCGGAATTTTGCCAGTGGTTTCATGAGGTTTTCTTCCACAAATAATGCCGTCTGTGGTGTGATGTAAATTCCTAAGTATTTAAAGCCCCTAATCACGATTTGCAGCTCAAAGCCTGGCGGGAGCTTGGTGTGGGACCAATTACTATGTAGAGATGTGATTTTGACCAGTTTATGGTGTACCCTGAGACCTTCCCGTATGCCGTGCAAATGTCCAACAAGCAGTGCAGTGACCGTGCTGGGGACCTCAAATATATCAGTACATCATCAGCATAGAGCGAGATGCGTTCTTCCAAGGTCGCCTTGCATCTCATCCCCTGGATCATCACGTCCTGTCTTATCCATGCCACTAGTGGTTCTAATATCAACGCAAAAATGAGTGGAGACATTGGGCATCCCTGCCTCGTACCCCTGCCCAGTGCGAACTCCCTCGAGATATGGCCATTCGCCATCGCCTGCGCCAAGGGTGCGGTATATAACAGTTTAATCCATGCGCAGAACTTTGGGCCAAATCCCACCCTCTGGAGGACAGCAAATAGAAACGGCCTTTCCACGAGGTTGAATGCCATCATTGCATCCAATGAAAGGATCACTGCATTCTCCTGTATGGTCGATATACGGGCCATTACCCCGTGTAAACGCCGTAAATTTAGGGCGGTATTGCGCCCCAACATGAACCCTGATTGGTCTGGGTGAATTAGTGTAGCAAGATATGGTTGCAATTGCAACGGGAGTGCTTTCGCTGATATCCTGGCCTCTGCATTTATCAATGATATTGGACGATAGGACGAGCAATTAGACTGTAGTTTACCTGGTTTATGTATCGCCACTATGGTGGCCAAACGCTGGTCTCTCGGTAGCGTACCCTTGTCTAAGCTCTCATTGTACATATTTTGTAGGTGGGGTAGGAGCGATGCTGCTACTTTTTTATATATTTCTACTGGCAGTTCGTTGGGCCCCAGTGCTTTTCCAGTGTGGAGTGCGGATAGTGCCAGTCCCAGATCGTCCGTGGTCAGTGCCGTTTCTAAGTCAAGGCTTTCTGTTTGCGATAGTGTGGGTAGAAATTTCAAATTTTCGTCTACAGTGGTTGTGGCCTTGGGTGTATATACTTTTTCATAGTGGGATGCCAGCTCTTCCACTATTTGCTGTGGGTCTGTTGTACTGGTGCCGTCATCTCTTATCAATTGGCCAATCCAGCGGCCTGCCCTCTCCTGTCTTTCTAGCCAAGCCAGTAGTTTACCAGTTTTGTTCCCTGTTAAGTATAGTAAGTGATTTTTGGCTGTGTGCTTTGCTTTGATTTCTTCCCATGTAAATGTTCTATATTCCTGACATACTAGTGTTAAGTCATGTGTAGTGGCGTCTGTAGTGTTTGTAGCATGGGCTACCTCTGCCTGTCGGACTCTCTCTTCCAGGGCCTCTAGGGTTTGCCGGTGTTCCCGCCTGTGATTCGTGATTAACGACATGGCCTTTCCTCTAATCACTGTTTTGTAAGCTTCCCATAATATACTCGTCGAGCCTAGCGACCGTTCGTTTCCTATGAAGTACTGCTATGTGGACTTGAGAAGTGTTTTACTGATCTTAGGGACCTTCAGATAGCCTGGGGTCTGTGATATGCATGTGAGTTGTATCGGTGAGTGATCAGAGATGCCCCGCGGTAAGTGTGATACTTCTATCCTTCTCCCCGGGGTGATCGCTAGTGTGAAGATGTAGTCTATCCTCGAGAGACTGTTGTGTACTCCTGAGCGGAATGTGTATTGTCGCTCGGTGAGGTTTATCGTGCACCAGATATCGATCAGTCCCATTGTCTCTATAAAATCCTTCATAGCCTGATTGGGCCTAGTGGGTTCCCGGTGTGGTCTACGGTCTAGGGCGGCATCTATTGCCGTATTAAAGTCCCCCCCTATAATCAGTTCATCCTCTGGTAGGTCCAGCAGAAATTTCCTGAGGTCCTGAAATGCCATTTGGTGGCGTGTAGGGGGGGATGTGTACTGACACCATATTGTATATTTTCCCTTCCCATTGACATGATAGTGCTCCAAAGCTGCCTTGGTCGTCCATCCATGTTCCCTTTTTAATCAGAGGCGGGCTTTTGAGGATCAGTATTCCCACTCCCCGGGAGCCTGAGGTCAATGCTGAATGTGCCACCATCTTAAACCCCCAGCGATCAAACGCTTTGCATGTCGAGCTCACAAGGTGGGATTCCTGGATCAGTGCCACTGTTGGGGTCTTGCGTTTCAGGTATTGGAGTACCAGCCCTCTCTTAATCTTATAACCCGATCCATTGACATTCCAGGATATAACGGTTAGGGGGGACCCGGCAGCATCAGTGTTAGCGGGTGGGTGTCTGTGCCCTCAAGCCGCATCAATGTGTGTGCCATGTGTGGGTCTTACCTTTGTTTGGTACAGCTGATGGTGAGACAAACAATGTGTGTGTATATAATGGTCAATCTCTGCCAATCTTTCGTGGAGGAAAAACAATACATACAAACCCCAACATAAACTTAGTACTCGTACCCTAAACCTGGTTGCCAACTTTATAGTTTTAAGACGATTGTCAGTGTCTATGCAAAACAATAAAGCAAAATAGAACCAAGGACCCAAACTCCTAAACTGTCCCCTAAGTGCCTCCCCCCTCCCTGCCTCATTGCTCGGCGGTTTTAGAACTTCCCGCCACCCCAACTGAGCAGAGTGCTTCGATTCCCCAACTTGCACCAAGTTATGTTTGGGTAAGTCTATCTGTGATCTTGAAAAGTCCCCCTTAGGAGTGTATCAGTCGCCACAGAGAGTGATAACTAGAGCCCACTCATACCTTTTGGGAGCGTCAGCCCATGCCCCCAATGCTTCACGGCACTCAATGTTCATCATATTGTCCTTGCCCCCTGAAATGTTCCTAGTCTGTGGACGCTGGCTGCGGCAACAGCCCCTCCTAGTCGTCTGCTGCCATCATTAGTGAATGTAGTCCCATGTGTAGTCAGTCTTCGAACTCGCTCTGTTCTTTGGTCCCGGATGCTTGTGATTCAGTCCCCCGGCATTGCTGGTATTTACCATGTGCCCTGGAGCCGTTTGCCGGGCGCTATCCTTCCAACCATTCCTGTGCCTCCTTAGGTGTAGCAAAGAACCACGTCTTCCCCTCTGCTTCCACTCTTAGTTTTGCCGGGAAGAGCATCGAGTATTTGAGTTCTCTTGTACGCAACTCCTTCTTCACCTCTGTGAAACCACTTCTCTGTTTGGTGACTACCGCTGTGTAATCTGGATAGAATTGAACCACCAAACATGGGGAACGGGATGCACTCCTGTGTTTCACACTTTTATCATAGTAATCCAAAACCTTTTTTCATATCCATCTTTTTGCGTGCAGACTTATACAGTGTGATGCCCAACCACACTTCTGTGAACATGACACCATTATGAAGCGCTTTTACGCACCAATCCGTCGCACAGCATTCCCAAGCCTCTTCTGGCAGTTTATCAAACAGGTACACCATCATTTTTAACTTCTTCTCATCCTTTTCTCATAATCCATTCTTATTAATTCCATATATTAGCATATTTCCTCAAACGGGATGTTTAAGCCATTTACCAGGTTTCTTATGTTGTCACTGTGTCCATCCGGACCTCTTAGTAAAAACACGAATAAAACATTCTTCTTTCAGGGCAGTGTTTATTTGTAAAAAACCCAATGCATTTCGTGCATTATATGCACTTCTTCAGGGGTCACTATAAAAAATGGTAAATAATGATCAAATTGTGGATTTCATAATTTTACATAAATGCATAAAAAATAGCACCTACTTTCAATGCGCAAATCTGGACTGTTATAAAGCATATCTGAATCTGCTCCTCATTGTAAGGCTACAAGTGAACTATCTTGGAGCCCAGAGTTAATGTCTTATGTTCTGAGCTAGCCGGTCACATTTAGAAAGCATTTACAAAAACCGTCGTCATGAACATGGCGTACGAAACTCCAAACTGCAGTTTAACCTATCCCCTCTTATTAACATCCTCAGAGAACTAGCATTTACTCCTCTTGTTCGTAAACTAACTGTGAGAGTAATTCAGTGCTTGTTGTGAATAACGCAAATGCCAAATGATTAATCTTAATCATATACTTCAGTATTCTAGTCATAGCCTTCTGTTCACATACCTGCGCTGAACTATTTAAAAACGTCTCTGTTCCTCTTTTTCGCGGCTGCAACTCTTCACATTAAGCCTCCATTTGTATCACTTCCTTTAAGCCTTTACTGTGAGCCCGCCCATCAATCAACTCAGTTTAAAAAAAACGCGCGCAATTTATGTTTCAAACGTTAGCATCCTATCTATCAGTGCTGAAAAACTGCATATCCCACAATCCCTTATATCTTTATTTTTACTTCCAATCTATAAATAAAGACCTCCAACTGTAGCATATAATGTAAAACCTCCTATTTTCGATCAAATGAACATTGTCCTGGCAGAGTCACGATGTTAAGTCCGAATGAGTTCTTTATAGCAATCTTCTCTTTACAATTTCAAATGTCTAAATCTTGTGGGTGCACTCTCGTGAAAGGGCATTCTTTGTGAATCAGCAAACATGGGGAACGGGATGCACTCCTGTGTTTCACACTTTTATCATAGTAATCCAAAACCTTTTTTCATATCCATCTTTTTGCGTGCAGACTTATACAGTGTGATGCCCAACCACACTTCTGTGAACATGACACCATTATGAAGCGCTTTTACGCACCAATCCGTCGCACAGCATTCCCAAGCCTCTTCTGGCAGTTTATCAAACAGGTACACCATCATTTTTAACTTCTTCTCATCCTTTTCTCATAATCCATTCTTATTAATTCCATATATTAGCATATTTCCTCAAACGGGATGTTTAAGCCATTTACCAGGTTTCTTATGTTGTCACTGTGTCCATCCGGACCTCTTAGTAAAAACACGAATAAAACATTCTTCTTTCAGGGCAGTGTTTATTTGTAAAAAACCCAATGCATTTCGTGCATTATATGCACTTCTTCAGGGGTCACTATAAAAAATGGTAAATAATGATCAAATTGTGGATTTCATAATTTTACATAAATGCATAAAAAATAGCACCTACTTTCAATGCGCAAATCTGGACTGTTATAAAGCATATCTAAATCTGCTCCTCATTGTAAGGCTACAAGTGAACTATCTTGGAGCCCAGAGTTAATGTCTTATGTTCTGAGCTAGCCGGTCACATTTAGAAAGCATTTACAAAAACCGTCGTCATGAACATGGCGTACGAAACTCCAAACTGCAGTTTAACCTATCCCCTCTTATTAACATCCTCAGAGAACTAGCATTCACTCCTCTTGTTCGTAAACTAACTGTGAGAGTAATTCAGTGCTTGTTGTGAATAACGCAAATGCCAAATGATTAATCTTAATCATATACTTCAGTATTCTAGTCATAGCCTTCTGTTCACATACCTGCGCTGAACTATTTAAAAACGTCTCTGTTCCTCTTTTTCGCGGCTGCAACTCTTCACATTAAGCCTCCATTTGTATCACTTCCTTTAAGCCTTTACTGTGAGCCCGCCCATCAATCAACTCAGTTTAAAAAAAACGAGCGCAATTTATGTTTCAAACGTTAGCATCCTATCTATCAGTGCTGAAAAACTGCATATCCCACAATCCCTTATATCTTTATTTTTACTTCCAATCTATAAATAAAGACCTCCAACTGTAGCATATAATGTAAAACCTCCTATTTTCGATCAAATTAACATTGTCCTGGCAGAGTCACGATGTTAAGTCCGAATGAGTTCTTTATAGCAATCTTCTCTTTACAATTTCAAATGTCTAAATCTTGTGGGTGCACTCTCGTGAAAGGGCATTCTTTGTGAATCAGCAAACATGGGGAACGGGATGCACTCCTGTGTTTCACACTTTTATCATAGTAATCCAAAACCTTTTTTCATATCCATCTTTTTGCGTGCAGACTTATACAGTGTGATGCCCAACCACACTTCTGTGAACATGACACCATTATGAAGCGCTTTTACGCACCAATCCGTCGCACAGCATTCCCAAGCCTCTTCTGGCAGTTTATCAAACAGGTACACCATCATTTTTAACTTCTTCTCATCCTTTTCTCATAATCCATTCTTATTAATTCCATATATTAGCATATTTCCTCAAACGGGATGTTTAAGCCATTTACCAGGTTTCTTATGTTGTCACTGTGTCCATCCGGACCTCTTAGTAAAAACACGAATAAAACATTCTTCTTTCAGGGCAGTGTTTATTTGTAAAAAACCCAATGCATTTCGTGCATTATATGCACTTCTTCAGGGGTCACTATAAAAAATGGTAAATAATGATCAAATTGTGGATTTCATAATTTTACATAAATGCATAAAAAATAGCACCTACTTTCAATGCGCAAATCTGGACTGTTATAAAGCATATCTAAATCTGCTCCTCATTGTAAGGCTACAAGTGAACTATCTTGGAGCCCAGAGTTAATGTCTTATGTTCTGAGCTAGCCGGTCACATTTAGAAAGCATTTACAAAAACCGTCGTCATGAACATGGCGTACGAAACTCCAAACTGCAGTTTAACCTATCCCCTCTTATTAACATCCTCAGAGAACTAGCATTCACTCCTCTTGTTCGTAAACTAACTGTGAGAGTAATTCAGTGCTTGTTGTGAATAACGCAAATGCCAAATGATTAATCTTAATCATATACTTCAGTATTCTAGTCATAGCCTTCTGTTCACATACCTGCGCTGAACTATTTAAAAACGTTTGATAAACTGCCAGAAGAGGCTTGGGAATGCTGTGCGACGGATTGGTGCGTAAAAGCGCTTCATAATGGTGTCATGTTCACAGAAGTGTGGTTGGGCATCACACTGTATAAGTCTGCACGCAAAAAGATGGATATGAAAAAAGGTTTTGGATTACTATGATAAAAGTGTGAAACACAGGAGTGCATCCCGTTCCCCATGTTTGCTGATTCACAAAGAATGCCCTTTCACGAGAGTGCACCCACAAGATTTAGACATTTGAAATTGTAAAGAGAAGATTGCTATAAAGAACTCATTCGGACTTAACATCGTGACTCTGCCAGGACAATGTTCATTTGATCGAAAATAGGAGGTTTTACATTATATGCTACAGTTGGAGGTCTTTATTTATAGATTGGAAGTAAAAATAAAGATATAAGGGATTGTGGGATATGCAGTTTTTCAGCACTGATAGATAGGATGCTAACGTTTGAAACATAAATTGCGCGCGTTTTTTTTAAACTGAGTTGATTGATGGGCGGGCTCACAGTAAAGGCTTAAAGGAAGTGATACAAATGGAGGCTTAATGTGAAGAGTTGCAGCCGCGAAAAAGAGGAACAGAGACGTTTTTAAATAGTTCAGCGCAGGTATGTGAACAGAAGGCTATGACTAGAATACTGAAGTATATGATTAAGATTAATCATTTGGCATTTGCGTTATTCACAACAAGCACTGAATTACTCTCACAGTTAGTTTACGAACAAGAGGAGTGAATGCTAGTTCTCTGAGGATGTTAATAAGAGGGGATAGGTTAAACTGCAGTTTGGAGTTTCGTACGCCATGTTCATGACGACGGTTTTTGTAAATGCTTTCTAAATGTGACCGGCTAGCTCAGAACATAAGACATTAACTCTGGGCTCCAAGATAGTTCACTTGTAGCCTTACAATGAGGAGCAGATTTAGATATGCTTTATAACAGTCCAGATTTGCGCATTGAAAGTAGGTGCTATTTTTTATGCATTTATGTAAAATTATGAAATCCACAATTTGATCATTATTTACCATTTTTTATAGTGACCCCTGAAGAAGTGCATATAATGCACGAAATGCATTGGGTTTTTTACAAATAAACACTGCCCTGAAAGAAGAATGTTTTATTCGTGTTTTTACTAAGAGGTCCGGATGGACACAGTGACAACATAAGAAACCTGGTAAATGGCTTAAACATCCCATTTGAGGAAATATGCTAATATATGGAATTAATAAGAATGGATTATGAGAAAAGGATGAGAAGAAGTTAAAAATGATGGTGTACCTGTTTGATAAACTGCCAGAAGAGGCTTGGGAATGCTGTGCGACGGATTGGTGCGTAAAAGCGCTTCATAATGGTGTCATGTTCACAGAAGTGTGGTTGGGCATCACACTGTATAAGTCTGCACGCAAAAAGATGGATATGAAAAAAGGTTTTGGATTACTATGATAAAAGTGTGAAACACAGGAGTGCATCCCGTTCCCCATGTTTGCTGATTCACAAAGAATGCCCTTTCACGAGAGTGCACCCACAAGATTTAGACATTTGAAATTGTAAAGAGAAGATTGCTATAAAGAACTCATTCGGACTTAACATCGTGACTCTGCCAGGACAATGTTCATTTGATCGAAAATAGGAGGTTTTACATTATATGCTACAGTTGGAGGTCTTTATTTATAGATTGGAAGTAAAAATAAAGATATAAGGGATTGTGGGATATGCAGTTTTTCAGCACTGATAGATAGGATGCTAACGTTTGAAACATAAATTGCGCGCGTTTTTTTTAAACTGAGTTGATTGATGGGCGGGCTCACAGTAAAGGCTTAAAGGAAGTGATACAAATGGAGGCTTAATGTGAAGAGTTGCAGCCGCGAAAAAGAGGAACAGAGACGTTTTTAAATAGTTCAGCGCAGGTATGTGAACAGAAGGCTATGACTAGAATACTGAAGTATATGATTAAGATTAATCATTTGGCATTTGCGTTATTCACAACAAGCACTGAATTACTCTCACAGTTAGTTTACGAACAAGAGGAGTGAATGCTAGTTCTCTGAGGATGTTAATAAGAGGGGATAGGTTAAACTGCAGTTTGGAGTTTCGTACGCCATGTTCATGACGACGGTTTTTGTAAATGCTTTCTAAATGTGACCGGCTAGCTCAGAACATAAGACATTAACTCTGGGCTCCAAGATAGTTCACTTGTAGCCTTACAATGAGGAGCAGATTTAGATATGCTTTATAACAGTCCAGATTTGCGCATTGAAAGTAGGTGCTATTTTTTATGCATTTATGTAAAATTATGAAATCCACAATTTGATCATTATTTACCATTTTTTATAGTGACCCCTGAAGAAGTGCATATAATGCACGAAATGCATTGGGTTTTTTACAAATAAACACTGCCCTGAAAGAAGAATGTTTTATTCGTGTTTTTACTAAGAGGTCCGGATGGACACAGTGACAACATAAGAAACCTGGTAAATGGCTTAAACATCCCGTTTGAGGAAATATGCTAATATATGGAATTAATAAGAATGGATTATGAGAAAAGGATGAGAAGAAGTTAAAAATGATGGTGTACCTGTTTGATAAACTGCCAGAAGAGGCTTGGGAATGCTGTGCGACGGATTGGTGCGTAAAAGCGCTTCATAATGGTGTCATGTTCACAGAAGTGTGGTTGGGCATCACACTGTATAAGTCTGCACGCAAAAAGATGGATATGAAAAAAGGTTTTGGATTACTATGATAAAAGTGTGAAACACAGGAGTGCATCCCGTTCCCCATGTTTGCTGATTCACAAAGAATGCCCTTTCACGAGAGTGCACCCACAAGATTTAGACATTTGAAATTGTAAAGAGAAGATTGCTATAAAGAACTCATTCGGACTTAACATCGTGACTCTGCCAGGACAATGTTCATTTGATCGAAAATAGGAGGTTTTACATTATATGCTACAGTTGGAGGTCTTTATTTATAGATTGGAAGTAAAAATAAAGATATAAGGGATTGTGGGATATGCAGTTTTTCAGCACTGATAGATAGGATGCTAACGTTTGAAACATAAATTGCGCGCGTTTTTTTTAAACTGAGTTGATTGATGGGCGGGCTCACAGTAAAGGCTTAAAGGAAGTGATACAAATGGAGGCTTAATGTGAAGAGTTGCAGCCGCGAAAAAGAGGAACAGAGACGTTTTTAAATAGTTCAGCGCAGGTATGTGAACAGAAGGCTATGACTAGAATGCTGAAGTATATGATTAAGATTAATCATTTGGCATTTGCGTTATTCACAACAAGCACTGAATTACTCTCACAGTTAGTTTACGAACAAGAGGAGTGAATGCTAGTTCTCTGAGGATGTTAATAAGAGGGGATAGGTTAAACTGCAGTTTGGAGTTTCGTACGCCATGTTCATGACGACGGTTTTTGTAAATGCTTTCTAAATGTGACCGGCTAGCTCAGAACATAAGACATTAACTCTGGGCTCCAAGATAGTTCACTTGTAGCCTTACAATGAGGAGCAGATTTAGATATGCTTTATAACAGTCCAGATTTGCGCATTGAAAGTAGGTGCTATTTTTTATGCATTTATGTAAAATTATGAAATCCACAATTTGATCATTATTTACCATTTTTTATAGTGACCCCTGAAGAAGTGCATATAATGCACGAAATGCATTGGGTTTTTTACAAATAAACACTGCCCTGAAAGAAGAATGTTTTATTCGTGTTTTTACTAAGAGGTCCGGATGGACACAGTGACAACATAAGAAACCTGGTAAATGGCTTAAACATCCCGTTTGAGGAAATATGCTAATATATGGAATTAATAAGAATGGATTATGAGAAAAGGATGAGAAGAAGTTAAAAATGATGGTGTACCTGTTTGATAAACTGCCAGAAGAGGCTTGGGAATGCTGTGCGACGGATTGGTGCGTAAAAGCGCTTCATAATGGTGTCATGTTCACAGAAGTGTGGTTGGGCATCACACTGTATAAGTCTGCACGCAAAAAGATGGATATGAAAAAAGGTTTTGGATTACTATGATAAAAGTGTGAAACACAGGAGTGCATCCCGTTCCCCATGTTTGCTGATTCACAAAGAATGCCCTTTCACGAGAGTGCACCCACAAGATTTAGACATTTGAAATTGTAAAGAGAAGATTGCTATAAAGAACTCATTCGGACTTAACATCGTGACTCTGCCAGGACAATGTTCATTTGATCGAAAATAGGAGGTTTTACATTATATGCTACAGTTGGAGGTCTTTATTTATAGATTGGAAGTAAAAATAAAGATATAAGGGATTGTGGGATATGCAGTTTTTCAGCACTGATAGATAGGATGCTAACGTTTGAAACATAAATTGCGCGCGTTTTTTTTAAACTGAGTTGATTGATGGGCGGGCTCACAGTAAAGGCTTAAAGGAAGTGATACAAATGGAGGCTTAATGTGAAGAGTTGCAGCCGCGAAAAAGAGGAACAGAGACGTTTTTAAATAGTTCAGCGCAGGTATGTGAACAGAAGGCTATGACTAGAATACTGAAGTATATGATTAAGATTAATCATTTGGCATTTGCGTTATTCACAACAAGCACTGAATTACTCTCACAGTTAGTTTACGAACAAGAGGAGTGAATGCTAGTTCTCTGAGGATGTTAATAAGAGGGGATAGGTTAAACTGCAGTTTGGAGTTTCGTACGCCATGTTCATGACGACGGTTTTTGTAAATGCTTTCTAAATGTGACCGGCTAGCTCAGAACATAAGACATTAACTCTGGGCTCCAAGATAGTTCACTTGTAGCCTTACAATGAGGAGCAGATTTAGATATGCTTTATAACAGTCCAGATTTGCGCATTGAAAGTAGGTGCTATTTTTTATGCATTTATGTAAAATTATGAAATCCACAATTTGATCATTATTTACCATTTTTTATAGTGACCCCTGAAGAAGTGCATATAATGCACGAAATGCATTGGGTTTTTTACAAATAAACACTGCCCTGAAAGAAGAATGTTTTATTCGTGTTTTTACTAAGAGGTCCGGATGGACACAGTGACAACATAAGAAACCTGGTAAATGGCTTAAACATCCCATTTGAGGAAATATGCTAATATATGGAATTAATAAGAATGGATTATGAGAAAAGGATGAGAAGAAGTTAAAAATGATGGTGTACCTGTTTGATAAACTGCCAGAAGAGGCTTGGGAATGCTGTGCGACGGATTGGTGCGTAAAAGCGCTTCATAATGGTGTCATGTTCACAGAAGTGTGGTTGGGCATCACACTGTATAAGTCTGCACGCAAAAAGATGGATATGAAAAAAGGTTTTGGATTACTATGATAAAAGTGTGAAACACAGGAGTGCATCCCGTTCCCCATGTTTGCTGATTCACAAAGAATGCCCTTTCACGAGAGTGCACCCACAAGATTTAGACATTTGAAATTGTAAAGAGAAGATTGCTATAAAGAACTCATTCGGACTTAACATCGTGACTCTGCCAGGACAATGTTCATTTGATCGAAAATAGGAGGTTTTACATTATATGCTACAGTTGGAGGTCTTTATTTATAGATTGGAAGTAAAAATAAAGATATAAGGGATTGTGGGATATGCAGTTTTTCAGCACTGATAGATAGGATGCTAACGTTTGAAACATAAATTGCGCGCGTTTTTTTTAAACTGAGTTGATTGATGGGCGGGCTCACAGTAAAGGCTTAAAGGAAGTGATACAAATGGAGGCTTAATGTGAAGAGTTGCAGCCGCGAAAAAGAGGAACAGAGACGTTTTTAAATAGTTCAGCGCAGGTATGTGAACAGAAGGCTATGACTAGAATACTGAAGTATATGATTAAGATTAATCATTTGGCATTTGCGTTATTCACAACAAGCACTGAATTACTCTCACAGTTAGTTTACGAACAAGAGGAGTGAATGCTAGTTCTCTGAGGATGTTAATAAGAGGGGATAGGTTAAACTGCAGTTTGGAGTTTCGTACGCCATGTTCATGACGACGGTTTTTGTAAATGCTTTCTAAATGTGACCGGCTAGCTCAGAACATAAGACATTAACTCTGGGCTCCAAGATAGTTCACTTGTAGCCTTACAATGAGGAGCAGATTTAGATATGCTTTATAACAGTCCAGATTTGCGCATTGAAAGTAGGTGCTATTTTTTATGCATTTATGTAAAATTATGAAATCCACAATTTGATCATTATTTACCATTTTTTATAGTGACCCCTGAAGAAGTGCATATAATGCACGAAATGCATTGGGTTTTTTACAAATAAACACTGCCCTGAAAGAAGAATGTTTTATTCGTGTTTTTACTAAGAGGTCCGGATGGACACAGTGACAACATAAGAAACCTGGTAAATGGCTTAAACATCCCGTTTGAGGAAATATGCTAATATATGGAATTAATAAGAATGGATTATGAGAAAAGGATGAGAAGAAGTTAAAAATGATGGTGTACCTGTTTGATAAACTGCCAGAAGAGGCTTGGGAATGCTGTGCGACGGATTGGTGCGTAAAAGCGCTTCATAATGGTGTCATGTTCACAGAAGTGTGGTTGGGCATCACACTGTATAAGTCTGCACGCAAAAAGATGGATATGAAAAAAGGTTTTGGATTACTATGATAAAAGTGTGAAACACAGGAGTGCATCCCGTTCCCCATGTTTGCTGATTCACAAAGAATGCCCTTTCACGAGAGTGCACCCACAAGATTTAGACATTTGAAATTGTAAAGAGAAGATTGCTATAAAGAACTCATTCGGACTTAACATCGTGACTCTGCCAGGACAATGTTCATTTGATCGAAAATAGGAGGTTTTACATTATATGCTACAGTTGGAGGTCTTTATTTATAGATTGGAAGTAAAAATAAAGATATAAGGGATTGTGGGATATGCAGTTTTTCAGCACTGATAGATAGGATGCTAACGTTTGAAACATAAATTGCGCGCGTTTTTTTTAAACTGAGTTGATTGATGGGCGGGCTCACAGTAAAGGCTTAAAGGAAGTGATACAAATGGAGGCTTAATGTGAAGAGTTGCAGCCGCGAAAAAGAGGAACAGAGACGTTTTTAAATAGTTCAGCGCAGGTATGTGAACAGAAGGCTATGACTAGAATGCTGAAGTATATGATTAAGATTAATCATTTGGCATTTGCGTTATTCACAACAAGCACTGAATTACTCTCACAGTTAGTTTACGAACAAGAGGAGTGAATGCTAGTTCTCTGAGGATGTTAATAAGAGGGGATAGGTTAAACTGCAGTTTGGAGTTTCGTACGCCATGTTCATGACGACGGTTTTTGTAAATGCTTTCTAAATGTGACCGGCTAGCTCAGAACATAAGACATTAACTCTGGGCTCCAAGATAGTTCACTTGTAGCCTTACAATGAGGAGCAGATTTAGATATGCTTTATAACAGTCCAGATTTGCGCATTGAAAGTAGGTGCTATTTTTTATGCATTTATGTAAAATTATGAAATCCACAATTTGATCATTATTTACCATTTTTTATAGTGACCCCTGAAGAAGTGCATATAATGCACGAAATGCATTGGGTTTTTTACAAATAAACACTGCCCTGAAAGAAGAATGTTTTATTCGTGTTTTTACTAAGAGGTCCGGATGGACACAGTGACAACATAAGAAACCTGGTAAATGGCTTAAACATCCCGTTTGAGGAAATATGCTAATATATGGAATTAATAAGAATGGATTATGAGAAAAGGATGAGAAGAAGTTAAAAATGATGGTGTACCTGTTTGATAAACTGCCAGAAGAGGCTTGGGAATGCTGTGCGACGGATTGGTGCGTAAAAGCGCTTCATAATGGTGTCATGTTCACAGAAGTGTGGTTGGGCATCACACTGTATAAGTCTGCACGCAAAAAGATGGATAGGAAAAAAGGTTTTGGATTACTATGATAAAAGTGTGAAACACAGGAGTGCATCCCGTTCCCCATGTTTGCTGATTCACAAAGAATGCCCTTTCACGAGAGTGCACCCACAAGATTTAGACATTTGAAATTGTAAAGAGAAGATTGCTATAAAGAACTCATTCGGACTTAACATCGTGACTCTGCCAGGACAATGTTCATTTGATCGAAAATAGGAGGTTTTACATTATATGCTACAGTTGGAGGTCTTTATTTATAGATTGGAAGTAAAAATAAAGATATAAGGGATTGTGGGATATGCAGTTTTTCAGCACTGATAGATAGGATGCTAACGTTTGAAACATAAATTGCGCGCGTTTTTTTTAAACTGAGTTGATTGATGGGCGGGCTCACAGTAAAGGCTTAAAGGAAGTGATACAAATGGAGGCTTAATGTGAAGAGTTGCAGCCGCGAAAAAGAGGAACAGAGACGTTTTTAAATAGTTCAGCGCAGGTATGTGAACAGAAGGCTATGACTAGAATACTGAAGTATATGATTAAGATTAATCATTTGGCATTTGCGTTATTCACAACAAGCACTGAATTACTCTCACAGTTAGTTTACGAACAAGAGGAGTGAATGCTAGTTCTCTGAGGATGTTAATAAGAGGGGATAGGTTAAACTGCAGTTTGGAGTTTCGTACGCCATGTTCATGACGACGGTTTTTGTAAATGCTTTCTAAATGTGACCGGCTAGCTCAGAACATAAGACATTAACTCTGGGCTCCAAGATAGTTCACTTGTAGCCTTACAATGAGGAGCAGATTTAGATATGCTTTATAACAGTCCAGATTTGCGCATTGAAAGTAGGTGCTATTTTTTATGCATTTATGTAAAATTATGAAATCCACAATTTGATCATTATTTACCATTTTTTATAGTGACCCCTGAAGAAGTGCATATAATGCACGAAATGCATTGGGTTTTTTACAAATAAACACTGCTCTGAAAGAAGAATGTTTTATTCGTGTTTTTACTAAGAGGTCCGGATGGACACAGTGACAACATAAGAAACCTGGTAAATGGCTTAAACATCCCGTTTGAGGAAATATGCTAATATATGGAATTAATAAGAATGGATTATGAGAAAAGGATGAGAAGAAGTTAAAAATGATGGTGTACCTGTTTGATAAACTGCCAGAAGAGGCTTGGGAATGCTGTGCGACGGATTGGTGCGTAAAAGCGCTTCATAATGGTGTCATGTTCACAGAAGTGTGGTTGGGCATCACACTGTATAAGTCTGCACGCAAAAAGATGGATATGAAAAAAGGTTTTGGATTACTATGATAAAAGTGTGAAACACAGGAGTGCATCCCGTTCCCCATGTTTGCTGATTCACAAAGAATGCCCTTTCACGAGAGTGCACCCACAAGATTTAGACATTTGAAATTGTAAAGAGAAGATTGCTATAAAGAACTCATTCGGACTTAACATCGTGACTCTGCCAGGACAATGTTCATTTGATCGAAAATAGGAGGTTTTACATTATATGCTACAGTTGGAGGTCTTTATTTATAGATTGGAAGTAAAAATAAAGATATAAGGGATTGTGGGATATGCAGTTTTTCAGCACTGATAGATAGGATGCTAACGTTTGAAACATAAATTGCGCGCGTTTTTTTTAAACTGAGTTGATTGATGGGCGGGCTCACAGTAAAGGCTTAAAGGAAGTGATACAAATGGAGGCTTAATGTGAAGAGTTGCAGCCGCGAAAAAGAGGAACAGAGACGTTTTTAAATAGTTCAGCGCAGGTATGTGAACAGAAGGCTATGACTAGAATACTGAAGTATATGATTAAGATTAATCATTTGGCATTTGCGTTATTCACAACAAGCACTGAATTACTCTCACAGTTAGTTTACGAACAAGAGGAGTGAATGCTAGTTCTCTGAGGATGTTAATAAGAGGGGATAGGTTAAACTGCAGTTTGGAGTTTCGTACGCCATGTTCATGACGACGGTTTTTGTAAATGCTTTCTAAATGTGACCGGCTAGCTCAGAACATAAGACATTAACTCTGGGCTCCAAGATAGTTCACTTGTAGCCTTACAATGAGGAGCAGATTTAGATATGCTTTATAACAGTCCAGATTTGCGCATTGAAAGTAGGTGCTATTTTTTATGCATTTATGTAAAATTATGAAATCCACAATTTGATCATTATTTACCATTTTTTATAGTGACCCCTGAAGAAGTGCATATAATGCACGAAATGCATTGGGTTTTTTACAAATAAACACTGCCCTGAAAGAAGAATGTTTTATTCGTGTTTTTACTAAGAGGTCCGGATGGACACAGTGACAACATAAGAAACCTGGTAAATGGCTTAAACATCCCGTTTGAGGAAATATGCTAATATATGGAATTAATAAGAATGGATTATGAGAAAAGGATGAGAAGAAGTTAAAAATGATGGTGTACCTGTTTGATAAACTGCCAGAAGAGGCTTGGGAATGCTGTGCGACGGATTGGTGCGTAAAAGCGCTTCATAATGGTAGAATTGAACCACACCATTGTCGATCCGTATGGGGTGTACGATTCTCGCCGCCTGTAAGATGGCGACACGGTAGCGGAAGTTGAAAATACGCGCTAATATAGGTCGAGGGGGAGCCCCCGGGCGTGGTTTGCCGCCTGGTACCCGATATGCACTTTCCACTGAAAAGAAGCTGGACAGTCCTCGGGGTTGCAGTTGGTTTTTGATAAGGTCTTCCACAAATAGGTCTAGGGCTGGCCCGCCTGTCCTCTCCGGCACACCCACCAGGCGTACATTGTTGAGTCGGGAGCGCCCTTCTTGGTCGTCCAGTTTCGCCATAATCAGTTTGTTGTCGGCTTCTAGGCGCTTCCATTGCTGCTTTAGGGCCGCCGTGTCTGTGGTTAGTGCAGCCGCCATCTTTCGACATCCACCAGCCTCTCTGTCATTTTTTAAAGTCAGCCCTTATTAGGGAGATGTCTGTAGATATCGACCCTATGGCAGATTGTACATTGTGTAGCCATTACATCTTTGATGGTGACTTATTCTAGTGAATCTGATTTTCCCACCGTCGGGCCGGCAGCTCGTGTCTCGTCCTTTTGCGAGTGCTCGGCGGAGCCTTTAGTATAGGCATATTTATCCAACCTGGCAGTTGACTGAGTTCTTGGGCCCCTACCCCCCATTGTGACCCCCACGTCCAAGGGTATTGCAGTCCCGCGTGGCTGGCAGTAGTCGCTGTAGCCTACCGCGCGGTTGGCTCCACACGCGGCCTTTCAGGTTTCCTGCCCCCACGCTAGGCGAGTGAGTGTTTTGTCACTCTCCTCTCCGCGAGTTGTGTCCCTTATCTGAGTTCCAATATGCCGAGGAGTGTCTTTCTCAGGATCTGCCCAGCGTTGGTGTGCCACGTCGTCCTCCTCTTCTTCCACCGCTGGGAGATTTGTCAGTGGTTCTGTTCTTTTAGCGCACCGCGCTGCTCGAGTGCTATTGTGTCGGTGGTGAATCCGCGGCCTCCTGCCGTCTCTGAGCCCCCTCCGGCTCGCTCCCCTGCGGATTCAGGATTTACGCGAGGCCCCGGTCCCAACTTGGATCGCAGGCCACTTTTCCTTTTGTCGATCTTGCTCCGCCGCTGTTTCACCTACAGGGCCCCTGAGCGGCTCAATCTGCGCCACAATCCTAGCAGGTCGTTGTCCTACCGAGTATGGCTCTGTGGACTCAGGATTAGTGGACGGATTTATCGGGGGGAATCTCCCGTGATCACGGAGCTCTAGTCGGCTGCGGCCATCTTGCTCGGCTGCTAGCCACGCCCCCCAGATTTTTAAGGGTAGAACATAATTTGAATCAGCCCTTTGTTAACAGTTATCCGCTCAGCTCAGTATGTCTATTATTTTGGCTGTTTTTGATCTGAAAACTAGCGAACATATACAAATAATTTTTTGATCATTTTCACAAAGTCTACATCATTCATAATCTTTTGCACTCAAGTAAACTTATAAATGGAACACATTTCTTATACACTTTAATGATATTCCAATTTAACTGTTTTTTTAAAGATAATTAAAATATTACACAATTTTCTTAACAATGTTATGCGACAGAAGCTATTTTATTTTCACCTGCACTAGCTTTCTGATTAGCTAACTTCATCAGCTCTGTTGTAAAGATTTAGGGGCGTAGTACGTGTTTGGCGGTCTTTGTCCGAGACCGCCGACATGGTGGTCCCAGGAAGACTACCAAGCCCATGGTGCACCAGCCAGCTTGATTATGACTTCAAACCAGGGCAGGCGGGCGCTGCGCGACGGTCTCATGGCGGTGGAATGTAAGGTTTATAGGAGAGCCTACACAGCATATCGCCACTTTGATAGCGCTGACTGATCATCCGTACATGGTGTGGCATGCACCGTATCGGGCATGCCACACAGTGCACGCACAACCACGCCCTTGTGGAGAGGGCACTTCATGTGCCCCCTGCTCCTACACCCCTGGGCAGTTTTGCCCAGCAGCCCTGTTGAGATGCCCCTCCTTTCCCTTCCTCCAGCTTTTTCATGACGGAAACCCCACCATGAAAAGGCTTGTGGAAGGGCAAGTCGTAATATGGACAGTGGTGCCAGGATTGGCACTGCCTCCATTCTTCCCATTTCACACACCGCTAGCCCCGCGGGATCCAGGATCCTGGTGGTGCCAGTGGAGCCGAAGCAGGCTGTTGGTGGTCCGACCACCACAATTGTAATACTTTGGGTGGACTGTGGTTGTTGGACCGCCACGGCGAGTACAGTGGTCTAAGGACTGCCGTACTTGTAATAAGGCCCTTAGTAGATTTGCATTTTCTCACTTGCAAAACTTTGCCATATGTGATAAAGTAGAAAATAAATAATGATGTCTATTCCATATTATATGTTCTGCTCCCTTTAATTGTATTGTCTTTTAAATTACAGCATGTCCCGCTTTGTAAACGTGAGTCTAGCATCATATTTGAACTGCATAATTTGCTGTGATATATTCTTGTGTTCTACCCTTTACATATCCGACGCAGGACTGGGCATTGGTATTATAAAAAATCATCTTTGTAACGTAAAGGGGAAAGTGTCTAAATACTTGTTCATATCTGGTTTACCCACTTCTGCACTGCACCTTTGCCAAGAGAGCCCCAAACTTATAGATTAAAAAACTGATGTATCTGAATGAATGGGAATACTGAGAAACCACATTGATGGAAACCTAATCATGGAAAACCTTTTTCAAGGATAAACTATTTTAAAGAAATATAAATTAATCGAAAATTAAAGGAAACATTAAAGGAAAGACAATTTTAAGCAAAATACTAAAATTACATTTAACATGGTTGCAGTTTAGGGACGGTGCGGGGTTTTTAGGGTTCAAGGGTGAGTGGCGTTTATGCTTGTGAAGTGTTTTGATGGTTCAGTGATGGGTGGAGTGTAGGGCTGTCGAGTGGTTTTAGGGAGAGACAAAACAACACTTTAAAGAAGGGCCCAAGGGAATGTTTTAAGACCTTGCAGGGACACAAACCTCAATACTACTATATCACATAAAGAATGTCCATGCGACTAAATACAAAGAACCTACTACCTTAATAAAGATGCGATGTGAAGAACAACACAGGATAAAAATGTGTAACTAATCCTGGAATTCTCCTAAGAAATAAGGATACCCATCAGTCACCACACGTTACAGCCCTGGTTATCATCTAGGACACCTTTTGGACCTTCCCATTGTGAGACATAGATGATGAATTAGGACTACATGGAATGTCCTACATGAAATTATGACTCACCGTACGGTCCTTCTGATGTTGAATAATGATCTAGTGTGATGGGTAAAACAACATTGCAGTGCATGTGAGTGTGAAAGAGTGGATTAAGATTGGTTGAATGAGCAACACTCCATTTTATTGTTTTTACTCAATTCCCCAAGATTAAAAACAGAGCAAAAAAAGAGCAGTTTTAAACAAATATCTGCCCAGATAGAGTATGGGTCGACATGTTTCAGCAATGTAAATGGACCCTATTGTCCTTGCCTTCCTCAGGACCTATGATAATGATTGCTACTGCAACGTGCAATGTGAACAAAATTGTGTTAACAAATAAAGAAAAAGAACGTTATCACCTGGAATCCTAGGTGTCTACTGATTCCTTTCTGCATATGGACTGATTTGTCACTATTTTACAGGAGGAAAAGGCCTCGCCTCACCTGGCTGTAGCTCAGGGAGAGGAAGCACCGCTCTGTCCGTCGGTACTCCTCGCCGGCGTCCAAGCCGACTCGCTGAGTCAGCTTGGACGCCAGATTCCAGGTGATAATGTTCTTTTTCTTTATTTGTGAATGTAAATGGACAATAGGGTCCATTTACATACACAGCCTCCAGCTGGCATCACTCTCCCGGGGAAATTGGACTCCGAGTCCTCCAATAGGGGGAGACTGCAAAACTAAATACACAGAATGCTGAGAACTGAATTTAAGGGTAATCTATAATTCAGCCTTAATACTTACTTGAGGGACACTCAACCCTGGGGCACCTATCTAGACTTGACAGAGGGGAAGACCCAAGAGAGAGTCAAAGTGAGCCGAATACAAAGGGAGTAGCCCAAATACTAGTCTGTAGTGTGCCTCTTTTATGTGCTGTGATGTATTATGTTTTATAAGTGTGTATCAAAATAAAGCACTCAGTTGGAAATTCTGTCATTGCTCTGCTGGGCAATTGTTGAATTTGCACACCCCACACTACCTGCTTGAGAAGTTTATGACTGCTCGCTATTGCTGCCATGGGGAGTCAAGTACTAAAGTGGTTGTATTGACCCAGTATGCAAAGCAATGGTAGAATGGGTCCTGGGAGATCTGAGGCAAACAACTCCAGTCCCATGGCCGAAGACCAGTAGCCCCTCCTTTCCCTGATTTTCCCCTGAATGGGGTCTATATATCGTGCATGAGCAACGTTCCGTGGGACTCACTCAGAGACTTGGAAACCTCTTGTTCATTCAGAGCAATACCCCATCCAATGCAATTTCAATACACCAAACCAATATCTTAGTATTTGGAAAAAAGAGAACAATTGACTGATGGAGGTTGCTGTCAGTTACATATATTTAAAATTCCAATGCAGTAGCATGTGAATAAGTGGACAAAATGAAGATGACACAGTGCTCAAAAAAGTGAACAAATATTTACAAGATTTATATCATAAGACACTGTACATTCCCCTGATTCTGTACATTATTTACACGTTTACATATTAGGAAGCTGTAAAACAATCCACAGGTCCTATTTATATTTTTATACTTGGAAATAAAGGGGGGGTTGTCGACATTTCTACCCCGTATCAAAGATGGGGTCTCTTCAGGACCAAGTCACCTGACAATGCAACCCACATGTGAATACAGATACATGTTTTGTATAGTCTGCCGTAACATCTTAATTACTTCTATACTTGACGTGGTAAGAACCTGCTTACAGGGTGTGCAAGCAGTTACCGTATCCGCATACCAGAGGCCGCCATAAGGAATCAGCGTGCAAGGGTAAACACCCTTTACAACGAAACTTTTACAACGCACTACCGTTACAATGCGGTCATTACAACACAAACCATTACAACACATTGCGCTGGGGGGCGCTCTAGGATAGGGAATAAGTTTAATTTTCTATCAAACACCTTCTCTAGTGTCCACGGGGACTGGAGTTGGAATACAAAATTAAACTTTTCACTACGCCTCTTACGCTGACGATAAGCAGCTGGCGGTCACCCTGAGTGGGGACTCCGACCGTGATGCCCCCAGATTTCGGGAAGAATCCTCAGGATGGCCTCCCCCCCCGATTCTTGACAATCTTTTGAAGCCTTATGTTCCCTCGCGCCCTTTGAGATCCAAGGGCCAAAACTTGGCTGTGGTTCCGCAATTTAGATTGTGCAGAGCGGGAGGACGCTCCTTCTGAGTCCTGGCTGCGAAGCTGTGGAATTCTGTACCGCCCCACATCCGCGAAATTGATGTGCTGCTGAAATTCAGGAGAGCCATCAAAACGCATCTGTTCCCCCATTCCTCTTAGGATTCTGTTTTGTGTGCCTCCTCCATCTTTCTGTTGTGTTGTGTCTGGATTCCCTTCCAGAAGCGCCGGGACGCCCCTTTTCTGGGGCATCTGTGCGCTATAGAAGTGTTATTACCATAACATAACATAACACCTCTAAGCGCAATGCGTTGTAAAGGTATGCGATGTAAAAACCGCGTTGTAAAGCAGGCGTTGTAATAGCCTGCGTTGTAACGTCATACATCCGCGTGCAAGCGTCCCTTTGCCTGCAGCCTAGACTTCAGGTTCAATCCTAAAGTCATGAGCGGGATACCAATCAAGTGCGAGAACTGATCTTTGACACAAAGGAAATAGAAGAGTTACTGCCTTGGGGTGCACAGTAGCATCCAACTATTAAAAAAAAATTCAGCTTGGGCTGTTTCAAGATGAAAGTAGGGCAGTAATTATGACTGGCAGCCGCTCAGTAGTAATACTAAAAGAATGCTACAAGTGTGCTTCTACACTGAACATGGGTACATCTTAAATGCCTTGAGAGATTTTCCAGATGACCTTCAAGGGCCAACAATGACTCAGGGTGTTGCATGATATGTTATATGGTGAACAGTTTTGAGTGTATTCCCATCTAATGCCCCAATGCCACACATCTCTTGTTATTCTTACGGAGTAAGGTAAAAAAAAAAGATAAGGTTTAAATCCCTAATTTAATATTAAACTAGGTTATAAAGGTTTGTTAATTTATGAGGGCTACGATATGCTTGTAAGGAAGTTTTATATGACCGTGTTACCACTAATGGTCTTTTCAAAGATATGTATAGGTCTGTATTGTTTTGTAGTGTGTGCAGGTCTCAAAATATTTTCTCATTATCTTATATATATATATGTTTTTACCATCCACAATCTTGGAAAGCTAATTTGCATTTTTTTGCCCACTAAGCTATTAGCCAATAAGGGGCAGAACACAGGATGGCGGGGAGACGGTAACCAATTGACGAGCCTGTGAACTTAGAATGTTGGCAACGCAAGAGTTACACTTTCCCTGCTGAGCCAAATGTAAGGCATGAGGGAGATGAGTATATCTCTAATAGGTTAGCAGAAACTACAATGTAGGATTCTGCAAGCACTTCATGAAAATGTCATTATGTATATTCTTTTTGTTCACTCTAGTAGACATTTCTTGTGGTAATGCTTTCCTTACACTTACTAAAATCATCTGCCATGTTCTATTCTCTATATTAATGTGCAATAAAGGTTTGTAATTATATTATTGATGTAATGTTTGACTTCTCAGGCGGACCCCACATACATAATCCTGCAAGTGTCTGGCATAATTAATCTCAGTAGAGACCCAGTCCCCATGATTTGGGTGATGGAGGTTCAATGACAACTTTGTCCTTTTTCCGATCCTGTGGATCTATAGGCTTAAGTGAGTGCGAGGGCCAATTGGAGCTCTGATGGAGGAGCCAGAAAACTTGTAGTCGTGCATCATCATCATACCTTGAACTTTTTTTTCAGATATCACTCAAAATCTCCTTTTCCTCATTGTCATTGTTTAACCTATTTACACATATGCTTTTTCAACATATTCCCTTCCATTTCTCACTATGTGTAAATGCCATAATGCCATACAGATTATTTATAACGTTCCCCTTAAATATAGTGGTATTTCAAAGAGAGTGCTGGAGCTAGTAAGCCATGCAAAATAGATAGTGGACCCTGCAAAGAGACTGAAAAAAAAAACCCTTTATTTCATCTGTCACAATTTCATGATAAGTCTTCCTACAATTCTGAATCTCCGTGAGGTCTAATATCAAGGTTCCCTCATAAAGAGACTAATAACTATTTTAAGAGGTTTACTGACTTTTCAGGATGTGGTGATGAGGTTTCTAGAACTCTATGGAGCAGGACATCATTCAGTGCACAGCTCCTAAACTCCCTTACTGCTTTGCAATTCCTTTTCACTCCTACGGGCCACGGGCACACGATTCCTTCGTTCATCTACAAAATGAAAGATTAGTGAATCAGTAAGTGGACTACATCTGTGATGTCCCTAATTTTCACTGATCGTCCCCCTTTTCTCCCTCTGAAAGTCAGAAGGCAACTTGAACAGGTGGGGCAGAGAACCTCATCTGAGTGACATCTGCCCCACACCCGTGGAGTGGTGTGGCTCACCAGTTAGAGGCGGCAGACCCGGGAGCAGAAGTCGGCCGGGTCCAGGGTTCAATTCCCGACGCGGCAGGGTCGTGGACTTGGGTCAGCGGACTGGATAATTCTTGCTTCGGTGCCTACTCTAATCTGGGGTCCCACTCGGCAACTCTGGGCATTAGCTTGCCTAATCTCCACAACGGCCCCCCCCCCCCCAACGCCGGGGATGCCTGGCTCCACCCTGGGGACTCCCAGCAGGGACCATCCCACAGGGAAAGCCAGGACGGGTTCCCCAGCATTGCACAGCGCCAGGAAACCTCCGGGTAGCAGCGCTTTACAAGTGCAAACATAATAATAATAATAATCTGCTTCACCTCAATTAATATGTACATGACCAAATGCTTGTCCACCAAAGGTATTGCAGTTTTATGCAATGGGGACACATGCAAACTCCGCTCTTTTGGCGTATGACCAACCATAACATGCAGTGGCTTGGTATATTTAAATTTGCTATGGCATGACGGGAGGCCTTGGGAGACAGAGAATAATTCTTCTTTTGTGAAACACTTAAAGCTGCGAGCACCTTACTTGCCAGACCAACTTAGTGGTAGGAGGCTCATATTCACTTGAACTCTCTCTGTGAGACAAATATTATAGTGCTTATGAGGGGCGCCACCCCACCTTGGGGACGTGGCGCCTTTAGTGGCAGCAAAGGCCCTGGCAGAGTAAGGAATCCCTTCCGGGTCGGTAGACCCGGAAAGGGGACACAACAACAAGCAGACAGGAAGCGCGTCAGGGGAGGCGTAGGATGATCCAGGAAGTATTTCGCGTTTGGCGGGGGGTTTAAAAGCCAAGGGGGCGGTACCTTCGCCCTCTTTGTCGACTTTCCTGGCTCGGGGTCGGAGGTCGCATCGGAGTTGCCCACCCAGCCATCCCTGAAGGCAGCGCTTAGGTTAGGCGGGGTCCTGAGCAAGAGAAATGATAGGGACTCCGTTTGTCGGTGGCACTTTTGGCCCCAGAACAGGTCTTGAAGTAAGTCTATCAGGGCTCCGGGCTGGCGAGAGAGGGGTGCTGACCTGCTGGTGGCTCCAGACTCTCTGGCTCTACCCAGGAAGCCAGTGGTTGTCACAAGAGGTGGCAGATTATTTACCTGCGGCTCTGTTGACCGGGGGGCGGTCAGCCTAAAGGAGAGCAGGCTATCTTGGTTGTGGCCTGCTGGCACAGCCCGAAGGTCAAGCATGAAAATGTATAACATGAAAATGTATAATCTTTACAGTTATTTGGAGTGCTGTGGTGTTTTGAACCAAAATATATTAAAGGATGGTCACAAATAAGTAAAAGAGAGGCCAATGGAGTAATTGGCCGGAGCTGTAAGTTAATAAACGTTACACTGTGAAGACCAAAACGGACTCAAGGCGTTTCTATGAGATGTGGAATGGTGATGGGGACAAGTGCACTTTGTATGCCAACTAAAGGGCGTGCAGAACATATTCTCGGCTTGCAAGACCCAGTGTGACTCCGGCAGCATGCATTTTCGTGACCTGGAGTGGAGTTACTTTGTAATTGCATTTATATAGCACTTACTACCCCCTAATGAGTCGTTAAAGCACTTTACACTGGACAGCACGCTGCTGAAACCCAAGGTTAGTGGTTAGTCCCAAGAACGTCAATTTACCAAAATGCCAGGGGTAGCAGAAGTGACATCAAATGCCCTTTGACCTTCAAGTTTACTTACACTCACATGTTTTCACATGCACACACACTCTCTCATTTCAACACACAGTCACCCGCAAGCATGCACGCAACATACATTTAAAATATTTTTTTTTACTTACCTCAGTTGCCAAGGAAGGTCATATTTCAACTAATAGTCCTTCTTTTTATTGCACTAATAGTGAATGAAGCATTATTCATTATTTGTGTAATAAAAACATTGAAAGAAAACAAACAGAGTGAAGCCCCAACTGACGTCCATAATGATGAGCTGCCACTATGTTCCTGGCACTGATTTGCCAGCTCTGAGGCCAGGGTTGCAAAGGCAGTGCCAGGGGCCACAAGGGGCAAGCCAGTGGTCATAGCTGCGACCCATTGTGACTCCTAAATTACGTCCATGGTTAGCCCAGTGGTTATTGTTGGTGTTTGGGATTTGTCTTGTGTTCTCAAGGAGACCATTCCATGCATTTGCTCCACTGACTTTCTGGTGGATTTATTTATTTATTTTATTTATGGGTTTGTAACGCGCCGGAATCACACCCGAAGGTGTATCTCCGCGCAGTGCTGTAGGAGGGTGCATGGAGATGAGAGCGCTAGTACTGAAACAGCGTGGTCTTAAGACTCTTCCTGAATATTGAGTGGCTGGTACACTGCCTAAGGGAAAGGGGAAGGTTGTTCCACAGTCGTGGACCCATCACAGAGAGGGCACAGATTAATGTTGGTGTAGTTATTGGTGACCATCGGTGGGGGTTCATGCAGATAGTCGGTGGGATTAATAGATGAGCTAGAGGAGATTAGCTATTGTTAGGTGGCAGGGTATGACTATTAAAGAAGTGGAGATTGTTATCTTTGAGAAGAGGTGTGGGCAATTGGTAGAAATATATTAGAGATTAACACATACATGTTGAGTTGCCTTACAGCAACAATTGCAGCCGGATGCGACTCTGTTCCTTTGTTTTTGTCTATCACCCATGATTCATGTGCACTTTTAAGCACCTTTTATGTTAGAAGACAACTGCTTCCTCACGTAGGTGGATGTGGGCCTAGTGTACACAAACAAACACACTCTGACTTTGAAAGGCAATCTCATTTTCCAATACGTTGTTGATTGCTTGAAGCACACGAGGTGGGGTTTAAATAAAAGTGTAAATTCTGAAGGGTACATGGCAGTATTGCCCCATACTCGGTTGACACAACAACAGAGCGCGTCTCTATGAAGTTTACCATTTCATTTGAAGAACTGTGGCTTTCCTGTCAATACTCGAAGCTGGGGCTGGTCGGCCTCGTACATGCACACTGGATGGGCAGGCGAGCAGCACTGTCATTGCCACCACAAGCCAGTCTTGTTTCCTTCTTAACCATGCATGGTGAAGAGGTGCCAAGCTCAGAAGATGAAAGGAAACCTCATACCGCCATGGCTTTCAAGCGCGAGGGGCGAAAACAAGGTGTGCAAACCCACAATATGCTTTTTCGTACGGACCTACTGAAAGACGTTATTTGTTTTCAAAACTCAAACCTGAAACAATATATTGACGAACTGATATGCCAACTTGAGGATGTAGGTGTTTATAATGATCACACCTCAGTTGCAGCAGCCTCTACCACAAATGGAACTTCTGTCAGGCATGTGAATCATTTCGATATAGTTTATTGAACGTGATTACTTGTGATACATGCCAGCCTGCTTTCTTTTAAAAGCCTTGTGTTTCTTTTAATTTATATGAGCATGCATGGAAAGTAAAACGTAAACCATTAGTTAAACACGTTTGTAAAACCAGTGGGAAGAACACGGAAGATTGTGACAATGCATTTAAAGTTCTCCTTATTTTGCTAAAATGGCACCCAACCCTGGGTCGATATCTCACACTACATAGTTATCTGTCTCCCTTCCTACCTCAAATTCCTCCACCCCTGCTTCTTTTGAACTATCTCTACTTTCAGTTCTTCCTTGAGAAGAAATTCTTTGTCTCACCGTTTGCAGTTGAACCTTGTCTTTCCATCATGCCATAACTAATTACTATCGAGATTCCAACCACATCTTTTTAATACATCGAAAAATGTAACAGGAATCGGAAGCCTGCTTTGGTGAGGCTCTCTTAGCATGACAGGTATTTGCAATGCAATAGGTCTCACATTTCTTTAGAGTTAGAGCTATTTGCTTTCTAATGGAAATATTTGTCACTTATGAAAATGTTTGTTTTTAGCACACTTTAGGTACTCTTAAGTAATGTCTCACAGCTGCATTCGTTTTTTTCGAAGGTGTTTGCATTATTTTATATGCAGTAACCTGGAGATGAAAAAGCAACTGAATAATTACTGTTTGACTGCTTTTTAGGCACTTCAAACACTGGCTTCATTCATCTTCCAGGTAAAAAAATGCCAAAATTACTTTACAGCGCCATCAGCCTTCAGCCCTTAGTGTAATGGTGGTTTTATTGGAAACGCTGGGCCTCATTTATGAAAAGTGACGCATCGCTGCGTGATATTTACAGTATGACGCATCATGTCGCAAGGAGTTACAGATACGTCAGTATTTCTGACGTATCTGTAGGCACAAAAGTGACGCATTGCTGGAGTGTGCCACAAACGTGACGCAACTCCAGCAATGTGTCCTTTCACATGGGCAAGCCGCATGTGAAAGGGCCTGCGTCAGTCTTACGCCTGCTGTGAGGCAGGCGCAAGATTTTGACGCAACGGCGTCCTAAAAGTGACGCAGTGAAATCTCATAGATTTCACTGCGTCACTTCTATGACCCTTCCTTGCGTCAATACGCCCCCCTTGCATACATTATACCTGTCGCAGGTATAATGTGGCGCAGGGGTTTACAAAGTGACGCATCTACCTAGATGCGTCACTTTGTAAATATGGCGCAACAAGGCGCATTTTTTACGCCATTGGTGGCAACGTAAAAGTGACGCACGGCCTCATAAATGAGGCCCCAAGCTGGATCAAAGGCTGACAAAAAGGACAACAGGTCACGTGGGCAGTAAAACGGGGGGATAAAGCGAAGATGACCTTGAGGTTCTGTGTTTTGCAGTTTATGGGGGGGGGTGAGCTACACAGCTGGTGCATGTATACAAAACATCTGGAAGAGAAAAATAACATTTACAACTTCATATACTGGATTTGTTCATTCAGCCACGAATAGAAATAATTAATGTGCACACTGAACATTCCACATCAAAGCAAGTATTGATTAGGCTGTCTTCAACATCACAATGTCCTTCCCCTAGTAGAAATGTCTGTTATTCAGTGGATTAAAAAGCAAGCATCTCCAATAGAATTTGCTCGTGTGTAGATAAACAACAAATGCCAGAAGGTGGAAGACTTAAGGTGTGAAGGTGCGGGGGAGGGGTGGGGGGGCAGAGGAGTGTAAGTGTTCATGACTGTTTGGGGGGAGGTGTAAGTGACGAAGGGGAAATGAAAGTCAATGACAGCTCGTGGAAGGTTGTATTTAAGACGTCTTGTGGACTGAGTTCAAATGACTCACCTTGTGGTGGGGTGTACTCAGCACTCCATTCATGTGGGGCACTCTGGCAGCGTACCATCTTCAATGTCTATGTCCCCATTACAACTAGCTACATCACGACCAAGGAACGCCTTGTGCCTACCTGCATGGCAGCCACAGCCATGCATGAGGGCATATCAGGTTGAGATAGAAAGCCGCCATTTTAAAGTCATTTCAGCGCGAGCCCTTGGAAAAGATGCCTGTCTATGGGAAACTCCGCGGCACAACAACAAAGACGCGCTGGAGTGAATGCCTGCTTATGCCTGGGTGGGGTGCACCGTAGAGTGCATACTGATACAGGAGCACTCTAGTCAGTCCCTGCTTGTGCTCCAGGGGCAATGTAAATTGCACACTACATGGAAAAATCTGACAAAGTCATTTAGCAACTTCAGCTGGAAAAGTACGCACTGAGGCCCTAATTGCAAGTTGGAGAGAATAAGGTGGTACATTTACTACTTGTGGTAAATACCATTAACCCAGGGTGAGAAGTTTACCACTTTTGGTAAATCCCTCCTATTCCACATTTTTAAAAGGAAAATCACATTCAGATCTGGTTTACAACACATCAAATTCCACATTTTGATTTTTCTTCTACTTCTCCCTCCCAATACATTTTTGCATGTATTACATTTAATAAGTGCTAACTTTCAACTGGGAGCACGTGGAAATGTCGAGTTTTGTGTTTAAAGAATTGTAATTTAAAACCTTTAATGGTAAAATGGATTTCAAATCACAATTCTGAAAATGCCGCTTTTGCAAAAAGAACAATTGATAAACAGAATGCAGAATGCAGAACAATGTCATACATTCACCCCAGTACAAAGACCTAGGCCTAAATCCATAGTTTTTTACCCCTTCCATTCTAGTTTGAACCCAGCCGTATGCAAATCAATCTTCACCCTGTGCCCAATGTGAACAGTCCAGCCCGAACTGCCAGGCAAGGTGCTCCCTGGACTGGAAACAAGCACTCTAGGACTGATTGATGGACAGAATGCAGAACAGTGTTTATTGACTAGGAGTGAATGTTTGATTTACTCCGCATTATGTCCATCATCGATGTGTCTTTTGCTTTCTCACCCTAAGTGCGCCAGGTATGCCCAGACAGTGGTCACGGGCTATCTGTGCCACTGGATTCAAGCTAGCCTGGCTGATGAGGGGTGATGCCTCGAAACTGGCCCCAGGATGCTTATTTCCGGTCCAGGGAGGACCTGGCTTGGCATTCCGGTCTAGACTGTTCCCATCAGGCACAGGGTCAAGGCTGATTTGCAAATGGCTGGGTCTAAACTGGGGTGGCATTGTGAGCAAAAGAGAGATGAATTTAACCCAGATCTATTGACTCGGGTGAATGTCTAATTTGCTCTGCATTCCATCCATCATCTGTGTGTCTTTTGCTTTATCACTCTAAGTGCACCGAGTATGCCCAGACGTGGGTCCCCTTGTTCACTGTGCCACTGGATTCAAGCTAGCCTGGCTGGTGAGGGGTGATACCCCGAAACCAGTCCCAGTATGCTTATTTCCAGTCCATGGAGGACCTGGCTTGGCAGTTTGATCTGGACTGTTCCCATCAGGCACAGGGTCAAGACTGATTTGCATATAACTGGGTCTAAACCGGGATGGCATGGCGAGCAAAAGAATGATCGATTAAACCCAGATCTATTGACTGGGGGGGAATGTTTGATTTGGTCTGCATTCCGTCCATCATCTGTGTGTCTTTTGCTTTTGGAAAGTTGGAATGTTTTTGCACCAATCATTTGGTGCCTGCAGACTGTAATCTGGGTCACATGACAAGGTGTAGCTGACAGTGTTCTTTATTACTCCCAGACAGTGAGACAAAGGAGCAGAGATGTTGGAAGGGTGGGACATCTCTGACTTGAGCGGGGGGCTGTCACCTACCACACTTGCATATCAGAAAAGCTCTGTCCAAGCACCGTCACAAAGGGTTTGACACAAGTCTTTTGTCACCACCTGACAAGTTTGGAGCCAGGGCAGGGAGTCCGGAAATGCCAAGCACCTCTTGGGGTGGAAACTTCCACAGCTTTCTCCTACATAAAAGTGTGACATCAGACCCAACTCTTCAGTACACATCTGAACCTGTGGAAAACTCAGAAGAAGGACTGCAGTACTGCTTTGCTGAAAGAAGGACTGATGCTCTGCTGCACCACTGCCCTCCTGCCTGAGTGAGAATGACTGGACCTGCATCTTGAACCCAGGACCCCCAGAGTGACTCCAAGGGCTAGCTGTCTGACCTTCTGATCAAAGCCTCATGCACAGAACAGTCTCCAACAACCTTGAACCCGGCACCTGGATTTACCAGCTGTGAGTACTGTCCCAAGTGGTGCAACCCCAGTCCTGGACCCTTTGAAGTGGGACAGAAGGTGCTCTGCCAGTCAATCTGTGCTCCCAGCAGAACCAAAGCAGCCTGATGCATTGCTTCACAAGACTCCGCATCAGAACTGCTGTGCAATGCACCCCCAATACAGGACTTCACATCTCAGCCCACAGCCTCTCGGAACAGCCGCTGCGGGATGCATTTCCATGCAGGACATCGCATCGCCACTGCAGCTCTGTTGAATCACAGCTGTGCGACACATCTCTACGCATGGACCTTGGATCGCCACCGCAGCTCCTCAGAACCCCCACTGTGCGGTACATTTCCACATACAAACCTCACATATCCACTGTAGCAGTTTCTGAACCATTGCTTTATGGTGTAGCTCTACGCAAGGACCTCACATCCCCCAGGCTGCGTGACGCATCCTCGAAACAGGGCGTGCATCGCTCTGCAACCAGGATTTAAGGTACTTTTTTTCAGTGGGCCTAAGTTGGTCCTTGTAGCCCGCCTGGCCATTATCACAATCAGTCTGAACTTGTGACTTTGTCCCAGTCTGGCATGACAGATAATCAGAGTTGGCATTTTAGGTACTGTTTTTACTTAATATTTGAAAATGCATCTCCGATTCTACTGATTGAGGGCTTCATTTATGAAAAGTGTTGCATCACTGCAGAAAAACAGCAATGCAACACTTATCACTGCGCTCTCCCTGCGACTGTACGGCGCTCCATGTCACAAGGATTGACAGATTGATTGCACGCATGTAGACCTCCTGAGGCGGAAGCCGGGAGATTTATTTATTTGGATTTTTAAAACATTGGTGTACTGTTTTTATTTGCTTGTTGTGCGCTTACCTCCTCACGCTCCTCCTTATTTCTTCTCTCGCTATCCTGTACAGCCGAGTAGGCGCTGTTGCGGGGAAGAGCTAGCTTGGCCGCCATCTTGGGGGAAGCCCGGGGTCGCCGCTCTAGTTGTCCGGCCACTCCCACCCCTGTGTAGTGTAGTTCCTATATTCCCAAAAGGCTCTGCGCATTGGAATAACATAAACAGCAGTGTAGACGTAGGACTGAGGTCATCTAGGTCTCTACTGACTATGTTAGACTTAATTCGTGTTTGCCAGCTAGCTCAGAGGTCGCTAGAAACTTTCTCGAATGAATAGGGAGGGGTTAACTTCCCTGATTTAGACAAGAAGGGATTAGCTTCTGACAACCATATAACATGACAACTTTGCTCCCCCAGAATAAGGAGTGTATCTCCAGAGTCGTGTGAAAACAATAGACAGCTATTTCACTCAGTCAATCTTGCATGCTTAATTTCACCAGGGTGCAGAGAAATAGAACAACAGGCGTTTTCAATAAAAGGTGTTATTTTATTAAGCAGTCTTCTTTCTCATGCAAGAGAAATGAATTGCCACAATTGCAATACTTATTATGAAGTAAAGTGCGTACAGTAAAAGGAGTATTATGAAATAATACTGTAAAAGCATTGATATGGTTTCTTAGCCATATGATACTTTAAAACGGATAAAATATTTACATACATAAAAACATTGACTAACAAACTCAACTGGTTCTTCTAAGATACGCCTATCCCAGTGTACCTGACCTAAGCCTAATACGTGGGAAGGAGTAAGTAAGTTGCAGTTTTAAGTTAAGTTAAGTTTTTTTGCCAAGAATCTGAATCAAGAATTCTCTCTAAGGTTTGAATCAGCTCCGTACCTTGGTTATAGAATGAAGGAGGTCTTGTATCTCGTTGCTCAGGACTCGATCTCCCAGTAACCCGCAAGGGTGACTGGTAAACACCGGAGCTGGATTTCTCGGCGTGAGAAGAGGCAGCTTCTCCAGTGTGTCAAAGGGGAGGGGCGGCTTCCTTCAGCTCTCGCATCAGCTGGGCTTCGGATGAGTAGATAGCCGCTCTGCTCCACACCACCGTGTGTTTGCTTAAGGCAAGTGTTGGTATATTTATACCTGGAAGGTGCCGTATGGTTGGACATAAGACGTCAATAAAAGATGTCACTAAGAACTGACTGTTCCTTTAGTGCTCACATGAGTTCAATGACAAATCAAAACAAAGGCATGGGGAATTCCCAGGTTGCTGAATGTTTGGTGTGTCGAAAGTACTCGTTGTGCTCTCTAGGAATCTAAGGAAGTAGCCTTGCCGTATTTGGGCTGCGTGGGCTATTACTGAATATGGCGAGATTCGTATGTCTCTATTAGGACATGATTTATCATAACCGCATGAAGGCATGAATCAGGGATATTTAATTAGGGTCCTAGATACAGTCACAACACCTACCTGCATTTAAGACGCGCTTCTAATCATGCGCACAGATTGATTGCACGCACGTAGACCTCCTGAGGCAGAAGCCGGAAGCTTTATTTATTTGGATTTTTAAAACATTGGTCTACTGTTTTTATTTACTTGCTGTGCGCTTACCTCCTCGCGCTCCTCCTTATTTCTTCCCCCGCTATCCTGTACAGCCGAGTAGGCGCTATTGCGGGGAAGAGCTAGCTTGGCCGCCATCTTGGGGGAAGCCTGGGGTCGCCACTCTAGTTGTCCGGCCACTCCCACCCCTGCCTGCACGTAAGACGTGCTTCTAATCGCGCGAACAGATTGATTGCACGCACGGAGACCTCCTGAGGCGGAAGCCTGGAGATTCATTTATTTGGATTTTTAAAACATTGGTGTACTGTCTTTATTTACTTGCTGTGCGCTTACCTCCTCGCGCTCCTCCTTATTTCTTTTCTCGCTATCCTGTACAGCCGAGTAGGCGCTGTTGCGGGGAAGAGCTAGCTTGGCCGCCATCTTGGGGGAAGCCCGGGGTCGCCGCTCTAGTTGTCCGGCCACTCCCACCCCTCCTGCATATGAATAATACTCCCTCCAGGCCGTGCGCAGCGGGTGCGCCGAAGGCGCGCCAAAGGCAAGCCCGTCTGCGCCCGTACACGCCAGGCCGGGCCTAGTGGCCATAAATGCTGGTCCCCGCATGGAAAGCCCTATAAAATATAGCGGATCTACTCTATATGGGCTGAGGCCAATAGGGAAAAAAGATTGTCGTCATTCCTTAGATCCCGCGAAATTCCTCTATTCTGCCGCCACTATCACCGGCATTTTAAGCCATCTGATCATTTAGACCGAGACCATGCATCCACTACACAACGCAACATGGCTCTTCTGAACTGCTGATCTCTTCCAAGACACTGTACTGAGATAGCGCTCTTAATCAATGAAAATAAATTGGATATCCTGTTCCTGACAGAAACATGGCTGCAAACAGGGAACGAGCCTGACATCATTCGAGCCCTTCCCGTAGGCTACGGAATTTGTAGAGTGGATCGTGGATCGGGCAGAGGTGGAGGCCTAGCAATCATTTTTAAGGACATCTATAAATGTCGCTTGCTACCTTCATCATTAGATGACTGTGAAAGTTTAGCTACCTCAATTGAATTTTCCTCTATAGACACTCTTTCCGCCCTACTGATCTATCGCCCCCCCCCGAGGCACTAAAGCAATTTATCCCCAAACTTATTGATATGGCTGCTGAACAGGTACTGACAATGGCAAACTTTACAACATTGGGAGACTTTAATATACATCTAGAGGACCACTTAAATCCTATAGCGAATAATCTTTTATCTGGCCTGCAGGCGTTAGGTCTTGGCCAAAAGTGTTTTCTCCCAATGCATGACAAGGGCCATCTCCTGGACCCAGTCTCCAGTAACCTGAACAACCTCAGTTCGGGAGATCCAATCCCCCATCCGTGGTCGGATCATTTTTTAAATCCCTTATTCTGGGTAACAAGGATTGTTCCAAGTGTTCGACATCCCATGGTAGCTTGGGACAGGAAATGGTGCAGGCTGCCTCTGACGGAATGGAAATTGGCCCTAGAAGCCTCGATGCCCCCAAAGGGAATAGACACTGAGGAGGCAAATCAAAACTTTAATAATTGGATCCAGGACACCTTAGATAGAACTCTCCCCAAGGTTATCATTCAAAGACAAATTAGGAAAAATGCTGCCCCTTGGTTTAGCTCCCAATTAAGGGTTCTAAAACAATCCTGCCGGAAATTGGAAAGGGCTTTGGAGACAGGATCCCACACAGCACACAAAAGAAACCTACAGGAAGGCCATCAGGATCTATATAATTGAGATCAAAACTGCTCAGGTCCACTTCTATGAGACCAAAATTGGCACAGCAGCTAATTCTCCAAGGGAGATTTTTAGAATAGCGAAGTCCTTGATCACTCCCCCTCAGATACTTCCTTCAAAGGAAGGGGCTAAGCATGAGCCGAAAATCCGTTCCGCTCGCGGATTTTGCGGATTTTCTGTAAATTCGCAATCCGCGAGATTCGCGAATTTCCCGCAAAATCCGCGAACGAAAATCCGCGAACAGAACGGATTGGGTCAAAAGTTCAAGCTGACTTTTGTAACTCTTTTAGAATGGCGCCGGCAGGCTGCCAGAGCCATTCTAAAATAGTTACAAAAGTCAGCTTCAACAGGAAGCTCTAATAGATAAAGTAAAGCAGGTGCTGCTCAAATTCAGTTACACAATCATTCATCACCCCAAACTTGGGGTGATTAATGATTGTGTAACTTAATTTGACCTTCAACTGGAGCACCTGCTTTACTTTATCTATTAGTGCTTCCTATTGAAGCTATTTCTAGCTATTTTAGAATGGAGCTGGCAGCTTGCCGGCACCATTCTAAGTGGGGCTGAGGGCAGAAGGGCACAAAAGTGGGACAGAGGGCAGAAGGGGACAAAAAATGAGTGGGGCAGAGGGCAGAAGGGCACAGAAACAAGTGGTACAGAGGGAAGATGGGCATAAAAAACGAGAGGGTGGCAGTGATTAAGCAGGCAAAACCCCCCCCCCCCGCGAAATTGCAAGGCGCTTTGCAAAAACACCCGCGACCACGCAAAGCGCTTCGCGAACACCCGCGAACACGCAAAACTAAAAAAATCCACAAATTCACGCGAATTCACGAATTTTGCAGATTGCCAATTCGTAAATCCGCAAATTTGCGAATTGCCAATTCACAAAATTCGCCCATGCTTAGAAAGGGCCCTGGCATGCTGTAACCAACTAGCTGTGTTTTTTCAAGAAAAGATTCAGGCCGTCTACTCCACCTTCCCTCCTAATCAGTCTTTGCCTGATGAATGTGGGGCTATGGGCCGGGATCAGGTCCTGGTGCTGGATCAATTCCACTTTTTGGATGCAGAAATGTTAGATCAGGTCATCAGCAGAGTATCGTCTGGTTCTCTGTTGGACCCTGCACCGCCCCAACACCTTAGGGCGGCGATTGACTCAGTCTGGTCAACCATCTTAGAGATTCTAAATTTCTCCATTTCAACTAGCACGGTCCCCCCCCCTCTGGAAGTGCGCGATGGTTAAGGCACTACTGAAAAAGCCTAGTTCAAACTCTCTACCTACCATCCAATCTCGTTTCTGCCATGGTTGAGCAAACTGTTAGAGAAACATATAAACAACATCTTGATTGACCATCTAAAATCTAACAGTTTGCTAGATGCCACGCAGACCGGCTTCCGTCCATGGCTGGGGACGGAGACCGCTCTGCTGATGGTAACTGAAGAGGCAAGGAAGTTGGTGGATGAGGGGGGAGGGGCTGCCATCATCCTTCTAGACCTAAGTGCAGCGTTTGACGCGGTCAATCATGCCATCTTGACAGACCGACTCGAGAGTGTCAGGGTGACGGGCGCTGCACTGGCTTGGTTTTCCTCCTTTTTCAGAAACCGACGCTTTCAGGTCTTCGAGGGTGATGTGGCCTCCTCCAGTTTGTCCCTGGAATGCGGGGTACCTCAGGGTTCGGCCGTAGGTCCGACGCTCTTTAATGTGTACATGAGGAAACTGGCGAGGATTATCCATCCATTCGGCATTAAGATTGTCAGCTATGCAGACGACACCCAGCTAGTGGTATCTCTTTGCCACAACAAGGGATCCTCTTGCTCGCTGGCTCCCTGCCTTGAAGCAGTGGCCAAATGGATGGAATGCTCCTACCTCCGTCTTAATGGAGACAAGACGGAGATCATGCTATTGAGTAACTCCTCCCCCTCCATCTCTGCCCCCTGGTGGCCATCATGTCTTGGCCCTGCTCCACCTCCAAAGCCTCACATAAAGAGCCTAGGCGTCTGGCTTGACAATGCCCTTAATTTTGGACACCAGGCCACGATGCTCTCATCTACCTGCTATGGACTGCTAAGAATGCTCCGCAAAATTATTCCCCTTCTTCCTTTTGAAGCACGTAGAATGATTGTCCAGGCCCTTATAGTTTCCCAGCTGGACTATGGAAATGTTTTGTATTTAGGAGCCCCACTGGCCACAATAAACAAACTGCAAGTGGTCCAGAATAGCGCAGCGAGGATGCTCTTGCAGGTCCCTAGGCAACAATCAGCAAGGCCAGCCCTCCGACAGCTTCATTGGTTACCCATGGCTGCCAGGATACAATTCAAGGCTATGTGCATGGCTCATAAAGCCATGTGGAAAACTGGCCCTGCTATCCTCCATTCTTTGTTAACACCCTATTTGCCGCTGAGATCCCTTCGCTCTAACGCCCTACATCTTGCCACCACTAAAAAAATAAGGAAGGCAAGATGGGGAGGACGCTCCTTCTCTTGCACTGCAGCCAAACTGTGGAACTCTCTTCCTCAAGCTGTGCGAGAGACCCCCAATCTGCCGACCTTCCGCAAGCTCCTAAAAACGCACCTGTTTGGACTGTCCTTCTAAGTGGTGAATTCTGATGTGCCGTGCTGTCTACGAGGCCTCCGGGTAGTTAGGCGCTATAGAAATACTCTTTCATTCAATCATTCAGTCATTCATTTCATTCATTCATTCACATATGTGTCAGCAATCTGTCGGTGCAAAACTCACGCTTTGCTGGAGTTGCGTCGTTAGTATGGGGGAGGCCTAAATCTATTGCACTGCATCACCCTTACGCCTGCAATGAGGCAAGTATAAGGTTTTGATGCAGTGGCGTCTTAGAAGGGGTGCAGTGAAATTTGGTAGATTTCACTGCACCCCTTCTATGGAGCTTTCTTGCGGGGGAAAGCCCACCCTGCATACATTATACCTGATGCAAGTATAATGTGGCGCTTTGGTTTACAAAGTGATGCATCTGCCTAGAAGCATCACTTTGTAAATATGACCCAACGTGGCACATTTTTTATGCCACCACTGCGTGACAAAAAGTGACGCAACAACGGCGCAAAAGTGCCTCAAGAGGCTCATAAATAAGCGCCTGAATTTTTGTGTTTTTGGCGGAAAATATTTTATTAAATGTAACCTTATTTTTCTAAATTGGATGGGATTTTTCTTGTGTTGTGTTTTCACTCTATTACTGTTTGAAGTGCTGCATAAATTCTTTACACATTACCTCGAAGCGAAGTACTGCTTTTACCAAGCTACCAGAGGGTTAAGCATAGGTTAACTTGGGGTTTGCTTGTAACTTCTCCCAGACAGGAATTGTAGCTGCTGCTTGAGAAGGGTTTCACCACCCCCCTCAACTAGGAACACAAATTCCAACAGGAAGAAAGAGGGAGAGAAAAAGGATAGTGAAAGAGAAAACAGATAGATAAAGAGAGCAAGAGAGAGATACAGATAGACTTTGGCATTTGTTTGTCTTTCTTTTCTTCTGGAATGGAGAGGTTCACTAGTGTTGTGGACTCTTCAGGTCATGTCTACGCATAACTACTTGTGCGTAGATCGTGGGAAGTGTAACCGGAGTTCATTGACAGAAGTAGGTGGATTAGTGTGGGTTTAGGATTCTAAGAATTAAATGAGTGCAATAAGTGTTACTAGTTTAAAATGACTAATTGACAAGCAAAACCATGATAATGTTTCTAAACCTTTTTTCACACACATAATTGTTTTGCTCCATTATCTTCCTGAAAAAACCTCAAATTTAATTGGAACTTCCCTGACATTAATAATGCCCTGCATATTTCAACTTCACTGAAACTGAGCCTGATTCAAACAGGTAAACTTCCACATTTGTGTACATTTATTCTTTATCAGTATTCGAACAACTGCATTGTAATAGTAACTTTATGACTGAGAAGGCTCCACAGTCAGGGGGGGAAATTCTGCACATAAAATAATACCTCATTCCTATCTATTTATGTGCAGAGTTGTTTTGTTAATACCGAAAACTAGTAAAATTACACAAAAGTGTAATTTTATCTTTGTGAAGCCCAATAACTTAACTTTACTAACTTCACTACATTGTAGGGTACTTGTCTGGTAGAGGAGTAAGTAGGATCCAGCAATCCATATACCTTCTACTTTGTATAATAAACATTGATTCAAGTGGTTGTTTCTGTGCCTAACTCTATTGTGGTGTATAATTTTACATACATTAATGTTGAAGTCCATAAATGTAAGGAGTTTGTGTGTGCAACTTTTATTCAAGCTGGAAACGTCAAGGCAATGCTTAATTTCCAAATCGACATAATCACAATCACTAGAGTTTTCAGATCTCACCAAAATGAACTTGCAAATTGCTAAAATAAATGAAATATTGACAATCAGCTGTAGTATGATGGATTTGCTATCTAGGAAAGTAGGACCATTCTTTTTTTATTTCTCTATAGGATATATCCTAATCCTTTGTGTTTATCCTGCTTTCTAGGTGTTGTTGCCAATCATCAATAAATGTTACAGTGTACACATAGGCTGTCAGATCATTCTCATCTTTAGGTATCAAGAACCGTGATCTCATTTATGCTGCCACTTCCACCTGGAGAACTAGAATGCTGCATTCTCAGAAGTCAAAGAAGAAGGGTGGCTGGGCCCAAGGGGAAGGAGGGTAGGCAGGGCAACACAATATGAAATAGAAGTATTTGCCTATGCCTCCATGCTGTTTCAAGTACACACTGGTTTATGTACAAGTAAACCACACCTGTTAGTTTACAAAAAACAGTTCATGTTTTCAATTTTATACTTAGTTTACAGAAACAATTCGCAAAAAAGAAAATCAGAACTAAGACCACTATCAACCGCACGTCTTAGCCATGCGAAATTCCAAAACATTTACTATACATGTGCAATAAACCAAACGTGTGATGAACAAGTAGAAAAACAGTGATTTTGGACATTTAAAAAAACATTAACATGAATACATGGACCATACAATCTTGTGCATTAATGAAAAAGGTGCTTTCACAAACACTTTAGAACACAGGGAGAAGGTAAAACACAACTTTCTATACAGTTACACTCCCACGTCCTGAACATGAGCTAATCAATTATTTATCAGGAGCATTGCCAGTGTCAGCAAAAAATAACAATGGCCAGCTGGCCAGACACAACAAAAGGGGATGCCGACGCGTTTCGAATCCTGATTAGCGACTTGCAGAATTCTCGTCAGGGCAGACTGAATCTAGTCCATGGGAACTGTTAAAATGAAAAACAAAATAGGGTATTTACTATCTAGCAGGTCCTCTTCCCACTACTCTCCGAACAGTGAGTTTATGAAATTCATACCTTGTATAAATCCTGCCCACTGTCAATCCTGTTTAGGTGGGAAATGTCGTCTATGCATTGGTGGCCTACGCTGCAACAGAGTAATAGGAAGGGTAAGTACCTTCGAAGGTCCACGGGGAGGAATTGCTTACTGAAAGAAGTCTCCTATTGCTCATTTACCTGTCTTAATTCTGGAAGCTAAGCCACGTCTTCGCCACGTGTGGTGAAGTTCTTATGTTT
Organism: Lissotriton vulgaris; assembly: GCF_964263255.1. Taxonomy (NCBI): domain Eukaryota; kingdom Metazoa; phylum Chordata; class Amphibia; order Caudata; family Salamandridae; genus Lissotriton; species Lissotriton vulgaris. Next base: position 1,736,510,318 of record NC_141685.1, read on the forward strand.
TCTGAAATAAGGTAACAAGATGCAACTTAGAAACCTGCTCGCTCGATACCACGCTAATCGCGTGTACATTTTGTGGCTTGAAAAAATGCACTTACTTAGACACCGATCTGCGGTGGCCTCAATGGGGGTTCCGATTTCAGGGCCGCTTATCTCCACACTGGGAGCAGTTTAGAAAATTTTCTGTAAGGGTAAGGAAGGGGGATTATGTTACCGCGTTACCCTTTCTGTACTTTCAATGTAACCAGTGGTAACAACAGCGCTGATCGCGTGTGGGTAATTTACAAAAAAAGCACTTACATAAACACCGGTCCGCGGTGGCCTTAGTGGGGGTTCCAATTTTAAGTCCACATTTCACCACACAGAGGCCAGTAACTGTGGGGGTAGGAAAAGGAGGGGAAACTTGTTACCGCGTTATTCTTTCTGTGCTTAAAACCATTATGTGGCAGTTTGAAAATGACCACTCCCGTGCTTACCGCCAGTTGTTTGGAAAGTTTCCGATCAGTGTACTCGCTCCACCACGACAAACCTAGGGGTATGAGTGTCCCTGGGCGTCGCCGGTCTTGAAGCTCAGAACATATGGTTGGAGAAGGAGCCAATCAGACCGCCGGCCAGGTGCTGATGTATTATGGGACATGTAGTCTCAGAAAAATATTCCAGGAGTTTTTAGGACCATTCTGGTGCATTATGGGACATGTAGTGTCCGCCAACAGGCGAAAAATGATTTTACGCCCTATTTATTTCACTGAGGCTGTTTAGACCCTTATTAACGCTGTCAAATTTTAGGATTAGGTACGCCTCCTTGCGCAACAGCATTGTCTCCACATCTTGGAAGTGTTTGGGGTCAATCCATGCCAGTGTGGTCCATTTAAAGTCATTCTCAGAATGGCCATGAGACATAAAATGTTCCACCATTGGGGCAGTCTGGACTTTTTTCTTTAGCCGGGAGCGATGTTGGGTAATCCGAACATTAATGGGCTGATTTGTTTTGCCTATATATACTCTGTTACACGGGCAAACCACCGCATAGACGACATTCCGAGTCTTGCAATTCGTGAAGCAATCATGCTTCCATCTAATGCCATTGTGTACAAAGGTGTCACCCTCTATGGTGCTAGAACATGAAACACAATTGCCACATTTGTGGTGTCCGCATATGGGTTTCAATTTCCACTGAGTGACGAGGTCGCTTTTAGGTGCTGTGATATGACTATCAGCTTTGATGAGGTGTTGCCCTATGCTTCTGTTCTTGCGCATAGCGAAGATGGGCTTAGAGAGGGGATGCTCCAAAGTCTCAAGGAGATGCCAATTGTTTCGAATTATGTTTTTGAATTGATTCGTATGTTGGCCAAATGTTGTCACACAAACCAATTGATCCAGATCTTTCTTTTCGAGGAGTGTGTCTCTTGGGGTAAATTTGGCCCTATTTTTCGAGTGCTTGAGCAGTTTTTTTGGGTAGCCCCTCTCTGCCATCTCACTGCAGAATCTATTTGCATGGGAGTCAAAATCACAAAGATTAGTACAATTTCGCCGTATCCTCAGCAATTGCCCAAAAGGCAAATTGTTTTTCAGGGATTGAGGATGCGAACTGCTGTAATGCAGGATGGTATTCCGGTCAGTTTCCTTCTTGTGCAAGGAGGTAGTCAACTTGCCATCGCAGGAGCCTACAGTGACGTCCAGGAAAGTCATTTCTTTTGGACTGTAGTTAAGGGTGAATTGAATGTCTGGATGCCTGGAGTTCAACCATAAATGAAACTGCTCGAGGTCCGCCTGGCTCCCCTGCCACAGGAGCCAGACGTCATCGATATATCTAAGCCACTGAGTGATGTGTCCAGAAAAAGGATTGTCATTAAGGACAAATCGCTCCTCATATTGTGCCATGTACAGCACGGCCAACTCCGGTGCATAGGGACAACCCATGGCTGTCCCCTTGACTTGAACAAAAAAACTATTTTCGAACTTGAAATAATTACTGCGAAGAGTGATCTCAGCTAATGCCACAATGAAGTTGGTAGGCACCCGGTGGGGTCTGTCCCTTTGTTCTAAATACAGTTCGATGACCTCTAGAGCTTCGTCCTGCGGTATTTGTGTGTAGAGCGAAGCCACATCTAGAATCACCATCAACTCGGTCTGGTCATTGAATGCGCGCCCCTCAATTTGTTTAATGAAGGCTGTTGTGTCACCGAGATGCGATCGGACTTTTGCAATACATGGTTTTAAAAAGAAATCAGTGTATTTGGATAATGGTTCAAGCACCGAATCGCAACCCGAGACAATGGGTCTGCCCGGGGGTACCCTTTCATTCTTGTGAATCTTCGGTAAGAAGTAAAGAATCGGAGTTCGAGGCAATTTTTTATTCAGGAATTCATACTCTTTGGGTCCTAGAAAACCTGTATCAAGACCCTCCTTGGTGAGTCTGGATATTTTGTCCTGGATTGCATGGACAGGGTCTTCCTTTGAGGGTCTGTACCATTCCCTATTGTTGACATGTGTTTGACCTTCGGCAAGGTACATGGGCCGTGGCCAAAGGACCACCGCCCCGCCCTTATCGGCTTGTTTAATCACTATTGAAGTGTCAGATTTCAGATCACCAATTGCTTGTTGTATACCCTTGCTGATATTATTCTTTATGAAGCCAGTTTTCTTCTCAAGTTTAGTGAGGGAAGAGAGTACAGCTTGCTCAAAGGCTATGACCTGTTTAGGAATGTTTACAGTCGGAGTAAAACGTGATTTCACCCTAAGTCCAGTAGTTTCCTGTACGGACGTCATTTCGGCTCCCGCGAAGAAAGTTTTTAACCTTATCTTGCGGCAAAAGTCAAGTGCTTCTAATTTTAGTTTGGTGAAGTCCGTTCTTTTTGTTGGAACGAATTTGAGACCGAGATTAAGAAGCATTTTTTCGTCCCTGGACAATTCCTTGTCGGATAGGTTCACTATAGTGGACAAATTTAATTGTTGTTGTAGTTTTTGTTGCGTGTTCGCATTTGCCACGGTTGTTTGAACAGAGGTCGCGATTGGCCGCCCCTGGATAAAAAAGGAGCCGACCCACGAGTAGCGCCTCGTTTATTGAAATTAGACTGTCTGGAGTCTGGGGAAGAGTCAGAAGAAGTGGTGTCTGAGAAAGTCAAGAACCTATTTTTAGATCTGCCCTGGAAAGAATTTAGGGCCCCTCGTGACTCTCCAGAGGTGTAAAAATCCTCTTTTAAAAAGGGATATACCCGCTCCAACTGAAAGGATTTAGAGTCTTTGTCAAATTGTGCTGCTTTCGTATTCAGAGAATAATCTTTGAACGTGGCAATCTCCTTTTCAATTTTGTCAAGGAGTGCCTTAGCTTCAGACGTAGTCTGGTTGTCATTGATTGTTTTGATCAAATCATCAATCTCCTTCTCTTCCTGACTGCAAATGCGCTGGGCGGTTTCAATGGTATGCACCATTAAATCCCGAGTGGCTTGGGAACGACACTTAGTAAGTGTCCTTAGACTTTGACAGCATTCATTGCTTTGCAAGAGTGTCCACTCTTGCTGACTATGGCAGACAAAGACACGCTGGACACTCTTGCAAAGCAATGAATGCTGTCAAAGTCTAAGGACACTTACTAAGTGTCGTTCCCAAGCCACTCGGGATTTAATGGTGCATACCATTGAAACCGCCCAGCGCATTTGCAGTCAGGAAGAGAAGGAGATTGATGATTTGATCAAAACAATCAATGACAACCAGACTACGTCTGAAGCTAAGGCACTCCTTGACAAAATTGAAAAGGAGATTGCCACGTTCAAAGATTATTCTCTGAATACGAAAGCAGCACAATTTGACAAAGACTCTAAATCCTTTCAGTTGGAGCGGGTATATCCCTTTTTAAAAGAGGATTTTTACACCTCTGGAGAGTCACGAGGGGCCCTAAATTCTTTCCAGGGCAGATCTAAAAATAGGTTCTTGACTTTCTCAGACACCACTTCTTCTGACTCTTCCCCAGACTCCAGACAGTCTAATTTCAATAAACGAGGCGCTACTCGTGGGTCGGCTCCTTTTTTATCCAGGGGCGGCCAATCGCGACCTCGGTTCAAACAACCGTGGCAAATGCGAACACGCAACAAAAACTACAACAACAATTAAATTTGTCCACTATAGTGAACCTATCCGACAAGGAATTGTCCAGGGACGAAAAAATGCTTCTTAATCTCGGTCTCAAATTCGTTCCAACAAAAAGAACGGACTTCACCAAACTAAAATTAGAAGCACTTGACTTTTGCCGCAAGATAAGGTTAAAAACTTTCTTCGCGGGAGCCGAAATGACGTCCGTACAGGAAACTACTGGACTTAGGGTGAAATCACGTTTTACTCCGACTGTAAACATTCCTAAACAGGTCATAGCCTTTGAGCAAGCTGTACTCTCTTCCCTCACTAAACTTGAGAAGAAAACTGGCTTCATAAAGAATAATATCAGCAAGGGTATACAACAAGCAATTGGTGATCTGAAATCTGACACTTCAATAGTGATTAAACAAGCCGATAAGGGCGGGGCGGTGGTCCTTTGGCCACGGCCCATGTACCTTGCCGAAGGTCAAACACATGTCAACAATAGGGAATGGTACAGACCCTCAAAGGAAGACCCTGTCCATGCAATCCAGGACAAAATATCCAGACTCACCAAGGAGGGTCTTGATACAGGTTTTCTAGGACCCAAAGAGTATGAATTCCTGAATAAAAAATTGCCTCGAACTCCGATTCTTTACTTCTTACCGAAGATTCACAAGAATGAAAGGGTACCCCCGGGCAGACCCATTGTCTCGGGTTGCGATTCGGTGCTTGAACCATTATTAAAATACATTGATTTCTTTTTAAAACCATGTATTGCAAAAGTCCGATCGCATCTCGGTGACACAACAGCCTTCATTAAACAAATTGAGGGGCGCGCATTCAATGACCAGACCGAGTTGATGGTGACTCTAGATGTGGCTTCGCTCTACACACAAATACCGCAGGACGAAGCTCTAGAGGTCATTGAACTGTATTTAGAACAAAGGGACAGACCTCACCGGGTGCCTACCAACTTCATTGTGGCATTAGCTGAGATCACTCTTCGCAGTAATTATTTCAAGTTCGAAAATAGTTTTTTTGTTCAAGTCAAGGGGACAGCCATGGGTTGTCCCTATGCACCGGAGTTGGCCGTGCTGTACATGGCACAATATGAGGAGCGATTTGTCCTTAATGACAATCCTTTTTCTGGACACATCACTCAGTGGCTTAGATATATCGATGACGTCTGGCTCCTGTGGCAGGGGAGCCAGGCGGACCTCGAGCAGTTTCATTTATGGTTGAACTCCAGGCATCCAGACATTCAATTCACCCTTAACTACAGTCCAAAAGAAATGACTTTCCTGGACGTCACTGTAGGCTCCTGCGATGGCAAGTTGACTACCTCCTTGCACAAGAAGGAAACTGACCGGAATACCATCCTGCATTACAGCAGTTCGCATCCTCAATCCCTGAAAAACAATTTGCCTTTTGGGCAATTGCTGAGGATACGGCGAAATTGTACTAATCTTTGTGATTTTGACTCCCATGCAAATAGATTCTGCAGTGAGATGGCAGAGAGGGGCTACCCAAAAAAACTGCTCAACACTCGAAAAATAGGGCCAAATTTACCCCAAGAGACACACTCCTCGAAAAGAAAGAAAAGAAAGATCTGGATCAATTGGTTTGTGTGACAACATTTGGCCAACATACAAATCAATTCAAAAACATAATTCGAAACAATTGGCATCTCCTTGAGACTTTGGAGCATCCCCTCTCTAAGCCCATCTTCGCTATGCGCAAGAACAGAAGCATAGGGCAACACCTCATCAAAGCTGATAGTCATATCACAGCACCTAAAAGCGACCTCGTCACTCAGTGGAAATTGAAACCCATATGCGGACACCACAAATGTGGCAATTGTGTTTCATGTTCTAGCACCATAGAGGGTGACACCTTTGTACACAATGGCATTAGATGGAAGCATGATTGCTTCACGAATTGCAAGACTCGGAATGTCGTCTATGCGGTGGTTTGCCCGTGTAACAGAGTATATATAGGCAAAACAAATCAGCCCATTAATGTTCGGATTACCCAACATCGCTCCCGGCTAAAGAAAAAAGTCCAGACTGCCCCAATGGTGGAACATTTTATGTCTCATGGCCATTCTGAGAATGACTTTAAATGGACCACACTGGCATGGATTGACCCCAAACACTTCCAAGATGTGGAGACAATGCTGTTGCGCAAGGAGGCGTACCTAATCCTAAAATTTGACAGCGTTAATAAGGGTCTAAACAGCCTCAGTGAAATAAATAGGGCGTAAAATCATTTTTCGCCTGTTGGCGGACACTACATGTCCCATAATGCACCAGAATGGTCCTAAAAACTCCTGGAATATTTTTCTGAGACTACATGTCCCATAATACATCAGCACCTGGCCGGCGGTCTGATTGGCTCCTTCTCCAACCATATGTTCTGAGCTTCAAGACCGGCGACGCCCAGGGACACTCATACCCCTAGGTTTGTCGTGGTGGAGCGAGTACACTGATCGGAAACTTTCCAAACAACTGGCGGTAAGCACGGGAGTGGTCATTTTCAAACTGCCACATAATGGTTTTAAGCACAGAAAGAATAACGCGGTAACAAGTTTCCCCTCCTTTTCCTACCCCCACAGTTACTGGCCTCTGTGTGGTGAAATGTGGACTTAAAATTGGAACCCCCACTAAGGCCACCGCGGACCGGTGTTTATGTAAGTGCTTTTTTTGTAAATTACCCACACGCGATCAGCGCTGTTGTTACCACTGGTTACATTGAAAGTACAGAAAGGGTAACGCGGTAACATAATCCCCCTTCCTTACCCTTACAGAAAATTTTCTAAACTGCTCCCAGTGTGGAGATAAGCGGCCCTGAAATCGGAACCCCCATTGAGGCCACCGCAGATCGGTGTCTAAGTAAGTGCATTTTTTCAAGCCACAAAATGTACACGCGATTAGCGTGGTATCGAGCGAGCAGGTTTCTAAGTTGCATCTTGTTACCTTATTTCAGAAAACATAAGAACTTCACCACACGTGGCGAAGACGTGGCTTAGCTTCCAGAATTAAGACAGGTAAATGAGCAATAGGAGACTTCTTTCAGTAAGCAATTCCTCCCCGTGGACCTTCGAAGGTACTTACCCTTCCTATTACTCTGTTGCAGCGTAGGCCACCAATGCATAGACGACATTTCCCACCTAAACAGGATTGACAGTGGGCAGGATTTATACAAGGTATGAATTTCATAAACTCACTGTTCGGAGAGTAGTGGGAAGAGGACCTGCTAGATAGTAAATACCCTATTTTGTTTTTCATTTTAACAGTTCCCATGGACTAGATTCAGTCTGCCCTGACGAGAATTCTGCAAGTCGCTAATCAGGATTCGAAACGCGTCGGCATCCCCTTTTGTTGTGTCTGGCCAGCTGGCCATTGTTATTTTTTGCTGACACTGGCAATGCTCCTGATAAATAATTGATTAGCTCATGTTCAGGACGTGGGAGTGTAACTGTATAGAAAGTTGTGTTTTACCTTATCCCTGTGTTCTAAAGTGTTTGTGAAAGCACCTTTTTCATTAATGCACAAGATTGTATGGTCCATGTATTCATGTTAATGTTTTTTTAAATGTCCAAAATCACTGTTTTTCTACTTGTTCATCACACGTTTGGTTTATTGCACATGTATAGTAAATGTTTTGGAATTTCGCATGGCTAAGACGTGCGGTTGATAGTGGTCTTAGTTCTGATTTTCTTTTTTGCGAATTGTTTCTGTAAACTAAGTATAAAATTGAAAACATAAACTGTTTTTTGTAAACTAACAGGTGTGGTTTACTTGTACATAAACCAGTGTGTACTTGAAACAGCATGGAGGCATAGGCAAATACTTCTATTTCATATTGCATTCTCAGAAGTGGCATTCATTATAACTGAGACTGATGACCTTTTGATGACTCTTCTTTAATCCATTCGTTGTTAACAATAAGGAAGACATTGGTGGGTACTGGCTATTTGAGCCCTTCTGTCATGGGCAGTTTTATACAAAATACTTGTTGAAGAGCTATTGGTGTCTCTGATTTTTGGCTATAAATGTGAATAATGATACGCGTTTTATGATCATTTCAAAGAGATTTGGAAAAATAACATTTACATTGTGATCAAGTAGGAATTATTCAAAGAACACTCATGATGAGGAATTCAGAACGACTGTGCACCAATTCTCCTCGAGCACGTTGATGGATGCAGCACTTTATCTGCTGGCATGCCTGAAAGCCTAACTGCAATGCAATGCGATGATAATGCAAATAGTGTCTGAGTTAGATGTCTGGCTAGGACCTAAAGTCTACTGGAAAGTTGAATATATTGGGGCCTTGGAGGTTTTGGACTTGGACTGAGAGAAGGTAAGCTCCTCACGGGGATGAACCTGGTCTCTGGATCGGATCTGTGTTCCCTAGCAGATGGCTTAAACATAACTTTGACCCAGTCTAGCACAACCTGATCACTGCGAGGGACACGTTGCACTTTTTGGTGCTATTTTCATCTGAAACCATAAAAATGCAGTAATCTGTATTTATTTGATTTTTGTCATTTTGGGGTCATTTTATTTATTAAATTTGACTCTATTTTTTAAATTGGTGTAGGATTTTGCTTGTGTGGTGTTTTCACTTTATCGCTACTTGAGTGCTGCATAAATAGTTACAAATAGGTTACAAATTGCCTGTAAGATAAGCCTGACAGCTTTAGTGCCATGCTGCAAGATAATTATTCTCAGGTTTATTTAGTGGCTGTTGTGGTTCACCTTGACAGAGAATATGTTTATTATTTGATTTTGCCTCTTACCCCACTCAACCAATAACCCATTTCTTACAGCATTCATCACAACATGGATACATCGAAAGTCATGTATTATCTGTATAGTTCAATCCTGCAATTGCACTGGATGACCAAGGGTCTGTTTCCGCTACAGGCCGCATTCATATTTTTTTTAATGCATGGGCTGGTCTCACGGGGTCACCCACTACTGAAAAGCCCTCTCTGGATTCTTCAGAACTGCGTACTTACGTTCAATCTTAAACTGGTGTTTTCAAAAGCATGAACAAGAAACAAATGTGGACCATGAGAGGGAAGAGAAATGAGGGAAAGGTAAGAGGAGGGGGAGACCCAAGAGCAAGTTAAACCATGCAGCTAGTAGCAGAAGTATCCCATGAAATAAAAAAACATAGCTAGACCCCTGCAAAAGTTAGTGTGATGTACTCTCAGAGACGGCCATTAACTGATTAGGTACACCCCTTCTAAAGTTATGCTACCTCATTTCAGGATCTGTCGGGTGCCAACCCATGTTTGAGCAGGTGGGACCTGTAAATCAGGCAAATAGAGTGTAGGGAAGCCATCCACTGGGAGTAATCATGCCAGGAGAAAGCACAAATAGTTCATAGCAAGGCCAGTGCACCCAAGAAAGCCTCACCTGCACATTTAAAATCTGACCACTCCACTGCTATGATAGGATCTCTCGACATACTTATTGCAGCAAACAACTACTTCAGGGAATGCGGCAACTATTACAGAGAATACGGTAAGGAAAATGTCATGTAATAGACTAGTTTACTAATCTGTACAGGCAGGACACAGCCATAATAGGAGGATGTGTTTATATGTGTGTGTACATGCTAAAGGAATTAAGTGAGGGGACAAGATCAACCAGCGTGCGACATCAATTACAGGTAGTCAGGTATAGCAGCTGTTATGTCATTAGTACTTAAGGCACTGATCTTGATAAACTTGATGACAAGGATCTTGAGGTTCACAGATTGCTCTCTGCAAAGCCACTCAGATGCAATTGGAGGATGTTGTAGGGTTAGATGCATCAAGGTGTCATCTCTCTGACCTCAGAGCAGGCAAAACATTGTGCGAAGTTACTTGCACTCTCCATGGTATTTTGGTCAATGAACACCCAGGCCAACATATATACAACGGATCAATCCTACAGCCCATGGCCCATTAGCTCGTGCTGCCACCCATGAACCCATTGCATGTTTCCCTATGGTACAGGTGGACCAGAATTTCAAGTCCTAATGTAATTCTTTCCTTATCCTGCAACCATGTACTTAATACTTGAAGGGAAAGCCAGATAAAGTGACTTAAATCAGTACAGCTAATAAGGTGTTACTATGATAACAGAGCATTACAATCAAAATGTACAAGTGCATGCTTGCTACCAAATGAATACAGCTTCTTCTTTCAAATTGTATTTGCCGTGATCAGAACTTAGTACACCAGAGTGCACGTTCGGGACAGAGTTCTGAAAAAGGAAAATGGTATATAGTCTGCCTTTCAGTAACTTTCATACATGTGCTTAGAATAATCCTTAACCTGGGTCATATTAGTATATTTAAGAGATCAAGTGGTTCAAGTTGAGCAGTACTTCGGAAGTTCACAGGAGTCGGTCCTTTACACACTCTGCGAGGGTTGTCTGCTTTCTATAGCTGCATCAGGTCATTGAACATTACCTTGTCTGTGGTCTGCCGCTATGACACAGACCTTTTAGCTGAGATGTGGGTTGGCTTCAAACTCAGGAGGAAGTGCTTGTGGCTCTCGATGCAAACCTGAAGCACATTTCCAGGCCTCCCCTGAAATCCTCACTACTCGAAATCGGTCAATGAAATCAAGTGGGCTGCTCACTGTCGAGAATAGGAAACCACCATAGTGTCGTACGTAGCTTGGAAAGTCCAGCTGTGTGAACATGCTTCGGTGACACTCCAATCGCAGCTGGTTTCTGAGATAGCAAGAGCCTGCAGTGGGTGGACTGATGAACAACCCTGATGTAGGCATGGTTTTTATTCCTGTACGTTTTGATACGAAGTGTGGCCCCAGATAACAAAATAATTGAAAACTCCTCGGCAAAGGGTAATATTAGCATTTACTCTCTCTGCCACACCCACAGTTCCTTAGCTCTCAGAAAAGTTACACAGCAAGTACTTATCACAAGTGCTTTTTATGTTGACCCGAGATAGATATCTTCCAGTTCTATTAGAGTTAGTTCACGTAGACTCACAAGCTTATTTGTTTTTTGTGGCAGTCCCTTGGCAACAAATGTGTTGCCTTGTGGTCAATTCAGAGCACTTTTATGCATGTTTACATACGTGCAGGTGAAATGAGAAAGGGGCGTGGAGTAGCACCAGGTGTTCTCCCCCCTAATTAATCTAGTAGGCCCCTTGTGGATGGGATCTCGAGGGCCAAAAGTAGCCTGCGGAGAGGGGCTGTGCACCCCCTTCCTTAAAATACTTTGGGCCCCAAGGGATGTGGATCCCAGGGCCAAAAAAGTCCTGGGGAAGGGATCGGTGTGCCCCCTCCCATAATAAAGACCTTTGGGCACTGCAAGATGGGGTCCCCAGGGTCAAAAATGGCCTGGGGAGTGGTGGCACATGCCCCCTTCCCAATCAAAATAAACATGTGTTGTTCTCCGGGGGCCCCGGTCTATCCCGGGGGGGTGTAGAAAATACATTTTGGCGCAGATTTGTAAAACCTCTGTTAATTTGTAAAAAAAAACATTTTGAAAATGTTTTGGGCCCCACGGAGTTCTGTACATCACCACCAGGTCTAGGGGGCCGGGGTATCCCCACATAACCTCCTTATGTTTAAAAAAAGTATTTTCCCAGGACTGAGTTGCGAGTACTAAGAGGGCTGCCACCACTTCCTGTTTGAGGTAGTGGTAGCCAATCAGATCTCAGATCCTCTGTGGTGTGATATCTACCATTTTGTAATCTTAATTTCTCCCAAATTTTTGAAGAGATTTACACCAAAACACATAAAAACACTGTTTCAGGACTAAGATGTGTCAGGTTTGGTGTAAATACGTTCAGCTGTTTGAGCTGTAGCAGTATATAACGTTCCTACAGAAAAATGAATGGGAAAATGCATTTTAAGACACTCCCTTTTTCTCAGCCCCTTGACGGATAACCCCCAAATCTTTCCATATGCAAATGAGTAAAAAAGAAGCACTTTTTTGGAAAGTTACAGGGAGGTTCATTAAAAGTGGCCACACATATTTTCAACACAAAAAATGCATTTCCTATGTCATCACAATCGTAACTATAACTACCCAGTGGCGACTGCCATTGGGTAATATATCTATGTATATCCATATGGCTTGCCAGTCACTTCAGCTGCTGTCTGGAAAATTTCAGGGTGATCCGCCAAGCGGGGACTGAGAAAAAGAGGGGTTCCCCAAACACGTTTTCGCCCATGGGATTTTAAACATGGCTACAGCCTGAATCGCTGAAAGGAGTAATACCAAAATTGGCAGTAGGCTAGATCTTGGTCAATAAAGACTGTTTTTTTTAATTTGGTGTACATTTGTCCAGTAGTTCTGGAGGTATTTAAGTAAAAATATGTATGTATATATAGAGCCGCGGATGCGCAGAACCATGTGACAACAGCGGTGCCATGATTAGCTGCCTGCACCATGAGACGAAAGTTGCAGCTTCCATTGTGTGCATTGGGACTCGGGTCCCAGGGAAAATAACATTTAAAAGTGATAGAAGGGTTCAGGGTAAAGATAACCTGACCCCATGGGACTCATTGAGGGGGTCTGTGAGGGACCATCATGGGCAAGACATTGTCCCAAAATGTTTTTTAGGGTGTGACGGTCGATGAACCCTCTGCAGTGCTCAGCTATGTGCTCTGGGGATCTAGACCCCAGTTAAAAAAACGTATACACCCACTCACAGACCCAAACACCTACTCACACACTCACTCACACATCATCTTACACACCCGCACAACCACTCACACCCACTCACACACCCATACAGTCATTCACACAGCCACTCTCAGACCCACAAGCACACTCATTGACCAGCTCACAGCCACTCACACACCCACTGACAGAACCGCTCACATACCTACACAACCACTCACACACCCATACAGCCTCACACATAGGCAGGCATACATACAGGCTAACAATCCACTCACAGACTCACAAACCCACTCACACACCCACTAAAAACCCACACAGTCACTCACAAACTCATTCACTCACACAAACATCCACTCACACCCACACAACCACTTATACACACACTCACACATCAATACAGCCAGTCACACACCCACTCACAGATTTACAAAACCACGCACACACCCAGTCACAGACCCAAACAGCCACTCACAAACCCTCCCACTAACACACCTACTTACACACTCACACTACCACTCACAAACCCATGCAGCCACTCATACACAACCACTCACATACCTACAAGACCACTCACACACCACTCACAGACCCACAACGCCACTCTCACACATACACAAACTCATACACCCACCTACACACTCACAAAACCTCACATACACCCATACAGACACTCACACACCCACAAAAGTACTCACATAGCCACCCACAGACCGACACATTCACTCACACATTCACTTACACACCTGTACAACGACTTAAAGCAGTACAGCAGCTAGGATATACTTTCTATAATAAAAAATACAAACATAAATCACAGATAGATTTTTTTCTGATAGACACTAGGTTGAAAGAGCGAGTTATAAACGTAGACCACATAGGGGCACATCTATCAGATCATTCTGCTGTGAGTTTAAACCTAAGTTTGGAATTAGAAGAGATGAGCTCTTTTTGGAGACTAGATCGCACAATTTTAGCTGATGTAGAAGTTTTAGAAACTCTCAAAGAAGAGATACAAATTTTTCTAGAGGTAAATGTGGGTTCAGCTAAGGAGGATATAGTGTGGGTTAACGTGCAAAGCATTTTTTGAGAGGTAGAATGGGAGTTCAAGGTGCAAAAAAACGAAGATTGTACTACAGCCAAGTTTCAAATCTAGAAAAAGAGATTCGAGAGTGTGAATTCACTCGAATTTCTCAGGGACCTACTATCTCAGATGGCCCATGGGAGAAAAAACTTTTAGATTTAAAGGTTCAACTCACTGCAACACTTACTCAAAGAGTCAAAGAGAGATGGGAAGCTAGTCAGTTGGCACACTTCTCATATGGAGAGGGATGTTGCAAGCTACTAGCGTGGAAAGCCAAGAAAGATGTTACACGGAATCAAATTAAGGAGATTAAGAAACCGGGCACAGATCAAATTATAACAGAAAATAAACAGATTGTAGAAGCGTTTCAGCAATATTTTGCGGATGTCTACACAGAGGACCTTTGTCCAGATAAGGCTGAGATTGAGACCTGGTTGCCTCCAATAGAACCACTTGCAGCTGAGGATATGTTGGAGTTAAATAAGGAAATCACTCAAGAAGAGCTGATGAAAGTCATTAAGGAAAGTAAAAGAGGGAAAGCCCCTGGGCCAGACGGTCTACCCGCAGAAGTATACAAAGCCCTAGGAAATACGATGGTCCCCACTTTGTGTCATCTGTATAATAACATTTTTAGAGGGGAAGTGACAATCCCAAGCTCATGGAATGAGGCAACTATTGTCCTAATACTCAAACCAGGGAAATCTCCAAAAAATATGGATGCGTACAGGCCGATTTCACTTTTAAATTGTGATTACAAATTCTTCTCTAAAATCCTAGCTGACAGGCTTGGTAAAATCATTCATAAATTGATCCATGAAGATCAAAGAGGTTTTATTAAGATGAGATACCTAAAAGAACTTACTTTCTCCTTGATAGGTATGATAGATTTAGCCTCTAAGTATGAATACCCCTTGGCAGTGATTGCGTTAGACGCTGCCAAGGCTTTTGACCGAGTTAATTTTGTATACTTAAAAACTCTTCTGCACTATCTCAACCTAGGAGACAAATTTACGCAATCCATTTTTTCTTTGTATTGTGCACCGACATCAAGAGTACTCGTAAACGGAACTCTTACACTTCCTATTAGAGTAATGCGGGGCACCCGACAAGGATGCCCCTTATCACCTCTGCTCTTTAATATATATATAGAGCCTCTTGCATGTAAAATTAGAGCTTCAGCAGAGATACCCCCCTTTGTTGTGATGGACTGGTCAAAGAAACTTGGGTTATATGCGGACGATATTATTGTTTATTCTACTAATTTAGTCGGATCTTTGGAAAATTTAGTGAAGACAACAAAGGAGTTTGGTAAGATTTCTGGATATCAGTTAAATCAAGATAAAACTGAAATAATGACTTGGAATCTTAATACGGGAGGGGTAAAAACTACAACAGAAATGAGGTACCTTGGAGTTAGGATTACTCAGAAAATTGAAGATTTGGCAAAAACTAATTTTGATAGAGTGAAAAAAGAGGTTGGTGATACGCTAAAAGGCTGGATGAATTTACCCCTGTCAATATATGGAAGATCTAATCTTGTAAAGATGGTGATTGTACCTAAAATTACTTTTTTGTTTGAGACTATTCCGTTGGGTTTTAAAAAGGAATGGCTGGCGAAGCTACAAAGCATGATAACATCATTTATTTGGGCGTCAAAGACCTCTCGAATCTCATGGAAGAAAATAAGGAGGAAAGTAAATAAAGGAGGGTTGGCGGCTCCAGATATACGAATGTATGCATGGGCTTTTTGTTTAAAAAACTGCAGGATGTTGTTGGGTACCCTTTTTAGTTCTCAGATCGGAGGACTTTTTGGGATAATGCTGAAGAGATCAGGATATCATGAGTTTGGTTTTTTGTATAAGTTTGCAGACCCTAAATTTTTTAAAAAGGTGAGACTCAAGACTCTGAGAGACTTGGCCGAGATATGGTATAAAATCAGGAAAATATCTAAGCTTCCGTATTTTAGCTATAGGGCTCCAATATGGGAATCTCCTGGAGCCCCTTCCTGGACAAGAGATGCGCTAGCTTTAAATTTGAAAAAGGAATCTGATTTGCAAAGGTGGAAAGACTTGTTTCAAGACGGCAATTTAATTTCTTGGGGTTTTTGTCAGCAAAAGTGGGGCCCAGTTTTTTCAAAATACAAATACTTACAGATTCAAAGCTGGGCAAATCATTTGGAATCGGAGATCGGAATGGAAAATGATTTTGAGTTAAAGTTGGAGACAGGGGCTTTCAAGAAGGAAGTAGCTTTCTGGTATTGGCGAATACTAGATATGGAGGATGGATCATTTGACCTACCAGAGACCCTGTGGAAGGATAGCTTGCCAAGGATCACGACAGAAGACCAATGGCAAGTAACTATGTGCATGCTATATAGAATTGTTAAACCTGCAAACCTAAGGCGAAACCTTTTATTTACCATTCACAGGGCATACTGGTCTCCGTATAGACTAAATTTAAAGATGGAGGGATTGTCGGATGTCCAAAATGTAAAGCTCCAAATGTTAATGACTTACACATGTTTGTGTCTTGCCCAAATATCAAGCAATTCTGGATTGACGTGAGTAATTCTCTCTCCAAATCTTTGAACCAATCCAGTGAGGTAAGCCCTGAATTAATTATTACTGGGAGATATGATTTACAAAACAGATTTTTGAATAATAATGTTAGACTTATTTTCTATGCTATGTTGCTGGCACGTCGAGAGATATGTAAACTATGGGTCTCACCACTTAGTCCCACTTTAATGGACTGGATTTTAGCTATGAGGTACATGGCTAAGCTTGATATGTTAGACCGATCTAAAAGAAATAGAGGTTTTTGGATACCCTTCCTGCTAAATTTTGGTTAAGTTATATTTATGTTAAAGTCCGATGATTAAGCCTGTGCCTGTTTCGCTGGTATATGGAATATCCCAGGACGATAAATAGAGGTGGTGGAGGACACACATGCTGGGTCAGGTGGTCAAGAAGGATAGTTTAGAGGAAGGCCAGACCCAAAAATATGTGTTGTCTACGCCCCATTACGCTAATCCAGCCTAAGAGACAATTACAGCCCAGTGGTGGATTAGAAAGAAGATATGGGCGGCAAGACGGCAAATGAGGATAAAAAAAAAAAAAAGACCACTCACTCACCCCTCACAGACCCACAACGCCACTCTCACACATACACAAACTCATACACCCACATACACACTCACAAAACCACACATACACCCATACAGACACTCACACACCCACAAAAGTACTCACATAGCCACCCACAGACCGACACATTCACTCACACATTCACTTACACACCTGTACAACTACTAACATGCCCACTCAAACACCCATACAACCACTCACACACCCACTCACATACTTACAAAACCACTGACACACCAACTCACCAGCTCACACACCCACAAACCCACTCATACACCCATACAACCACTGCCATACCCACTTACACAACCACCCCCACACTCATACAGGTACTCATATACACACTCACAGACACACAAACCAATCACAACCCACTCACAGATCCACACAACTACTCACACCCACTCACACACCCACTAAAACACTCACACCACCACTGACACACCCACACAGCCACTCACACACCCATACAGCCACTCACATACCCCCACAGTCACTCACACAGCCACACCCAAACACAGGAAGGGATACACTTACAGAAATTGCAATAGCATATGTCTGTATTAAATGTGTTGTTGTTTTAGTATTGAATGGGTACTTTTGGTTAGGAACTGATCTGCTGATCCATGAAATAAATTTAAAAAAAGAAAGTCTTGGTGTATTGCATTTATAGAAAGGCTACCTAAGTTGCTTTACCTCAATATTTAAAAAAAATATATAATAAGAATGATTGTGTTAATAAAATGTATTTCTAAACATGTGAAAATGTATATTAGAAAACTTAAATTATGTAAGCTGGAAGAGGCTTTGGCTATTGCTCTTAGTACAGGAGGGCTGATTGAAGAAATAATACTTCAGCTAGCTATAAACAAGGCTGAGGCTGGTGATCATTTTGCTGCGAAAGCGGCAGAACTGTATTTGGCAAAAAAAGAGCATTGTCACAAATATATATTGAGAGGGTGGGGGTATCTGGCCGAAAGAGTAAGACAAATAATGGCGTCCAGTGAGATCTCTGAAATTTACGATGCTGATAGGAAGGTTATAACAGACTCTCCAGGGATTCCAGAGACCTTTAGGCTTTTTTATCTACACTTGTACAGCAGAGAATCGTCAGAGGCCTTGCTGGATATACAAATGTACTTAGATAGAATATTTGTACATAAGGTACATTTTGAGAATAGGGAGAAACTTGAGAGGGTGCTGTCTTATGAAGAAAGAATCATGGCTTTGCAAGATCTACCATCTGGTAAGACAGCTGGCCCTGATCAGATTCCGCTAGAGTTCTACAAAATATTCATAGACACTATTGGACCAGACCTGATGGAGGTTATCTTGCTGGCTCAAAGGGGGGGCCCGCACCTGAGTCCTGAGCCAGAGCGGATGTCATAGTTTTCTTAAAAAAAGATAAGCCACCTAGGGAGCCAGGTTCATATCGCCCCATAACATTATTTAGTAATGATGTTAAAAAAAATTTCAAAAGCAATGGCCACAAGGCAAAAAAATATATTAAAGAAAAGGATTCACCCCTGTCAACATGGGTTCATAATGGCTTTTGGAACTACACAGCATGTACGGCGTGTGAAAACACTCTTTGACGTAACAGAGATCTCAGGAGACCCTATGGCTGCTTTGTTACTAGATGCTGACAAGGCGTTCTATAGGGTCTCCTGGGATTTTGTGTGGGAATTGATGAGATGGTTTGGGTTGGGGGAGGGTTTTATTAAGGCTATCCAGGTACTTTATTCTGCACCCACAGCTCGCTTAAGGCTAAACGCTGGCCATACTCTGCCTTTTAATATCCAGCAGGGGACCGGGCAGGGGTGTCCATCTTCTCCCCTGTTATTTGCATTATATAAGGACCCTTTAATGCGGCTATTTGAGGCCAACAATGGAAACCCCCCTATTGTGTAGTGTAGTTCCTATTTTCCCTATATGCCCTGCGCATTGGAATAACATAAACAGCAGTGTAGACTTAGAAGTGCAGTCTTCCAGGTCTCTACTGACTATGTTAGACTTAATTGGGTTTGTACCAACTAGCTCAGAGGTCACTGGAAACTTTCTTGACTGAATAGGAAGTGATCAGCTTCCCTGGCTCAGACAAGAAGGGATTCAGTTTTCCAACAACCGCATAAACATGACAACTTTGCTCCTTAGAATAAGAGTCAATCTCTAGAGTCGTGTGAAACAGTAGACAGCTATTTCACTCAGTCAGTTGTGCAAGAATTACTTTCACCAGGATGCAGAGAATAGAGAGACGGGCGTTTTCAATAAAAGGTATTATTTATTGAACAGTCTTTCGTCTCATGCAAGAGAAATGAATTGCCACAATTGCAAGACTTGTTATTATAAAAAGTGCCTACAGTAAAAGGAGGATTGCGAAAAAATACTGTAAAAGCATTGATATGGTTTCTTAGCCATACGATAGTTAAAATGAATAAACTATATACATTCATATATACATTTAGCTAATGTCCTCAACTGGTGCTTCTAACTATGCCTACCCCAGTGTACCTGACCTAAGCCTAATACTTGGGAGGGACTAAGTAAGTAGCAGTTTAAGTTAAGTTGGTTTGCCAAGGGTTTGCTTCAAGAATTCTCTCTAAGGGTTTAGTCAACACTGTACCTCTGGAATAGAATGTTGGAGGTCTGGTATCTCCCCTCAAGACTCGATATCCCAGTTACCCGCAAGGGTAGGCTGGAAACGCCGGAGCTGGATTTTCTCGGCAGGGGAAAAGACAGCGTCTTTCTCAGCGCGTCAAGGAGGAGGAGGGGCAGCGTCCGTGAGCTTCTCACATCTGCTGGGCTCTGCAAGGGACAGCTGTTCTGCTCCTGTATTCACCACCACCGCTGTGTTTGCTTAAGGCAACGTTGGTATTATTTATACCTGGAAGGTGCCTTGTTTGACGTAAGTTTTTGGACATAAGACGTCAATAAAGATGTCACTAAGAACTGGTCGTTCTTACAGTGCTCGTTGAAGTTCTATTACTAATCAAAACATAGCAAGCGGGGCTTTCCCAGGTTGCTGGGAGTTTTATCTGTTGAAAGAACTCGGTGTGTAATCAAGGAATCTAAGATAAGATAGTGGCTTCTGCTGTGTCATATACTGTAATGAGCTGCAGAGACAAGTTTCTGAAATATGGCTCTGATCGTTTATGCCATTATAGGGGTATGGATTGATTACAGCCGTATAGGGGCATAAGATCACAATATTGATCGGGGTCCTAGATAGAACACGACACCCACTCCACGAATTTATGTCAATCAAATTACTAAAAACTAAAGCAATAGGATGTGCGTGTAATACTTCCCACCCCAAAATACATATAGCATTTGAAATGGCGTATTTGAAATACATGAAAATATAGGTATTGTACGTCTTTAAGCATAGAAATCATTCAAAAAATTATAGCATATGTAATCAGTCGAACGATTTTTGCCAAAAAATTACACATGAAATGTCTCTTAATACAGAAATGAAGGGCGAGACTATTTCTTCACATATAAATGCATTTGTTGTAAAATGTGCTAGAGGCTGAGGAAAAGTTATTTTGTCTCTAGAGTTACTAAAAATAGAAGTTCTGTTCTTTATGAATAGTTCTACTTTAAGCAAAGGTATTCGTGCCAGAAAAAAAAGGTAAATATTTTGAAAAATGCTCAATAAAATTTTTTTCATGGTGAACGGGGGAATAGAGTTCCAAACGCTTTTTAGTAGTTTTTGTTGATCAAAACTGAAGGCCAAATTCAGAGTTCATGGGAACGCTGTGCGCCGGAATGTGTTTCCAAAAATTCATTGTTGCTGTTCAGGGGAGAACATCATATCAGACAGGCTCTTAAAGAATAGGTCTAAATATTCAGGTGACAGTTCGACCAAGTTCGATAATGCTGTATCTTGGCAGGTGTGAGAATGATTGATATCATCGATGTTTGGATCAGCAATGCTCACAGAAGGCCGTACCTGGGTGACGTTGCTTTCATGTATCGCTTCACTGCCGCCACCTAGTCGTAGCACAGGAGTCTCAACGAATGCAGTCATCAGGATTGGTAACCGCTGGGGACAACACAATGCGTGAGCCGTTACAGGACTTAGCAAAGTATCGATATCCATTGGTACTGCTGATGGTAGTGCAAGACAGGTGTCTAACACGCATTCTTCTCAGCATAGCATACATCGAAGCACAGGTAAGATGCAGGTCTGCCATATAGGTCTGAATGAAAGAAACCAGGTCATGTTCAGATCTCTCAGCCTGGCCAATCCAAGGACTCTAGTTATGCGGTCCCGGTAGCGTACTGCTAGGATCGTTTCTTCCATCCTTGCCGGAGTCATGTCTGTGTTTTGGCTTGCCATATCGGAGCAGGAGGGTCAAAATTAAAATGCCTGCTACAAGTCCCAAAGTTAGGGGTATGCCGCCAAAGACTGAATGGACAAAATTAGGAATAATTTCCAGGATTGCTTTGAATGGTGTTAACAGTCCCGAAAAAATCGTCTTAAATACGTTTGAGATACCTACAGCATCTGACATATTTAGAATTTGGATAAGCATTTCTGTGAAATGCACGGGGCAATTTGTTGATAAAAGGTCACGTATCTCCGATGTTGTCCTTGCAACTTGGACATCATACGTCTCTTTAGATGACGTTATGGGCACTGTTGTCTGTAAAAGCACAGACTTCATTCTGCTTAAAGTATCAATTTGTATAGAAGAGACATTCAAAGGAGGCCAAATCGGCATCTCGGAATCTCCAGGGCCGTTTGAAAACAATGCTTGCATACAGCAAGTGACCATGGAAGTTATGCTTACGAGATATGCTTTCCCTGGCACCAAGCCACAACAGCTGTGATCCGTTATAAGAATGTAACTCCCGTTAGAAAGCTGCCTAAAGAAGGGCTCTATCTGCGTTGCAGGTGTGACATGTTGGTGGCATGAAAGGTTGTTTGAAGTTCCTTCACAGGCCCCGTGTAAATTAATACCCTGGCACAAAAGTATACCGCTTAGTGAATGTTTGCAATTTTCACCACTAAGAAATACATTTTTGTTGCTGTCACTATAGCATGTGTGTGTATATGGTAATTTCCATGCTGACTTAATGTACCCTTTACCCAATCGTTCATACTGGCCAGTCGGTATATATTCAAGGCAATTTTTAAATTGGAAAGTTGTTATCGGAATTGTGATAATCCCGTGTATTATCCATTCAATGACAGGTCTTTCTAACATTGTCAATGGTAATCTCTCAAGTTTTTCGATGCTCAGGATTGTATAGTCTGCTCCTTTCTGTGCCAAGCTGATTTGTTTATCAGTAAGGTTAAAGATGGAAAACAATGACGTTGTGTTGATTAAACGCCATGGCACATAGCCTGAACGAAGATTTTGCAGCGTCCAGCCTAGCTGTACAATAGAACGCAATTGCAACTGGCCATGGTGTAACATTAGCAAGTCTTATATCGATGGCAGATGATACAATACTGTCCAGTGAATATATTCTGGAGGACAGAGTCATTAACCCATTGTCCACAACAGAAAGTGATTTTTCCAAATTAATACGATCAATTTCTCGTATTTTTTCAGCTGTTTCAATTTGAGTTTCTTTCCAAGCCTCATTGTATGCCGCATATATGCTGGCCGCTATGAAGTGTTTTTGACGCTGTTTGCGTGGTCCCATAATAAAATCACGCAAGTCAGCACCATCTTTAAGTAAAGTTAAGTGTTGCTTAATTTCTGCCAGTGTGGATGATTCTAGCCATTCAAGGCACAGTTTCCCTACACTGTATGTTGTTACTAACCCTGGATGTTGTCTCTGGGAGTATCTAGGGTCTGGTCTGGTCATTTTTAACCCCTGTGTTGTGTTCAGGAATCTATCTTGACAGTTATTCGTGTCAGTAGGCCAGATTAACCACTAAGGTCTTTAATCTTAGCTAGGCCAAGACAGGTTGTTTGGTGAATTGTGTCATTTAAGAACATTATTTGTTCTGGGATCATGCAGGCTCGAAATAATGCTTCTAGGCCTTGTACCTGCCAATCTTTTGTACCCCAGATTGTTTTTGTTTCAATGTTGTTTTTCCAGAAATCAAAACCTAATGCCATCATTTTTTCATAAAATGCTTCTGAATATATCAATTTAGTATTTGTCAGCATTATTTTCAACCCTGTTTTATCCAACAGTTTATAATAAAACGTTTCTGCATCACTTGTGTTAAACCCTGAGAAGTACTGGAATTTCTCATAGAATGTTTTCGAACTACTTTTAGGTGGAGTAGCACAATGTTCCCATTGGTTATATTTAAAAACATTTCTAGGTTGTGCAGATTTATGTAAGTAGTGGTCTGCGTAATGTGAAAAGCAGTACATCTGTTCATAATTAGACGAACCTTGTAAATAATCATGTTCTGTAAATCTTGCTGACAACACTAAATCCAACATCATATTATTTATACTTTCAAAATCCCAATCATCAGAGAATGTACTTGGTTTTACAAAGTCACTTAAGGAAACCTTGAACTGGTGAGGATATTTCAAGATCTCGACCGGGCCATATACTTCATAGTCAGACTTGTCCCATACTACCCCGCCGGGTATTGGAATGGCTGTGACATTTACTGATGATAGTCCTCTTTTCTTCACGTGAGATGATTTATCAAATGTGATTAGTCTTTCAGTTTGAACCTCTTGGATTGTTGCAAATTTGGGTATTCTGTTGTTTCTTGGGAGTCCACTTGGCCTACTGTTGATTATAGGCCACATGATTGTGGTTTTACCAGGTCGATTGATACAACTCGGTTCTCCTTTTTACCAGCAAGAGGCGGTAGTACTACTGATCTTGTTCTGTTGATTGCCAAGACAGGTACTGCTTTTTTATAAGAAGGCCCAAATTCCTTCTTCACCGCTATTTTCTCTCTGACTAGATCCCCAATCTTTGGAATCCAGACAGGTCTTGCTGGGACAGGTGGTGTGTCTTCAGTGGTAGTTGGCTGTTGCTTTAACTTTATGTTGCTTAAGGATTTTCTTGTTTCATTCAAGTCCTGTAAAACAGCCAAACGATCTTTGATGTCAAAGTCTTTATTCTTATCTTTTACCACTGAAGCCTGACTATCAAGGTCCTGAATATGCATTCTAGTTCCGAACAATAGTTCGTACGGGCTGAAACCTTTTAGAGAATTTCTTGACAAATTATTTAGCCTAAGTTGGACACTTATTAAATGTTTTACCCACCCATCACCCGAACCTAATACCTTTGCTGTTATAGATTGCTTTATGTCTCGGTTTTTTCTTTCCACTACACTGTTCCCCTCAGGGTGTGATGGACAAGAGAATCGCAACCCAACGCCCATACTGGCCATGGCCTCCTTATAAGCTCGAGGGCTGAAAGCAGGACCCTGGTCAGAAGGGAACATGGCAATTGCGTATGTGCCGATAAAGACTCGCAGATCTTTTATAACAGTTTTGGCCTCAGCCGAGCGCTGGGGCCACATTTTCTAAGTGAATGTAGTCTTAAACAATTAATAGGACGCTGGTTTGCATATAGACATCATTACCCTGTCCATAAAAGGTATCTGGGCAACAGGCTGGACCGGTTCACTACTGCGATCTCTTTCGCAGTTTTGACAGTTTTTTGCAAATATTTGATATTGCACGCTCATCCCCGGCCACCAGTACTCTTATTTTTATTCAGTCAGAGATTCTTTGATCTTTTTGTGCCTCGGACCCAATCCCATGTGTGCGTCTGCTATTAAAAAGATTCTCCGGTTCGTGTTTGGAATTACCCTATCCCCCACTCCAGGGATTCGTGCAAAAGGAACGGAGTTTGCATCAATTACGTATGCATAATTGAGTGGATAGTTCACGGGTAGTGCTGCACAGTCGCTTTTTATGGACGTTTTTACTGCCAGCATGGTTTCCCTGTCTATGTATTTTTCTGAACGCTTTTTTGTGGCTACGGAAGCCAGTTTAGTTGCTTCCGCTGTGGCTGTAATAGCCAATGAATTCCCTGCAACGTGAACGCCATCACGTTGATGACTCAGAGTGTGAGTCTTTTGTAGTTCTTTCTGCAAAAAGAACTACCTGTTTCCAAAGCATTTTATGCTTGATTGTGGCACCTGTGTCCTCTTTGAAATCATTTTGAATCCAGCTCTGTAAATCATTATTGTATGAGTTGACGCAAAAATGCGAATCGCACACGGTTAGTGTCGGGAATTCACGTTTTGCATTTTCAAGCGCCATCTTTAAAGATCTGATTTCAGCTCGCTGAGCCGAATATTTTCTCACTGATTCAGTTTTTGTTATTTTCGGTCTGAATTTACCGCAGAGCCAGCGACCTTTAACAATCGCGCAGGCTGCATCGTAGGATTTGTTTTCTACATTGTAATGCTGTACAAATCTGTCTGTGTAGATTCTACAGGAGTACTTTTCAAGGGGCAGAATTTCGATTGGCAGAGGATATTCTTTTTCATAAGTTAAATCATTCAGTTTTTTCATGTGCGGGGCGAAATAGTATTTCACATCTTCCGCAGCAAGAGAATTTTCCCACTGTATCCATTTCGGATCCAGTGACACTGTAGGCAGGTTTACTGGGCTGAATAGCGCCTAAAAGGCGGATTCCACTGTGAGGACAATGATCCTTTTGCCATTCGCTAGTTCTCGTTCTTTTGCTATAGCAGTTTGTACTGCTTTCACAGTATTTTCTGTGAGACTGAATGTTTTTTCTGCTTGTGTGTACAAGTGAGATTTGTAAGCTATTGGTACCGTTTCTCCCTCATTAGAGGTCAGGTACGTGAATCCGCATCTTCCTGGGATGACTCGGATTACAAGGTCGATTGTATTGTCACATGTATCTAATTTTGTTTTTGCTAACATATCTGTTTGCAGTGATCTCAAAAGTTCTGTGTGTTTTTGAGTCCAGTTGATTTGTTTAAAATCAGGTTTAATTAGTTCGTAGAGAGGTTTAACCCTCTCCGCATAATTTAGAATGTAAGTTCTTCCGAAATTCAGGAAGCCTAGAATTGATCGTAAGTTCTTCAGCGTTTTTGGTGCTTGGAGTACAGCGCACTTCTCTAAGAAGTTGTCCGCTAGGCTTTTTCCTTCACTTGATAATTTGTATCCTAAAAATAATACTGTCAGATGGGCAATTCAAAACTTTTTAAAGTTGAATTTGTAACCTTCTGCAGCGAACCCAAGTATTATGGTGTTCACCCTTTTCAAGTGAGTCTCCAAGTCGTCGTCTGTTAGATAGATGTCATCAACGTAAGATAATGCCTCATCATCATATATTTGTAGTAACTCTGTTACTCTGGCTGAAAATAGTCCTGGGCTGTTCTTGAATCCCTGTGGGAGCCTACAGAAATTTTTCTGAGACCCCATTACTGAGAAAGCGGTCAAATATCTGCTTTCTGGTGCAATATTTTGACAAAAGAAACCATTAGATATGTCTAATGTCGTTTTATATTTTTTGCGCACTATGTTATTCATTAGTACAGCACTATGCGAATTTTGTACTGCAAATGTTTTGCAACATGAGTTAAGGTGTCTGTAGTCCAAGACTAGACGATATGAATCGTCCAGTTTGGAGACAGGAAACAAAGGATTGTTCATTTGAGAGGTGCATGTTTCAATCACCCCCTGGTATTCAAGTTGATCTAAAATCTCCCTGACTTGTTTTTTAGCTTCTTGCTTAATTGGATACTGCCTTTGTGCAGTCGGTGACTTTTTAACTGGATTTTGTGAGGCAGAGAGTCCTCATCCCATCCTACATGGTTTTTATATAATGCTGGGGCCTGGGCCACTGCCCATTTCCTTGCATATATATATTTAATGTGAATCAGAATGTGATTTTTCAAAGGCAGGCATAATCATTTCTTCGCCACGAGGGCACTCCCTGAAAAACTGCGGGGGACAATCTTTTTCAGCTAACAGGATGTCATAGCCTTTTGAGAGTTTATCCCAGAATAGACCCCTTATTTTCCTAGTCTTATCTCCATCTATACGCAGTGTTATTTCATATATCTTATGAGGTTCGCTAACTCTGGTGTCGGCAGTTTCTACTTGAATGTATTCATTCGTGTCCACTGTCTCCAGATGACTCATCAGGATCTTGCGAGCTATGGTGATTTCTGCTGCACTGTCTAGCATTGTCTGTGCCCACTCCCCGTTTTTCAGCTGTGTCCTCAGTATTCTCGGCATGTTCGATTACTGGCTACCTTCTTTCTTGGAAATTGTGATTTATTACTTTGAGTAGGTTCCTTGTCTTTGGACTTGGTGTGCTCTCCTGGGTCTGACCGTCCTCTTCTTTCCGATTTCTGCGAAAAAGATCAAGAGGGACGTGTATCAATACTTTGATATCTATCAGGCTTCTTTAAGTTATCCCTATTTCTAAGGTTATATCTTTTCTCAGAGGGCTCCCTCTGGGGAGATTGGTGTTCTCGAGTCGGAGTTCTTTCCCTCCGTCGAGGAGACCTTCCTCTGGACTGGAAAACTTTTTCCTTGGGAGTGGATTGTTTATTTACATCCCAGTTCTTTTTAGGAGTGTTTGAATTATTTTTAATACATCATTTTTCAGGATTTTCGAGTAGTTGGGGTTTTACTGGTTTCCCACCCAAGCTGTCTCTACCTAATTCTTCATAACATTTTTCTATAATTCTGGCAAGCTCAATTGGTTGATCTTTTATATCTGTTTCCTTCAATTTCTGGCGGATCGCCACAGATGCTGCTTCGCCTTTTATATTGGCTAGTAATATAGCCGAGACCTGCTTGAAGTCTTTCAGTAATTTCATACCAAGAGTTAAAGCAGGTTCTGGACCGTATTCATTCTGAATCTGTTTTAGCACATCTGGTATTACCGCCATTGACAGAACACCATGTATTTTTGTGTAAATGGAAGCAAAAACTGTACCCCAATTGTCACAGTCCTCCACATGTGGTGCCACCCCCATTGGAAGGCAGATGGTCAGAATTCTGTGTTTCTCAATAAGGGTAGTATTCGGAAATACTGCCTCTATTTGAGTAATTTTCTGCGCTAACCAGAAAGGAATTTGTTCCCGTTTTATGGGTGTTTTACCAAGACATTATTGTATGTTCTGTGGTGTAATTTTATTTGTGTTCCCCTGATGAGGGGTCAGCTGTGGGACATTAACAGCTGTTTGGACTGTTGCAGTCCGCATTACATATTGTACTAATTGTCTATGTATTTTAATTAATGTTTTTAGCTGTGCTAAAAGTTCTTCTTTAGACATTTTATCAATGTCCGGATGTGGTGTGTAGCTGGCTAGAACCGGCCACGTTGCTCCTGGTCTACCTAGTGGACCGAGCCTGGTAATATGATCATTGTGTTTTAGGGCGCCTTTAAACCAGAGCAGGTGCTCTTAGTATTTTAATGGGATTTAAATCTCCTCGAAAGGAGTGTACTCTTCCGGTAGATCCTCTATTTTGTAATAGTGGAACTCGTGTGTTGCAGCGTTTGCCGCTGGAAATTTTATCCAAGAATAGAATACCTCTGTCTGCCGATATTCGTGTGCCTCTATCACGAAGACGACTGTGCCACCTTGTATGGTCAGTCCATTTTCTATAAGTTTTAACGTTATAGTTTTTCTTATGTTGACCGGGATGATTATCGCACCCGGTTCATTAACACCTGCGTCCCGTTGATTCGCATCTACTGCGGCTTCAGCTGTCCCTTTGTCTCGTACTGACATTGTATAAATGAAAGTTTTTCAGAGCTGGTTTCCAAGGAGACAAAGATTAGGTGCACAATATTTTGGAACACTGTATCCTTCAACGTTTAATAAACCAGAAACTCTACATAGGAATCTCTTCCTACTAAGTTTGGGCGGATTTTAACCCACTCCAGACGTCTATTGGAGTATTTACGGGAGAAAGGGTCTGTGTGAAAAAGCACGACTGAGTTACTCTAACGTCTTGCGTTAGTTTTATCGCCTTACCAAAAGTTGGGCGCCATGTAGTGTAGTTCCTATTTTCCCTATAGGCCCTGCGCATTGGAATAACATAAACAGCAGTGTAGACGTAGAAGTGCGGTCTTCCAGGTCTCTACTGACTATGTTAGACTTAATTGGGTTTGTACAAACTAGCTCAGAAGTCACTGGAAACTTTCTTGACTGAATAGGAAGTGATCAGCTTCCCTGGCTCAGACAAGAAGGGATTCAGTTTTCCAACAACCGCATAAACATGACAACTTTTCTCCTTAGAATAAGAGTCAATCTCTAGAGTCGTGTGAAACAATAGACAGCTATTTCACTCAGTCAGTTGTGCAAGAATTACTTTCACCAGGATGCAGAGAATAGAGAGACGGGCGTTTTCAATAAAAGGCATTATTTATTGAACAGTCTTTCTTCTCATGCAAGAGAAATGAATTGCCACAATTACAAGACTTGTTATTATAAAAAGTGCGTACAGTAAAAGGAGGATTGCGAAATAATACTGTAAAAGCATTGATATGGTTTCTTAGCCATACGATAGTAAAATGAATAAAATATATACATTCATATATACATTTAGCTGACGTCCTCAACTGGTGCTTCTAACTACGCCTACCCCAGTGTACCTGACCTAAGCCTAATACTTGGGAGGGAGTAAGTAAGTAGCAGTTTAAGTTAAGTTGGTTTGCCTAGGGTTTGCTTCAAGAATTCTCTCTAAGGGTTTAGTCAACACTGTACCTCTGGAATAGAATGTAGGAGGTCTGGTATCTGCCCTCAGGACTCGATATCCCAGTTACCCGCAAGGGTAGGCTGGAAACGCCGGAGCTGGATTTTCTCGGCAGGAGAAAAGACAGCGTCTTTCTCAGCGCGTCAAGGAGGAGGAGGGGCAGCGTCCGTGGGCTTCTCGCATCTGCTGGGCTCTGCAAGGGACAGCTGTTCTGCTCCTGTATTCACCACCACCGCTGTGTTTGCTTAAGGCAACGTTGGTATTATTTATACCTGGAAGGTGCCTTGTTTGACGTAAGTTTTTGGACATAAGACGTCAATAAAGATGTCACTAAGAACTGGTCGTTCTTACAGTGCTCATTAGAGTTCTATTACTAATCAAAACATAGCAAGCGGGGCTTTCCCAGGTTGCTGGGGGTTTTATCTGTTGAAAGAATCTAGGAATCTAAGATAGTGGCTTCTGCTGTGTCATATACTGTAATGAGCTGCAGAGACAAGTTTCTGAAATATGGCTCTGATCGTTTATGCCATTATAGGGGTATGGATTGATTATAGCCGTATAGGGGCATAAGATCACAATATTGATCGGGGTCCTAGATAGAACACGACAATTGTTAGTTAGGGCGTTGAATCTAAAGTTTTAGCCTACGTCGACGATGTGGCCATTGTTACCGCTGATCCGTTCTCTGCGTTGATGGTGGTGGAGTCAATAGCACAAGAATTTGGCACATATTCAGGGTATGCTCTAAATTGAACTAAAACTCAAGTTATAAAGAATCAGCTTGTTAACATTGAAGTTCCTCCTGTTACAGACTCAGCAGCATACTTGGGAATTACGATCATGCCTGCTTTAGAGAACTTGGTAGCCAAGAACATCGAGCCAGTAATCAGGAAGGTGAAAGATGACTTTGATAGATTAAATAACATTCCCTTATCACTCGTTGGATGATGTAACGTGGTGAAGATGATGTTTTTACCAAAAGTTCTCTATTTATTTAGGGCAATTCCGTTGGAATTTCAAAAATCGTGGTTTGTTATTTTGGAAGGTATAGTTAATCGAATTATTTGGGCCACAGGAAGACTAAGAGTTGACACCTTAACAGTGCATGGAATTTTGCAATCTCTTTGTAAAAAAATCTCTAATTTCTTTATAATAGTTAACTTGTGATACACCCGGTCACCAAATATATATGGGATAAACTACCATCCGCTGTACATCATAGCGATTTTGCAAGGCACTGAAGACTTTAATGACCATATAGAGGAACGAGGCCGAAGGCAGAGTTCCTTTATAAGGTTAAGGATCTCTGAAGTGACTTGCAATATCCTTATGATGTACGGCAAACAGTACTTTATTTCTTATAATGCATGATCACGTCATCACCTTTCCCATAAAACAACTAAATACATGGTGCGCTGCTCTTTCATATGCAAACATGAAGAATACAAATAGAATCTGCGGTGTAAAATTATACACATAAAAAAGCTGTTAGATATTTGTTGCAAAAAGATATTAGAAATCATTTTAATACAAGTCAGTTGTAAAAACAATTTTGTAGCTCTGAACGTGTAGAAACATGCAGAAAGATTCTAACTTTTCTATGATCACCTAAGGAGTGCAAACAAAATAAACATGTTGCCATAAATATCTACTTTCTGTCTGCCATTGTAGAGCACAAGAAGAAAGACAATGTTTCATTCTTCTTCTTTAAACAACTGCTTTTATTATGCCCTGTGACCTGACCTTTCTTTCCCCTTGGCTATAAATGTAAATCCAGTACTAATATAGCACACAAATCACCCACGAAGGGCTATCTCGGCAGTGGGGGCCGTTGGGAAGATTAAGTGAGCTATTGCTTAAAGTTGCATGGTGCTGGGCAGACCCCTGCCGCCAGAGCCAGGGATCAAACCGTGATCCCCATCGTCCAGCGTCAGTCGGCCTGGCCGTGGCGCCACACCTCTCCCGGCTGTTGGCTCTAACAGCAGGCACTGTGACATCAAAAACCAACTGTAATAAGCTTTTCCAGTTGGGCTGCTATGCCAATTCTTTATAATAGGTGACTGGGTGAATTAGGGAAATAATGATTTGCATAAATGTAGTTTCATAATTCAATATTATTTATATTCTGGGCGAAATCACATAGCCAATCATGTCTGATAACTTCTAACATCTCTGCTCACGCCTGTCGCAAGCGTAAGTGTTGCTTGCTCTGGCTTCTGTTGGAGCACGTTTGCGTAGCGGGAGTGCTCTTCTTCAGCGTCTCGACACAGCACAGCTCTGTGGTCAGTGTTGGTAGTGGCACTAGCCGGACAGGTGTCACAAGTTAAATATTTTCAGGGACACACACTGTTCTATCTATTGTGTGTCATCTGTCGCCCCTTCTTCTGTTACAGTAAGCCTGCACATGCGATGACAGGCACATCGAATTAGTGCTGCAATCGTTCATCTGACAATTGCTGTATGGCATATTACACGGTGACAGGCACACCTTCTCTATTCTTCTATATTTAGTGAATTGTCATTGTGTTCCATTTTTTTGACCCAGTTCATAAGTAATTATCATGCAGCATTCATTGGTTTCTCTCCCAGGCTCCTCTACAAGCCCAACAATCCCTTAATTTGATTGGTAACAAGAAAAGGAAGCGGTTGAAGCTTACTTGAACGCTTTGGAGGGAGACATATTTACCCATAAAATGAAATTTGCGATTCTCCGACACTGTCTTGGCTCAGAATGTTGGAAGATTCTAGGTCATATCC
This sequence comes from Lissotriton vulgaris, assembly GCF_964263255.1. Classification (NCBI taxonomy): domain Eukaryota; kingdom Metazoa; phylum Chordata; class Amphibia; order Caudata; family Salamandridae; genus Lissotriton; species Lissotriton vulgaris. The sequence continues at coordinate 1,736,542,683 of NC_141685.1, forward strand.
CCAGGGAAGTTGTCCTTTTTATTGAGGGTGAAGGTGAGGGTGATGGTATCATTGATGAGTATGCAACAGCTATCAAATCCTTGGATATAAGGTTCAAAGCAAAGAAGAATGTCTTAATGGAATGACACAAGTTTTACAAAAGGGCACAAATTTCAGGAAAATCGACTGCTAGTTATGAGGGTGCTCTAAGACATCTGGCGGACACATGCAAGCATTGGGATTTTGAAGAGGAGATGATAAGAGATCAACTGGTTGAGAAGACTAACAATAAAAAAATCCAGGAAGCTTTATTATCAAACCCAAATCTCATATTAGATAAAGCTGTTGAAATAGCATCTAGAATTGAAAGCACAACCATGTTCATGGATCAAATGAAGATATTGGATGCAAAGTCTCAAGATGTCCTAGCGGTGAAGCCGAGACATAAGAAAGGAAAAGTCAAAGAGGACACATAGAGAGCATCTGACTAACAAAAGACAATCATTCAGATAATTAGAATGTTTTAGCTGTGGCACCACATCTCACCTTGGAAATGCAAATGTATGTCCTGCCAAGGAAAGCACTTGTGCTAGGTGCATGCGTAAAGGGCATTTTGCTAGAATTTGCAGGTCAGGTAGACCACAACCAAGCAAAATCCAGGGTGTAGGGTCTAGCAAAGTTGATGACCATGAGAGTTTCACGGGTGAAGAAGGTGAGGTATTGATAGTTAAGGATGTGGAGTTTCTGAGATTAATATAGTAAGGCCTTTTTGTTCCTTGAACATCATTAGAATCAATGTAAAGGTCATGGCAGACTTGGGATCACCACTATGTTGAGTGCGAATGTGTGGCACAACAAATTCAAGGACTGTCTTTTAAAAGACTTTAAAATTAATCTAATTGGGTATGTAGGGAAGTCCATAGATGTTGTAGAAAAATTTGAAGCAGAATTTAAATTCCAAACAAGCATTTCAGATGGTGTGATATATGCTTGCCAAGGATGATGCTTGTTTACTAGCCTGGCATGATCAGAAGATCCTAGGAATATTGTTGGGTCCCAACAATCCTGCTCACGGTGTACTAAGGAATGAATATTTGCCAATTATTCCGGTAGGTGAGAAGAATACATGAAAGGAAGAATTCCCTGAGGTTTTTCAACAAAGGTTAGGTCAAATTAAAGGTTTTACGCATAAAATAATAGTTAAGGAGCGAGCATGCCCCGCTGTTCTTAAAGTTAGGAGAGTACCTTTAGCCTTGGTTGCTGACTTGAAGAAGGAAATACATAAGTTGTGTGATGAAGGTGTCATTGAACCCATAGAATTTTCAGACTGGGTTACCCCTATCGTTTTGGTACGCAAGGTTAACGGTGCTGTTTACATGTGTGCGGATTTACGCAATCTTAATAGTCAAATCTGGACTGGTTGGCACCCCTTCCCCAATATCACAGAAATAGTATCTACCTTGAAAGGGGACAGCATTTGTAGTCTACACAATAGGACTTCAGCATATCATCAAATTGATTTGCATTCTAATTTTAGGCATCTACCTTCTTTTATAACCTCGAGGTTAATTTCGTTTAAAGTGTATGTCATTTCGATTGGCATCGACCTCTGCCATCTTTCAGAGAGCGGTGGAGAGGTTATTAAATTGTGGAAGGGTCATTGCATTCCAAGATGATTTTCTAGTATTTGGCAAGGATCAGGAACAACATGACAGCAGAGTGCGGCAGGTTTTGTCTATCCTAAGAGAGAAGGGGCTGACACTGAGTGTGGACAAGTGCAAATGTAATTCCTTCAGCCTTGTCTACATAGGTTACAAGCTGTCTGCAAAGGGAGCAGAATATAAGTCCTAGTTGGTTAATCCCATTGGTCAATTGAAACCTGCTCAGAACAAAGATCAATTGTGATCCTTTTTATTCCTAATTAAATTCTATACCAGATTCATTCCTAAATGTGCTGAAAAATGTTTAATATGCAGAATTTACTCAAAAGGAACGTTCAATTTGATTGGTGTAGAGTTTAAAGATATCAAGAAGTAGGTCATGCAATACTGTTTAAACCATTTGATGCTCAAGATGAAAGTATTATTATAATAGGGGTGTCATCTTTTGTATTTTTGAGAGGTAGAGTTCCTGCATCCAAATGATGAGACAGTAAATGGGTGAGTTCTTAATTTCCAAAGAAACGTTGGAGGATATAGGAAGGAAAAGAATACAAGTTCAGAACAAGTATGTTTGAAAACATGGACGGATGTCAAGGGTGAAAGTTGGATATTTTGTGAGAACTAGAATTCTAAGAGTTACTGCCAAGGGGGTATCTATGTTCTCATCACCTAAGAAAGTGGTGGTGGTAAAGTGGTGTGCTGTCAAATTGGATGATGGAAAGTGAGGGAATAAGGACAAATTTGCCATTGCTCATGATGCTGCTGTAAATCAAAGGGTTGATCAAAGTAATGATGTGAAGTGAGATAGAGCTACAGATGAAACAATGCGAAGGAGGGTGTCTACCGGGAGAAGGAATCTTCTGAATAAATCACAAGATTTTATTTTGGTGTAAAGTCTAGGTTGTGTACCACACGTTGCATATAAGTTATATGATCATATTGTTTCACATTTTGGTATTTGAATTAATTTGTGTGGAAAGTTAAATGTGTTTTTCACTGTGTAGAGATGCCTTAAGGTTGAGTTGTTCCCATTATATTTTCTTATTAAAATGTAATATGTCATAAGGGGAAGGATGTGTTGGGTCTTTACATTCTTACCAAGAATGTGGAGGTTCTCATGGGGAGTTGGTGGAGAGACTGGGAGCTGGAGATGTGCTGTCCCACTTTCCATGCACATATAACTTACAAATAAAGTAGTTATTACCTTAAATTGTCCTTGTACCCTTCGCTACATGATAAGAATACTGCAAGTCACCTTTGATTTTCATAGCCTTATAAAGGAACTTGTTGTAAATAGAAGCCTGGAGCCGGGTATAATTTAGGTTGTTTTATTCAAGATAGATTTCAGGTCAAGTCTTCAAGATGTTAATATAAAAGACCCACCAGGAGTGACCAGCTTGTCACCCAGCCTGCCTGGTTCCAACTGCCAGTTGTCACCAGGCTAAGCCCCAAACACTCCATGATGTCACCAAAGGTTCTAGTGGTGACATCATGTGAATGGCAATGAAATCCCACAGGTAGAAAGGAGACAGGCTAAATACAACACATCTCCTTTCTTTAGGGAAATGGAAAGAGAAGACCAATCGGTCCCCCCCGAACGTATGGATGGGTGCCCCGATCCCCCGGGAAACCATTGTGGGCGGGGGGCGTGTCCCGGCTGGTATGCCAGAAGCGGCGTGGCCGGAACACGCTCCTCCCGCCCAGTAGAGGTTGTCCTAAACACCCTCCCGGAGGTCCGTGCACTGATGGGCGTGCTTAAGGCGGGGCCCCGCCCTCCCGCAGCTGGATAAAAGCGCGGGGATCTAACGAAGCCTCCTCTTGTTCCTGCACTCTGAAGGCTGCACCACTCGTCGCTCGTGAGCCCTCAAGGGAACAAGCTGCACTTTTTTGGGAACTTGTAATATTTGTTTTTCTCTTTCAGTCATCAAGGCGTAGTTGAAGATCGAGTCGCTTCCAGAGGACAGGTTGTGCGGATCGAGTACAGATATGCCTGACAAGAAGCCCGGAAAGCGCTCCGAGATGGAAAGGATGCTGCGCACGTTGGTGAACCAAATGGCGGTGATGGACCGAAAATTCGGTAAGGTAGACCGGCTTGATCGCGGCTTGGCTGCCCTGAGGAAACGGGTGGAGGCCCAGAATGCCCCCTCGGGACGACCTAAGAGGGTCATTGGACCGGCTTTGCCGAACGTCACCCCAGGGGATAAGGGTAAGAAGAGGAAGGGGAAGGCGGGTCCCAGCGAGGCCCCAGTGCCGGTAGAAATTCCACCAATTCCAGTAGCGCCAGCGACCAGCCCGGTACCGGGACCGGACGGGGGGATGCCTATCCCCGTGGTTATCACGCCGCTGGTGGAGGACCAGATGCCCCCGCAATTGGCGCTTCAGTTAGCAGCAGTATTACCATGTCTAAAGAAGGGAGCGGGGGGATCTGCGGGAGACCCGGCCAAAGAAGCCAGAGTAATTATTGAGCAGTTCGGCAGGCAAGGGATGCCGGGACAGCGAATGTGCCTTCTATCTCCCCGCAGGTGGCGAAGGTGGTCACGGCTGACAACCGGGAGAAGACAACGGACACGGCTGGGAGCACGGCTGAAGCCGGTAAGAGATTGTTACCGATGGTGGGGGAGGGCCCGGTACCCTCAAGGCGGGAAAGTTTAGCTCAACATGTTCCCATGGTTACGAAAGAGATGGTGTGGGGAGACAAGTACATTAACATGTTTTCACTGTTGACTGACCATCGTGAGTTAGAATATGCAAAGACCCAGAAAGATCTGTGGCACCCCAGTGTATGGCGGGCCAAGATGGCAGAATTCAGGGTCGAAGAGACGATGGTGAATTGCGGGGAAATCAAAAAGATAAAATTAGAATAGGTAAAATTAGCTTCGATGTACCCCCAAAGGTTCTAGTGGTGACATCATGTGAATGACAATGAAATCCCACAGGTAGAAAGGAGACAACCTAAATACAACAGAACTCCTCAGTGATCTGAAATATCCTTATAATGTACAGCAGGGAGTCTCATATATATTTTACACTTTCACTTACACTATTTACACTTCCGTAATACCAAGAGAGCATCATCTGACACCATCATACACTGAACATGGCTCCAGTGACACCTAATTGGTGATCAGTTCAACCTGAACAGCACATCCGATTGAGTATATTTACTCTTCTGGCTACATCAACACAACACATTAGACACACTCCCTTGCAATATCATTTGCACAACACTACCCCATTGAAACAATTTAGACAAACCAATTGGTACAATCATGCACACAACATAGCCCCGAAGCCATACAGTTGTGTCACGGTTCACACCAATCTTACCTGCTCCAGCAATCTGTGCCCTTGTACTAATCTCTTCTGCATCTGTGACAGCTCCTGGAGATCCAGCAGTGAGTCTGCATGTGCATAGTGCTCTGCGGATGCACCCACCCAGCAACTCTTCTTCTTCTCCACAGGTTTTTCATGTTCCTCCAAGAGACTAGGTGGTGGAATGTCCTTTAGGACTTCTGCACCTTTGTGTTTTTGGGAAATGGTGCCTGTGTTTCGGGGATCAAGGCAGATGGACTCAGAGAGGATTTCGCTCATCTTTTGGTGCAGCAGCTACTTGCTGAATGTAATTCTTTCCTGTAAATAGCGACACTTATTGGGCCTTTGGAAAGATGCATCGTATCATTTTTGGTGTGGCTTTGGATTCTTAGCTTAAATTAACCCTAATACAATATTGTGGATGCAAATATTTCTAGGTTGCTACAGGAAGGGGTTTCAAGAAGGCACTATATAAGTGAATATAAGGTATTTCAGTAGTCGGAAAGGTTTGCGTATTGTTTGTTTTATTTCTGTTTGTTAGTATTATTTCATACCCATATTGCAATGCACACTACACATTGCACTGCACTGATCAATATCAAGGTTTACCTGGATACAATGTAGATTAATTATAGAACAGTATCATATCAAATGCAGTGTTCACTGTCACTTTGACTTCAGGCGATGAGAATCACAGAATTGTAATGGAATTTTAAGCAGTTGTAGCATTAATACCCAGATTATTCCGGATTAGGATAAACACAATTCAGACTCATTCAGTAATGATAACGTCCTTGTTAAGCACAATTAACAAAAATATTGATAATTAGGAGGGGTTTGCGATCTACAGCGTCTTCCATCTTGGCTCACCTTTCAAAAAACAAAATGTTACTGGCTAAGACTTAGAAAATGCGTTCAGGTGCTATGGCGAGTGATTTTAAACACACATTTGCCACAGGAAGACATTCTTTACTGCAGTACCACTAGAGTGGAAAGATGGGTCGATCAGTTTTCAGACCCATTTCTTCCAGTTGGCTTTCCTGTACGTGAGAGCACTGTGTTCTCCTTTGAACATTATGCATTTGTCATCTTGTTTTTAATACAGAAAAGTGTATTAATGCGACCTTAAATGGAGAAACCATCACACTTAGAATTCAAACAATGAAATGAAATGAAAACAAAATGAATTGCAATTCCTCATCTACTCAAACCAAACCCAAAAATAAAATAAAGTGCCATACATCTGCAGCTTCTTGCTACTAAAGAAGTGTTTTCAAAGCACATTCTTATGGTATACAAATGTTACAATTTAGAATAATGGTTCAATATTATTTATATTCTGGGGCAAATCACGTTCAGCGATTTATTTAAAAAAATGCATTTTATAGTTAACAAATCAAACGCAGAGTAGAGTCACAAATACACCAGCATTGGTATAAATAACAAATTGAAATTTGAGGGGATGTCCACTTTACCTTCCCAGCATCACGTAAAGAGAGATAAGGTCAGAGCTTCCTTTGTAGAAACTGAAAATAACCTTTAAGAAACTTCTCTGTGGCTTTAAGTAAAGAGGATTTTCTCCGAAAGAGGACCAGGGATGGCTGTGAGCTGTGACGTCACTTCGAACATTTTAGCATTGATCTGGGGACATGGGACTGTGGGATTGGGTGTAGGGGGCTTTATATAAGAAGCGGCCCGAGTCTTCACATTAACACAGACCCGGAAAGGTAAGATGCTGTTCGTTTCAGACAGATGTCTTCTTCTTTCGCACCTTAGTAGATGGATACTAATGGCTCTACATCTTATCTTTTTTTAACATTTTTACAGCGGACCTGCTGCCTGCCGAATTTCAAATCCGTCCCTGACTGAGCCATGGATAATGCTCTCCAATGCTGGTCCAGACTTTCTCTGGTTCTGTGCACACTACTCCTGGACTGCTTCCCTCTCCTGACCTCTGCCAGCCCGGTGCCCCACGAGCCGTCCAGCGATGCCCACCACAGCGCCGCCTGCAGCCTCAAAAGTGCCTACTTCAACCCAGCCCTCTACATCAAACAGCACATCGGCACTCTCTCCGAACAGGTATGTATCATGTTAAATATGTATTTAGTCAAACTGCTACAAACTCCTGTTGATGCACACATGAGAGACAGAAAATAAAAATGGGTAGCCTACAAACACATATAGATGCCAGGATAAATCATGGATTGTTAATGAGGTAAGATTCAGTTGGGGTATATAATGGAAAGGCTTTTGATAAAAAAAGGTTTCAAGTCCTTGCACAACACCTGGCTGCTCGATTTTGAGAACAATGGAATGGAATGTGTATACATTGCCTAGCACTGGCTCATTCGCTGAACCACCCCCCCACCCCCCACCACACACAATAGCATACACTTTTCCTGTGCGTCAGACTGACCTACTCTTCTTGTATAGACCTCAGACCATGGGAAGGAGCGCCTTTGGGGAGAATGGGGGAGGCTGGGGAAGGGTGAAAAGACTTGTGATATTCAGTACATGTTATAGGTGTAATGGGACATGCTGGTTTTAGGGCATTCCTGTCTGATTCTGCACCACTTGGATTTTTTATGTGCTCTGGAAAAAGGCCAATAAAACAATGGTGTGGTATCAGTATAAGCACCTCTACCTATTCAATCATCAAGTTGTTTCTGACAGCGAGATTTAGAATTTGGCACATTCTACCACTTCATGTTCCTGATGTGATTGTCCTTAGCACATCAGGATGATGGCATCATATCCTAACATGCTAATGACAATCTGACAACAAAGATGAAGTACACCTTTTCGACCTCTCTCACAGGTAGGGAGTAAGGTTGAGAGTGTTTGGTAGAATGTTTACTTTCGCGCCTCCCTTTACCATCAGCAGAACCCTGTGGGCAGATTTACAAGCCCCTTGCCCTGCCCTGGCAGCGCTTTTCTGTGCCCCATATATACAAGGACAGGAAAAGCCACCATGTGTGGCTTTTCCTGTCCTTGTAAATATGGCCCCTTCACACGCAGCACTTTGAGTGAAAGGGGCGTTCCAAGGGTGTTTCTGTGGTTGTTCCCACGCAAAACCCATGGAACCAGACACATTTCAAGATTTACGAGAATTCTTAAATCTGGAAATGCATCAGTTTGCTACGCCACCCTAAAGGTGGCTTTACCCAGGCGCAACGGGTAGACATGTTTTCATTTCTCCTCGTTTTTTCCTCGTTCAATGTGTGCTGCATTCTACAGGACGCAATGAAAGAGGAAAATGCGGTAGTGATTGTTTTTCTGCAGGAAGGTGTCCCTTCCTGCACAAAAACAATCTCCCCATGGTGCAGGCATCCTTGCACCATGGTGCAAGGGTGCCTGCACCGGCGCCTAGCAGCTGTTTGTGCGCCTGCGCAGGAGAGAGCACGGAAATGTCACATATCAATGTAAATATGTCACATTCCTGTGCTCTGAAAGTGGCGCTGCCAAATGGCTTTTGGTGCCACACTGTGGCACTTTCTTGTAGATCTGTCCCCAGGTGTTCAACCTCTTCAGTCCATGGCATCTCTATCTCATCTGCTGCTAGATCTCAACCAGCGACGGCTCGTGGAGGGAGTTACGGTGGGGCAGGAGGGTGGGGAGGGGGAGGGGGAGGGCGGAGGTTGCTAAAAACCGGCATATGGATAATTGCAGGTTAGTAAACAATTTAATTATTAAAACGAATTTCGTAGTGCGCCTTGCATCGCAAAATGCAATGCAGTGCGAGCTACGAAATTCGTTTTATTAATTAAATTGTTTACTTACCTGCAATTATTCATATGCCGGTTTTTAGCAACCTCCGCCCTGCCCCTCCCCCTCCCCACCCTCCTGCCCCACCGTAACTCCCTCCACGAGCCGTCGCTGATTGTAAGGTTGATTCAACATGTTTACTTGTCAGCCAAATGAGGATCACTGTGTCACGCTCACTCCTGCAGAAGAAAACTGTTTTGGTGACAACCTATCTGTTCAGTTAGCAGATAGTGCACAAATGTAGCTTTCCAAAATGTTGTATGGCCCATCTTAAGTGTCGGTGAACATTCATGCAGACCCTTAGATTACTCAGGAGAGGCCTCTCCATACCAAGACCCTGAAAATCAAGATGGTTTATCCCGTAGTGGTGAGTTAAGTAAAGAAACCAAGTCAGATTTTTCAGTGGACCAATATATCCACTGCAGAGATCAATGTCAAATCCCATTGTGTTCACTTAGCATTTCATCCTCCTCAGGTTGGTCAAATTAGCCCTTTGAGTCGGTATGCATAAATGTCAGGGGAATATCATGATGCCCTTTTCTGCGCTGTGCCAGCTCAGAAGGGGTCTCTGTGCTTTTAAATGGCATCTTAAGCACATGCATTAACTCGAAATATCTCCAATATAATGCATGTTTTGCTGACAGGAGAGCTTAGAAACACAGGGCAGTAATTAACTCTTTGTATTTCGAACTTTGGTGTCAGCAGACTTGCATTAGCTCGGAGATATTTTGAGCTAATGTATACTTTCAAGACACCAAAAAGAAATGCACAGACCCCTTCTGCACTGGAAGAGTGCATAAACAGCAACTTTATACAGCCCCAGTTATTCAATACCAAGGTATCCTAGGATGGACATGTTATTTCTTTCCATTGGCCCCTTTTCCTTTTAGATTGTGCAAATGTTATTGTTTATATGTTAACAATATCCACAAATGTCTTCTATTTTTCTGAAATAACCAAACAAAATAACGTAAGCCTAGTGTAAGAAAATGATACCAAATCTACTACTTAAAGGACAAAAAAATTATATCCCACTAGAGAGTCAATTAATCATAGCATTCAGGTATGTCCTACTCCTTAAAAAAATGTTTTCCTTGAAATGCGAAATCATTGAATACTTCACAACCGGGCAGCCTAATAATCTTAATAAAAGAAGGTAAATGTAGTCTCAAATCTAAAACCATTTTATAAAAAAAAAATTGTCAGAATGGGAGCAATCAAAGTGGTCTCCAACTTGGATATCGTATCATTACATCTGCCTGATAGTATACCCATATGCGCGGAAAAGCCACCTACAACTATATTCTTTATTTAGCTGAAGGCAACTAAGCTGCAACAGGGGACATTGATTATTACAAACAAAATCCCAAACTAAGGTGTCCACCTGGCTAAAATGCTTTTAGAGAAACTAATCGAACATTACTGAATAACAAGATAAAAAGAGGTAGACTTTACATTTTCAATCATGCTTCTCTTCTTACAATTGAATGGGACAAAGCTTGCATCTGCGGAAGAGGCTCTTCATTTTCTGGAAAGTGGTCTCATAATTCAATTCAAACAGATCAGAATAATCAGAAGCGATGTAAACTCCTAAATATCTGATTGCTAACCTAGGCTTAGATCTCTATCTAAGCCGTAAAGGGAGAATATGAGGGGAAGCATTAAAAAGGAAAACCTCTGATTTCCTTTGGGTGATTTTATATACGCCAACCTGCCTAAAAGCCTCAACTTTTTCCACAATGTTTTGCAGCTTGACCTCTTCAGCTTTTAAGTATAATATTAGACCATCCACATGAAGCTTAAATGTAGCCATACCCGGTAAATCTACATCTCCACGTATTGCTATCAGCAAAGATTGTATAAACAGGGCGAATAAAGTCAGAGACATCCTTGGGGAATTCCTTGGCACATTTTTAAGTCAGTCTACATCCACAGAACTCATTATAATTGTTCCTGCTGATTCTGTACAGAGATTCCTTAAAACTTGTATTAATTCAACTGAAAAATATTAACCTTCAAAAAGTTGGTACAAGCCAATTAACTAGGTCATAAGCTTTCTCAGCGTCAAACATAGTTATTGCTGCAGTGATTCAATTTTGGGACAAATAATCAATTGCTTGGATGAGATCATTTGTATTAGCTGAGATACATGTATTTGGTATAAAAAAACATTTTGACCAAAGTGTATTAAAATGGAGGAAACATCTGCATTGAGCTTTGCCAGAACTTTAGTAAAATGTTTATAATCTGATTTAACAGATTTATTGGATGATATGAACTACAGTCCCTTAGTGACCTTCCAGGTTTTAAAATACTAACAACTTGGATTTCAGAAAACAATACAGGAGTCAATTCTTCCTAAAGTATATTATTTAAAAGTATCACTAATACCTGCTCGAGGTCATAGAATTTTTTTTAAAACCTCTTTAGGAATTTCATCTCTCCCTGTAGTTTTGAAATTAGTTAGACTATCCGAGGCAGCTCTAAATTAGTCTTCTGAATTAAAAAGTACGAATCAACCCGTTCAGGTTCAGAGCATAGATATATTTTAATTCCAATGTCTATTCCTCGTTTATTGATTTTGCAAAGATGGAAATCATCAGATATTCCTCAGATGGGTCATAAATAAAGTAGGTGGCCTATTTTGAATTAATTAATGTAAAAAAGAATAATCAGTTAGATAAATATCAGGCTACATGGCATAACTTGGATTTGTAAACATATTGGACTATGTACTCTTCTTTGGTATGTTAAAGGTGGTTAATTGAGTAAGAGAGAGTTATATACAGAAATGTGTTCTATGTTGATGAAATTATTGATATAACCTTTGTTTTTAAGAGATCTCTCAGATATTTTAGTGAAAATCATGAATATTGGGAGAGAACAGCAGTACTTAGCCACTTTATTGGATATTGCACGTTTTTTCAAAAGTATGGAATAGATTCACATAATATTGCACTCAATCTATCTTGTATAAATTATGATGAATTATAGCTAATTTGGGAATCTAGTATTATTTAGCGGTGTACTGATGTACTTCCTGCCAAGACACTCAGTCACTTTATCTGTATTATAGGGGACATCTCAGAAAAGTTTGAATTTGTAAGTGTTTTGCTATACTTAGCTAGATAATTGCTGACGTAAAATGTTCCTGGGTACTTATGACGCTCGGACACTTGATTATATTCTGTATGCAGTATCTTCAAGAGAATGGTGGAGGAGAGGGGGCTGTTCCTTGGATTAGTAAAGGTATTATTGCACTTAATCAGTTTGTTTAGCTAAAACTGCGAATAGTTTAGTTATTTTGCATTATACAGTGATATTTAGGAAGCTAGAATGAACTGTGTAAGTTAAACATTACTTGCAAGATCTCTATGGAGGTATTTTGTTACATGAATTGCTGACTCTACCAAATAAAAAAATATATATTTGAAATGCTTTCTATTTTCTCAGGCAAAAGAGTGGGATCAGGACACTGATACCAAGCTCTTCGGAAAGCATCTGTTTTTTGACATACACGTAAGTAATTCCAATAAACCTCTAATTTTAACCTGCAGAATAAGTAATGTCTAAGAGTTATCTTCTCACCCCAATCTACCTGTTTGATCAATTTAAATTTACAGGAAAACTACCACTGCCATCTCATGAAACAGGTTCTGGACTTTACAGTGTATGATCTGCTCCACCTCAGCTCTGAGACCACCTACCCAAATATCCAAGTAGTCACAGGCTTCTTGCAACACATTCAATACGAATTACAGGGCTGCGTAAGTAGCAATATGGATAACTTGTTTTTACATAGTATTTCATAATGCATTTTTTACCATTTTCAAGCTTTATATCAGCAGTTACAGCTATATAGTATAATGGCATTCGGTTTACCCACTTTAGAAGGGTGGTAGGCTGAGCTGGCCTTTTCAGGATTTGAACAATTATCTGCCGATCACTGCAGATGCTAGCAGCGAGCGTGTATCTCACTGAGTCATTTCTGAGTTCTGCATGCAGTTGTGTGGCATCAAACCTGACTTCTCACATGACACCATGCACATGGCTTTCAGACAATACTCCCCGTCTTGTTTCTATTTGCTGTTAAGCACTTTTGGACCATGTATTGGGCTGAGGGGTATAGCTTGCATTACATGTGAAACCCATTGTCGGAAGCAAAGATGGTGTCAGCCATCTTATATCTGCCTCGAGATAAACGGCAACTGCTGAAAACTGTACCGGATCTGTAAATTGCAAATTTTATCCCGGTGCTGTTTGACTCAGCATTTTGAGGCTAAATATGAAATGGGTTGTAATATGCTACAAGTGCAGCTAGAGAAAGATCAAATAGCCACCAATGTACCTTTCCATACCAACTTTATAAATGCTGTGTGTTTTTCAGGAGTCAGACGTACAACCCTTCATGAGAAACAAGTTGGAAGAACTGAAAAACAAGGTGAAAGAGGTAGGTGTTTACCATTCTCATATTTAGGCAGCCCAAAGTGAGATCCTTTTGCCTTCAAGGACACTTCATTTCAGAGAAATCTGAGGGAAGCAATGGCAATGTCTGAGTAATTTTATTAATTAACGGAAACATAAGTGGGCAAACAGTACAATTGTATTTTAAAACCAGAGTGGATCAGACATATTCATCTGTGGGCAGTTATAGCTATTTTTGGAAGAGTGCCAACATTTTCATTCCAAAAATGGCCTCAATATTTGTCCCCTGTGTGAGATCAAATGTAGAATTGCAAACAGCAGAAACTAACCACAAAGGATTTGTACTGCATCAGGGGCTTCAGAGAGTGCAGTAGTTAGTGCGAGGGGGAGCAATGTATGGAGCCCAAGTCCTCTAACAAGCTCATGGTTTTCTGGGGTGGGAAACACCAAAGACTGCATTTATTATGGTGCCTCTGGGGTGCAACAACTGATGGCACCTGCGTATTATACTCCAGAGGTACTTTAGTATTAGAGAAGTGACCGCAGATGTGTGTACAGACCCTCTGTAACATAAATCACACTGGCACAAAAAGTGTGCTGGTGCTATCCCAGGGAACATGCTCTCATTTGTGCAGGGTGTGGCCCCAGTCAATTGAAGAAATGTCTTTGCCTTTGAGCCAGTGCTGCATTACAGATGCAAGTGCAGGGTCAAGAAGCTGTAGGTGCACTGATTCTGTAGTATACACGTGGAGGCATACAGCTAGTGCAAGGATGCAACTCAGGAGAGGGAGGTAGGTTGTTCTGTGTATTCCTCAGACATAACCCTTCAGGGTCCTTCTCTCCAGTAAACTCCCCCTATACCTCTGTATTGGGCACTAAGGGCAGTAGTCAATGTAAAAAAAAGCTGAATTGGTACCAGCAGTGCTTAATTTGAGCCCGTGGTTTCTGGTGCTCAGCATCAGCACTTTATTCTCAACACCAGCTCTAATGACAGTCTACCACATGGTGGCGCTGTCTATCACATTTTGAGATGAACAGATAAACAGTTTTTAATAATTCAATATCAGCCCCTATGTCATTCTTATAGCGTTGGGTGGCCTGGAGTAGTCAGAATTGTCATACTTATGGAAGTGACATGTTATTGGTTATGTTGGTACTGTTCTTTGGCAGTGCTGACAGGGCAGTGGGTAGCGCAAGATGCAGGGGCTCCTGAGAAGGGCCCGGCAACTTACTTTTTTGTACATGATTGGCAATGGGTACTAGTGCTAAGTTTTAGCTGGTGGTTGCAGGTGAGGTCCACCAATACTTTTTATCGGCACCTGGGACTTATTTTTAATGTTCAGACTTTAAAAAGGAGAAAGAAGTGCTGAAGAAGAACGCGCAAGAGTGAGAGAAAAGGGCAAGCAGTGTAGGGTGTTGAATGAGAGTGGTTTGACATTTAATCAAGACTAGTCAGTCTTTGAATACAGCAACCCCAACATTTAGCAGCACCAGTGTGGGCTACTCAGAAAAATCTGGTGCCCTGCTACTTTCTATCTTTTGCAAATTAAGCACTGGCCGGTTGACCAACATCACATTTGAAGTGCATTATTGCTCCTACTACTCTCTGCGATCCGTACATCCCCTTGACATAACGCGCCCCTCGTCTGTCCTTGGGCCAGTGTATCTTTTATTGATATCTTACATTTTCTCCGTACATGACATATGTTTGCTCACTCTTCCTTTGATGTGCATCATGTGAAAACACAGGTTGTCTGATCCTTACATCTAATTACCCCACTACAGATTCGACCTGCAACTAATCACATTATCAAAGAGGTCACCAAAGTTATGTTAGCGCTGTATTGGGATATGTTATGTTATAACCTTTATATCTTATGTTAGAACTGTATTAGATGCTTTAATGCTATTAAAAGAGCAGACATATGTTGGAAGTTAGTTTGGCTGGATTGCGGAATCAAATACTAGTAAAGTTTTTGTAGAGTTATATTTTAACAAGGTCTAGATGTTGTCATTCTTTATTTTGAAGTCCATGTTTTTTCAAAATGTGTTTTGCAGATTTTGTTTCCTCACTGAACACTTAGATAGATGAATGTTACAGTGACGTTTTCTGCTTTTCATTCATGCCTCTGACTGTGGGGAATGAATAATACGGCCAGCCAGTCTTGTATAAAGATTGTTCCACATCCCACTGCTGGATCTTATGTGGTGTAATATAATTCTCCAAGCCACTGACCTCCTACATTTCTCTTTATTGGCAGCTGGGCGAGAGTGCTCACAACAAAGCCATTGGAGAGCTGCGAATGTTGCTTCAGTGCCTGAAGGATGCCTGCACCAGGAGTCCGATGGCCACCCTCGTCAGAAAAACAAGAAACTGAATAAAGGATGACGATTTCCAAGGAAACTGGGTTTTCGGAATTGATTAATTTGTCGACTATATCGTCCTATCATAGAAAACAGACAAAGTCACCAACAAAAAAAGTGTAAAGATTTACAGCTAATGACTTTAAAAAAAACACTTATTCATTTCTCAGCCTTTGCTATTTGCTTAGGCAGCCTTTTTACAAAAGGAAATAATTGTACTTTTTTTTCTACATACATGTTTTTTACAATGCTATCGAGTATATTTATGCTACTTTTGTGCACGTTATTTATAAGATTTAAAGGTATTTCTATGACAGCGTTTTTATACTGCCAAATTACGTAAGCACATAAACATATTTTTAGTATGCTATTTATAGATTTTAAATCTCCAAAGGTTCCACATATGCCATTGGAAGAGAAATCATTTTTGCTACATTATTTTTTACATTTGTGTCTGTGTGTATTATATTGATCATCTAACCGTACCAAACAATATAATAAGTAAGATTTAGCCATTTTAATTTAGGACATTGAAACAATTTTCAAGATTGAGTTGTGTATAAAAAAATATTAATTATGTATTTATCTTAATATCTAAAAATATTATCTGCATGGTTTTACTGCACATAATGGGTCAGACGCACTAATATCTCAGACAGCACAGTGCAAGAATCTAAGGTGCTACGCCGTGTTGCGTCAGCGGGAGAGTGCACAAATGCACCATATCTATTAAGATGTCGAATTCCTGCTCTCCTCCCAAGCACTGTGGCAAAATTTGTTTGCCTTACACCATTCACACACCTTTTCACCAAAGTTAAAGGTGTCTGTGTGAGTCTAGTGTCGGTTTTGTGATGGAAGTGTCCCCTTCTATTGCAAAATACTACGCCTTACTTTAAACGTTTCCACTTTGTATGTGTGCTGCACAGTGCAGCACATTTGCAAAAGTAGAGAAGTTTGGAGAAAAGAAAAAGTATCTACTTCTTTACGCCTTTCTTGAGTATTGTTTTGGTGCAAATCCCTGTTTACAAATGTTAGAAGATAGGATTTTTGTGTCAAAACATGGGTAATGCATGTGAAAACCCATGAACACCCCATAGGATGCCCAGGCCCGGACTGGCCATAGCGGGCACCGGGCAATCCCCCGGTGCGCCGCACGGGTGGGGGCCGGTTTTGGGCCCCTGGGGGCCGATTTTGTTACAGGGCCGTTTTTGCAGCATAGCTGCAAAATCGTCCCTGTAACAAAATCGGCCGAAAACCGGCCCTGGAAAAGAGCCCAGCGGCACCCACACCTCCCCCCACCCCGTGGGGGAGGGGGGGCTGAGCACTTTGCCAGGGCCGGTTTTGGTTCCCAGTCCAGCCCTGAGGATGCCCCCTTGTTGCGAAGTAGCACTGAGTACTACTTTGCGTTACTTTTAGGAAACAAGTTTTGAGCTGGAAAGTAAATCCCCAATCAACACTTTGCAACAGTTTGCAACACTTTTGGTGACTTTGCACTGGTGCAAAATGTTGATAAATCTGGGTCAGAGGGTTTCTCTTCACAGAAACCTTTTAAAGGTACTGCTTAACTTAACTGAAGGAAAATAATTGAGACCCTCTGGGTGAGTAGTGCGCTATACACATTTTTGACTTGACTTGACTTGACTTGAAAACTGCTTAGTTGGTTCATCGTACAATTGTTTTGCCCAAATGGTTATTGCAATTATGAAAATTTAAGAATATGGGCTCCGTGCACAGGGATTAGGGATGCATCAACCAACCTTGTGCATCATACAAGTGCTAATTATTAACCATTAACAACATAACAACATAACAACATGTATAAGTATGTTGGACATGCTAAATTTGCAGTATAAACTGAGACTTCTTGTCAGCATTATAATGGAAGGAACACAAAAGGAAAAATAACACTTGCCATTTATTCAATATGTGCTTTAAACTTGAGTTTTTGTTGTTAAATTACATTTGTGCATGTTATTTATTTGTGTTGATGAATTCTATATTTATTTATGTAAATATTTAAGTGAACAGTGGAATAAAACAATTCATTATTATGCAAGAGATGCAAACATGCGTTATCTTAATAAATAATTTGTGACTAAATAAACTATTGTATTTGGAGGATATGATTGCACTGACTTGATTGTGTTTCCAGCATCAATGATTGACCAGCCAAACAAATAAATCTACTATGGAGACATTTAAAGAGAATACTTACATATATAGTATTGACATTAATATATATTTGTATATTTATGCAGCTCTTCAAATAGTAAAAAAGTGAGAACTCCACACAAGAAGAATCTCCCATCAATTTAGAAAAATAGGGTAAAATGTAATAATTATTTGACACCAAAAAATACAAAAATACAATCAGTGAACCGGAGATATGTAATTTTAAAGATTTCCGGTATGTAGAGTGTCTAAAAGCACAAAGCACCACTCATGAGTATCTGTTCATGCGAAACCGGCTAATTGTCAGAAGTTCATGCTGACTGTGAATGGGAGAGCAGGCTATATACAGGGACTATGTTAATCCAGCTGAAAAAGTTATCTTCAAAAGTCCAGCGTGAAGAGTTCTGTTCGTGGTGGAGGAGCAGGGAGAGTGTCACAGATAGTCGTCAATGTAGAACAAAGAGCAGGTCAGGTGCTGCGGACAGTCGTTGGTGTACCGTACAGATCCTGTTGGGTGTCACGGATGGTTGTTGCTGGAGCTTTGCGTTGGTGGTCACTGCAAGCTGTTGATGCTGTAGTTCGAAGTGCAGAGCCCACAACTTTAGGATTTCTCATTTTATCTGGAGAGAAGCTCAAATGATGCCACACCAAGAGTCCAGGATCTGGGGAGCACCTCTTAGAGTCACGAACACACACCAGCAAAGGCCAGCAGGGCTCAGGCCGGTGCAGTTGCAGATCCAGTTGCAGGTCCAGTTGCAGGCCCTGCCAGCAGGTCAGCTGGCCAGTTTCAGGGAGACACTGGAGCTTGTAATGTCCCTGTAGCTTAGAACAGTCAGTCAGCTGACCCTTGGAGTCACTTCAGCCTGGGGTGAAGGGTGCAGGTCCAGTATTCTGTTTCAGCAAGAAGAACAGCAGGCAGCAGGGCAGCAGAGTAGCACAGTAGCAAAGTAGCAGTGTTTCTAGCAGTAAAGCAGCACTGCAGTCCTTCTACTGTAGTATCCACAAGTCCAGGAGTGTACTAAAGAGTTGGGTCAGAGGGTCCATTATTTATACCTGGTGCCACTCTGAAGTAGGAGGAGGTTCTGGAGGTTTCCACGTCTTGAGGTGCTTGGAATTTCCTGCCTCCCTGCCCTGGCCTTAGTTTGTTTGGGGTCGCAAAGGACTAGTGTGTGTGTGTGCGCAGGCAAAGCCTTCATGACTTGCAAGTGTGGTAGGAAACAACTCCTCCCCCTTATTCAGTCAGAGATGGCCCATCCTGCCAACACCTATCCTCCTTGGTCTCCTGTCTGGTAGCAATGCACAAAGACCAACTGCCAGTTCCACTTAGTCATGTGACACAGGGGACAGACTGCAGGCACCAAATGGTTGGGGCAAGAAAATGTCAACTTTCTAAAAGTGGGATTTTGACAATTATGACTTAAACTCCGACGTTACCATTAAAGAATGTTTTAAGTCACAATTCTGTAGACACCAAATTCAATATTTCTGCCTGCTTTCAAATGGAAGTTATTTCTTATTAAATGCAATAAGTTAACCCAATGTTATTCTATTGGAGCGGTATTCCTTGCAGCAGGGAATAATGAACTTAAAATGTTGTCACTACCAGAACATGTAAATGTTAAAAATACATATCCAACTTTTGAAAAATACTGCACCCCCACCCGATGGGCTGTTTAGAGCCTACCAAAGGGGTGCCTTATATGTATTTAAAAGGAAGGTTTAGGCATGGCAAATTGTTCATTTTGCCAGGTCGAATTGGCAGTTTAAAATTGTACACACAAGCTTTAGTGGCAGGTCTGAGACATGTTTTAAAGGCTGCTAAAGTGGGTGGCACAATGAGAGTAGCAGGCCTGCTAGTATCATTTGATTTACAGGCCCTGGGTAAATGTGGTAGCACTTTACTAGGGACTTATAAGAAAACTAAATGTGCCAATTGGGCGTAAGCCAATGGTACCATACTTAAAGGAGAGAGCACAAGCCCTTTAGCACTGGTTAGCAGTGGTAAAGTGTGCAGTCTTAAAGTCCAACAAAAAGTAAGCCAGGAAAAACAGGAGGCTGAAAGATAAAAAAGTTTTGGGATGACCCTGCAGAAAAGGTCACATCCAGCAGTAAAAAGTGGTATTGTGGCTCCCAACTGTTTTGCTACTAAAGGGAAAGATAGCAGGTCGCTGGGAGTGTCTTATATTTATGTGGTTTAAACTTTTATTGATACCTAGTGTGTGTGATTGTTGTCAGGTATTACATTTTTTCTATTCTCTCATTCAGAATAGCAAGCAGTATATGTATACATGGGTTGCCATTCAGGCTGTGTTATGTAAAGAGAGGTATGCATAAACTGCGAATGTATTGTAAATATAGTACTTTTGCATTAGTCTCTCTGGAAGGCACATCCAGCTAGATCTCCTAAGCACCAAGAGGAATCACATGTATCTCACCCTCTTCTGAGGAAATGAGATTGCGCAAGTGTTTCTTATGCCTCACTAGAATGAGGTATGCCTAATTCAGACATAGTCTTCGAAGCTATTCAGCCTTATCTGAGTAACTTCCATCTAGAGCAGAAGTAGTGTGCATAGATATGTATTCTCACCCAGGCCCCTAGAAACAGCAGACACACACAGTGTTTGGTATTCTACAATAAAATGTTATTTATTATGCATTAGTTGTATATTTATGTGTCAAAATGATAGGTTACGGATATCTCAGCAGTCATAACACAAAGGAAGATGAATATAAGAAATACCTCAAACATTTTACATCCCACCTTTCTCTATTAGAATAGCTTAGTCCTTAACCTAATATCTACATATTTCTCAAGCCTCATGATCAACCTCATGGTTATTGTGTTGGCTGAATGGTTATTAGAATTCCCTAACTATTTATATGCCAAGCCATGTAAGTATTCCTATATAAATCGGAAAGTCATCGGATCTGCAGTTGGATAGCGTTTCTTTGGCATGTCTGATTAACAATCAGTCATTGTGTGTGCTCCACCCAAATCCATGATGGTCCTGACACCTTCCCTTCCAAAGATGCTCTATGAAGAGGGGTTAGGGAATGTCCTGTGCAGCCTCTGGTATCATTGCACCAAATCACTAGAAATGTCTCTGATGCAGAAGCATACATAAGGCAGGCAAATGTTACCACTTCTCTTTCTTTCCAACTTGACTGTGAGTGGGCAGATTAGCCCGCAACGCCGATATTACATGTAATCCTACAGATTTTAGACACAGGAAAATTTCAGGTCACTGTTTTCTTAGTGCAAGTGTCAGATTACAGCTCTGAAAATAATGACTGAACATACTATGGCGCACACACACTATTAAAGTTAACATTAAGAAAATTATTTTCTATGCCCGAAGCCTAGCACACTATAGAGGTATTGCTTTTATGTTGTCATACAATCTGGCGGCCTGCCTTGTATGTAACGTGTGCATTCCCAGGAAAACCTTGCCACACACAACAGGGGCGAGTCGATACACATATACACAAAGGACAAAATACGCTTCTATTCTATGTGAATGCCATTTATTAAGAAATGCACTCACAGGAGAAAATGTCTACGTGTGCATACATTTCAGAATGCAGTTTTTTTCTGTGAATCGGGTTCTAAGAGTCATGCGATCAGATGACTGTTTAATCCTGTTATTTGTATATGAAGAGCATCAATAGTATTCCAAACAGTCAACTTTCTAAATGAGGAACAAAGCCAACATTTTGGTTCCAAATTTGAGGTCTGTGAGACACAAACCTCATGCAGTATAGTATACTTGTTTTCTTTACAAAGCCTGCATGTAAACGAGATGCAGTCCAAGCTTTTCCAGCATATTCTTAATTTTGCTAAGTTGATTAGTGGAAAGTACAACCTGATAAATTTTCTTGCCCCATAGAGTGAATATGGTTGTGTGCTGGTAATCATATAGGAGTCTGTCTATCGCAATCTAGGCTCCTCAGTAATACTAACTCCAGCTGGTCTCAAACTTTCTTAAAGCTATTACAGTATCCCATCCGTTCCTGTGTTATTTTCGTTCTGTCTAAGCAAATAAATAAATGACTAGCCCAAATATGTTCATTTTGTCTTATCAACTCAATTCAAATTTGATACTCTTGTGACGACTCCTCAGTATTCTGTGCAAGCATTGGAAATAATGTCAGCCCTTTGTGATTTCTTTGTCAAACAAAACTCAAGCCTTATTCACACATGTGCAGTTGAGTTAGGTAAATTAAATACACAGAGGAAGCACTTACACAACTCTTTATTCAAACACTTTGGGCCCCATTAGGATGGCGGGCGGACTTTGCCCGCCCGCCATCACGTTCAGGCTGCTCACCCACGCAAACAAAGCACTCCACAACATGGGCCCCGAATACCTCAACAAACGCCTCTCATTCTACACCCCCACCCGCCAACTCCGGTCCACCAGCCTCGCCCTCGCCACCGTCCCGCGGATGCGCAGAACCACCACCGGAGGAAGATCATTCTCCTACCTGGCAGCCAAGACATGGAACTCCCTCCCCGCACACCTACGACTGACCCAGGACCATCTCACCTTCAGGAAACACCTCAAGACCTGGCTATTCGAGCAATAGCGGCAACCTCCCCCCCCCTACAGCGCCTTGAGACCCTCACGGGTGAGTAGCGCACTCTACAAATGTATTGATTGATTGATTGATTGATCCTCGTGGTAATAGGGACCGCCCGCCTTAAGGGCTGGGGTCCCGTCGCCAGCATTAGGATGCGCCCGCCACAGAGGCGGGCGCATCCCGTATTCCTACCATTGTGGCGGGTGGTGCACTCAGCACCGCCCGCCACAATGGCAGGAAAGCATGCTGTGCACTTCCATGCACACCATGGCAGGCATCGTGCGGTGCCTGCCATGCTGTGCCTGGAACTGCTGGGGGGTACCATAGGTACCCCCCTTGGCACCCTCCACCCCCCCCGGAGTCCCTGTGGGCCCGCAACGGGCCCCCGCAGGGATTCTCCGCATGCCTTTCCGTGGCGGAATTGCTGCCACGGAAAAGCATCCACAATTACCCATCCTAATATGGCTGGCGGTGTCTGATAGGGATGTATGACATTACAACGCATGCTTTTACCACGAATGCCTTTACAACGCGGTTTTTAC
Organism: Lissotriton vulgaris; assembly: GCF_964263255.1. Lineage (NCBI taxonomy): Eukaryota > Metazoa > Chordata > Amphibia > Caudata > Salamandridae > Lissotriton > Lissotriton vulgaris. The sequence continues at coordinate 1,736,565,484 of NC_141685.1, forward strand.
AACGAAAACCTTTACCACGCATAGCGCTTTGGGGTGCTGGATAGTGAATAGTTTAATTTACTATTCCAACTCAAGTCCCCGTGGACACTAGGGAAGGTGTTGGATAGTAAATTAAACTTATTCCCTATCCTAGAGCGCCCCCCAGCACAATGGGTTGTAATGGTTTGCGTTGTAAAAGTTGTGTCATAAAGGCACTGCGTGGTAAAAGTTGCGTTGTAAAGGATGTTTCCCGTCTGATAGACACGCCACCATATTATTCCTTTTCCGCCCCGGCCGCAAGGCGACGGGGGCGGAAAAGCGGCGGACGGTCTTTCCGTCCACCGAGGTTTCCCCCGCCATACTAATATGGCGGGGGGAAAACGAGTGTGGATGCCAGCCTGGTGGGGGCAATCCGCCCGACATCGTAATGGGCCCCTTTGTTTGTCTCAGAAGACCACATTCCAGTAGATCAGACTGGAGATTTTGCCTCAAACACACTGGATTGTGGTTGGGGTGTGAGAATATGCAATTGTGAGAAATATGCCCTATTGCGGTAGATAAACTGGTAGATTGAATATTTGAATAGTTGCACGTTGTAATATTGGCTAGCATCCCACATTCCTCTATAATAATTGGAAACAACATCATATCAGTTTTACTGACCCAATGTCCCACAAAAAATTATGATTAGTTCTACCTAAATCTGAACTTTTGTTAATTGATACTTAAGTTATTCTGTTTATTGTATGCCTCCAAAGATATAAACTTTTTATAATACAAGGGGGACCCAACGGATAGCTAAGTACCATGGGTATAACTACGTTATAGAGAACAAGGGTCCTTAGCTTATTTACGAATCAAAACAATACAGTATAGGAACACAATGGAAAACTATACGAGTTACGATTTCCAAACCCAGCCGGGAAAGGAGTTTATTTTCTGGAGGCAATGTCCAATCTTACAATATAAACGAAATAGCTTGACACAAGCCTGTGCCGTACACAAAAGAGGGAAAGGAAGGATAGAATTAGGGTGAAAGGGGTGTCTTTCAGGCAAAGGAAGAGAGCAAGGACAGGGTACTGTGAACAAATCAAAGATTAATAACAGTATCGCCTGGAGTGGAGTATACACAATCTCATTTAACAATATTATGAGTGTAAACCCACTCATAGGTGTCGACGTTTCGATCCCTATTGCTCAACTAGATACATGGGATCATCATCAGGACTTTTATAATGAGCAAAACATGCCTGAATGAGATAAAGCCTGTTAGGAGAAAAGAGAAGAAAAAAGATTTTTCCAAAGACTTAAGAGAATTTTGCACATATATACCAACTTTGTAACGATTTCTCAGTGTGTGACCAAGTGCACAGTGTTTGTGCCCTAATGAAGAACATAATAACAACAATATTTACACAATCCTCGGAATCGCGGTGCCATGCGTGAAAAATTGCGTCAGAGAGCTGTGCCGTGAGGGTGCTTAGTCTACGGGAGAAAGGATTTCCATTGTGGGGTGATAGTGCCAGTCTTAGTGACTAAGGGTGGTGCAACTGGAGGGCGCTCATAGGGTTCTACATTGATATTGGTATATTCATACCTCAGTAAATCAAGGTGAAAGACCTCACAAGGGAGGTGTCCTTCTCTTCAGAATGCAGCGATGGTGCTAAAATGGGGGCAGAATATATAAAGTTTTTGGTTTGTAAGTCAGAAAGGTCATAAAGGCGGTGGGGAGTAGTATGAAAGTAAACCTACCACGTAATTAAACGTCAGGGAGGTCTTTATGGGGGTCCAGAAGAAAATTGCTTAATTTAAAAATAAGTGGATGCAATTCGAGGTCCGTTTCCAACTGCTTAAAATGGCAGCTCTGAAATCACAAAGTAAAATTAAGCTCAGTCGGGTGAGAATGGCAGAGGGCTCTCAACTACGGTGGTAGGAAATTGCAGGACCTACCTTACTCCACTCTAAATGAGATCGGGGAGTAGCTTTGTTAGTGTAGGCAACGGTGGCCGTACATGTGGAATGCCAACAGTGTGGCGTTAAAGACGCTGGAACGAGACAGGGAAAGCATGTCAGTGCATGGCTTAGTAACGGGCCATGAACCGAGCAGGGAACAGTATCAAAGATACTAACTTACCAAGTCTAAGTGGAGACGCGTCTCTCCTGGGGCTGCTCGGTCAATGCCGGATGCAGTGCAGCGGTAACAGTGTGTGAGCGGACTGAGTACAGCCTCGCCGGTCACGTGACCGCTATTGCGAGCGTCATATCAGATTGTAAATTCTCTTAAGTCTTTGGAAAAATCTTTTTTCTTCTCTTTTCTCCTAACAGGCTTTATCTCATTCAGGCATGTTTTGCTCATTATAAAAGTCCTGATGATGATCCCATGTATCTAGTTGAGCAATAGGGATCGAAACGTCGACACCTATGAGTGGGTTTACACTCATAATATTGTTAAATGAGATTGTGTATACTCCACTCCAGGCGATACTGTTATTAATCTTTGATTTGTTCACAGTACCCTGTCCTTGCTCTCTTCCTTTGCCTGAAAGACACCCCTTTCACCCTAATTCTATCCTTCCTTTCCCTCTTTTGTGTACGGCACAGGCTTGTGTCAAGCTATTTCGTTTATATTGTAAGATTGGACATTGCCTCCAGAAAATAAACTCCTTTCCCGGCTGGGTTTGGAAATCGTAACTCGTATAGTTTTCCATTGTGTTCCTATACTGTATTGTTTTGGTTCATCCAAAGATATAAAGGCATATTGGGTGCTGAGACAGAATATTGAGTTGGAAATGTTGATTTACACAAATATCGAGTTGGAAATATTGTGATTGAGAAATATCGACAGCAAGAATATTGTGGTCAAGAATATCGAATTATAGGTAAGAAATATAGTTTTTTTTTAAATTTAGAAGTCAATAATATTGTTTTAAAAAATATAGATGTTTAAAATATCGATTTTGTAATTAGTGTTATGTATTTTGGTTTATATTTTAAGTGTATGTTATGTATTGTTATTTTTTTAATGTATGTGTTACATTTTTAGTAGTTATAAATATTATTTTAATAACATTTTGCATTTTTTCATTCCATGGTGTTAATTGTGGGAAGTAATTTATTTGTAATTGATGATTATTGGTTGTTAATTAATATTCATTAATTAATTGATAGTTAATTATGGTAATTGTGTAATTGTTATTAGGTGCGGATTGTGGGGTTTATAGGGGTAAAGGGTTGGAAGTAATTTATTTTTGATACATTAATAATTATTTGTTAATTTATATAAACTAATTAATTGAGAATCAATTATGTTAATTGTGTGATTTTCTTTAAGTGTGGGTTGTGGGGCTCATTGAGTACAGGGTGGGAAGTAATTTATTTTCATTTGTTAATAATTAGTTCTCAATTAATATTAATTAATTGATAGAAAATTAATTACGTGAATTGTGTTATTAATTTTAGGGGCGGGTTCTGGGGTTTATAGGGGTAAAGGGTGGGTTAGTAATTTATGAATAATCAATTAATAATTAGTGGTTAATTTATAATAATGAATTAGTTATAGTAATTGTGTGATTTCTTTTAGGTGTGGGTTGTGGGTTTATGGGGTAAAGGGTGCGAAGTAATTTATTAATAATTAGTTGTTAATTAATATTAATAAATTAATTGAAAATTAGATATGGAATTTGTGTTTAGGTTTGGGCTGCGAGATTTATGGGGTGAAAGGGTGGGAAGTAATTTTTGTTTAATTAATTAAAAATTTGTAGATAAGTAATATTAATGAATGTATTTATTTGTAATTACCGTATTTGTTTATATTTGTTATGTGTGGGTTTTATTGTTTACTTACTTTATGTTTAGTTGTTAAATACTATTAGTTTTTTAATTGAAAATAAGTTTTAATTGTGTAAACAAATGTATAGTTTAATTTTAACTGTGGGTTGTGGGGATTATAGGGACAAAGTGTGGGAAGTTAAATCATTTTTTAATTAATATTTTTTTATTGGTAATTAATTATGTTAGTTGAGAAAGTACATTTTTTTTATTTAGTTGTTTCTGTGAATTATGTGGTCTTATAGGGTAGGAAATTAAAAAGTACATTTATGTAATAATGTTTTTGTTTCTAAATAATTTTTTTTACAAATATTTATTTGATTGGAAATAGTTTTTTATTTTATTTAATATATTTGTAGGTATTTGTTATATGTGTTTAACATTATAATATGTTTTAAATGTTCTAAATATGTAACATATTTGCATTTTTTATTTTTAACATATTTATATTTTTCTTAATTTATTTTGTTTGTAAAATATTTTTATTGTTAAAATGTAGTTTGTCTTTAATTTTGAACTGCCTGGAGTGAGAATATTAACTGTTACTCCTCTGAAATCCAACACTTTCCCTACTGTTGCACTCACTGCAGTGGGAATAGTAAGCTTTTACCCCTCCGCTAGCCAACACTTTCCCTACTGTTACACTCACTGGAGTGAAAATAGTAAGCATGTTAGAGTCATTGGTTGATTGAAAGAAATGCATCCATTTTTTGGTAGTTATCTAGATACTAATTCCCTTCAAGTACAATGAATTAAAACGCTTCTCATTTGCTGGATATGTGACGTAAAACCAGTGATATTCCAAGAAGTTAGTTTCCGAGTTTTCAAACCAAGTAGCTAATTTCTTTTTGCCAGAACTGATGTGGTCAGTTTATTTTTTTAATCATTTTCTATTTTTGTTCTGTATGCAGTACTACATTTGGCTTATTTGGGAAACAGCCATAACATTGAATGCGTTACATTGCATGCTTTTACAACGTGGTATTTACAACAACCGCATTGTTACAACGCGAGCCATTACATCGCAAGTCGTTTCAACGACTTGCTGTAGGGGGTGCTCAATCCAACACCTTCCCTGCTGTTGCGCAAACTGGAGTAGGAATAGTAAATTATACTATTCCTAAGTCCAGCACGCCCCCTACAGCAAGTGGTTGAAACAACTTGTGATGTAATGGCTGACATTGTAACAACGCAGTCGATGTAACGCATGCAAAGTAATAGTATATATTCGCTGATTTATACTCAAAGACTTACTACTATTAACTTTAGGGTCATATTTTGAACCATACCTTTTCCCACCCCCTCATGTAAGAGTGAATGGTGACGCAAACTCTGCTAGTAAACTTAAATCTCCACCCAGAGTTACTACATTGTGATTGCATTAGGCAGAGTTTTAGACCCAGGCATTGGTGTAAATCGATTTTCACCAAGATCTTTATCTGTAGCTTAACTATTTGAGCTGCGTCCTTTGTCTGCAACAGGCGCACACATAATGTAACAAATCTGCAGTCCAGATGTTTTAAAGGAGTATTTATGTTAGAGAAATCATTATGACAAGTATTCATCTACTCTTGTTTTCATCCTTAGGCTAAGAGTGTGGTGATGTAAACTGTTTAAGCTCAATATCCAGATAGTGTGAATTTTAAAATTGATTCCCAGTAATGGTTTATTTCGGATTTTGAGGGCAGATAACTACTTCCGGACCATGGCCTCCTTTTATCTTTTTTATAAGTTTTCTTGTGCGTGGCAGAACAGCAACATCCCTTTACTACTGCCTAGTGTTACACGATAATGGAACTGACAAACTGGATATAGTTGTAAGGCAATATATTCGGCTTTCGCTGAGTTGCCGCCAAGGGTGTGTCAGTTGTCCTTAAAATAGCCATGGGTAGCATCATGTCTAAAGAGGCCTGCAAAATATACTTGGATTCAATATACTTTTGATGAGAGTCGTGTTCGCAGGATGTGTCGCTCTCCTTAAAATAGCCATGGGTAGCATCATGTCTAAAGAGGCCCGCAAAATATATTTGGATTCAGTATACTTACGATGAGAGCCGTGTTCGCAGGATGTGTCACTGTCCCCTGAATCCAGAACCAAATCACAAATCCATACTTATGGAGGTATAGAACCTATACCCCTAAAGGGTATCATCCAGGTAGATGTGGGGAACGAAGACAGATCGACCAGAGCAAAGTTCAATGCCACGGAGGGAAACACCGGCTCCTTGATTTGGTTGTGTCACACAGGACCTGTAGCTGGTGTTCTTCACAAAGCAAGTGCATGAGTTGCATGACACCACGAAGATAAAATAATTTCCTCAGCTATTTACAGGACTCTGCAAGCTAAAGGGGAAGGAAGTCTCCCTACACATCGACAATACAGTAACGCCCATCTATTTTATTTATGATGATCCATAAAATTATTAACATATGGACTGAAACATCAATACCTCCTGGTTTCTGAACTTCGGAACTTTTGTTAGTCCTGGCAGCCTTAGGGTGGTTTTCCTCCAAACTTTTTGCTTTCCTCCTCCATATTTACTGATCTCGTTGGCACTGGCCTTGGTACTCTGCAAACTGTACAACTGCTAACCAGTGCTAAAGTGCTTCTGTTCCCTCTATACATGTGAACTTTTGGCTTATACCCACTTGGCATATTTAATTTACTTCTAAGTCCCTAGCAACATGGCACTACATGTGCCCAGTACCATTGGGTGCAGAGTCAAGACTGATTTGCATATGGCTGGGTCCAAACTGGAATGGCATGGTGAGCAACAAAAAGGATGGATTTAGGCCAAGATCTCTGTACCTGGTGAATGTATGACATTGTTCTGCATTATGTCCATCAATTGTTCTATTTGCATTGTCACCCAGAGTGGGACGGGTATGCCCAGACCTGGGTCCTGTGCTCTCCATGCCACAAGAGTCAAGCTATTCTGGCTGATGAGGGCTGAAAGCCCGAAACCGGTCCTAGGATGCTTGTTTCCAGTCTAGGGAGGACCTGGCCTGGCAGTTTTGGCTGGACTGTTCCCATTGGGTGCAGGATCAAGACTGATTGTATGTGGCTGGATCCAAACTGGAATGGCATGGTGAGCAAAAAAAGGATGGATTTAGGTCCAGATCTCTGTACTGGGTTAAATGTATGACATTGTTCTGCATTCTGTCCATCAATTGTTCTTTTTGCGTTTGTCACCTTGAGTGGGACGGGTATGCCCAGACGTGGGGCCCGTGCTCTCCATGCCACTGGAGTCAAGCTATCCTGGCTGATGAGGGCTGAAAGCCCGAAACCGGTGCTAGGATGCTTGTTTCCAGTCTAGGGAGGATCTTGTCTGGCAGTTCGGGCTGGACTGTTCCCATTGGGCGCAGGGTCAAGACTGATATGCATATGGCTGGGTCCAAACTGGAATGGCATGGTGAGCAAAAAAAAGAATGGATTTAGGCCCAGATCTCTGTACTGGGGTGAATGTATGACATTGTTCTGCATTCTGCCCATCAATTGTTTTTTTTTTAACTAGTGGACCTGCAGCACTGATAGTAACTCCCATTTGATTAGTCGTTTAAACAAGTATCAGGCCTACCATTGCAGAGCCTGTGATAGCAGTTTAAACCATTATTTCGACCTGCCAAAATAAACCAGGTCCAAACTTTCCTTTTTAATACATGTATGTCACCCCTAAAGAAGGCCCTGGACAGCCCGGACTGCAGGGTGCAATTTATTCAAAAAGTAAGACATGTACTTTTACATGTTCTGGTAGTGAAAAACTCTTAAATTGTTTTTTCACCACTGCAAGGTCTATCGCTCCCATAGGATAACATTGGATTTGCCTTATTATATTTTATGAGTGTAATTTCCAAATGGAATGAGATAACCAGTTCATGATTGGTGTCTACGCACAATTCGAAATCCCAACTTATTGTGAAGTCGGTTTTGAAACTGCAATTCTGAAAATGAAAATGTTATAAAGTTGACATTTTTCTGCCTTGTCCATTTAGTGCCAGCAGCCTGTCTATGTAACTAAGTGCACAGATTGCCAGCCACACACTTACTTAAATCCTCTATTTTTGAGGAAACAAACCATAAGAGACTTCCTGGTTCGTACGGGTATATCACTCTAACCCTTTTATTATTTATTTATTTTTTGTCTTTTTTAGTATCGATGTATGAAAGGGACACCTTATCGTTTTGTACACCTTATATACAATTATTTACAATTCGCGATTATTTACAACACAAACACATACACATAACTAGTTGTATTATACAAAGTGAATTGCTCTGATATATATACACTCAAATATTCATACTACGAAGAAAAAATCATCCGTAATTCCATAAAGACCAGAGTCAAAAGTATAAACTTGATGACAATCATAAATCAATGAACTACAGTTAAATGTAGGCAGTTCAAAAAAGGAAAAATAGACTTCAAATTAATTCATTCAGTCCATTCGACCAATAAATGGCTAATCTTTTTACGCCTCTGATATATATACACTCAAATATTCATACTACGAAGAAAATATCATCCGTAATTCCATAAAGACCAGAGTCAAAAGTATAAACTTGATGACAATCATAAATCAATGAACTACATTTAAATGTAGGCAGTTCAAAAAAGGAAAAATAGACTTCAAATTAATTCATTCAGTCCATTCGACCAATAAATGGCTAATCTTTTTACGCCAACGCGTTTCGAATCCGGTATGTCAACTCTACGGATTCTCATCAGGGCTCTGTCTTAATACGGGATATCTGTTGAACCAGCAGCCGCCGGTCAAGGGTAGAGTATTAGTTCTGACTGAGTTTCTTTTCTTTTCGGGATCTTACTGGATCATTCTCGTGATCCTACGTTTCCACCAAATGGGAGTTAATTTTCAGTCTTGTATTACAGCCTGCTCTGAGGGATTCCTCGCTTGGGCTGTTCGTGTTCTAATCGGTTGCAGCGGTAAACGCTTTCTAACCATGCAGGCACCGCTTTCCTCAGTCCTTTTTACTCGCGCTCGCTTTCCTTGAACAAGCTGTGACTCGGCATCTAGCTCTCATTCACTTAGTTTGGCAGCCACAGCTTGCTCAAGGAAAGCGAGCGCAAGTGTATATATATCAGAGGCGTAAAAAGATTAGCCATTTATTGGTCGAATGGACTGAATGAATTAATTTGAAGTCTATTTTTCCTTTTTTGAACTGCCTACATTTAACTGTAGTTCATTGATTTATGATTGTCATCAAGTTTATACTTTTGACTCTGGTCTTTATGGAATTACGGATGATTTTTTCTTCGTAGTATGAATATTTGAGTGTATATATATCAGAGCAATTCACTTTGTATAATACAACTAGTTATATGTATGTGTTTGTGTTGTAAATAATCGCGAATTGTAAATAATTGTATATAAGGTGTACAAAACGATAAGGTGTCCCTTTCATACATCGATACTAAAAAAAGACAATAAATAAATAAATAATAAAAGGGTTAGAGTGATATACCCGTACGAACCAGGAAGTCTCTTATGGTTTGTTCCCTCAAAAAAAAGGATTTAAGTAAGTGTGTGGCTGGCAATCTGTGTACTTAGTTATATTAATGGTCCAGCTAGCCCCACGTCCCAGGACCTGACTCCCCCATTCTTCAAGCAGCCTGTCTATGGTCACATGACTGGGTGTAGGTGGCAATTGGGCTTTTTGTATTCCTCTAGACAGTCAAACACAATCAGATACACAGTTACGGGCCGATTCCGATTCGGGAAAATCCCGTCCGAATCGTCGTACGTAGCCTTTTTCTCGTACGAATCGTACGGACAACCATACCCATACGTACGATGTAGCACGATATGTACACAATGCAGTTCTCCGTACGATTCATACCAAAGCCCGTACAAACCATTACTCCATAAGAATCGTATTTGGAACACGCAGTACGTGACGTCCGTACGGGTCGAAGCATCATTTCCTGACCCAACGAGTACGATTCGTGTCGATGACACTCCGTACGACTCTTTTGCTACAGGAGTTTTAAACGTCCGTAAAACCAGATTTCGAGTCGGAATGCGTACGGAACGGACCCCCCGTGTACGGTGCGTATACCCCATCATTGCAGGGGTACGGTGCCTACGGGTACAGCGCATACACCCCTGGAATATAGGGGTACGGTGCATAGTGGTACGGTTTGTACCCCCCATGACTGCAGGTGTACGGTGCATAGGGGTAAGGTTCACACCCCTCAAGGTCATACGTGTTCGGCGTGTACGGTGTGTACCCCCTTTGAATTTAGGGGAACGGTGCGTCTGCTATTGTGTGGTTCTCCGTACAAATTGCCTATACGCAACGTTTACCGTATGAATCGCAGACATGGTCCCCGGTCCGGATCGTACTTGGCGGGTCGTACGGCATGTTCACGATACGTACGGTTTACTGTGCGGGTCTATGTCGTACGGATTTATACTCGACCTTCGTACGGTACGTGACGATTCGTATGTATTTCGGGCCTACGCATCGTACTACGCGATTCGGACGGAGTTTTACGATTCGTACGGAAACAGCTACGAATATGAATCGTCGCACGGTCACGTCTCCCGAATCGGAATCGGACCCTTAGTGTTCTGCACTTTTTGGTGCTATTTTTATCAAATGCCTCAAAATTCGATATCTCTGGTCCTACTTATTGGATTTTTGTTGTTTTGGTCTTGTTTGATTTATTAAACATTCCTCTATTTGTTTACTCTATTGTGGGCACCTTTTCTGGTGTGTCTTCACTGTTACTATTTGAAGTGTTGCACAAATACTTTACACATTGTCTCTAAGTAAAGCTTGACTGTTTTGTGCTTTGTACCAAGCTACCCAAGGGTTGAGCACATGTTAATTTAGGGGTTGCTTGTAATTTCACCCTGAAACAAATTGTGGTTTCTGCTTGAGAAGGGTTTCACCCCTTCAACCTGCATCTTAATTTCTTACACTTTTCTATTGGTAAAGTATTTTTTCAACCTATGCTCCTTTGAAGACTTTTACAATTGTATAATATGTATATATCATTTGTATCCCTATTTTAAACATATCACAGCCTAATCAAACTCTCTAGGTTTTAAAATGCCTTCCAGAGCCATACATTACTATTAATAAAATTTAACAAGTTAGATTTATCCTGAATGATTATTGTTTACCTCTTAATCCTTAGAATAATATGAGTTATCTGAAAGAGTATTACCCGGGAGGTTCAACCTTTCTGCACAAGACATAAGGTCTTTTATGACTTCCACATAATAGTAGGACTGGAGCAGCTGGAAATATGGTCTAATAAGGCAAACAGAGTGGTCCAAATACTCTCAAGTAAGAGGCATCAACAGAGATTCAATAGAATCTATGTCATGTGTCAGCATTTTATAACGACTCCTGCTTTCTTTGCAGGTGGGTAGCTCTAGTTTTGTTTCTTCCAATGTGTCTGTTTTCAAAACACTCATTATATATTTTACACTTTTTTACAATATCAACCTAATGCAAATATTTTATCATTAAACACAAAATTTAAAAATCCACTATCTTTTCATGAAAATCACACTATTTTATATTTATATTGTCATTAGTCCATTACTTTTTGGCAATAAACTATTTTTTTACATTTTAGAATAGTAACAAGCAGCCATAAAATACCTTATATACATTGCTCAACATTACTTAATCAAACACATAGCATGGTCCTGTTATATCTCTTCCCTCAATAGGACAGCTGGCTCCTTTACTCTGGGGTCAGCATTAGGTATGTAGTAACACATTTAAGTGAACAATTTGCATACCTCATGTACCATTGCGAACTGCCTTCTTCACCAACTGGGTCTTCCTCACCTCATCCTTCATTAACACGTATCTCCTTGAAGGCCCCTAAATACCCTTCGCAGTTTAGGATTACCAAATAGGCAATGTAGGCACAACCTATGGGCTCCACTCCTTCTAGGGGCCCACAACAACTGATTAAATTAATATTGATTTGATCTTGAAAGAAAATTACAATCAAGCTTTCTTAAATTGTTTCCAAAAGATAGGAAAACATGAATCAACTCAAAGAAAAATAAATGTTACATTAAAAACTCTATAGAGAAAAGACTGTATAAATGTAATGCACCCAGTAACAACTTAAAGTACATATATTATAGACATCAGATTCACATAACAGTTTGTCTCCTAAAAGCTCATCTTCTGGCAGCCGTCAGTTTGTAAAACAATTCAGTGCAAACTATGTACGTGTTAATTAAAATTGTTGGTTGGTAAAATTACAAACGTATTAGGAGATAATATGCAGGAGGGTCAAAATTTCAACTGCCAAGGGGCCTCCGCAGGGTTTAATCCGGTACTGATCCTTCGGGCACGATGACGCAGAGAGGAGCTTGTTATAAGTCACAGAGTGCACGTTACATTGGACTAGGTCTTTTCTCCAGCAGTGGGTGTCATCACACCATTCCAGATCATTGCCACCAGTCTCTTATCATTTTTCCTCCTGCTATTCTTTACCAAGCTGACTGGTGTATGGTGCAATTGCTACAAATACTTATAATGGAGCAATTTATGCTGACCATCCATGGTCCTTCCTTGGCTTGTCGACAACAGTATTTCCCTTGTTCCTGTGGTATCTCTATTCCGGGATCTTCTGCCCACTGCTTCCTAGTTCACTAACCCACCATTTAAGCATCATTACCCTACAATTATACTAAAAAGACCAATATATCATCACCTGCCCTCATTCTTCACTACGCCGCGCTACTGAGCAAGCATATGCTAAGGGTGCATAGTGCTTTTGATTTCTCTTGAACTTTGGTACTGCTGCAAGACACTAGGGGGTATATTTACAAGCCTCTATTACCAAGGAGTGTCACTTTTGCTGACGCTTCGGTGATGTAGCGCCATTTTCAATATTTACAAAGTGGCGCTAAGCCACTTAAATACGTTTAACGCCCTCTTGTAAGAAGGCCCTTTTCCGCCGCACTCCTCTGCGGTAGAGGGGCATGCAATGGGTGTTTCTGTGTGCGTTGCACAGTAACACCCATTGCTTTTTGACGCTGCCCCAGATTTACAAGGCTAAGGCAGCACCAAAAGTAAACTCCATGGAATACCAGGCCTTAGAAAGGAGATACACAGAGAAGTTAATAATTTCTCCCCTTTTTATGCTCTTTCCATGTGCGCTGCATTCTGCAGCACACATAGAAAGAGCAAACCACCATTATTTATTATGTGCATGAAGGCGTCCCTTCCTGCACATAAACAAGTGCCCCTCCAGGGCAGGCACCCTTGCAACATGGCGGCAGGGTGCTTGCACTGGTGCTAGGCAGCTTTTTTTCAGCAGCGCTAGGGGAAACACAGGGGTGCGCTGTATTCTTGTGAATACGGTGCATCCCTGTATTTAAAAAATGTCGGAGTACAGAGCTGCATAATTTGGCGAAACTTGGGCAGATCCGCGCTGCAGCAGAAGGGAAAGATTGTGCACACAGCAAATAAGAGGACAGGAATCAGACATTGTTTCGGGTAAAGTAAGACAATTTAGAGGAAAGCATGTAGGCCCTTTACCAGAGATATACAACAAATTATGTTCAAAAATACTCCAGTGAAACAATGAAGTCACTGACTGAGAAGCTACTACTCCGGGCATTCAACGATATGTAGTTTCTCTCCGTGCCAATGACATGAGATCCTATATACACTGTCAACGACATTAAATTGCATTATGCACAAGTTGATCATTGGAAACTTAAAGTTGTCTCATTCAAAACCCCCACCCAGGTCATGCATCTGTATCTGCTGCAGTTAAAAACTCAAGAAAATACTCACAGTTTATCATCCTTCAAAAATATGTTGAAGGCTGCACTGCTTTGTAGAAGCAGCTGCTGTTTTGTGTGGCACAGAATTGATGCAAGGGCCAATGATAGCTACATAAAGCCAGTAGTTGTTGATTTAGTGGCAGAAACAGCGACTATTTGTGTCTGTTGATGGTGAGCAAACAAGTATTGCTTTCATTTCACCCCCTGTCTGTCCTGGATTCTTCCATGCTTGTTAGTCCCAGGCCTCCCCAAATGTTTGTTCTCAGGTCAAAGCTGAACCTGGACTCCAGCCACGTTCTTGGAGAAGTCTCTTTGGAGCAGTCCAGCACACTTAAAGATAATTTGGTTGGATTTAAGCTCCTTTGTTCTGCAGATGGAGAGTGCTTCGCAATCAGTAACTAAAAGTGAAAGTGTATATTCCAGATAACTCTTATCTGTATTGTAAAAAACAGAGGTCAGCAGTGAATAGTGCAGTTCTGCATTTCCGTGGCGTGTTTGTTTGTTTGGGTAGTATCACACGAGGAGAAAAGGAAATCTCTCATCAACCTGAAAAAGGAAGCAATTCACAACAGTTGCACTTAAAAATTGATGTAGGATACTTTCAACATGAATTGTCTTATTAAAAAAAAAAAAGGTTGATACGTGCCATGAGCTCGAGGTCAGTCATGATTTTGACGCAGACCTCCTTTCTTCTGGAGTGTCTTTGTACCAACGTTCCAAGAATATCATAGAAGATTTAAGAGCATTATTCATCTTTGAGCAACCATTCTGGTAGGGAGGTAAAACTACATATTCTTCTAATAGGGTGTTTGGAACTATACATAAGCAAAATACCAAATTATGCAGCAGACATGATTACATTACAATGCATAAAAAGGAGAATTACGTACAAAGAAAAGAAAAATTATTCAGATTATGGTATGAAAGGCAAATTGTGTGGTAGTTTCCGTAAAGAAATTTAAAAAAAAAAAAAATATATATATATATATACTAGCAGCCCGTCCCGACATTGTCCGTGGGTCCCCCGGAGCCTTCCTCCATATATTGCAGTATTATACCTCTATGTTTACTTTGTACGCTTTTGCAACCTGCACACGTAACTTTTTCCTCCTGTAAAGCACCGTTTGGCTCACTTTTCTATTGCTCCGTTTGCTTCCTCTTGCTACCTGCACATGTCACTTTTTCCCCCTACACCTCTATGTTTACTTTCTACACTTTTGTAACCTGCACACGTAACTTTTTCCTCCTGTAATGCACCGTTTGGCTCACTTTTGTAATGCTCCGTTTGCTTCCTCTTGCTCACGATGTACGCTTTTGTAACCTGCACACGTAACTTTTTCCTCCTGTAATGCACCGTTTGATTCACTTTTGTAATGCTCCGTTTGCTTCCTTTTGCTCACGATTTTCATTTTTGCTTCATTTTTTCCGCCGCTCACCGCTCCTAAATAAATAAATAAATAACCTACCATATCCGCCGCTCACCGCTCCTCCCCGCCTGTCCGCCGCTCCTCCCCGCCTGTCTGCCGCTCCTCACCGCCTGTCCGCCGCTCCTCACGCCTGTCCGCCGCTCCTCACCGCTCCTCCCCGCGCCATGTCCGCCGGTCCTCCTCGCGCTCCTGGACGCCGCTCCTCCACGCACTCCTCATGTCGGGCACGCACGTTGCGGCCGGCGCTTCTTCCAAGGGACTACTTTTTTTTTTTGGTAAATGTTTTAAATAACGTATATTTATTAAGTTTATATAGCCTATGTCCACCTGCCCACCCTGACGATTACAACAATGTATCGGGTGTGTGGATTGGCGCTGTGGTTCCCGAGTTTACCCGCCTCAAAGGTTCAAAGTTCTTCCTTTATAATAGTAGTATAGATATATAAATATATATATATATTACCTACTGGCGGTCGCCAGTAGGTAGTTATAGTTAGGATTGTTTTCCATAGGAAATTCGCAACATTCTATTGGGAATAACTTTGGCGCTGATTTGGGATCTGCCTGTAATTTTCCTTAAATTTGCCTCGCTGCGCTCTGCTTCTTCCCTGAAAGTTTGGGCGGGATTCGTCAAGCAGGGGCCGAGATAAAAGGGGGGTCCCAAAACGTGTTTTCCCCATGTTAATTTCCATAGGTCGGTTAGACTCACTTTTAGCCCGAACGGCTGAATGGATTTCCACCAAACTTGGTAAAATTGTAGAGACTGGTAGCCCGATGTGCCTTTGCTATGTCTCAAGATATGTGCTCCAGTGGATTTTGAGTAATTTAGGTTCAAAAAAATATATATATCTATAAGCGCGCCCCGGTACGCGCACCGGGGCGCGCTCCAGCGCACTACGCGAGTTCACGAGCGGAAAGCTGATTGGCTCTCGGGTGTCTGTCAACATTCCAAACAGTCCGGAGCGGCCGCCATCTTGTGTCTCGGTAGGATCGAGACACAAAAGGTGGCAAAAACAAAGGGGGAAATGACCAAAAGGGGGCAGGGTAGACCCCCCCTGACCCCCTAGGTTTGATGTGGGGGCCATAAAAGGGCCCCGTGGGGCAAAAAAAATAAAAAATAAATCCAATTTGCGCGGGGGGAGCGCCCGGTAAGCGCACCGCGGAGCGTACCGGGAAGCGTACCATGGGGAAAAAAGAATGACAGGGTTTTTTAATAATGTAGCATTTTTTTATAAATTGGAGGTATTTCTAAAAAGCCTTAATCAGAAGTGAGGGAAGAGGAGTTGAAGTCCATTCAGTTCCCCTATTAGATACTTGATAATCAAAAATGGAATGGACACTGGTATCTACTATAACCATTGGTTATTTTTGATAACCCTCATAGACGCCCTGATTTTGTCGAGGCGGTGTATATCTTTTCTCCGCCCCATCCGGCGTCATGGCATAGTCATCGGGTAATCAAAATATCGTGCTATATGCCTGCCTCACCCGAGGCAACCTTTGGTAAAGGTAGAAGTGTCCAGACATTTTAGGGACCTCAACAGAGGAAGGAGATAGAAAAACTAAAATTAAAAAAAAAGTGTCTCACCAATGGGGGAGTTTATTTAAGAAGGTAGGCACTTTTGTTAAAAGATTTTGCGATATATAGGGTAACCGTGCAACTAGATTCCCATATGTCTACACGGGTAGTTCAGCATGTTTCAGCTCCCTTTGGCCAAGCAGGGTCAATGGAGCTTTGGTCAGGACAAAAAAACAAACAGAAAACGGTAATGGTACTCACACAACTTGTGTAGTTTCCAAATTAGAGTATGGAATTCTCATACTTATTTTCCTGCACTGTGGAAACAGAAATCAACATAATGTACATCATTAGTCAGTGTAAATGTGGTCTAGGTATACATACCGCACAATATCAAAGCTCGCAGTCTGGAGCGTGCATCTGATTGTATGCACTAAAACAGTATAGAGGGAGGATGAGAAGAACTACTAGTGATCCGAGTCTTGGACACTGGATAGTGCCATCTGCTACTTAATCCTCATAGAGGTTGAGGAGTACATGATATGAGTCATGGTAAGATCTTAGGTTAAAGAGGTGGCTTTTATTCGTTAAAGAACTACTAACACTTACTGGTAGTCTTAAACTTATGTAAAGTACATAGAGTGATGAATGTTCATAATTAGAGTCTTGGGCTTGTTAGATGAAGTGAGTTCGTTAGGAAAGAGTGTGATCCCCTTTTTTTAATTTCATACGTCAGAGTGTCAAAATGATTTGTTTCACATAACTACCCCTCGCATTATGCTTTAATAAACTCAGGACGCTAGTATTAGTTTTTTACACCCAGCTCGTGTAATGTATGTATTTTCACAAAGACGACATGCTCGGCATTCTCAGTATAGCAAGCTATCGCTCGAGAAAACACAAAGGTAGTTGCCAGTGTTCGAACAAATACCCCCAATGGATTGAGCACCACGAAAAGTGCAAATACCTTAGGTCGACATGCTCAGCATTACACTGTGGTAAGCTCTCACTCGAGAGAACACAGAGGCTGCCGCCCGTATTCGAACACATGCCCCCAGTGAATTTAGTACCAAGCAAAATGCAAATACCTTATGGCGGAATTAAACTTGCTTCAACAGGGTGTTCAGGGCCGCTTTCAGTGGTCCATGCTATATAGAAAACACAAAGTATTGATAGAGCGGACACGTGTGCCTCAAATAATTATGAAACTTTGCCGGCAGGATCTCGAAACGCCAATCTTACCCACGTGGGAGGACACTACACTCCCTGTGCTGACTCTGCCCCTGGATGGGGGCGGGCCCGCTCCTCCTGGTCTTTAGAGGGTGGCTTGAAAATTAAAAAAGGACTAGTGTTAGGCACTGCTGTTGTATTTTTGAAGATTGCTACCTCCGACAAAGTGCCAAAACTTTATTGGTACCATCTCTACAAAAACATGCGCGATGGTCATTATAGCCTTTGTTGAAGTGAGGCTTACGTGTTGTTGTGACTGTCAATAACTAATCCTGATAGCTTCACCATGGTGTCGGTGTGTTTTTCTTGAGTCAGGTGTGCTAATATTGTCGTAAGTTGGGGTAAAGGATCGCAATCAGTTGATTATGATGTTGCGATAAATAAAAACATGTTTTTAAAAGCGGATATCTGCAATACTAGAGTTGTAAATAGAAGTGGGTATATATATATAATTTATACACATATGGGCAGTGGGTGCTGGGGCAGAACGCACTTAGGGAGTTAATATGTTGTTCCATATATTGTTCGTAGGGAATCCCAATGAGCTCATTAGAATAGGGCAGTATGTTAGTATGTACATTCATAAAGTGAAGCTCTCTGCAGTGTCTCTGGTATAGAAATAGGTATGCAGTTCAAATACCTGGGGACATTTAGGTGTGTGCGTGCGATGACATAACGCACATCTATTGGTAATGTGAGCATCTATAAATATTTTCTTTTCTGGGAGACCAGGTGATAGACTCACATGATTCACAGTTAACGTACTCTCAGTCGTCTGGAACTTAATTAGTAAAACTGATGCCATGGGATATTATCGTTCATCCCTATTATATGGGTCCTGAGCCGATTCACCCACCTCTGTTCCTTCTTGAACAGAATCTGTTCCGCATTGTTGTTTTTATCGCAGAGCATTTCTAGGATTGTCCATCCCAGCTCATCGCACGTATGGCCTGCTTGAATGAAGTGGGTACACAGCTTCGTAGTGTTCTTCTTGAGTCTAATGCTGCTCCTGTGTTCTCCTATTCGCAGTTTAACTTTCCTACAGGTCATTCCTACGTGTTGTTGGCAAGGGCAGGTTACTAAATATACCACATGTGTGGAATTGCAATTAGTATGTTGTTTTTGGGTCCATTTTAAGGAATCAGTGAGTTGTAAAGTCTTTGTCGGCTTAGTGAACTTGCACACCCCACACGTCCCGCAGGGGTAATGGCCGGTTACAGGGGCCATGTTGGCATCTCTCGTGGTGGGATTGATTGACTTTCTCCTTGGACGGGTATGTACTAGTACATCTTTTATGTTCTTTGTCCTCCTATTGGCGAATCTTGGTTTTGGCCAATTGTACTTGCCCAGTGTGATTATTTGCCAGTTTTTCCTTATTAATTTTTGGACATCATAAGTCGCAGGACAGTAAGTGGTGACACAGGTTACAAGGTCTTTGATAGGTTCCTTTTGATTGCTCTGTAGGAGACAGTCTCTAGGCTGGTGTTGTGCCCGTTTTTTGCACTTCGAGATTACTGCAGAAGTATAGTCTCTTGCTCGAGGTTTTTTGCTTAGTTCTTTCGCTTGTAGACTACAATCACTGTCTTTGCTACAGTTGCGTTTATGGCGTAAGAACTGACTGAACGGGAGATTGTCCCGTAAGGGTCTCGGGTGGTAACTCTGATAGGAAAGGAGACTGTTCTTGGCCGTCGGTTTGGTATATGTCTTAGTCTCTAATTTCCCATTTTCTGTGAAGATTGTTAGATCTAAGAAATCAATTCGTTGGTTACTTGAAATAAATGTGAACTTGAGCCACCGGTCTCTTCCATTTAGCCACTCCATGAATGTCGCCATACTTGAAATATATTTTATTACAGAGCCATAAACTTTAAGTGACTTTAATTGACCTTAGAGCAGCGTTCGATCTCATTCCACACTCAAATCTATGGCAAGCCCGATAAACCTGGGGGTCCCAGGCAATTCAGTACATTTAATGAACAAACTACATGTAAACAACTTTGCCCAAGTACGCTGGGCCCCCAATGGCAAACTAACAGATCATATCCCTATTGAGAGAGGAGTTCACCAAGGCTGTGTCCTAGCACCTACTTTATTCTCTTTGTACATCATTGATGTTGTAGAAGCCCTAGATCAATGTAGAAATGATTCCACAGCTTTGAACAGTAGGAAGATACCAATTCCTCTTTCTGCAGACAACTCTATCCAAAACACCTATGGTTCATCAAATTTTAATCAATACGTTTTTAAGCTTTATTAATCCAGGGGCCTAGAATTAAATATAAGTAAAACCAAGCACATGGTGTTTGAGAAGACCAAAAAGAAAAGTCGCACTATCTGTGTTGGCAGAGAGGCTCTTGATAGAGTACATAACTTTGACGACCTGGGTGTTAGACTTATGGGCAACCTAAGGTTGACAAGCCAAATGAATAAGCACATTAATAATAGAACACAGATCTAATGCCATCCTACGGTTTTATAACCAAACTACATCACACATAATTTCTCCTGCCCTGGAAACGTATTGCGCTATAGCTCAGGAAGCAGTGGTTTATAGGGCAGAGATTTGGGGCTGTGCTGACTCCCATTTGTTGACAATTGCTGTAAACAATGTCATCAGGAAATTGCTTGGTTTACCATCCAGCTCACTTTTTACCCCTATGTACTTTGATGTTGGCATGAAAAGAGTTGCTGACTTGGCTGTCTTAAAAACCTTAGTATAGGATTCGCTCTGGACCACACCAGAACTTGGAGTCTTCAAAGACTCACTGATAGATCTATTAAAATCCCCAGGAGCCAGGACTATCCCATGGATTAAATCTGTTTCAAGCTGGTTTTGTAAACTTGGAATGCAGAGTCTTTGAGATGATCCAACTACCACTAGTAAAAACAAGCATTTGCAATGAAATAGGTCTCGCATTTAGGCGAGTTTGTCCTATTGACAAATAACAATGCCTTTTTATACTGTCATTGTCTCTCAATTCTTCAAGGGCTTGTCGTTCCTTGTTGCTAAGGTTTTGGTAAGGCTTTTTCTTATTTTCCAAATTATCAATCCCTTTTAAGATGGCCTGTTCAAACGTTTGAATTTCGATAGGGACAGCACTGGTTGGTGGACAAAACTTCGATTTTCTCCTCAGTGTGGTGTCACCTTCCTTGGGTTGGGGTACAGACCCCTCGAAAAAAGCTTTCAACTTCAGTGTCCGGCAAAATTCTGAAACCTCGCATTTAAGTTTAAAGGGATCCAGGGTTGGAGTTGGTACAAAGCCGAGCCCTTTGTTAAGGATGGTCGTTTGTTCTTCTGTCAGGACGATTTCTGATAAGTTCACAATTAATGATTCTTTTTGCTCGTACCCGGCTGGGCTGATGCCATGCTGCGTGTCTGTACATTGGGTTTTTGGTCTTGCCAGGTTAGATTTTTCTTTCTGCCCCGTGACTGATTTTGGCCTCTTCCTAAAAAAGGTTGTTGCGGTTGGTGTGGATTAACTGTATTGGACATCTGGTGATTTCCCATTGGTTGTTGTTGATGGATGCCAGGATTATAGGGGTTCATCCAACCACCATATTGGGGCATGAAGGGTTGAAAATAGGGCATTGGATTCCCATGAAAGAATGGTGGTCTCTGCCATCTGTTTCCTCGGCGTGGGCGTGGAAATCTAAAACTATTACGGCCCCTTCTTGGTGTTGATTCCTCAGAGCTGCCTTCCGAGCCATCAGAAGAGTTCCACCCGGTAGACTCCGCATCTGAACCATTGTCCATTATCGTGAAGTCTTCCTTAGAATAAGGATGCATCCGCTCTTGGCTGAACTTTTTTAAGTCCTTGGCCAGCTTCTATAATTTGCTTTGCATTAAGAATTCCTGTGTTTCGTCCATCTCTTTTGTGATTTCTTCCAGACGTCTTTTGTAGATCAGAGGGTTGGTACTTTTTTTCAGTTCATTTTCACAGGTTTGTATCTCCACTAATAGTGCCTCTGATAATCTCTTGGCTGTCTTGACTATGAGAACTAAGTAGTCTAAGCTACATTTCCAAGATATGGATGACCAATCTCGCCGAAATGCGAGATCGTGAAGAAATATTCTAGGCGCATTTGATACCCATAGCCCTCTTGGGGCCGTTTTGCATCTGAGGTATTCAGTCATGATGATGCCATGTATGGCAGTCCGGATCTGTTCCCTTTTCTTATTGGTCAGAGTATCCCAATCATCAGTTTGAGAGATGACATGTATTAAATCCGGGTTCTGTAGCAAAGGCTGTGCCGCTAGGATTTCGTCGATGTCACTTCCAGTGAAGCTCAGACCACTATTGTTCTCCATCATTCCCTCCTCACTGTTCAAAAAGAGTACCCCCTTGATTGCTTCGGAGAGTTCAAGAAGGGTGTTATTTTCCCGCAGCTGTACGCTGCTTAAAGGCCTTAATCAGAAGTGAGGGAAGAGGAGTTGAAGTCCATTCAGTTCCCCTATTAGATACTTGATAATCAAAAATGGAATGGACACTGGTATCTACTATAACCATTGGTTATTTTTGATAACCCTCATAGACGCCCTGATTTTGTCGATGCGGTGTATATCTTTTCTCCGCCCCATCCGGCGTCATGGCATAGTCATCGGGTAATCAAAATATCGTGCTATATGCCTGCCTCACCCGAGGCAACCTCTGGTAAAGATAGAAGTGTCCAGAAATTTTAGGGACCTCAACAGAGGAAGGAGATAGAAAAACAAAAATTATTTACAGTTGTCGTTGTCTCCAGCACGGTTGACGAGTTTAACACTTTGCTCTCCATAGCAAATTGTAGTCCCGCAAAATTTGCAAACTATTTTAAAATCTCCAAACTGGGGTTGGATGTTTGGGACCATCTCCCTTGTCTCTGGACCCGATGGAGTGGGTTGTTTACTTTGGGAGGTGCTGGGAGAAGATTGGGGAGGGTTTCTGGTCAGTTCTCTGATCTCTGCCGCAGCATAGTTGTTAGGATGCCGGCGTTGCATGTGGCGAATCATGGTGTTGTTGCCAAAAGAATACTTTTTGGCAGGGTTCCCCCTGGAAAGTACAGTGCCCACAGATCAGACAAGTAACCTTTGGCGCATTAACTTTCTTGAGGCCCCTTGGGATTTTAAAAAACTCCCAGACAATGTGCTCCTTTGGCTTATAGGGGGTAGTATTGTGGTAAATATTTTACCGTATACGAGTTTGCCAGATAATTTCGGAAAGTTAAAGAAAATAGCTCAATCAAATGAGAGGCAGAGTCCGTGGTGTCTGAGTCATAAGGGCTTTAATCATAGAAAATGACTCGAGTCATGGAGATCTATTCCATCAATACAAGGGTTCGGTATGCTATAATGGCAGGGAAGATGTCAGGAAAGATGTCAACGAATTATTCACAGTACATGACATATATAGTAGAATGACACAATAGCATTGAATACAGTAGGCGTGATAAGTGAAATGTATATGATAAGAACACATGTGCATAGCAAAAAGGCGTGAACAAGGGTGTGCACATAGGCGTGTACTAGAAACGTCACAGAAAAGTGTCACAAGTGGGTGGATGCTTAGGGAATTCTTGCAGAGTCAGCTGAAACCTGTGGCCTGGATGCGTGCGCAGCTAATATGACGTGTGATTGACGTGCAACGGGAGGAAGCTAAGGTTCTAACATTTAGCACTAGTAGAAGAGACAGAAGTCTGGCATGTCGATCGACCTGTCCCTATAACATATCTGATATCTAGTATTTGGAGGATGTTTAATCTAGAATAAAAGGTCACTTGGGCAGAGGCTACTCTATACTGAATGTTAGTGCGTGTATAGGTGTCTGCGTGTCTACGTGCGGGGCCATGGGCCTATTCTGGTAACGGGAACTGTATATTACTTGCACGGAGACAGGGAGACTTGCTCTTTGCTCTGCAGCCGGGGATATGTTTACCTAAATCACTAGACAGGAATGTGTTTTCGAGGAGCTGAGCAGGCTACGCTGATAACTTGAAGGTGAAATACTGTTTTTGGCAGGCAGGCCAGGCCAGGCCGGGCACCGCTCGGCAGGAAGTAAGGCAGAGGTCAGGGATGCATCTCCATGCTGCAGCTTTCAGAGGCAGAGGCAGACATGGCTTGAAGACAGAAAATCAGGGCCTAGCTCGGCAGAGCCAGGAAAAACGTGAAAGTACACCATATAAAGACGGTGGCACGGCATACTTAGGAACTGAATTATCCATCCATTCATGGTGGATCTGATAGAGGACATGTTAACGGTGGACGCAAATGTATTTGCGTCTCCAGATTCGGTGGTGGAGGGAAATTACATGTACTTGAAACTCGTACATGGAGCCGTTGGGGTACACGTTAGGGGACACAATTGACCATAAAAATTTCGATTACCTCATTCCCTCCTTGTCCCCTACGGACCCTTCATGATATGTCGATGTTCATGAGACCATCAATCTGTTCATATAACATCATTTGCTCTTCTTTCTTTCTTTGAGAATGGGAACGTGAACTCGGATGGGGAATACAAGCTGTGGCGCACAAGCCGCAAATCGCTGGCCCTCATTGCAGACATAGACAACAACTGAATACTATGGCCAATATGATTCCTAGGAATGACAGTAGCTTCCATCCCCAGGCTGTAATTACACTCCAGAGCCAACCGGACCAAGTCCAGGAGCCTGGATTCTGGTGTATCATATGGGCAATTTCATGAAGTCTGGTAATGGCCTTATAGACTGATGGCGCGTTATTTGGAATAAACACGCAGCAACTGGATCCGATGACTCTACAAGCCCCGCCCCTATCGGCCAGGATGACGTCAAGGACAAGGCGGTTCTGAAGAACGACAAGTCTCATAGCAGACTGCTCCTCTGTTAAGTTGCCCAAGGCAGAAGTAGTCTCATTCACTACAGCTTCAAGTATTCTGGTTAATTTGCGTATCAGTTTACTATTGGAGACAGTACCTAGATAGGGAAAGAATCCTTTATTAAAATCTGTATATTGTTCCCATGTAGTTTCAGTCTGATCAACTATGGGGAGGTCTCTCTTGTGTCTTACAATATTAAGGCGGGAATTCCTGTGATAGTCAGATGGGGCTAGGAATACTGGTGGCAGTAAGAATGCAATGAAACAGGTACCATCCCAGTCTGGGGGTAAACGGACATAGGCGGTCTGACCACAAATGAAATAGGAATGTCGGGAAGCTTTAAATGTAGACTTGCCTTTATCACTGAATTCGACCACAGTAGTGCAGTCACTGTGACCTAGATGTACTGAACCTTTCTTTCTGACACACAATACACCTTTCGCTGGTAAGACGGATATGGATGGCAAGTCTGGACTGGTTTCTGACTGAACATTCAGAATCATGAGGTTGAGTGTAAAATTGCCTAATCCATACACTTCATTTTCTAGATCTGTCCCTGTCATTTGTGGAAAACCCTCCTTGTCTGGGAAACATGCCTTGTTCATGACTGTGTTCAAATTACCCCATATCCAATTGCTTTGGGAAACTCTAGACTCGGTGTTTATAGAGGATATTAAACTAAACCATGCACCACAGGAGCCGTTATGTGTAAACGGATAAGGAAAGAGGGGCAGAGCTCCCTTGTAGTTCTGATAGGGAGGGAGTCGGCCACATATCCAACAATTAGTAGCATTGCTGGTCTGGTGAGAATGGTGTAACATACGAATAAATGTATTGTTGCGCAGCGCAAGTCGATAAGACAATTCGTGTGGAGGAAGAGCACTAAACGTGTGCTCGACAGTGTCATTAGAAAAATAATGTGCAAGAGGAAAATACATGTATAACATCCAACTTATTGCAATAATCGTAAGACTCAGAAAAAACATAACAAGTAATGTGCAGACGCATCTGCTCCGGAGACTTTTACAATAATTTCGTTTCTTGGTCTCCTGTCTATCTCTCTCTCTATTTGGGTCTAACTTGTACATTGTCAGAAACTGCCTAACCGCTTCACCCTGGAGGGGACTTAAACAATTAAACTGTCTGACTTACTAGACCTCAATTTCTGTCTGTACTCCTCTTGGGGAGTTTTCTCTAGAAGGGGGAGTTTGGTATCAGTCACTGGTACGTGGGAGTTCTGGGATTCAGATTTTGGCGGAAGTCCATGGAATCTTTTAACGTGACTGGAGTGCACCCAACCCTTGCGCCCCTCCAGTTTTACTGCTGTCCTGGTTGTTAACAAAACGATCTTCGGCTCCTTCCAGCGGGGCTCCAAAGGGCTTGATCTGTCAAAGTTCCGAACGACGACTACATCACCCGGGACCAATTCATGTGGCTTCACCTCGGTGTTGTCTGGGAAGGCTGCTGCGACCTATGAACGACATGATTGTAGTGCAGACATCAAGGAAGCAAGGTAGTCTGTCAACATAGTACTATCAACATCGGTAATTTTTCGAGGCAGAGGCGTCCCCCACATATTAGGAGGTCTACCGAAGACCACCTCATACGGGGATAGCCCTGTCCTAGAGTGGGCTACCATTCTCATATAAAAAAGAGCAACTGGCAAAGCTACTATCCAATCTACTCCCTTCTCTTTACACACTTTTGCAAGGCGAGTTTTCAGAGTCTGATTGTGCCGCTCCACGAGACCTGCTGCCTCAGGATGCCGGACACAGTGAAACTTCCACTGGTACCCCAATAGAAGCGAGACCTGCTTCATGAGTTCAGATGAAAATGGCTGACCGTTGTCTGAATACACGACACGGGGCAAACCGTATCGAGGGAAGAATTCACGAACCAACTGCTTGGCAGTGGTCGGGGCAGTGTAATCTGGGACGGGATATGCTTCTGTCCATCGGGATAGAGCACATACAACTACGAGGACATACTTGAATCCTCGGCATCTTTCCATCTGAATATAATCCATCTGGAGGACTTCAAAAGGATGGTCGGGAGGATGAAATCCACCTTGCTCTACGGGAACACCTTTTCCTGGGTTGAACTGACAACAGATCATGCAGGTACGCACTTTCTGTTTGGCTGCTGCTCGTAAATGCTTATTAAACCAGATATTCTGTAAACTGTCTAACATGGCTTTTTCTCCTAAATGTGCTGGACTATGTGCTGTGTTGATGATAACCTGAACCATAGAGTCGGGGAGAAACCATGTGGTCTTTCCCTTCGTCATCCATCCTTGGTCTGTCTGGACCCCTCCTTGTTCAGTCCATTTCTTTATTTCATCTGGAGTAGCATGTGTCTGTATGTCTATGACATCTTGTGTGGGGTCCCTAACTGTCATACAATGTGTCAGTGAGGTTACATCTGTCTTTGTCGTGTCCGTTGTTTGAGTATGAGTCAGTGCTGTATGTTTCGCTGTTCGATCTGCAAAATCGTTGCCCTGAGAAATCTTGTCGGTGACTTTCGTATGTGCCTTGCACTTCATGATAGCTATAGCTGTAGGAAAATGTATTGCTTCTAACAGAGCTTGAATGAGGGGGCCATGCTGTATCTTGGCTCCGTGAGAGGTCAAGAAACCTCTTTCTTGCCAGAGGACACCGAAGTCGTGAACGACTCCAAATGCATAACGTGAATCTGTGTATATATTTACTTTCAAGTCCTTGGCTCGTGTACAGGCTTGGGTCAGAGCGATGAGCTCTGCTGCTTGGGCTGACAGGGTGTCAATGCGATGTGTTTCTATGACTTCAGTTTCAGTGGTCACTGCATATGCGGCCACTAACTCTCCTGTGCTTGTTCTTAAACATGAACCATCCACATAAAGTGTCAGGTCTGGATCGGATAATGCGACATCTGTCAAGTCTTGTCTGGGTTTCGTAACTGTGTCAACTACATCCACGCAATCATGTGGAGTAGGGTCTGTTGTGTTCGAAGGTAAAAGTGTAGCAGGATTCAGTGTATTACAACGTCTGATTTCTATGTGTGGTTGAAATAATGTCAATTCATAACCTGTCAGTCGTGCTACAGTCAAGTGTTGAGTCTGGGTTCTATTTAGGGGAACCTCTACAGAATGTGGAACTTGTACTGTCAATTGATGTCCTAATACGATGGTATCACTTTGTCGGATTGCTAGAGCTGTCGCTGCAACTGACTTTAAGCACGCAGGCAGGGCCTGAGCTACTGGATCCAATGTACTCGAAAAATAAGCACACGGTTTGTGTTTGTCTGCTTGTACCTGAGTGAGAACCGACAACGCTGTGCCATCGCGTTCTGTGACAAAAAGTGTAAAAGGTTTGCTGTAACATGGTGTCGCTAAAACTGGTGCTTGACATAAGGCTCTCTTTGATTCATCAAAAGCTTGTGTATGTTCCTGAGTCCAAGGGAGGACAGTCGAAGACGCTGCCTCCTGTGTTGTCAACTGTATAAGTGGTTTAGCTAGAAATGCATATTGTGGAATCCATTGTCTGCAATAGGAAGTGAGTCCAATAAAGGCTCGTACTTCTTTCTGTGTCTTGGGTTGCGGAAGATGTGCAATTAACTGGATTCGTTCAGGTGTCAGCTGCCTACCCCACTTGGACAGCAAGTGCCCAAGGTACACCACTTGCTGGGCACAGAATTGTAGCTTCGAAGGGGACACCTTGTGTCCCTTGTCCGCCAAGAAAAGCAAAACTGTCAGTGATGCTTGTTCACATTCTGGTTCGGTACGGGCGGTGATCAATAGATCATCGACGTATTGGAGTAGGGCAGTGTTGGCAGGCATGTGAATACTGTCAAGTTGTCGTTTTAATGCTAGGCTGTAGATGCTGGGGCTTTCTGTAAATCCTTGAGGTGCGCGTGCAAATTTGGAGCTTCGGCCATTTAAACAGAACCCGAAAAGATATTGGCTTTCCGGATCAATGGGGACACTAAAGAAGGCGTTCTTGAGGTCAATTACAGTAAAGAACGTCGCCTCAGAATCAATAGCAGTCAATAGGGATGAAATGTCTGGGACCACAGGATACTGTGGTATAATACATTTATTCAATTCTCGTAAATCGATGACTAATCGATAAACAGGAGGTGCATTTGGATCTGTACGTTTAAGAATTGGAATGATAGGGGAATTACAAACATTGGAGTCGGTTTCTACAACCACTCCTTGTGCAATGAGCTCGTCAATGATTTTCAGTAAAGCTACTACAGCATCTGGCGGTAACTTGTATTGTCGAATACGAGGTAGTACTACTCCTGGCTTGAGTGTGACACGATATGGAGTAATGTGCATACAACCTACATCAGTGGGGCCTTGTGCCCATGAATGTGCAGGAACATTCTGTAACCTAGGGTCAAAATCTCTCAATACATAATGTCCCTTGAAGTCACGAGGGAACAACCTTACTCCTTCCGGAGAACAACAAATTACAGCTCCTAGAGCTTTCAGGGTATTTATACCAAGCAAGTTTTCTGGACATGATTTCGTGAGCAATAAGTCTGTAGTACGAGATAATGAACCAACTGCTAGGGGGACAGGTTTCGATACTTCATTGACTATAGGCTTTCCTGAAAATCCAAGGGAAACATTCTGTGAGCCTGAGAGGGGTGCCCCTGGAACCTCGTCATGACTGATGGTCGTCCTGCTTGCCCCTGTGTCAATCAAAAATTTTCTATCTTTCCCTAATACCTGACTGTGTACATAAGGGCCTTCTTGATCTACAGGAACTTCGATAAGGGGCAAGCCAACCTCCCTCTCTAGGCTGTTTCATGTGTATTGCTGATAATCGGGATAGTCAGATTATGCATACTGGTACATCTGCTGTGTAACATGTTGTGTTGCGGCAATGGGTTGGGGCTGTGGTACTGCTACGGTCTGTTGTGGAACCTGTATAGGCTGAACATTCTGTGGAACGTGTTGTTGGACCTGGTCCTGTCTAGGAGGACGCGGTCTCTCTTTAGTTTTACCTGTGGCTATGTTGTGTTTCAGAACTGCACAATCGTTTATATAGTGACCTGGCTGTTTACAATAGTTGCATATCCCTTTAACAGGAGCTGCTGAATTTGAATTATTGGATTGTGTCGTACCCCTTTTATGACCATCAGCTGGAACCGACTGAGCAACTAGTACTTTCATTTTCGTGTCTTTCATACGTCTCTGTTCGTGATCATGTTCTTCCCTAATTCTATTCTGGTGGTACTGTAACATTTGTAACATTTGGGAAGGCGTATTAGCTTGCCATGTGCTCTCGACCTTCAGTACACGGTTCTTAACCTGGGGCAGGGAGTTCTCGACTAACTTTGACACAAAAAGGTGTGGGTATGACTCGCTACTTGTTTTCAGGCCACTATTAATAATAAAACATTTCTCGAATCGGGAATAAAAATCACTAGTGTCTTCGTCGTGTTTCTGTTTGCAGGCTGAGATTGCATCCCAATCCTCCTTTTTAGTTGCCAATAATCTTGGCAAGACCTGTACTAAAAATCCTGGTAATGCTTTAGTTTTCTCCCCAAGACCTAAACCTGGGGTTCGGCCAGTTTCTTCAGTTTCTAATTCAGCCCAATTAATCTTTTTGTCTCCCACCTCCCATTCTTTTTCCTTGAGTTTCTCGTAAATACCGGCAGGCAATAACACTTTCAGTATCTTCATAATGTCGGGATAGGTATAGTCTCCCATTAGTAACATGTCTTTTATTTCACGGTGGAAACCTGCAGGGTCTTTATCATGACTGGGCACTATTTTCTTCATTTCTAACAATTCCATTTTAGTTATAGGCGTGTATACAAACACGCGTTCAAGGGTATCGTCGGCTTTCCTGACTGGATGTACTTCTCGTAAAGGATTCTGTTTGTCTAGGTGATATGGTTGCCTGACTGGGGGTGGAATGGAAACAAGATGTGGAGTTAAGAACGTTCTATACTTGTGACGTTGTTCTAGAATCATTTCAATTAGATCGGTACCTAGACCTTTCCATCTTCTCATGAGTAAGTCCTGCAATAAATTATATAATGGACCTGGGTCGGATGCTTCGCTTTCATACTGTATAATGAGGTGTTGGGTCATGTATATACCAGCTAGTCGCTGTTCTTCTGGAGTAAGACTTAAAAATGTTTGCACTACTGAATCATCTTTATATATGCTATCATCCCCGGCCCACTGTACCGCAGACCGGGCTAGTTCCTGATCACGCAAGGTATTGAGTTCGTGATAACCTACTCTTTCTTTCAGTACTTTATCAGTAATCTGGAATATATGTTCAAGGGAACATCGCTCTGGTATCGGACAAAGGTAACGTTTCTTGTTTTCCAAACGAATGGGTCTGTCGAAGGGCCTATCAAGAGGGTA
The DNA here is from genome assembly GCF_964263255.1 of Lissotriton vulgaris. Lineage (NCBI taxonomy): Eukaryota > Metazoa > Chordata > Amphibia > Caudata > Salamandridae > Lissotriton > Lissotriton vulgaris. Next base: position 1,736,596,468 of record NC_141685.1, read on the forward strand.
CTGTTTATGTAGTTTCTCTCTACCTACATATGCCATCATGTCTCCCCCCGCTTGTTGCGAGGTTTCTGTTGCGTTCTCTGGTACTTCCTCATCTGAGGTCTCTTTATCGTCTGACCCAGAATGCCTTTCAGATTCTCGACGGGCATGTATTACTATTATTTCTTTACGGATCTTTCTAACCATAGCATGTATACTCCTCTCTCTATCATGTTTACCCTCGGCAATATTCTGACTCCATCTTGACAATCGTTCCATCTCTTCTTGGGGAAAACTAGGCTGATCTTGTTCCCTTATCAGACAATTAACCAAAAATCGCATTATTAAACCTTGTGTCTCGACTTTCTGACGTGACATGGCCTCACCAACACACTCGGGTCTTTCTCCTGTTCTAATAAAATGATATATATTGTCTAGATGGTCTGGCATTTCTGGTAATAACACCAAGTAATCTGTAACACGTCTTAAACGTAGGGATGCTAACATCATGGGTCCTGTTTTACCGGGCACTGTATCATAATCTGCAATCTGTGAGCTGTTCTCTAAGCTTTTCGGCTGGGGCTGCTTTAGGCGTACGCTGCATTGCTAATTCTCTCATTGTCATTCGTTGTACCTGTGGCGGGGTGCGATAACCTCCTGTAGCACCTCCTGAGGCGGAGGCTTGAGCATAACCTGGCTGTAGGGTCGGTATCTGTAACGGAGTTGGAACCTGAGCAGCGCCAGCCCCAAAGGGATTAAGCGGATGAATACCAGGGGGAACAATAGGGGAAGTGACAACAGGTGCAGGAAGTGGTGCAGGAGGGGTCTGCTGTTGCGGACCTGGGGGCAGACGATCAACAGGGGGTACAGGTACTGGTGGTACGGTTACATTGGTATATGCGGGAGCTACGTCGTCTAAATAGGAAGAAAGAAAAATATCTGCTGCTGTTTTGTGACGTAATTTAGTCGGAACCAATGGAGGGGGCAGATCTTTCGGTATTTCCGGGGTCGCCTTGGGCAGGCCCTCGGCCAGGACTGGATACAATCCTGTCATAATGGCATTACTCTGTCTTTCGTGTTGTTCTATTCTGACTCTCTGTCCTTCTTCTAGTAGTTCTTTTTCTTTAGCTTTTTCGGAATCTTCTCTGCTTTTCTCTACTTTTCTGAGCGCCTTCTCTGTCCGTCTATGTGATTCTTTACGCCATAATTCAATGGCATCTTTCTGTGATTGTCTGGCTTTCTTTTTCCATAACGCTTCCTCTACTCTCATGATGCACTCGGCATCCCATGTCCCTGTAACGGGCCATCTCTGATTCTCTGCTAAGTCTTTCGTATAATCCACCCACAAGTCTAGATATAATATGGCATCTAAGCCGTGCTTGTGGTACATAAAATGTCCGGGAGTGTCCCTGGGTGGGATGGGAACTGCTTCTTCGAGTATCCCTTTCCTAGTTCCTATCTGTCGCAATTTTGAAAACAAAGGCATAACTAGCTCGGTCTAGACACAATAAACACAGTAAGAAAATGCAAACAATCACTCATACCACGACATCAAAACACATTGAAACATTTCAAAACGAACAAAAATAACTGGATATCTGGATACTAGATGCACTGCTAAACAGTACAGATACACTGCTAAAACAGTGCAGACCGGATTTGTGTACCCAAACCCGTCTTGACCGGACACAAGTTAATGCACCCGTCTTGATGCGTCCCCAGCAACGGTACTCACCGGGAAGCACGGAACAGAAGGCCTCGGAAACTCGACTGGACTGGACCGCTACGACGTCACTGCTGCTGCTGCGCACTGCGCCTCGACACTACTGGTGGGCCTCTCGATACCTCGGACACTGCTCTCTCGGCTGGGCTCTGGTCGGGATCCTCCGCACTCCTCACCGCCTCGTCTGGATGTCGACCGCAGTCTCCGTCACCTCCGTAGGCCTGAGGGAGATACAGGAAAACCTGCAGATGCGCATGGGGTCCGTCACAGCTGTAGTCGGGGCCAAAGCCTGCGACGCATCACCGGCGCGTGGGGTGGGGTCCCTGTTCGGGCGCCAAATTATGTGGTAAATATTTTACCGTATACGAGTTTGCCAGATAATTTCGGAAAGTTAAAGAAAATAGCTCAATCAAATGAGAGGCAGAGTCCGTGGTGTCTGAGTCATAAGGGCTTTAATCATAGAAAATGACTCGAGTCATGGAGATCTATTCCATCAATACAAGGGTTCGGTATGCTATAATGGCAGGGAAGATGTCAGGAAAGATGTCAACGAATTATTCACAGTACATGACATATATAGTAGAATGACACAATAGCATTGAATACAGTAGGCGTGACAAGTGAAATGTATATGATAAGAACACATGTGCGTAGCAAAAAGGCGTGAACAAGGGTGTGCACATAGGCGTGTACTAGAAACGTCACAGAAAAGTGTCACAAGTGGGTGGATGCTTAGGGAATTCTTGCAGAGTCAGCTGAAACCTGTGGCCTGGATGCGTGCGCAGCTAATATGACGTGTGATTGACGTGCAACGGGAGGAAGCTAAGGGTCTGACATTTAGCACTAGTAGAAGAGACAGAAGTCTGGCATGTCAGATCGACCTGTCCCTATAACATATCTGATATCTAGTATTTGGAGGATGTTTAATCTAGAATAAAAGGTCACTTGGGCAGAGGCTACTCTATACTGAATGTTAGTGCGTGTATAGGTCTCTGCGTGTCTACGTGCGGGGCCATGGGCCTATTCTGGTAACGGGAACTGTAAATTACTTGCACGGAGACAGGGAGACTTGCTCTTTGCTCTGCAGCCGGGGATATGTTTACCTAAATCACTAGACAGGAATGTGTTTTCGAGGAGCTGAGCAGGCTACGCTGATAACTTGAAGGTGAAATACTGTTTTTGGCAGGCAGGCCAGGCCAGGCCGGGCACCGCTCGGCAGGAAGTAAGGCAGAGGTCAGGGATGCATCTCCATGCTGCAGCTTTCAGAGGCAGAGGCAGACATGGCTTGAAGACAGAAAATCAGGGCCTAGCTCGGCAGAGCCAGGAAAAACGTGAAAGTACACCATATAAAGACGGTGGTACGGCATACTTAGGAACTGAATTATCCATCCATTCATGGTGGATCTGATAGAGGACATGTTAACGGTGGACGCAAATGTATTTGCGTCTCCAGATTCGGTGGTGGAGGGAAATTACATGTACTTGAAACTCGTACATGGAGCCGTTGGGGTACACGTTAGGGGACACAATTGACCATAAAAATTTCGATTACCTCAGTATCTTCAGGCAGGAACCGCCTCTCCTCCTCCTCTTCTTCATCTCCACCACTGTGGTGTTGTGGTGGTCCTTGTGGTGGTGGTGGTGGTGGTGGTGGTTGAGATGCTCCTGCTGCTGCTGCTACTGTAGTCATTTCTCAGTACAAATAGGTACAAATAGGTCTGCAAACAGGTCTTCCTCACTCAAAGTACAAAGTGAGAATGAGGAAAAAAGGTGGGGGCTTTCATCATTTGGAAAACAAAACTGTCCTGAACCAATGAAAAGTGTTATTTTCAGGTCACATGACCAGGGCTTTCATCATTTGGAAAACAAAACTGTCCTGAACCAATGAAAAGTGTTATTTTAGGTCACATGACCCGACGCGCTTACGCTACGCGCCCCGGGGCGCTTACGTAGCGCGATCGTGCCGCTCATAGTGTGCATACCGTGTGCGAGTCGCCTCCCCTTGCAAAACATGTGGCCAAATAAAAAGATATGAAGCAGGTTGTTGTCGTTCACTGCGTAGTCCTTTATTAAATCTTAAAGCAGTGTAATTAATCCTTTATTCATTTTAATTAATAAGGTACTTGACCATTTTCTTCCAGGCAAAGGTATACACAATATTATTTACAATCCAATCATGGCCATACCTCTTCGTCATGGCCCCCTGTGCTTGTTGTGCACGCAGGCCCCAACTCGCACTGTTTCAGTTGTAACTCTGCGTGCTAGTCCTCCTCCCAGAGAGAGTCACTACCACCGGGGACTGCTTCCGCCTTGGCCGCACTGTACCGGGGTATACCCCTTTCAATGTTCTTAACATACACACCAGCATCTTGGGTAGGGCAGGAGAGTCTAGGACCACCATCAGGTCAGTCCCCACTCCCGTGAGCCCAGAGCCCCACAATGAATGCTTGCCCTGTCCAAGGTCAGCCAGTCCAGGTCAAAAAGGATGTCCACACCCTTTTCTTGCCTGGGACCCCGCCACAGGGCGAGTAGCTTACTGGCGGTCTCGCCCTCCCCCGACCTATATCATGCTTAACTGCTGGGTTGCCACCTCTACAGCACTCACCTGGCCGGGTATGACCAGGAAAACCGTGCTGCCCGCGGGTCAGCCCCCGCTCTTACCAACCCCCAGCTATTTACCAGCTGACGGCAACTACTAGACCCCAACCGGCCCGCCTAGGAGCCACTTAAACACCATCCGTCATGATGCTTTTGCTGTGGCTAAACCCCAGGCAGCTCCCATCCTAACGGGAAACTCCTGGGTAACACAGGTAGGGCTGACAAGACTGCGACCCCAGCCAGTCTGTCCTCGACTCCTCCACTGGACCCCCCCTGGTGCCCTCAATCATGCCTCCATTTTGGTATCGGATAGCCCACCTATGGCTCACCGCCTATGCACCATGCTCAACCTGGCCGAACTGTGCAGTGGCCTCTCCATCCCCCAAACAGGATGAGCTGTCTGGCTAGAGCATCGCCCCTCCCTAAGCTCTCAATGAGCCTCAAAACCTGGGAACCTTCCTGCTTCATGATCCTCCCAGGATACAGGGTGTCTGACCACCCAATGATAATGCAATGCAGAGTGTCTGATAAATCCCACCTTTACGGTGAGGCCCGTGAATTATATCTCGCTATTGCCTTTCCCACAACTACTGCTGAGGGACAAAACCCTCTGTGGGACCAAAAGGGGGGGGCGATCCAACCATATCCATATGGGACCCGGTGGTATGATCAATTCCCTTGTTAGCTTCTTGATTAGTGGTTTCCCCCAGCTACCGAGCTGCTGGCCGCTCTGTTGTACTTGTAACGCCGATTTCGTAACAAGACTAGCCCCTGATGTGAGAATGGTAGGCTGTATGGTATACAGACATAATATCGACAACAAAAATATCGAGGTAGTTAAAAATCGAGTTTAAAATATCGAGTAGACAGAATATCGATAAGACAAAATATAGACTACAAAAATATCGAATAGAAGGACAATAATATCGAATCAAAAATATAGAATGGACAGAATATCGAATGGACAGAATATAGACAACAGAAATATTGAGGGACAGAATATAGACAACAAAAATATCGAGGGACAGAATATAGACAACGAAAATATCGAATTTTAGGTAAGTAACTAAGTCAATTTATGGTATTTAATTTTTGCGCAGTATAATTCTGGAGCTGGTTGTGGGTTTATAGGGGAATAGGGTGGGAAGTAATTTAATTATAATTATTTAAATATTTTAATTTATTGGTATTTATGTACAAATAATTGTTTATTAATTATTAATTGACAATTAATTAAAATATAATTGGTAATTAATTTTTATTAATTGATTAATTGATAATTATGTGAATTTTATTTATTTATTTTCTGGAGTGGGTTGTGGGTTTATAGGGGAATAGGGTGGGAGGTCATTTAATTATAAATAATTGAATAATTTTGTTTGTATTGGTATTTATTTAGATTTAATTGTAATTTAATTTGTAATTGGTAATTATTTAATTTTAATCAGTAATTAATTTATATTATTTGATAATTATGTTAATTTTATGTATTTAATTTTTTTAGTGGGTTGTGGTTTTATAGGGAAATTGGGTGGGAAGTCATTTCATTGTAATTAATTAAATTTCTAAATATATAAATTGGTATTTAATTTGAATTAATTGTTAATTATTTTTAAATGTTCTAATAATTTATTTTTACCCTCCCACTATCCAACGCTTTCCCTACTGTTGCACTCTCTGGAGTTGGAATAGTAATTTTTACCCCTACGCTATCCAACGCTTTCCCTACTGTTGCACGCCCTGGAGTGGGAATAGTAATTTTGACCCCTACGCTATCCAACGTTTTCCCTACTGTTGCACTCTCTGGAGTGGGAATAGTAATTTTTACCCCTACGCTATCCAACGCTTTCTCTACTGTTGCACTCTCTGGAGTGGGAATAGTAATTTTTAACCTCCCACTATGCAACGCTTTCCCTACTGTTGCACTCTTTGGAGTGGGAATAGTAATTTTTACCCCTACGCTATCCAACGCTTTCCCTACTGTTGCACTCTCTGGAGTTGGAATAGTAATTTTTACCCCTACGCTATCCAACACTTTCCCTACTGTTGTACTCACTGGAGTGGGAATAGTAATTTTTACCCCTACGCTATCCAACATTTTCCCTACTGTTGCACTCTCTGGAGTGGGAATAGTATTTTTTACCCCTACGCTATCCAACGCTTTCCCTACTGTTGCACTCTCTGGAGTGGGAATAGTAATTTTTACCCTCCCACTATCCAACGCTTTCCCTACTGTTGCACTCTCTGGAGTGGGAATAGTAATTTTTACCCCTTCGCTATCCAACGCTTTCCCTACTGTTGCGCTCTCTGGAGTAGGAATAGTAATTTTTACCCTCCCACTATCCAACGCTTTCCCTACTGTTGCACTCTCTGGAGTTGGAATAGTAATTTTTACCCCTACGCTATCCAACACTTTCCCTACTGTTGTACTCACTGGAGTGGGAATAGTAATTTTTACCCCTACGCTATCCAACGTTTTCCCTACTGTTGCACTCTCTGGAGTGGAAATAGTAATTTTTACCCTCCCACTATCCAATGCTTTCCCTACTGTTGCACTCTCTGGAGTGGGAATAGTAATATTTACCCCTACGCTATCCAACGCTTTCCCTACTGTTGCGCTCTCTGGAGTGGGAATAGTAATTTTTAACCTCCCAATATCCAACGCTTTTCCTACTGTTGCACTCTCTGAAGTTGGAATAGTAAGTTTTTACCCCTACGCTATCCAACGCTTTCCCTACTGTTGCACTCTCTGGAGTGGGAATAGTAATTTTTATGCCTACGGTATCTAACGCTTTCCCTACTGTTGCACTCACTGGAGGAGGAATAGTAATTTTTACCCCTACGCTATCCAAAGCTTTCCCTACTGTTGCACTCTTTGGAGTGGGAATAGTATTTTTTACTCCTACGCTATCCAACGTTTTCCCTACTGTTGCGCTCTTTGGAGTTGGAATAGTAATTTTTACCTATACGCTATCCAATGTTTTCCCTACTGTTGCACTCACTGGAGTGGTTATATTAAATTTAACCCTCTCTCTATCCTACGGTAAAAATATTGTATATGTTTTGTTAATATTATGTGTATATATATATATATATATATATAAATATATGTATACATTTTTTTTGTATTTTAAAGTTACATTAATTATGTAATAATTTTATATTTATTTAATTATTTTAAGTATGTTTAAATAATTATATTTATTATTATATTACTTTTAAATTAATTTTAAGACATTTAAAAAATGTTATATTTTGACAGTCTATATCTTTTTACAATCGATATTTTGGAGTCGATATTTTTGTACTTACCTGTTTGTAGATAGGCAGTCGATATTCTGGCATTCTATATTTTTACCTCGATATTGTGGTAGGTCGAAATTTTGTCTGTCGATATTATGTCAGTGATCTGGCTGTATCTCCCACCTCCACCACAGCCCACTATTGAGTGACAGTACCACTTGTGCAAACAACCGCATGTACCTCCTTGTTCTTGCGTTGAATGCTCGATGCCAGCCTGGGGCCTTTCTAAAGCCTCTGATTTGCTCTCCCTGTGGTGTTCTTATTACGGATAGGGCTATAGGTCCTTCTTCTACCTCCTAAGACTAATATTCACTGATAAACTCAACCACCTCTTCCTACCACATGGATCCTATAATAGAATGAAGGCATTGCCCCCCCCAAACTTGTTAGATTATTGTGAACCAACTGGGGACTGTCCTCTTCAACCACTAAGCACCTTACACAAATGCAGGACTGTACAACCATTTCCACTTGCACCTGTTCTTAAAGAGTCGGCCGGCCGTGCCCAGGCTGCGTAAAATATGCTTTCCCTGCAAGCCTGCTTAGCAACCCTGCCACATCATTTGATCTATCCCTATCCATTAGGATAACCAGCTATGTGACTGACCCGGTCCTACGATGCAGCCCTGCATCTTGTACCTGCTCCATAGACTTCACCACATCCAACAAGGACCCGTAGGACCCAGGGGATAACCCTTGCCTCATTTCTGTTCGCACTCCAAGCCACCCTGCACCATGGTTCGCCAACAAAACAGGAACCATGTGAAATAGTGACTGCTGCCTTAGCCACATTTACAAGACTAGCAGAATTTATTCATATTGCCAATGGATAGCAAATTTGGACCGATGCATCCTAGATTTTCAATGACCATCCCAGGACCTGTTATTGCCATTCCACCCGGCCCTGCCAACATTATGTCTCTGCACTCGGTTGGTTTTACTAGCTCCCGTACTTACCCCTGGAAAAAATGGCAGCCATCGCCCCTGGCAGAAGGGTGTGCTCCCTCGCACCCTAGCTCTACACTACCAACTGCAGATCTGTATACATCCCAGCCGGCATCCCATACTAGAGCATTTGGGCCAAAACTTGCCTTGCATGAGCTCCCGACTTTGGCGGACCATCTAGCTATTTGAACTTCCCACCATGATAGTGCCACGCGTGATCTTTGGGGCAATAGCTGCACTGCCCGAATTTGTATCATGACCTTGGGCCCTATGGTCTTCCCTCACTCTCTCGTACTCGAATATCGTCGGCCTATACCATGCTCCCCATCCGATCTACCTACAGATCTATCCGGCCACGCCCATATAAGTTAACAGTAGAAAAAATGCCCCCAGAAGTCCGATTATCTTCCTAAACTCTGTTAATTCCTTCCAGCAGTAATCCAGGAAACCATGTTCTGGAACCTACGTGGTGCCCTTATCAGTCCCTGATTAAGGGCTCCCTGCTTGGCAGGTAGTTGACCCGCTACTGCATGGGAGTTCCGAACCAACTGTACCACCGATTACCCGACCTTGGGGAGAATCCTCTGGATCAAAAGGAAACTAAAGAGCTAGGTTATGGCTTCCAATAATATAGTCCTCCCTGATTACCCGCGCCTCGCGCCTCTTGTACCATCCTAGCATGAGTCGATTACCAGCTGTGCCAAATTGATGGCCGAACATGGAAAATTACCGCTAGGGCTCTGGAAGGGAGGCCCGCCAGATCTAGCACCCATATCTGAAATTAGGGGCCCCCGCTATTTGCCTGGGTGCCTGCGCCAATCTCCATTATAAGCTAGTGTGGCCAAGGGGCCCTACAGACAAACCAGTGCTGGAATCGGAGTTCACCCGTAGGCTCTCCCCCCTGTCCGTGATAAAGCGGGCCACAATTCGGGCTTTGGAAGTCTACGATAGGCGGGGGATGCCAACCCTACGTGAAGGTTGCTGGTCTTCCGCATAGACCCCCTACTCCTAAGGCAAATAGGAAATCTCAGCTGCAGGAGAACCTATCCCATCTTCCCAACACCCGTCCTCACGACTTCCCACTGCGACGTCCGTCGCGTGTATGTACCCGCCGAGCTAAGGCTTTATCGCCATCCCCCAATCCACATGCTGCTATGTGATGTAGCCATGGAATGCCTTACTGAATACCAGGGCCTGATAAGCACCTTCAGCCAAGTTTCCCCAAACAGCTTGTGTGACATCTGAAAAAGCTAGCCATGCTTGTCATCACTTCGACATACCCATTCTGCAAGTTCAGGTACATCATCCTTAAATCACACTGGCAGCCTGTAGCGCGCTGGGCCTCCCCGTCCTTGCAGTGATAGAAGCCAAAACACAGAAAGGAAATAGGTTATTCGCTGCCCACTCCTCTTACCGTGCCTAACCAAAGAACATACCACCCTAGTTGTTACCACTCGCAACCATATCCCCTTAAATACTGCACCACGGCTACTAGTTGCTGGCTTACAATGAAAACAGGACCCTTCTTAGAACCTTGCGGCTGGGCCCCAGAGGTTGCCCTTCTTGCCTGAATTTAGACCAAACCCCTCAAGAGTCAACGCTGTAAATGCGCCCGCCTTGCCCCGGGCACCCCCAGCCGCGGGCATCCCCCCTACCGTGCGTCAATGCTGACGGGAGACTCTCAACATTCTTTACCCTGAGCTAACTCTGTCTTGTGTCGCGCTCAGGAGGACCCCCTTGCACCTACCTACATGGGAATTTATGCAAATTTCAGGGAGTCCGTCGACTGCTGGCATTAGCAGATGCTAATGTACCCCAACTGTGACTTAGCTATAGGGGTGCTACCCCAGTCCGAACTTCCTATTAAACATTGCCATATCAGAGTATACTCGTGCCTGCCTGTCTGCCCCGGCCATGTGATCGGGCCACCATGCGCCCTCAAACGGAATATACCTCGTGTGTGTCTGCATAGGCCATGTGATCCGAGCCCCCCCCCCATTTGACTAGCAGCTATGCTCCCATGGTCAGTGCAGAGCGCCTTGATGAGGCGCAGAGGCACCGCCATATCTAGCCAGAATGACTGAATATACATTTTGCGCGTCTGTGCAGGCCATGTGTTCCAGCACCCGGGTCATATATCAGCCATGCTCCTCTTGATACTTGCACACATGTCACTTTTCCTCCTGCAATGTACCGTTTGCTACCTCTTGTAGTTTGTTTGCTCACAAGTGTCACTTTTGCCTCATGTAACTTAACGTTTGCTTTGTAATTTGTTCACCTGTAATTTCTCTTCATGAAATGAAATGAAATGAAAAAGAATTTCTAAAGCGCATGGCTGCCCTTGAGCGTCCCAGCGTCCCAGTGCATCATTACTGTTCCTATTGTGAAGCGCTCTGACACCTTTAGGTAAAGCCTGCGCTATATAACAAACGCATAAAATAAATAAGTAAATAAATACTTCAGGCATGTCTGGCGGGCCAGGTGATCCGCCCACCCTGTTATCTATCCGCCATTCGCCCACGGTCGCTGCAGAGCATGGAGGCACTGGTGCGTACTTAAGGCACGGGAGGAAGCCCCGACCTGAATGAAATACCAACCCAGGTTCTAAATTCCAGAGCTGGCACCTCCGTCTTTCGTGCCACCTTCAGCCCCCGGTAATAACCGGGCTAAGCAGTCTCGGACTGCCAGAGATAATTGAATACCATCAAAAAACATTAGCGGAAGCAAGGACATGTATAATAGATTTTGTAACTCATAGTGCCAATATCGGCCCATACCCCGGACGGCTCCTCCTCCAACTTTCCCAAATAACAGACACCACACAATGATTTGTTGGTGAAAGTTGTTGCAGCTTTATTTGCACATACATTATGCCAACATGTTGGGTTATCTTACGGGGGATCCAAGAGCAGGCCGCCTCTCGCGACCCGCCGACCTGATGAGCCAAAACCCCCAGGGGTGTTAACCGCGGGGCGGTGTCAGTTTCAGGGGAAGGTCTAACCCCTCCCCTCGGCGGACCTCTATTCCGCCCCCTACTCACACCCTCCCCCTCGGGGGCGGAGAGTTGGCAACCCCCGGTTGCTCAGGTCTACAACTGCCCGAAGGACTAACGGGCGCCGTCACTCCTCCAGGATCCATTCGAGCGTGGATCTCCCTGGGGATGAATCTGCTCTCGCACCCACCGGTGCTCCTGTAGAGTGTACCCCTCTGTACCTTCCTGCATCGGATCGCCCTGTAACTCTGCCTGCAACACAAAAGACAGTAATATTAATAGCAAAAACCCCCCACTTACTCCCCAAAAGCAGGGTAAGCGGATGGGAGGGAAAAACAGCAACGGGCAGTCACCCGCTCAGGGTCCGGGCAGGGGAGGGCGAGGGTCAGCGCGAGCAGCGGCCAGGAACAAAGAGGGCGCTTGACCCTCCCCCTAGGTTATATAGCCTCCTCGGACCCCTCCCCAAACGGGAAGTGACATCACTGGGGGACCATTCGGTCCCCCCAAACACTAGACCGTTCAAGGTCTGTGCCATCCTCTGGCACTAAGGATGGCCACCCTCGTAGGTGGCCACCTTTGGTGGCCCGGGGCAGCCGGCCAATATCACTACTGGTTCCTTATCTGCCACTTAAATAGATTATTGTCAAATACACTACTGTCGGCTTCTTCCCCACAAGATCTTCCGGTTTGAGAGATCTCTTAACTTCTGGGGTCAATTTGAAGGCAATTGCTGCTAGCAGGGGCTTGCTGGCAGATCACATGCTGCTATAACATCGTAGGTGGCCCGAGCAAATAGATTTCACAGGATAGATGGTATGGAGAGCGAGAATGCATTTAACGTCTGAAATGTAATATCATGCAATATTGCCAGATAAGTCTTGGTCCTAACTAATTATACTACTTCATGCGTCAAATATAGTTGCGTGGTGGTTGAATCCCCCTTTTCGCGCCCGTGGCTAAAACGTGCTCTGATTCGCCCTGGATATCAGAATGTGAATCTCACGTGCTTCTGCCCATGGCCATAGTATCTCAGCCCCACAACCTCCTGATTGGTGCAGAGCAGGAAATGTAACCATAAATAAAAAGGGGGGGCGGAGCTAGCCGCGTTCATGGCGGACGCATAAGAGCGGAGCTCCGTGCTAGCGCTGCCAATTATCCGTAATATATCCTTTTACAGCGGCGAACATTGTGTAATTCCAGCGGGGGCTAACTCCCCTACCCCCAGCGGACCTCCGACATGACTCTGAATGAGGTGCGTGCACGGGAACCCCCTGCAGCACCACCGACCGGAGAGCTACGGACCAGGCCAAGATCCCCGCTCTATCCTGGGACGCGAAGCCGGGTTGCGTCACCCGACGTGCGGCCGCCTGGTGGGGGCGCCCCGACGCTGAGCGGGCCCCGTGATCGGCAGCTCCCGCGGCCCCTCCTGCATGCTGCAACCACAATGTGGGGCCCCTGAAGAGCTGGCTGACCACCCCGAAGCGCTCAGAGGAATCGAGAGTGTGGCGAAGTTGCAGGGAAGTCACCAATCGTGCACACGTGGCGCCGGCGGAGCCCTGCGCTATCACGAGCGCCTCTGCACTCTGCCGGTAAGAACTCCCTGGCCACCCGACCTTGCGGAGAGAGACTTGGGGAGAGAAAGGCGGCTCTGGGACGGAGGGCTCACACCACGAGGGCTGCACGCTGAGAAGGTCCGGGGGCGTCCTAGAACCGACGTACCTTGTGTGGGAGATAACGGCGGGCGCCCATCTTGGCCTGTGGGCCTCACTGAGCGCGCCAGGCCGTACGCAACAGGTGACCAGGCCAACGGACCCCCGGTACCGGCCTACGGACGGGGAGGGATCCCGCATTGCTCATTTGGGGGACCATCGACAATTTAAGCCTGTGGACACTGGCCTCCCCAGTCGCTGCAACGATGGGCAAGGGCGACAGGACGCAGACGAAACTCACGTTTGATCAGAGGAAGCAGAAGGCGCCAGAGCCTCCGGCTGCCCAGTCCCCGGGAGCTGCTGCTGACCCGAGTGCCGCACTGTGTGCAGAAATAAAAGGTATGCTTAACACGATGGAGAAAGGCCTGCAGGAAAGCATGTCAGCCATTGGCACCAAGATTGACGCCCTGGCGTACCGGATGGACAGGATGACGGAGAGAGTGGACAAGCATGCGGAGAGGCTGGACATGGCGGAGCGCAGGTTGACGGAGGCGGAGGAGGCACAGACAGAATGGGACTCTGACCGCAAGCAATTTGGGAGGCTGCTTCAGGTGATACAGGAGAAATCGGAAGACTTGGAAGCACGCTCCAGGCGGTCTAACATCCGCGTCACGGGTGTGGCGGAGTCGACCCAAACGGGTAAAATGGAACTATTTGTCGAGAAACTTCTTAAGGCTTTATTGGGGGACGACACCTTTTCCCCCATGTTCATAGTGGAGCGAGCCCACCGCACCCTGGGACCAAGGCCTCCTCCGGGCACGAATCCTAGGCCGATAATAGCGAAAATCCTCAACTACACGGACAGGGACGCTGCCCTCCGTGCCGCTCGAGAGAAGGGGAAATTGCAGTACGAAGGAATGAACATTTCATTATACCCTGATTTCACCTCCAAGGTACAGGAGGAGAGGCGGCGATTCGTCCCCTACAAGCAGCAACTCAGAGACCTGGGCTTGGACTACGCCATGTTGTACCCGGCGCGGCTGCGCATCAACAGGCAAGGCCACTCGCACTTTTTCACCGATCCCAGAGAACTGCAAAAATCGTTGAAGCAATGGATCAAGGAGAACCGAGGGGACCCGACGGCGCCCGCGGAGGAGCACACTGGCGAAGGGGACCTGGATGAGCAGGACTGATGAGAGGGGGGGGCACGGTGGCAATTTCCGGAGACTCTGCTAGTCCGGCCAATGTGACAATCCCCATCTGTCGGACCGGGAAGAGCCCACTCGGGGCGCGCCATTGACGTGGGCGGACTACTGTATCTGAGATTGTGGGTGAGATCTGCACAGGCTACATTGGTTCCAATGGGGGGCGGCGCTCACCATGCTACTGTTAGACTAAGCCGGGGTGGTCTCGGGGGGGCCCGACACATGGAAGGAACAAAGAGATCGGGGGGGGGGGAAGGCCCGTAAATGCTGGTATGATACTGCACTCTCTACTCAATGCCGCACTAGTGTTTGGGGGCGCTGGCGAAGGGGCGGCTTATTGACATTGCACGGGAGGCACGACCGGACTGTGGTCGATAAGGACATTGAGTAGGCTACCTCTGCCCTGGTGCTTATAGTGCTTGCGGCTCTTATTGAGCCTGATTGGGGAAGTTTTGAATGGGATTGAAGGCGGGTGGGAGGGAGGGATGCAGGGAACTCGGTCACACCAGGTTGGGGTTGGTTGGCTGTGGGCGGTGGGGGGAGTTGGGAGTTCTGGGTTCAGGGATGTTCGGGGGGGGGGGTCCAAACTGTGCTCTGAAATGTTGTATGCCATAGAGAGCGTAGGCGGCTGCTACGTACAGAGGGGGGTGGTGATTGTAAGGGCTTTGACACTGATGTGCTCTTTCAAGGATAATGGCTGATGCACCACATGATGATTTGCTGAGTGATACAGAGACCCTCAAGGCCGTCACGTGGAACGTGAGGGGGTTAAATGACTATCGAAAACTCTGCAAGGTGCTGCAGTACCTACTCAGGCACCACATAGACCTGGCACTACTGCAGGAGACTCACTTGCCCAACACCAGTAAGATGCTCACACACAGGGGGCTTCAGGGAAACTCCACTTACGCAGGCTTCACCACACACGCGAGGGGGGTACTCACATGGGTCAACCCGAAATCCAAGTTATCCCTCACACTACTGAAGGCGGACCCGGAAGGGAGGTTTGCGTTGAGCAGGTGCGTAGGCAACGGCCACAACATACTAGTTATGAACGTCTATGGCCCGAACTATGACTCCCCTGACTTCTACGCGGCAGTGGCGGACCACTGTGCTGAGTGCCCCACAGATAGAATGCTTTGGGGGGGTGACTTCAACTTCACATTTAGCGCAGAGCTAGATAGGTCGGCGGGCCCCCCTCGGCGCCCGGCGGCGGCCGCGCAACAGATGCAAGCTGAAATGGTGCGACTAGGCCTGGTAGATGTTTGGAGAGATAGGCACAGTGACAAGGGGGGATACACACACTACTCCGCGTTTCATAACATCCATACCAGGATAGATTACTGGCTGTCCACGCATACACTGCTCCCCATGATCAGGGGCTGCAGGGTGCTTCCCCGCACCCTCTCGTACCACTCCCCAGTATTGCTGGTACTGACCACTCCCAAGCACAGGATTCCCCCGTTCACGTGGCGTTTTCCGCCTTATTCACTACTAGATGAGGCGTTTAGGGCTGACCTGGGGGAGGACATAGATACCTTCTTCGCCACTAACTTAGGCTCGGTGGACAGTTTTGGCACAGTTTGGGAGGCATTAAAAGTTTACGTCAGGGGGGTGGTCATGGCGAAACACTCTAGTGTCCTAAAGGCAATTAGAAACAGGCTGAAGCATCTTGAGGGGCAGATTGCAGACTGTGAACGTCGCCAGCTACTGGGCCCGACACTGCTTGAGGATGAGTCCTTGCAAGGCCTACTGAAAGAGTTCCATGAGGAGGCAGACAGGGAGGTCAGACATCTAGGGAAATATGCGACAGCGCGCACGTATGGAGAGGGAGAACGACCTGGAGCACTCCTAGCTAGGATTATGAAGGGCGCCAGGCGCAGTCAGGCAGTCCTGGAACTACAAACTCCAGGGGGGGTGAGGGTAACCGCGGAGGAAGACATCCTGGCGGAGTTTAGGAGATTCTGCTAGAGCGCGCAGGTCACTCGGGTCACCAAGGTTACCTATTCTTTACACGCACTGGGCCCTGTCGTGCAATTTTTCAATACCACACTAACAATTTGGGGCGAACCGGGTGATGATTGCTTTTATTTTCCTCCTGCACGCTTCTAGGAGCATTAAGGATTGGTTTCACCTCTGCTTACCATGCACCTGACTTACCACAGGCACAATTTATTATGACAGATCTGGAGCTATCAGGGAAATAGTAGACAGGACCTAGGAACAATTACTCTTTATAATCCGTACATACTTATCCACAATTTTTGTAAAATGACCACAGACACCTGAGGATGTTCAAAACTTTATATAGAAGTTCAAAGAGAGTATGACAAGGCAATAAGTGATATGCAGAGTAATGCGTCAAACATCAAAATCAAAACCATTAGGTAACTATGAATTAACACTAGGACCATTGAGTATATGGGAAAACTAGAGGTAGGAATTTTAGAACAGAGCTAGTCACTGCAACTTTATACTAGGACACAGGACATGAATGGGACCTAGAACATGTACTTAACCTAAGTGCCTTAATCTATTCTTACTAGGTTCACCGCAACCAAACTAAAGGAAAGGGAAAAATCGGAACATACTAATAAAATATAACAGTTTGGTAATTTCTCTAAAGGTGGGGAGAGAAGTGGAACAATTCTAATAAACAATTTTCATATAACTTGCTTTTCAAGGCGATAGAGCAATATCACAGGCGAGAGTGTTTTATTAAGAAAATGGAGAGAGGGAGAGATAGAGAGAGAAAGAGAGACGCAAACCCACGGGCTGATATTTACCTAGTTCAGAGAGAAGACTAACCCTGGCCACGGGTCAGTTGGAAGGACGGGGACAAGGACCCTCAGGAAGGAATGCCAGAATGCGAGCAGGTACAGCTCACGGACAGTAAGGACAGGATACCCCTCAGGATTTGGGATCAGGACTGGGCTCACCAAGGTACGACCAACACCCACAGCTCCGGAAGCAACGCCTGCGTTACCCCTTTCTGCAAGTAATCCGCCAGTAACCCCGATTTGGTTTTTCGAATTCCCCAGGCAAAGTGCTCCGCCAGCACTTAGGATTATTTCCACCCCTTAGGAGATTGTGGAAAGTATGGACAGAGTGCTCCGCAGCACTTCAGTTCGAGCACCTATAGAGTTCGTAGGGTCAGTGACAGGTCTGCTACTCGGACAAGTCGGACAATTTTCCTAAGCTAAACTAGGGTAATTATACTATTTTGGGGACCCTTAGACCACCCACCAATGTTGCAAGTGACAGTTTCTCACATTATGATTGGTCAGGAGAGGTGGTGCGGTCATTACCACCTCCTAGAATTCAACGTTCCCATCATGAATTTGAATTTTTCTTGTCCGCCCCTTAGGTTCACGTTCCCATCCATAAAATACAATAGAAAATATGAGTGCACAAGGCATTGCAACAAAGTCTTAGTTTTCAAGGTGAGTTTCATCATCTTGTGCTGGTTTCTCAGGCGCATTGGGCTTCAGGAGCCAGCTGGCTTGTTTCAGTTCCTGCGCAATGGAGTTTTTCTCCGGTCATGTGACGGTGCCCAGCAGAGCCTCAAGTATGGCTCCGCTCCCGATTTCCCAGCCCCAGAGACGCGGTACATGAAAAGTAAGCGAGAACAAATTAAGATCACATACAAAATGATCACACTGTATACCATGATAAAATTTTAACCAACCCTTACTTTTTAATGGCTATAGCATTACTGTTTAGTGTGAAAAGACAGATAGGCTAAAGCAGCAGTGGCAAGCAGAAAACGTGATGAGAGACAAGCGGCCATGTTTGCAACAGTGCGCATGAGCACAGATTCCCTCCAGAATGCGAGTGCGTCACATCACATGAGTATGACCGACGCATGCGCAGACTGAATTTCAGCGAAGCAGCCGTGTCTTTAGTGCAAGCTTCGTCAGTATGAGAAAGACATACAAGCAAGCATCCCGGGGACACCCGCGTGTTTGGGAAAACGCTTAATAAATGACGAACAATTGTGTTAATATGATTATACAGTTAGGCAAGGGTTTTGTATGCGAGCAGGGCGCTTTACATGCGAATCCCTGCTCCATCAATTCTACGAGGACCTCTACACCACCAAGATCACAGGGGTGGAAGACCAAATTGACAACTATTTAGACTATATCAAAATGCCGTTCCTTGAGAACTGGCAGAGGGAATTCCTGATGTCCCCTATACTCCGTGAGGAAATATCAGACGCGCTAGACTCCATGAGGTCCGAAAGTGCGCCCGGGGTTAATGGACTGACGGTAGCATTCTACAAGGCGTACAAAGACAAGCTATTGCCTTACCTCTCCACCCTCTTTGACGAGATATGTGAGTACGGTTCTATGCCGCCCTCTATGAGAGAGGCACTCATCGTCACGATCTCGAAGCCAGGCAAGCCTCCTGATCTTCCGGGTTCATACCGCCCCCTGTCCCTTCTAAATGTAGATACTAAGCTCTATGCGAAGGTCCTGGCGACCAGACTGGCACTTGTGGCCCCGGAGCTAGTAGCCACGGAACAAGCAGGGTTTATCCCAGCTAGGAACCTCACTTATAACATCCGTACTGTCATGGGGGTCATGCAGCACACTAGACATGATACCAAAGCCATGGCGGTCTTCCTCGACATGGAGAAGGCCTTTGACTCCGTGGAGTGGCCCTTTTCACCTTTTTGTATATTTCATTCTTTAACTCTTCTAATTCTAGTTCATCAATATTTCTTTTCACCCCCCTTCTATTCACGGTATATTTCTTTTTGCACTTCTGGCATTTGCAGCAGATAAAAATGATCAATACAACTACACCTATTACAACTATTGGCATCAGTATTTTCCACAAAAGATTTCTACCTAGGTTAGTAAACCAACTACCTATAGAGGAGAGACCTCCAGTTAGTCTCGTCCAGGCACTGTCAACCTCCAATGGTTTTAGTTCTTTTTCCAAATTAGTTATGTTCTTCACATATTGTTTTAATTCGATACTTTTATCAGGAATGTAAGTGCAACAATGTTGCGCTTTCAGCATTCTACAGACTCCGCCCTCTTTTGCTAATAGGGTGTCAAGGGCAAGACGGTTTTGCAAAACCATTGATCTGATCGCAACCATTTCAGTATTGACCATCAGGAATCCAGCAGCAGTGTCCGTTGATAGCCGGTCCACTACTGTAGACAATTTGCAGATTCTATGAGTGTTCAGAACTACCCCCATTCCAGGTATCAGTGCACTAAAAATATCACCTATAATTTCACCTACACTTTCACGTCTACTACGCACTAAGCCATTAGTTTCTTCATCGCTTCCAGCTGCATTGTTCACATGGTATATTTTCGGGAAGACAATACCAAAGTAGCAGCTTCCATACCAGTGATCCGGCAATTTGAAATAAGCCTTGTCCCCACATATATAATATATTCCGGGAAACACAGGTTCTGACCCATTTTTGAAACCCCAACCTCCAATTCCCTTGTAATTATGTTCACACTCGCTGGAACCGATGAATACATTGTTATAGTACTCTGTCTTTTCCCTATGGATACAAAGTTTCCCCTTTCTTTCAAAATCCAACAACAAGGCAGGACTAGCTTCGCCTTGCGAGGTGTTATCCATGTGCTCAGCCCACCTAGGGACTCTATCCTTTTCGTCATTTGCCTTCTTCTGAAACTTTTCTCTCCTTCTGTCTGCCATTTTTATAAACATCTTTTCCTGCTCTTGCAGGGAACAGGTCAGATTTGCTTGTCTTGCTTCATCTAAATCTATGTTACCTATAGTCAGAAAATATTCCCCCATATAACGGGTCACGTCACTTTTAGTATGTACAAGGTTCAGGTGTCCTCTAATGGGTAGTTCGGAAAAGACTACGTCAGCATTTGAATAATAGTACTGTAAAGTGCTTCTATAAAACAAGCTAGCTAGTATACTACAGGAGATTCCATAGGTCAAAGGTAGATGGTGGTATGTCACGCCTTCAGCCACTGAGGTTGGCAGCTTCATGCAGACATAACAGTCCTCTATTTCCATAGCTTCTACGTAATGCACTAACAAGTTAGCAAAAACATTTAAATGCGTCTTGTTTCTCATTTTGTGAAAGTGTAGTCCATCCTCATCTGATGCTTCTAAATTAGGTCGTGTGTGTGTCAGTCTGACTTGTTGGTCGCGTCTTTCTAGGCTTCGTGGTGTCTCTGCAGTCTGTACAACCCCTACGTCTACTGTTTCTGGTTCAGTAGGGGATAAGTTAGGATTTTTACTTATCATAAAAGGGAGAAAAACTGTCAGTCCTATCCACATTACTATTAGCATTGCTATACTACACAAGCATATTTTACAACAGGTTTTAAGACACCCACATCTGGATCTTCCAGAGACATTCGGATCAGACATTTTTAGCTTACAGGTGGCTTTTGCTACCCCTCTTCGTTTCTTTGCACCAATGGCTCACTTCGGGGCTCTCTCAAGGAGGGTCTTCGTCAGTACTTCGATCAGCAATGGACTCTTCGTCACTGTTGCCACTGTGGTGTGGCTCGTCAATTTCCTCCAACACAAAGTACGTCCACTCAGGGCTCCGATACAGTCTGTTCTGTTTCTTTATTCTGTCGCTCTTTCTTAGCGATTTTCCTTGGGCTGCCTTTCTTTCACTTTCAGCCCTTTTTCGGTCTTTCAGTTTTTCTTCGACTGTCTTTAGTCTGAGCCTCAGTCTTTTGACGTATCGGGGTGCACTTCTGCCTCCGTGCCTCCCAGTAGTTGAGGAAACTTGGCCTTCTTCGTGCACTCTCTTCACTTTTTGTTGTGGCACCTCTGTTTCCCTGCCTGTCTGACTAGTTCCAGGTCTTTCATCTATTTCTTCTGCCTGGTCCCTAATCTGACCTTGCTCAGATTCAAATCGTACTTGCTTTTTATTTCTGGTTGTTTTTATTCCCGTTGTCTGAGCACGTTGATCTAATTCTATCTGTTCCTGTTCATGCTCTTCGATCTCTTCGTTTTCTTCTGCATGAACGTCAGCTCTAATTTCTAACTGTCCCTCTCCAATTTCTGGAGTTTCAGGAGGAGTTTCGATGTCTTGATCTGACCCTACTTGGCCTACTTCCTGATCAGGTGTGTTGTGATTTTCGTTGACCTGACCTTCCTCCTCTATTTCTAGCTCACCTGGACTATCCCACTCACTATCTAAGTAGGAATATTTCCTGGTTCGTATTGGGTCATGAACCTGGTCGTCGGCGGGGAACCATTCAACGTCTCGACTTGTGCTCGGCAGTTCGATGTCAGCTAGCTCCGGACTTTCCTCCTCGGAAGCCTCTTCAGCTGAGCTGCCTTCAGCTCCAGTCGCGTTTTCTCCAGTTACCCGCTTTGTGTGGCTGGCGTGGATCCACTTCGGTACACCAGCACACTTTACAGCAGTTGTAGTGACGAGGATCACTTGTCGTTGCTTTCCCCACCTGGGTTTCAGGCAACTGTTCCCGGTGTGTTTCTTCAACGCCACCCAATCTCCAGGTTGCAGTTTGTGTGCTGGAGTCTTTGGCCACTCGTCTTCAGTCTCTCCAATCTGCTGAGAGAGAGAACGCACTTGGTCACCCAGCTGCTTGCAGTATTCTAATACCATATCATCAGAAATGCTTAGCAGTTTGTGTCCGGGTACCCATGCCTGTCGCATCACTCTTCCCATCAACACTTCATGGGGACTTAGGCCAGTTTTTCTGTTCGGGATACTTCTCAAACTCATCAGCACAAGGGGTAAAGCCTCTATCCAGTTCATCTTTGTGGAATCACACATTTTGGCCAGTCTGGATTTCAGGGTGCCATTTATTTGCTCCACTACCCCAGAAGCCTCTGGATGGTAGGCACAATGCAGTCTTTGCTTCATTTTGAATGCTTTACAGAGTTCTTCTAGGACATCGTTGGCAAAATGCCCACCTTGGTCCGTTTCGATTGTCTCGGGAATTCCGTACCTAGGTATCAACTCCCTAAGCAATAACTTGGCTGTAGTTAGGGCATCATTTTTCTTTGCGGGATATGCTTCCACCCACCTGGAGAATAGGCAAACTATGACTAAGATGTATCTATACCCTTGACATCTAGGCATTGTTATAAAGTCTGCCTGCATTCTGACAAAGGGACCTATCGCCTTTCCTATATTACTCTGTTCTACCACATTCCTTTTTCCTGCATTGAATTGCTGACACACTAGGCACCTCTAGCAAAGCCTTTCCGCCTGGTTCCTGAACCTTGAATTACAGAACACCTTGTCAAACACCCGACACATTGCATCCCTTCCCATATGTGTTGGTTCATGTATCATTCTGACCATGGGGTCTATCAGGCTGTCAGGCAATACAGGCACCTCAGTCGAGTTTACCACCACACCATCATCTCTCAATTTGCATCCCTCTGCTGCCCACCTTCCTTTCTCTTGTCTGTCTGTTGCCTGTTGCAAATCCTTTAATTCTTCCCACGTTGACACATTCTCAAACAATATAAGTTGGCAGCTGGTTCCACCCCACAACGCAATTTGGAGGGACATTTGGTATCGGGCACAGAACTGTGCAATTTGGTCAGCGTACCTGTTACCGGCTGTCACATCGTCATTTCCTGATCGGTGAGCCGCACACTTGACCACAGCCAATTCTTTGGGCAATTGGATAGCTTCCAGTAAGTTATGCACCACTTTTCCATTTCTGATAGGGGTGCCGGAGGAAGTCATGAATTCTCTTTGCAACCACAATTGGCCGAAGTCATGAACAACCCCGTAACAGTACTGGCTGTCGGTGTAAACAGTTATTCTCTTGTTCTTACCCCTCTTACATGCTCTAGTTAACGCGATGAGCTCTGCCACTTGTGCAGATTTCACCTCGCTCAGGTAAGATGCTTCTATGGTTTCCGTCAATGTGACCACAGCATAGGCAGCACACAGACCCCTACTCTCATGTCTTAAACATGAGCCGTCCACGAACATTGTCGTATCCCCATCAAGTAATGCTATTTCACGGATGTCAGGACGGGGCTTAGTACTGAACTCAGTTAGATCGATGCAATTATGTTCCCCTTCCTCTTCAATTTCTACATCCAGAGGAACAGGTAACAATGTCGCAGGGTTTAGGACATTGCACCGGGAAATGGTCACATTTTCAGCACCAATCAAAATTCTCTCGTACTTAGTCAGTCGACTAGGTGTGAGGTACTGGGTCTTAGTTCTAGTCAGTAGGATTACAACAGAATGAGGAACATATACAGTGACATGATGTCCCATGACAATGTTCTCACTCTGTTCCAGACTGACGCAAGTAGCAGCAACTGCTTTCAGGCATCCAGGTAATCCAGCAGCCACCGGATCTAGGGTGGCCGAAAAATAGGCCACCGGTCGTCTAATTAATCCGTGTTCCTGGGTCAGGACTGAAAGAGCACAATTTTCTCTCGTGTCACAGAATAGCTCAAATTGCTTAGAGTAGTCAGGCATACCCAATGCAGGAGCAGTACATAGACAGTTTCTCAGAGTTACCCAAGCGCTCATGCTTTCGTTGTCCCAACTGACGGGGTCTTCTACTCCTTTCTTTGTCATTTTTATCAGTGGTCTTGCTAGGGCCGCAAATCCTACAATCCATTGTCTGCAGTAACCCACAACTCCTAAGAACATTCTCACCTCTTTCTGTGTTCTGGGCAGTTCCATGGCTTTAATTATTTTGATTCTTTCTGAAGTAACTTTCCTTATTCCTTTTTCTATCTGGTGCCCCAGATACTTCACTGAGTTCTTACAAAATTGTAACTTGTCAGGTGACACTTTATGTCCTCCTTTTCCTAGATGATTCAGCAAGGCAATTGTGTCAGTGACACAGTCCGTCTGGGTTTTAGACGCCACTAACAGGTCATCTATGTACTGTACCAAAACAGACTCTCTTGGCAGCACCAGGGTTTCAAGGCATTTCTTTAGTATCTGGTTGAAAATCGATGGACTTTCGGTGTACCCCTGAGGGACACGATTCCAGACATAGATATGACTGTCAAATTCAAAACTGAAAAGGAACTTGCTTTCTGGATGCAATGGGATGGAAAAGAATGCATGGCACAGGTCGATGACAGTGAACCATTCTGCATTCCAGGGAATCTGATATAGTATCACTGCAGGGTTAGGCACCACAGGACAGCAAGGCACAACAATCTGGTTTACCTTGCGCAAATCTTGCACCACCCGGTACTTTCCACTAGGCTTTTTGATCCCAATGATCGGCGAATTACAGGGACTGCTCATCACTTCCTCTATTATTTCTGCTTAGAGCAGCCTGGTAATCTCAGTCGCTACTCCTGCTTTTACTTCTGCACTCATTTTGTACTGTCTCGTTTTGGGGTATACAGCATTTGTTTTTATTGCTATTTTAACTGGATCCACATTTGCCATTAAACCTACATCCTTTCCTGTGAAATCCCACACTTCTGGAACTACTCTTAACTGGAGCTCTTCGGGTAAATCCTCAACTGTTAGAGTTTTGATATCCGAATCTTGTCTGACCAGCATCAGCTTGTACAAGCCATCTTCATCGGGGTCTGAATTTCGACGCCTTTTGGTGTGCAATAGATGGTACAATGCATCTTGCACAACAAATCACGTCCTAGCAGGTTCACAGGACTAGAATCACAGACCACAAATCTGTGCATTTCTTTGAAATTTCCTATAGAAACTTCCATTGGTTCAGTTACTGGAGTACTTATTATTTGATTGGAGACACCCACTACTTGAATCGCTTCTCCCGAGAGGGGTAGGTTAGGAACATCCACTGTTCTTACAGTAGATCTGGTAGCACCAGTGTCCAACAGAAAGGTGACGTCTTTCCCTTCCACCTTTCCTTCAATGTATGGTCCAGTCTGGTCTACCGGTAAGGAGGCGCCAAGTATGCACCCCTCATCCTCCCCTCTCAGGCCCCGTCAATCTTGATCTTCACAGAAGAAAGTATCGTTTAACAAATACTGTGGAATGATTGCATTTCTTTCACTCTCGACTTCCCATACTTCCGCCCTTTCATTCTGCTGACCCTGACTCTTATAGTTCTGTCTAGGTGCGCGAGGTACTGGAGGTAATTTTACCTGTTGCTGGTTCTTTCTTGTCCCCTCTTTCGGCACCTGTGGATTTAAACCATTTACAGGGGCATTACCGGCCTGCAGGTGTGGACACTCATCTCGCCAATGCCCTATCTGGCCGCACCCATGGCACGGAAACTTCTTCATGGCCTCTTCCCGACTCATTTTAGTTCGGGGCTTTCCTCCCCCCCCAGCAGTGGCGTTCTGAGCATTATTACTAGTAGTCAATTTATTTAGCTGTTTTTCTTGTTGTTCAGCTAATTTCACCTGTGCCCACATTACTTTCTCCTTGAGGGCTTTCTTTTTATTTTCGATTTCATCTTCGCAATATTTTTCATATTTCATCACATCATCTATTGGTTTTCCCTGCCAACTCATTTTATTATCTCGAATCCATTGGGATATTTCAGGCCTTAATCCTAGCACAAATCTATAACTGAAATGGGTCATGTCCTTCATGTCTACATTATCGATACCACTGTAAGTTTTAAATACCTGCAGTAACCTTTCATAGAAGGAATGCACAGTTTCATCACGTTCCTGGGTGGTTCTATCTATTCGAGTCCAATCCGTCTCCTTTCCTCGCACCTTTTTCTTAAGGTACTGTATGACCTGTTCATATTTCCTCATTACTTCAGGTGCAGTAGCCCCTGTTTTCTCATCTCTGGGGAATTCCTCACTGGGCCAATCAATTTCAATTTTACAGTCGGTCCACAAATCTACAGGGACCACAATGTCGAAAAACCCATCCAGGTCTTTCAGCAGACACTTCTGAACTTTTATGAAGCGCTCTACCTGCCTGTACCAGTCAACAGGCTTCTCCCGTAATTTCGGGAAGTCGTTTGTAAATGACACAATATCCTGTCGGGACCAAGGGACATGGACATATTTCCCTCCCGGGACCTCTCTCATGGGGCACAATTTTTCTGTTGGAGTTACTTCTTTTAACATGAATTCTGAAGCCTGAGACTTAGCCCTGCTGTCTTCCTTTTTCTTTGCCCACCTGGTTCTCCATTTTCCCACCTCTCCCCACTTTTGCAGGACTTTCAACAATTCCTTTATTTGTATCTGTTTTCCCACCACATTCAATCTTTCCAAATCCTTGTCTGCAAAGTCTACTCTATAAGGTTTCTGAAGGATTTTGGAACGGCTAACATCAATTCCCATTTCTGTTGCTGTATCCATTATCCTTTCATGGAGCAGCCTAGCACTCCGGGTTAAATTTTTGCTGATAAACAGTAACTCTTCTTCACTGTACGAGCTTAGGCGCTCAACTCCTACATTTCCAGCCATCATTTCTTCTATTTCTATCCTTAATTTATATATCTCTAACGCTTTGGGTTGGGGAGTGGTCTCCTTCTCCAGCTCCTTTGACCATCTGTCTAATTCTTCTGGGGATACTACAGTGGCACTCCTTACCCCCGATGCACCTTCAATCACCACCTCTTTTGGTCTAGTTTGACTTCTTGCCCCCGATGTACTAGTCCTAGGCTCTCTAATGGGCAAATCCATCAGAACCACAGATTCACATTCACTCTCTTTATCCTCATCTATGAATACTTCCTTCCTCGGGGAAAGGACGCTAGGAGTAGGCAGTATTGGGGTGATAACAGGAGGACGGGGACTAGCCAGGTCATTTCTATACAGTGGGATAGCTGGACCAATAGTTACTGGAATAGTCAGGGAATCAGGATGGGGATGTATCTGGGCAATGGTTCGAACTAAATCCTCTCGCTGTCTAGCCAGGGCTTCTTTCTCTTTTTCCCGCAACGCCTTTTCTGCAGAATTATCATGCAATACCTGAGGTACCAAGGAAGGATAAATACTTGGAGCAGTCGGAGTGACCAATCGGGGTGGACCTTCTCCGAACGGCTGATAATTTGGGACCGTGGATTTAGGTCTGCAAAACCCATCCCCGTCACTTGTTTTACTGTCTGTACCCGTTCCATCTGTATCACTATCCCTCCTACATCTGGGATATTTTGAAAAGGGATTTGGAGAATGCACATGTTCTGACTCTGCAACATAGGGAGGTGGATTTTTCATTAACAAATCTTCCAGGTGCTCATCTTCTGAGTCCCCCACAGGCATTAGGTTATGGGTCTTTTCTTTACATTTTCCTTTCTTCTCCTCTAATACCCCCATCATAGGAAATAGTCCTTCAGTCAACATAGATTGCCTCCACTGTTTCATTTTCTGCTCTTTGGTCTGCGCTTGAACCCTCGGATACAATTTACTCACTCCCTTATCCATCCTGGGTCTATCTCGCTCTACAGCCTCAATCTCCCATTCCTCCAGGTCTTCGTACTGGGTCAACCTAGGTCTAGGGTGTAATTCGTTCATGCGGGTCCTTAAGTTAAACAGAATCCGACCATTAAATGTACCTTCAACCGGGAATGCTAGGACTCCGTCATCTGCAGTATACTTTGCCCAATTTTCTAACCAGACACAGGTGTGGTACCCTTTATCAAACAGCATGAAGGAGGCAGGGGTATTTGGCGGGGGGATGAGCACGCCTTCCCTCGTTCTAATGGGCTTGTCAGTCTTAAAAAAATTCTTTATTTTATCAGAAAGTGACAGTTTCCTTTTTACTCCATACATCATGTGCGGTCTACCTCGTATAAGTTGATCCTTATGAAATCCTAGGTGCTTTGGATTTGGTATGAAATCTGGATACCACATGCAACTCTCCAGACTCGCTTCTAACTCGGCTTGATTAATTTTGTTTACCTTTGTGCTTCCAATGCTAGCACGACTTTTATTTCACAATATCCAATCAGGTCAGAGAATACAAAAAACCTTAACCAATGGGTGCGCGGCCTTTTCGCAAGACAGTCTCACGCTTCGGCACTCACCCCTCCTTTACAAATTCAGCTTCACTAAACACCCGCTGTTTTGACCAATACCAGCGCGGCACGGAGTGACGTCAGAGCAGCTCGCCGACTGACTCCCTCCTTCACAAGGTAACGGAAACTTTTTACTCTCTCTAAAGTGCGAATGCAAGTTTTAGTCAACAACACACAACGTTTGCCACTATATCTGAGTGTTCTAAAGAGATAAAAGAATTTTCTTTCACTACTAGTAAACCACTTCTGTCTACTTTTCATTCACTCTGGATAGACTTCTTTGCCTGTCCCTTCACACTAGTAACATAGAACCCGTTATTCTTCTGACTCATCCACCTTAGTCGGGGATATGTACTGAGCCAGGATTTCACCAGCGAACTATCTTACTTACCAGACAAGCCTTGGAGACCCTACGACTCCTTCCATATGCGACCCTTACTAGGTGATATCGCAATGAAAGTTTTATAAAGGACTCGTAGCTATCATTTACTCCAGAAATAAAGGTCCTAATTAGTGCTTCCAGTTATTCTTAACCCTGCACTAATGACTCAAACCTAGTGACTTCCACAGCTAACCGGATTCTGCTCACCGTTAGCTAAATACTTCCCCGGGGATTCAGACTACACTGAACAATCACAAACAGTTTTCTTTTCGGTTAATATAACATTTATAGCAGCAATAAAAAAATCATATACATTTACATATAAAACCTTAAAACATTTCAAAATTATTTGAACCAATACAGTAAATAATAAAAAAAATCAGCAGCACATTTTATTTTCACGGTTTGTTTGTCAACTATCCTGTCTACGTAATCTAACTAGTCCAAACCATCCTCTGGTTACCAGAAAATACTGCTAGAGCGCGCAGGTCACTCGGGTCACCAAGGTTACCTATTCTTTACACGCACTGGGCCCTGTCGTGCAATTTTTCAATACCACACTAACAATTTGGGGCGAACGGGGTGATGATTGCTTTTATTTTCCTCCTGCACGCTTCTAGGAGCATTAAGGATTGGTTTCACCTCTGCTTACCATGCACCTGACTTACCACAGGCACAATTTATTATGACAGATCTGGAGCTATCAGGGAAATAGTAGACAGGACCTAGGAACAATTACTCTTTATAATCCGTACATACTTATCCACAATTTTTGTAAAATGACCACAGACACCTGAGGATGTTCAAAACTTTATATAGAAGTTCAAAGAGAGTATGACAAGGCAATAAGTGATATGCAGAGTAATGCGTCAAACATCAAAATCAAAACCATTAGGTAACTATGAATTAACACTAGGACCATTGAGTATATGGGAAAACTAGAGGTAGGAATTTTAGAACAGAGCTAGTCACTGCAACTTTATACTAGGACACAGGACATGAATGGGACCTAGAACATGTACTTAACCTAAGTGCCTTAATCTATTCTTACTAGGTTCACCGCAACCAAACTAAAGGAAAGGGAAAAATCGGAACATACTAATAAAATATAACAGTTTGGTAATTTCTCTAAAGGTGGGGAGAGAAGTGGAACAATTCTAATAAACAATTTTCATATAACTTGCTTTTCAAGGCGATAGAGCAATATCACAGGCGAGAGTGTTTTATTAAGAAAATGGAGAGAGGGAGAGATAGAGAGAGAAAGAGAGACGCAAACCCACGGGCTGATATTTACCTAGTTCAGAGAGAAGACTAACCCTGGCCACGGGTCAGTTGGAAGGACGGGGACAAGGACCCTCAGGAAGGAATGCCAGAATGCGAGCAGGTACAGCTCACGGACAGTAAGGACAGGATACCCCTCAGGATTTGGGATCAGGACTGGGCTCACCAAGGTATGACCAACACCCACAGCTCCGGAAGCAACGCCTGCGTTACCCCTTTCTGCAAGTAATCCGCCAGTAACCCCGATTGGGTTTTTCGAATTCCCCAGGCAAAGTACTCCGCCAGCACTTAGGATTATTTCCACCCCTTAGGAGATTGTGGAAAGTATGGACAGAGTGCTCCGCAGCACTTCAGTTCGAGCACCTATAGAGTTCGTAGGGTCAGTGACAGGTCTGCTACTCGGACAAGTCGGACAATTTTCCTAAGCTAAACTAGGGTAATTATACTATTTTGGGGACCCTTAGACCACCCACCAATGTTGCAAGTGACAGTTTCTCACATTATGATTGGTCAGGAGAGGTGGTGCGGTCATAAATATGAGTGCACAAGGCATTGCAACAAAGTCTTAGTTTTCAAGGTGAGTTTCATCATCTTGTGCTGGTTTCTCAGGCGCATTGGGCTTCAGGAGCCAGCTGGCTTGTTTCAGTTCCTGCGCAATGGAGTTTTTCTCCGGTCATGTGACGGTGCCCAGCAGAGCCTCAAGTATGGCTCCGCTCCCGATTTCCCAGCCCCAGAGACGCGGTACATGAAAAGTAAGCGAGAACAAATTAAGATCACATACAAAATGATCACACTGTATACCATGATAAAATTTTAACCAACCCTTACTTTATAATGGCTATAGCATTACTGTTTAGTGTGAAAAGACAGATAGGCTAAAGCAGCAGTGGCAAGCAGAAAACGTGATGAGAGACAAGCGGCCATGTTTGCAACAGTGTGCATGAGCACAGATTCCCTCCAGAATGCGAGTGCGTCACATCACATGAGTATGACCGACGCATGCGCAGACTGAATTTCAGCGAAGCAGCCGTGTCTTTAGTGCAAGCTTCGTCAGTATGAGAAAGACATACAAGCAAGCATCCCGGGGACACCCGCGTGTTTGGGAAAACGCTTAATAAATGACGAACAATTGTGTTAATATGATTATACAGTTAGGCAAGGGTTTTGTATGCGAGCAGGGCGCTTTACATGCGAATCCCTGCTCCATCAATTCTACGAGGACCTCTACACCACCAAGATCACAGGGGTGGAAGACCAAATTGACAACTATTTAGACTATATCAAAATGCCGTTCCTTGAGAACTGGCAGAGGGAATTCCTGATGTCCCCTATACTCCGTGAGGAAATATCAGACGCGCTAGACTCCATGAGGTCCGAAAGTGCGCCCGGGGTTAATGGACTGACGGTAGCATTCTACAAGGCTTACAAAGACAAGCTATTGCCTTACCTCTCCACCCTCTTTGACGAGATATGTGAGTACGGTTCTATGCCGCCCTCTATGAGAGAGGCACTCATCGTCACGATCTTGAAGCCAGGCAAGCCTCCTGATCTTCCGGGTTCATACCGCCCCCTGTCCCTTCTAAATGTAGATACTAAGCTCTATGCGAAGGTCCTGGCGACCAGACTGGCACTTGTGGCCCCGGAGCTAGTAGCCACGGAACAAGCAGGGTTTATCCCAGCTAGGAACCTCACTTATAACATCCGTACTGTCATGGGGGTCATGCAGCACACTAGACATGATACCAAAGCCATGGCGGTCTTCCTCGACATGGAGAAGGCCTTTGACTCCGTGGAGTGGCCCTTCATGCGTAGAGTCCTAAAGAAGCTGGCGCTGGGGGAGCTCTTCCTCCAACTCCTGGGCGCGCTTTACCATATGCCCACGGCGAGGATCAGACTGGGGGACGCAGTCTCGAAACCGATCACCATAAGCAGAGGCACGAGGCAGGGGTGCCCCCTCTCCCCGCTACTATACGCATTGGTGGCGGAGCCACTGGCGTGCGCGATTCGGGAATACCACTCTTACGAAGCCATCAACTACCCTACCTACAAGATCGGCATATCCACGTATGCGGATGACACCCTGTTGTACATCAGGGACCCGGCCAATAATCTGTCATCGGTCTTGAGGGAAGTGGTTAGGTTTGGCGCACTGTCGGGACTAAAGGTCAACTGGTCAAAATCGGTGGCTTTCCCGCTGACCCCAATAACCGAACCTTTCGAGATGGACTACCCGCTCCAATGGTCCACAGAACCGGTAAGGTACTTGGGCATTATGCTCCACACCGATCCTGACATTATGATGAGGGAGAACTACGGGGTTGCATACAGCAAGCTCGTGGACGACGTGGAGCTTTGGATAAAGCTTCTGCTGTCGCTGATGGGAAGAATAGCCATGATGAAAATGGTCATTCTCCCGAGGTTTCTGTTTCTCTTCAATACCCTCCCGATGGTCCTCTCGAAAGCTTTTTTTGCGACCATGAACAAATTATTAGTGAGACTGGCGTGGGCTGGTAAGCAACCTAGAGTGCAATGGAAGGTGCTCCAATTGCCATACGAGCAATAGGGTCTGGCTGCCCCAGACCTGGAGCGCTATTACAGGATTGCGCAAGCCTCCCATCTCCACACCTGGATACATGGTAACCAGGACATTCCGCATGTGATCATGGAGCGGCTGTTTGCGGACCCCACCCCACTCCCAGCGACCGTCTGCGGTCCCAAGGACCGCAGAGTGGGCATGCTGGACTCTCTTCTGTCCACTAACCATGCCTGGCACTCTATAGTGCAGCGGCAGGACAAGGTGTTGATGTACGCACCCAACATGCCGATACAATGGGCGCTTTGGCTCCCAACATTGACGGAGCCTGGTGTATGCAGGGCTCTCAACGAACTAGGCGCACGCACCATGGGAGACCTTTTTGAGCAGGGGAAGGTGAAGAAGTGGGAACAGCTCGCACACGGGAGGGAGCGTACCTCCTTGCTTCAACGCTTCCAGTACCATAGGGTAAGAAGCGCGCTGCTGGAGCAGCTGGGCCCTGACTTGGAAGAACCTCCTGAAGTCCCGGAACTGGCATATGTCATAGAGACTGAGAACCCGAAGAAGCTGGTCTCCAGGCTTTATAAGATAGGCCACGAGCACACGGCACTCCACTACACGAGGGCGCGCTTAGCCTGGCAGACTGATTTAGGGACCCAAATTGACGACGGCATGTGGGAGTACTGCTGTGCGGCCTCTAGGCGCATTTCCCTGAACGGGAGGCACCGCCTGATCCACTTTAAATTCTTGCAACGAGTATATCACACGCCGGAACGACTGCACAGATACGGCCTACGGGACACAGCATGCTGTGAGAGATGTCATGCCCAGGTTGCGGACTTCCTGCATTTAGCCTGGTGGTGCCCGGGGGTTCAGAAGTTCTGGACCTGCGTATTTACAGAACTTAGCAATATAGTGGAGCTGGACTTGGTGCTTGACCCGGCCCTCGCTCTGATGGGATACACCAGAAAGATACCCGTCTCAGTGAGGAAATTGGTGAGCATGGGCATGCTCCTTGCAAAACGGGTAGTGGCTTTATGCTGGATGAGGGGCCCCCTACCTACACTGAAGCGGTGGGCTGGTGACATGAAGTACTGCAACACTCAAGCGGACGCATACAGTGAGCTCCTCCCGCCCCGAAATCGACCCAAGAACTTCTGGGGGCTATATCAGACCTACCTAACTTCCAGAATGGACGAGGATGTATTAGCGGAAGGGGAGGGGGAGGATCATGAGAGTGACCCGCACGTGGAGCCTGGATAACTCTTCCGGGGCTCTTCCCTACACTATAGAACGTCACTGGGTGGAGGAGTCTCCCCACCCCTAGCTGTGTGAGACTATAGGAATCACCCTCTGAAATGCTGGAGAGTAGTATGCTGCACGAGCCAAAACACATTACCGCGACGCACACCGCCGAACACGAGGAGCACCAACAGGGGACCAGTTGTGGGGTGGGGGGGTTCAGGGGTTGGAGTGTTGGTTGGGAGAAAATGATAAAAATGTATAGTTTTGTCCATATACATACAGTGCACACCGCAACACAAATCGGATTGGCAGGCGGGGGTAGCCCAGAATAGGCCGCACCACTGTGGAGACCTGGACTTGCTCTGTATGTCCTTCTGCTTGTTATACATATGTGTCATGGTTATGGCGAAGCAGCCCACTGCCGGCCCGCGATGGGTTGTAGGCGAATGGCTCTTCGTACTATGTAATGTGCCTTTCTTTTTCATGATAAACACAATAAAAAAAATAAAAATAAAAAAAACATAAATAAAAAAGGATTGGTTCTGCATCGCCTCAGTAACGGGATTCTCTATGCATGTATTTATTAAGGAATGATTGATTATTGCAATTCTGATCATAAATCTAGCAACATTGATAGAGAATTGATTTGCATTTGTGTTGCAATAAAACAGAAAATGTGATTTTGTAGCGAACCCTGTATTTAAACCATGGCAAAATGGCCGCTCGCAGTTCACGAGCCAAGAGGCCTTCCCTATTGCAGCCTGCGTTGCGGCATCTTCCGAAATTCACTGGCGATAATACCGGGCTAGGCTGCCGCTCTCCAAGCGTGGTGGCGGACCAGGAATTTCCTCCATGACTGCGTTCAGTTAAGCGAAGCATTTCCTCGAAGTGAGGAAAACAGAAGAATAGTTTAGAGCTAACGAATATCACGCTTCTGAACATGTACCAATGTCCGGGTTCGGTGAATTTTCCGTAAAAACAAACACACAGACATATACTATCACTCACCAAGAGACTACGCTGTGAGTAGGGGTAGGCGGAATTTACGTAATTGCGTTTTTGGTAAACCCGTGTTACCGTGCCGGGAGGTCGTGATCTCTGACTGGGGACTCTGAAGGTCTGTGGGGCTGCTGTTTGGATCCTTGACACAGTCCAAGAAACCTTTTTTACTAATGAGTAGGCGTGTTAAATACGTTGTAGCCAGATCTTACATACAAGAATCTTGTTAAACATCTAAGGGACAAGTAATATTTTCACTACCGGCGGCATATTTAATCCGCTTCACCTTAAATAAGGCACATCAAGCTCCTTCATAAAGTATGTTATTTGTGCCCTTCATTACCTGTGGACATATCTATTCCATTGTTCGTGTCTATGTCGCCTAGGAGACCGGCTCTCGGGCACAATTACAGCAAGAGAGCATAAGGCATTTCCCAGACCTGTGGAATTGCGTCCGTTTCAAAATACCCTCATTTTTTTCACTTCAACTGGCTCGCAGCTTGAATACAGACAATAGAGCTTTGGTCCTGACAAAGTTACAACAAGTAACGAAACGTGTTGGCTGTGCATGTGCTGTTGGGTAGAATTTTCAAAATAAAGAAAAGAAAACGCAAGATTACAAGTATCTGCGTAATTACTTCACGAGTGCGCCTTCCATTTTTTGTTAAAAAATTTGCTTATCGGACTTGTGCCTAGGGACAACGGGCACGGGAAGTGTGCTGCACCAACATTTTCTTCTATCTGGACTAGTGTTTTGGTTGTGCTGAACCTTGGTCAGGTTGTCCTGTTCCTTTTGGTTGCAGCTAACGAATGAACATGTACCAATGCCGGTGTTAGGTGAATTTTCCGTAAAAACAAACACACAGACATATACTATCACTCACCAAGAGACTACGCTGTGAGTAGGGGTAGGCAGAATTTGCGTAATTGCGTTATGCAAATCTCAGCGAAACAGTAAAAAAAAATCTGCGAACACACAGAAATTTCGCTAACACGCGGAATTGCTTGTTCGTGATGCTTTTTTCCTGTTCGCAATCGTTTTTCGCATGCTCAGGGAAAATATCTCGCGAACACGCACTTTCAGAACGAGAACAAGCACAAAATTTCACAAAGTCGCGAAAAGCAGAATTTTGGATAATTTTGCGTTCTCCGCGGAACGCGTAATTACCCAAATTCCGTTAGCGGAACGGAATTTACCGCCCAGGCCTAGCTGTGAGGCCCGCTCCTGTTCTCCACGTGCAGCGACCCAGCTTCCACTGTAATTCATCGCTGGTCTGCTGCCGCCGGAGCTGCTTAGAGAGGACAAAGAGGGTTAATTCTGCCTCTCCCAAATCTTTTATACCCCCGGGGGATGAGAGGTCGACCCTGCCTCTCTGATGACGTTGCGCTCGCGTGGGCACACCTCACCTTCTACCCCTCTTCTACCTTGCTGTCTCCTCCCAGTCCCCTTTCTACCTTGAGAAACATCTATTCTGGCTCCCGCCCCGGATGCCACTAAGGGCGCCACGCCCCTAGGTGTGGGTGGCGCCGCTCAATGTATTTGTTACAGAACTTTTCCTTTACGATCTTTCACAAGTAAATGGCATATAAACCAAATTCTTATAAATTGTCCTGCATGTGGTTTGAGTCATGAAGATGAGAAACATATAATGTTCTTCTGCACTGAGTATCGTATTTTAATTCGTAAATAGCTAGCGCCAATCTGTCGCGACATGGACACTCACAGTCACTTGGCAGTTTTTAGGATTTTAAAAAGTGGCACATCATTAAAAATAGTATTTGCGGTTAATACATTCCTACAAGCAGTCTAGTTTAAGAGAACAAAAATTTTAGGTGTTTAATGATTGATGACATTGCTAAACAATGTCTCTCTTATTGTATTACTGTTTGGATATTAGTATATATGCACTATGCAGGTCACCTTATGGTTTTTTATTGTACTGCCTTTTAACATCCACAAGAGAATATTGTTCTACGAAACAGAATTTGGTAGTCGGCAGATGATAAGTTCCTTAACGCTGCTCAGGTAAAGAGAACTATAAGCTTATAGTCAATTGTTTTTATCTTGTTGTTTTTAATGGAACTTACATCTTAAACAATTCTGTACACTAGTACTTGTTGCACTTTGCACGGCCACTTTAGGAATTTATTATACTATCTTTTACTGCCTGTTGCAACATTGCTCAAGTAGATGAGGTGGTTAAGATGTCCTTTTTAAGAGGTGTTGATGAAATGTAATTTTGAGTTGGAAACTGTAATGAATATTGCTATTTCTTTTACACAGACTTTCTCTGGATGAGTTTGACACGTATAATGTTTTATGTATCAGGTGCTATTGTACTTACTATTGTATTTGGTTGTGTACACTTTGAAGGTTATTTCTAACCGAATAAAGTATTTCTACTACTTCTACTACATGTACTTTCATGCCTACTGCTAGGCCATCATCTACCGTAGCTTCAAACCCCAATCCACTGACCTTAACAACCTCCTCACACCAATGGACGCTGCCCCCAACCACCCGCTCACCATATGGGAACAACTCACTACCCGGAACACCACAGCCATCATGAACTCCATCTACTCTGGAGCACCCACAACCCCTGCACCAATCGGCTCTTCAACCTTGGAAGCAAGGAAATTAGTGGCCAACTCACCCCATCCTTATTACACCCATCACCACAGCCACCTTCCCTGACATATGGAAACACGCATAAGTCAGACCCTCCTGAAGAAACCCTCCCCCGAACCCCTCAAAATTAAGAACTACCACCGATCTCACTGCTCCCAGTCCCAGCCAAAGTTCTCAAGAAGGCCATCAACCGCGAGCCCACTAAACACAAGGAGAGGAACATCCTACTCAACCAACAGCTTGCAATCCAGTTTATGCGCCAACCACAGCACAGAGACTGCCCTGATCGATACCACAGATAATGTCTAACCCCTCCTCAACAGAGGAGAATCGGGAGCCCTCATCCTTCTCAACCTCTATTCAGCCTTCGATACCCTATCTTACCACACACTCATTAAGAGATGCCAACACATCGAGATCCAGGAAGACACCCTCAAATGGATCACTTCCTTCCTCATAGGAAGAACACAGAGAATCCACCTACCACCCTTCTCCTTGGAACAAAAGAGCACCACCTGTTGTGTCCCTCAAGGGTAATCCCTCAGCCCCACCCTTTTCAACACATACATCATGCCCCTGGCCGACCTAGTCAGAACCCATGACCTCAACATCATATCCAACGCTGAAAATACCCAGTTCATCTTCTCATTCTCAGTGGACCCCTCCTCCACTAGGACCTACTTCCACAACTGCATGGCGGGTGCCGCCAACTGGATGAAGATCAACTGCCTGAAGCTCAACACTGACAAGATTGAAGTGCTTATCTTCGGGAACAACGCTGCCCCATGGATCAACACCTGGTGGCCTTCTGAACTCGGACCAACACCCACTTAGACCACGCCTGCAAACTTGGACTCCCCTTGGACAACAAACTCACCATGAAATGACAGATCAACGCAGTCTCCTCTGCCTACTTTCACACCCTACATATGCTCCGAAAGATCTTCAGATGGCTCCCCATCACCACAAAGATAACCCTGACTTAAGTCCTAGTCAGTAGCCGACTGTACTCTGTAAAACACGCTGTACACAGAAACCACCACCCAACTCATGGTGAGACTCCAGACAATACATAACTAAGTTGCCAGACTCATCCTCAACCTTCCAAAAAAGACAAACATCACCCTCCACCTCAGGAACCTCCGCCGACTTCCCATCCAGAAAAGATGCCAATTTTAGATTCTGACATATGCCTACAAAGCCCTCCACAACCAATTAACTTCATAATACTACCACCGCCTGAACTTCCACAAAGCCTCCAGCCACATTCGCTCCTCCTCCTGCATTCTTGCAAAAACACCACGCTACATTGGAGGCCATTCTTTCTCCTATCTAGCCGCCAAGTCCTGTAACGTCCTTCCCCTCCACCTCTGGGCATTCAGGAAGACGCTCAAGACCTGGCTTCTCAACTAATCCCAGCAAGCTAGT
This sequence comes from Lissotriton vulgaris, assembly GCF_964263255.1. Classification (NCBI taxonomy): domain Eukaryota; kingdom Metazoa; phylum Chordata; class Amphibia; order Caudata; family Salamandridae; genus Lissotriton; species Lissotriton vulgaris. The sequence continues at coordinate 1,736,635,269 of NC_141685.1, forward strand.
GCCTGGATTCCCTGGTGGGTGAAGAGCCATGCTTTACAAATTCAAATTCATTTATTGATTGAGGCCCAAAGCCCTTTCTAGCTTGTTTTATATATAGTACTCCTCAGGTGTAATTTATTTCACTTCATAAGCCTTAAAAAGTGAGAGAGTAATCACATTTCTTTATTAGTCCTTCCATTGCATGGTTAAAAGGGTACTGGTTATGGACGGGAATGTGACCGATCGGATAAGATGGTGGACCTCTTCCACCATCCATAACTTTGGAGAACAGGATCTGCCATGCTCAGCCCGAGAAGGATACAGGCGAGATCGGCCAAACAGTCATGCACACTTAGGGAGTGCAAAGCACTCTTCCTTCTGCTCTGGCCAAACCCACACTGCCACTGACTGCAATGGGAAAAATGAAATAATAACAATACATTATTATCATTTTATTTTTCCTTTTGAGCAGTGGGGTGACGCTTTTCCACCTTGGCAGAGGAGCCGCCAGTAAAATCAACACGGGTGACACTCTTTCGGCCACAGCCATCCTGAAACAATGAGCGGAAGACACTTAAAATTGGTCACGAAGGAATACCCTCAGCTTCATAGGAGTCCTGGAAGGGGCTCTAAACCCGACGACCACAACTTTCCTAGACACCTGGCTGTAGTCCTGGCTGCCTGAAGAAAACCTCCCCCCCACTCCCCCCCCACACCCGGAGGCTATTCCAAGCCAGATGATAGCTCGGTTGCTCAACTATCATGTCGGGACACTATCTTTGGAGAAGCCAGAGCAACAGGACCATTAAAACTCCAATCTGACTACTCTCAGGCAACTTAAAAACTGAGGAAATCTTTTGACAAAGTAAACCAAAACTCCAAGTTATTAACATCCAGTACAAGCTGATGTACCCAGTGCGGTTAGACGTGATTTTTCAGGATTACACCCACTTCTTTGAAACTCATTAAGAGGCCTGGGAGTAAAAGATTTGCTTCCACCACAATTACAAATTACAAAAAATTTGCTTCATTTGTGCCTTCGTATTTCTGTTATATTCGGAAATATTTGCACAGTTCATTTACAAACATGTAAATTGTGTTGTGTGCGCTAGAAAAAAACGTTTTCTTTCCCAGTACACTTCAAGATTGTCACATAAATCCTCTCACTTGAAGTCAGAGAAAGAAAAGTAAACATCAAGCTTCCTCGGAAGATAGAGCCTGACATTTGACCTCTGTCTTTAAAAGCACAGCAAATGTGACAAGAAAAGAACAAAAGTGAAAGGCCTGTTTACAGAAAGCAAGGCTTGTGGAAGAATACAAGGAGCAACAAGGTTTGTTCCATGGGCATGACAAAAACATGTAAGATAGCCTAAAACAAGTCAGCAGCTAGAAAGCCAGAAAATGTGAGTTACAAACCACAAATTAAATGGCAAGCAATGGGTGGAATCCATTCCCAGGGAAGCTTTAATGAATATACACAAGATGTCTTTTTGCAACAAGACACTTCGACTTTAATAGGGTGTTTGCAGACAGAGAGTAGAATAGGGGCAGTCATAAATGTAGTGTTATAAACAGAGGTAAACTTTGATCTACATGTTAGATACTGTATGGGCGGCATCCAGTAGTGAAAACCCAAACCTCCATCAATTCGGGTCCCACCCAGCAATGCTAGGAGGCTTAACCCATTAGGGTAAAAAAGGAGTGAAAGTGCACTGACCCACTTCTAAGCCACCAGGGGAGTGCCATCAGAAGACTAACCAGTGATAAGAGTAACACCCTTGCTGTTCATAGGAAGTTGTGGATGCATGCGATACCCCTGAAGCGTGGGGTGAAAGGAGTTATATTTTGAAGAAAGTACACGTTTTGTTGCTTTTTGCAATTATAGTTGTTTTCTGATTAATCTTGATTTTTGGGTAGCATGTGACATAGTCTGCAGCTCTGACACCAGCAAGCATTTTATTGTGCTCATGTTGGCCATCTTAGACGTGTACTTGGTCTCCATTGCAATGAGATGTATTTGTTGGGTATGAAAACTTGTGGTGATAAAACAGTAAAGAGCTGAGCTTTGGATATACCATGGTATGCGCTCTGTGAAAGGGTGCACGATATGTTAAGAAATTGAATATCAAACATTTTTATACAATCTGTGCAGTCAGAGAAGGTTTTGAGCATTCTCAGCATAGATGCATAGATGCATTAGACATTCCATTCAGTACAAGTTTGATCTCAAATCAGGAGTAAGCCTGGGCGGAGTTGGGGTAGTGCCGATACGAGGAGTTCTACGGAGTTGGAAAAAAACTCTGTGGAACTCCGCTCTGCTCCACTGCCCTCCACCCTCCCTAATTTAAATATACAAAATGAACTTACCTGCTGGGGCGTCTCTGGGCTGCCTCCCTGCCATGGGCGCACACTCCCTGTTATGCTCGTCCACGGAAAGCCTGACGCTGTACGGTTTTGCGCATGCGTGGCACAAACCCTACAACGTAGAGATTTCTGTGGATAAGGATGAAGAGGAGAGAGACCATGGTGAGGAGGAGAAGCCGGAGAAGCTCCAGCAGGTAAATGCCTTTTTTAATATATAATTACATTAGGGAGAGTAGAGGGGCCGACTAACTCCGCTCCGCTAAGAGGTCAGAGTTTTGCCTGAACTCTGCGATCGCAATGGAGTGCGGAGTAGGCAAAACTCTGTAAACTCCTCTGGCGGAGCGGAGTTCTCCACCCAGGGTTAATCAGGAGCCTTCTGTTTCTGACAAATTTAGCAAATTGGTGTGCATAGCTGTAATGAGAACAGGTGTGCCTGAGTGTAAGCTGACAACAGATATCAATCCGAAAGGGTATGGACAGTTTGATATAGCTATGCTTGGGTATTTTTGCAATATGTTAAAATTCATGGATAGGGACCTATATACTAAAGTTTATGGCCCTTATTTAAAATGATTTTGCAATGGGGTTGCATCAGTTTTGTGGCATGGCCTGAAAAGAAATCCTTTTTGGCCTTTACTAAGCCACACAAAATCAATACATTTGGATTTGCATGGTATAGTAAATAGAAAGCATCACAACACAGCACAAAGTGCTGCCTTGCCTTACTTTGCGTCAAGAAGGCTAAATATTGGTGGAGAATGGGCGTTCCCATGCATCCACTCATGTATCTTGACACAAACTCAGATTAACAAAGACTTGTAAACCATGGTTTGCACCAGAAGGGTGTGCTTACCCAACAGAGATAAGGTGTGACCAGTTCCTCTAAGTTTTCATGTCGTGCTTAAAAACTACTTCATAACCTGCATCATTGAATATATGTGAATCTGATAGTGTGAAAGAAGTCAGAAGACATATGTCTCTGTGGGGATCTCTGTGCACTAAATAGATATATCTTTATTGAATATAATCTTATACCAGGCTTCAAAGATGTTTTAGCCATTTGATGAGCTTGACTCCCTTTCCCTAAATGCGAGGATTAGCTCTTTCTGTTTGTAACAGTAGGGATAGGGGTAGGGGTATCATATTGGGTCAGCAGTTATTCAGAGTCATAGAATCTTAGCAGGTCCTCAATATCAGGTGGTCCTGTTGTGTAGAGGTTCTCTACTGTTTTGAGATCTTGTCTTCCTACCTCCATTTGAGTCAGTAATGGTGACGTTTTGTTTTTTTAGAGTTTTATATAGCACGAATTAGACCTGAGACATCGGGTATCAGAGCGCTTTACATGAGCACCAGTTTCGTTAGATAAGGAAACATTCATTTTTGTTAGGCACGGGGGGATTAAGTGATTTGCCCACAATAACAAGATGTTAAGCATCGGAGCCGAGACTCGAACTCAGTTCCGCAGCTTCGAGTTCGACCGCTCTAGCCGTCAGGCTACATCATCTCCCCAGTTGTCATGTGATAGTTGTTTGATCCAGTTCTCTAAGGCTTAGAGTTTTTCTAAACTACTTAAATAGGTAAGATATTTGGATAGCCTGATTCCAAAATGTCTGATTTAAAAAAACACCTCTCTACATTGTTCCCATGGAACTTTTAACAGCGTCCAGTGTTGTCAGATGATGAACACCTGGGCTGTTCTTTTCGGAATGGTCAAGATACCACAATCCATCTGAAACTCATTGTGGAGTTGGTCTCAAGCAGTGTAGTCTGATGAGATTTCAGATTACTGAAAGAAACAGGAGAAAGGCTTCATTGTATTGTATTGTATTGTATATTGGATTTATATAGCGCTTATCACCCAGGGGTCTCTAAGCGCTTGCCTTGGGAACCCGTCCTGGCTTTTTCCCTGTGAGATAGCCCCTACAGGGCATCCCCAAGGTGAAAGCCAGGCATCCCGCCGCGGGGTGCCGTTGTGGAGATTAAGCAAGCTTAATGCCCAGAGTTGCAGAGTGTGAACCCATGATTAGGTCAGGCACCGAAGCGAGAATTATCGAGTCCGTGGACATTTGAGCTCAAGACCCTGCCGCGTCGGGAATTGAACCCTGGTCCCGGGTCTGACCTCTGCTTCAGGGTTTGCCTGCTCTAACCGGTGAGCCACACTTCTTCATGAGGGGTTTGGATTGGCATGCTTCCTATTTTACTGGAACATTTATTTTTAAATGATATCCCTTCCAGCGTTTGGATTTCTCTCTCCCTTAAACATTGCCCCTTTTAAAACTATTATTCTGAGACTCATTACCCACCGTTGGATCTTTCTTTGAGGACCTCAAAACTGTCATTGATCATTTCGATCCCACACACCTCCCACCTAAGCCTCGGCATCTAAGCATCCAAATACACAACACCATCTTTCCCCAATATTTATTTGATTGCTCACTCCTCGCCTACAAATAAGATAGCCCTTTTGATCACATATTACTCTCTGACAAACTAACTCTTTCTATTTCATTATTGACCCTTCACCTTCCAACCATTGCTTTGTAACCCCCAGCCCTGCCCCTAAGTCCATTACACCCCTTCACCAAACCATCAACAATATTACACCACTGCAGCACACCCCATACTCAAGCCACTCAAAAATACATGCAAAACCGTTTTAAGAGACATTTTCTATTGAGCTTGTTTCTTCCTTCCTCTCTTACTCTATAAGTATTGATCACAGAGGACATTTGCTAAGCGAAAAAATAGATGAGGGCGCAGCTCTGCAGATGGCAAAACATACTTGTCCAGAAAATCTTGCGATCTAAAAACAACAATGCAAACTCCACCTTCTTTCAAAGTATCATCGCAACACTATGCACTTATTCCCAACTTCTGCTACACAAAATCAATGGCCAGGGCCAGCTTTAGCGCTAGTGCGACAATGTTTGCTGGCGCCCCACCTCCCCCTCCCCCCAATGTTCACCTCCACCACAGATTCTCTCACTAGCACCCTTTAACAGGCACCAAGTCTCCATAACTACACTCTCTCAGGTACATTGAATTAGTTATATAGCACCACTCATACCGGTGTCAGAGCACTTTGCCTCACACACACATTACACAGAGACAATCAATCATACGCGTTTTAAATCAGAGTATAGGAAATGTTTATATAAGCCAAAGGACTAAAAGTGTAGGAGTCACATGTCATCCATACTGGTAGGCAATATAGTTTAAGAATGCTTGGTGTGGAGAAGCACAAACTCGAAAAAGAAACAGCATAGTTGGGAGTTTTCTAATAAGAATCGATTTCTATGCAACATTAATCAACGTTCTAAAGTATGCTTTGCAGTGTGTATGCAGTTCTACGATGAAAGTTAATAGCTCACTGTTGAATATTAGGATGATAAGTTATAAATTGCAAGTAACAAAAGGATGTCTCTTTTAAAAGCAGTAACCTGCTAATCTGTTTACATTATATGCACTCTGTAATCAACTCGGTACAGTTTTTTGCAGCAGGAATATTAACCCTCTGCACTAACTTCACAGAGGTCAAAACCTCAACTATACAAAACGCTGATCTCTCTCCAGGAAGATAATTAATCACACAAGTTATCTTGACATTTTTGTGAGGACTGGTAATTGCCGGAGGAAAGAAACACTGCAGCAGGGGCTTCAAAAACATAATTAACTTGCAAACACGGTGCCCCCAGGAATCCAGCACCCGGTGCGGTGGCACCGGTCGCACCACCCTAAACCCAGCCCTGTCAATGGCCTTGTCTACCACTATGTACATTTATCATCCCCACTTCATTCACAAAACTTTGCACTGCACTTCTCCCTCCTTCAAATCATCACTATTATAGGCACCCTCACTTCTGCTCTGAGCCATTCCCCCCGTCTTTCACTTCCACTGAACTCAACTTTAATGGTCTCCCCTACTTCACCAGTGTCCATACATACCACTGATATCAAGGGTTCTGCTCTTCAATGGTATATCAGACTGGTCTTGTTCAATGGCCTAGGACTCAAAGAGATCATCACCAACTACATTACCAGTTGGGGGTCCCTTGAATATCAGTCCTAGGTCAATTTTGAATCTCCCCGTATGTAGGAAAGTAGGATCTGCTTCTTATTGTTACTCTCACTTTTTGCTTGATGTGATGCTGTTTTTGAGTAGTCTGACTGGGATCCTGCTAATTAGGACCCCAGTCTATTAGCTTTCTCTCTAAACTGTTGTGTTCAGTACCTAGGTACATCCCAGATTGGATTATGGGGTACCCTTGTCGGTCCCTAGTATATGTTACCCATGGACTCGGGGCATAGGTATCCCAGAGGTCTCCCATGGCCTGAAGCATGAATTATGCCACCCATGAGCGACCATTCAAAATGGAACTACAGGCCTGCCATTGCAGCCTGTAAAAGTTAGTGCATGCACCACATATTAAAGATACAGGTTTACTATATCTAAGGATCACTGCACTTAAAACCTATAAGTCACCCCTCTAGCAGGCCTTTACAATCATGAGGGCAGGGTGCTTGGTTCTAAGTTTGAGGGTGCCTCTGCATGAGCACGTAACCCCTGCATCCTACAGAGTCCATTCTCATGGGTTGTCAGTGAAGCAGTATATGTATTCTATATAGAGGGGCATCGCGTGACCACAAAATGAGCATCTCAAAAACGACTGCATTGTATCCTATCATGTTTGGTATCTAACATGTTGGAATCAAAACCCCACACCATAAACAGTGTGGGGTATGATTCAGAGCACTGGAAGAGCCCTCCATTAGGCTCTCTGTGTTCTCAGTATCAGCCTTCCAGTCCCGGACGGCACAAAATGGTTGCTGCCAACCAGAGATACATTTCTGCCCTCCTGCTGCAGAGCAACTTCGAGCAGGGGAAGGCAGAACAATAGGCATCCTGTCACAGGGAGCTGTGGCCATCTGCCAGACAGGATTTAGTGTATTAGGGCTGGGTGGGTGTGCTTGCCTGCTCTTGAAAGTCTGCATGAGGGGCACATTTGGTGTCCCTGTGCATAGTTGAGTTCAAACCAGTCCTGGGAGTGATTAGCTCCTGCTCTGACACAAAACTTGATGAAGGACATGGGAGTAACCTCCCCCCTGTCCACACCCTCCCTTGAATCTTCCCAACTTTTTCCCTAGGATACTTAAGGGCTTACCTTGGTGTAGTTCCCTAGATTTGTTGTGGGATAAGATTCAAAACTGAAACCACTGCACCTCTACCGTCTGGACACTCTGGACTTCGCTGGACTTTGTTTGGGCCTGACTTAGTCTCCCTTCCAGTCTGCTGCATCGTCTGTGCCTGTGCATCATACATCAACCTTCCAAGGCCTGTGAAGCATCAAGGAGACTGAAGTAATCTCCCTTGGATTGAAGGAGCCACTCCCCTACACTCGTGTGCACCCCACTACTGCTGACTGGTCTACTAATCCAGAGCTCCTGCGGACTTCAAAGGGTTCAACAACATAAGTGGTGGTTATCTATGTCTTCTGAGGCCTGAGCTGCATTCTCTCACCAAGTCCCAGGTCAGAATCCCTTATGGGGGCTGAATTAACCAAACTCCTGTGAAACCGCATACTTTTGCACATGCAAATGCTTGTTGGCAACTATGTGACAAATGCATTGGGCTCCAAGGCGCCCCAACCTCCGGAAACTTCTTCCACCAAGATCATCAGCCACATCACCTCGTGGGCACCGAGGCCTGCTTCTTTTGGTGAGCTGCTCAAGGTCCTCTTGTGATCCCTGTTCCTCCAGCCTGTGGGTCCAATTGAGGGTCCTCTTTGTTTTCCTTGGGCTCCCTTGAGGACAGGTGGCTCTACACACCGCACAGCCCCTCCTGTGTGCTTGTGCCTTCCCCCTCCCGATTGCTGCCACTGCCGCGAGTTCGGCTCTGCCCCCTTCTGCTGACCGGTTCGTGTAATTGTCACTGTTGTTTTTATTGTGTAATTCTGCAATTCTGTACTTATTTTCTTCTGTTTTCACTTATTTTGCTGCTCTGCCCCTGTGTGCCTTTAGCCACTCTCCTCCCCCTCGTTTCGTCTGTCCATTCCCATTCCCGCATGCGGCCCGCCCTTTTTTCCTTCTGTACCCTGATGCCCAATCACCGCCCAGCTCCCGCCTCCCAGCTGCTCCTCCCTCCCTCCCACCTCGCCTTAAATGGCAGCCGCTGCGTGGCCGCGCCGCTGGCGCGCAAGAGGCAAGCCCGTCTGTGCCTGTCTGCACCTGGACCGCGCCCAGCACCAGAAGCCCTAGCCCCCACAAATGCCACGACGCCAGACTCTGATACGACGCCAGCACCCTCCACGCACTCAACACCGGCCGAAACCACAGCTGCTTCTAGGACCCCCCGAAACGTACCCATGGACCCTTCTCCTGCTGTACCTGTAGCTTCACCTGCGACAGAGCTTCCAAACCACCAAAGACAGGACCCAACCACCTTCGCTGCATACTCCTAAACACCCGCTCCGCACGCAAACATGTCGTCGAGCTCTGGGACCTGCTCGACACCTTCGCCCCAGACGTCGCCATTCTAACCGAAACCTGGTGGAACGACCCCTCGGCCCTCGACATCGCCATAGCCATCCTGGACGCACCAATGGGATTGGAGGAGGAATTGCGATCGTCCACAAGTCCACCCTCAAAGTCTCCACACACTCAGACGACACCCTCAGCACCGCGGAACACCTACACTTCCGGATCCACACCGACCCCAACACCACTCTTAGAGGAACACTCATCTACAGACCCCCAGACCCTGGCCACAGTTCAGCGACTCCATCGACGACCTCATCAGCACCCACACACTCGCCTCCACAGACTACATCTTTCTCGGGGACCTGAACTTCCACCTCGAGAACAACAACAACGCCAACTCTGCCGCCCTGATTGACAACCTCGCCAACCTCGGCTTCAGGCAGCTCGTCACCGCTCCCACCCACGCCGCCGGCCACACGCTTGCCCCATCTTCTCCACAAGCTCCCACGTCTCCTTCGACCCCACCACCGAACCCCACTGAACCGATCACCGCTGCATCCACTTAACATACAAGAAGCCCACCACGCCCACCGCACCCAACAACTGCCCAGACGCTGCTGGAGCAAAGTCACCGAGGATCAGCTTAACACCACCCTCGCCCGGAACACCCCTACCGACCCAGGCGCCGCTGCCCGCAACCTCAGACAGTGGATCAACGACTGCGCCAAAACCCTCACCCCGCTCAAGAAACCATCCAACAGCCGCAGCAGCAAGAAAGCCACCTGGGTCACCGAAGAACTCCAGACCTTCAAACGTACCTGCCGGAAACTGGAGAAGAAATGGCTCCACAAACAAACACAAGACAGCCACGCAGCCCACAAAGACGCCACCCGCAGACACCACCAACTCGTCAGACTTTCCAAGAGATCCTCCTACAAAGCCCGCCTGGACAACAACGCACACGACAGCAAAGAGCTCATTAGCATCGTGAGGGAATTCTCCAACCCCGGCGCCAACGACATCCCGCCCTCACAAGAACTCTGCGACTCGCTGGCCACTTTCTTCCACCGCAAGATCGCCGAGATACACGACAGCTTCAACACAATGACTAACCCGACAACGCCAGTCCCCTCTCCACCTGCATCAACCGCCTGACCTCCTGGACCAACGTCAACGATGACGAAACCCGCAAGATCATGAACTCCATCCACTCAGGATCACCGTCAGACCCCTGCCCTCACCACATATACAACAAAGCCGACACAGCCATCGCACCCCAACTTCGAAAAGTGATCATCATCTCTTTTGATACAGCCACATTCCCGGAAAGCTGGAAGCATGCTGAGATCAACCCACTTCTCAAGAATCCGAAGGCGAACCCCAAGGACCTCAAGAATTTCCAGCCCATCTCCCTGCTCCCATTCCCGGCGAAGGTCATCGAGAAAATCGTCAACACGTAACTACCTTGAGGACAACAACATCCTGGACCCGTCCCAGTCCGGATTCCGAAGAAACCACAGCACTGAGACAGCCCTCATCGCCGCCATAAACGACATAAGGGCCCAACTGGACAACGGCAAAACATCGGCCCTCATCCTCCTGGACCTGTCAGCTGCCTTCCACACGATCTGTCACGACACGACTCCAAGAAGCCGGCACCAAGAAGCTGGACTGGACCAGGTCCTTCCTCTTCGGCAGAACCCAGAGCGTTTGTCTCCCCCTTCCGCTCCTCAGCCACCAACATCATCTGCGGCATACCCCAGGGATCCTCCCTCAGCCCGACGCTGTTCAACTTTTACATGGCCCCCCTCGCTCAAGTCGCCCACCAGCATGACCGCAACATCATCTCCTACGCCGACGACACCTAGCTCATCCTCTCCCTCACAAAGGACCCACACGCGGCCAAAACCAACCTCCATGAGGGAATGATGGCCGCGGCCGAATGGATGAGGAACAGCCGACTGAAGCTGAACTCAGACAAGACGGAGATCCTCTTCCTTGGGTCCACCCCCTCAGCCTGGGACTGCTCCTGGTAGCCGACCACGCTAGGAACAGCACCGACGCCCACCGACCACGCATGCAACCTCGGATTCATCCTCGACTCCTCCCTTTCCATGTCGAAGCAGGTCAACGCCGTCTCCTCCTCCTGCTACAAAACCCTCCACACACTTTGCAGGATCTACAAGTGGGTCTGCACCCAAACAAGACAGACGGTGACACAGGCCCTCATCAGCAGCAGACTGGACTACGGCAAGGCACTCTATGCAGGAATCCCGGCCAAACATATCCGACGACTGCAACGCATCTCTCCAACCTTCTGTCTTCCACTGCGTTTCTTCAGGGTCCACTGGTAAGGGTCCCTAATCTTTAAAATTCCAACAGCGACTTGCACATAGACTTGTACGGAGCCCGTGGTCGTGTTCACAAACTGCATATGCTCTCTGTGGGTCCCTAACTACTTACCTTGGGTAGTTCTGTGGGTCCCCAGAAATTCTACGTCCTCTCAACAGTGTTCTGACTCGAGTCGTGGTTCTTAATCCACTTTCTTGGTTTATGTTTTGGACACACCCTGGGGCCCACTGTGGATTAGTGCTATTTACTGTGATTTCCTTGATAAAGTATTGTGTGATTTGTGTCTCTCTCCGTGTAGGAGATACTGTAACGTACCAGATAGTGTTATATAATAAATACATATTTTTATAAATACTTTGGGGGTGATTATGATAGTGGGTTTACCGCCATCGTGCAGCCATTCTCCGCCCGCCAGATAAGGATGGCGGGCAGAGTGCTGGCAGCCAGAAAGCTCGTCCGCATCTGGTCCGACGCAGGCAATCGTTACAATTGCCTGTCGGACCTGGCCAGCATACCTGGAATGGTGGCGAGCAGGCACCGCCCGCCACATTAGCATGCTGCATTCTGCCAGCCTTTAAATTATGTTTCCTCCGCCATTCAAAGGTTGGCAGAGATTGACTTTGGGGGCCTGTTGTGTGCCCCCCTCGTGCAGGGGCAATGCAATTGTGCACTTGCGGGGCACAATTCCCTGCACCAGGTGGCAGGCACCGCGTGGTGCCTGCCATGTATTTCAGGGAAATGCACAACATGCATTTTTGCTTTGCAGCAGGTGCTGCAGCCAACAGCACCTGATGCAATGGTAAACATGCACAATGCCACAGCCACAATGGCGGTCGCATTATAATTGCATGAGCAGGACTGCCGCCATATGGCCAGGCGGTCCCGATTACTGTGACGATGGCGGACGGACTCAAGTTCGTCCGCCATCATAATCACCCCCTTTGTGTGGTTCCTTTTCATTTAATCTATGCTATAAGATTGCATTCTTGTCAAACAAGCTGCTTTACACTCCTTCAAAACTAAGCCTGAAGGTTGCTCTCCACAGCTTCCACTTGGATAGCTTTCTAAGAATGTCTGAGACCTCTTAAATCACCGTAAGGTTTGTTTGGACTGGTGCAAGTTGCCCACTTACATTAGTGGACATCACATACCAGGCCAGCTTCTCACATCCTGTACACACCCCAACCTTGGTAGCACTATCTGCTATATGGGCTTCTCCTATCAACTTTACCACAATGACACACACATCTTTACATTCCCACCCTTACCCTCTACCTCCAATCACGCATCTCTGACTGTCTCCTTGATTTCCAACATTAGCTGGCCTTTATAACTCTCATGTTGAACTGATTCAAAACTGAGGTTGTTTACACTTATTTACCTCCTACTCTGCTCCCACCTATTTCGCCCCAATTTCCTCCAGACAGATTGATCACCTAGTCCTTGGTCAGAAATGAGAGGGTTCACTTAAACCCTTCTATGAATATGGAGACATGTGTCACGGCCACAGCAGCATACTGCCAAGAACTAACTATAAGAAAATGCAGCTGTGACTTCTGTTCTATGCACCAGTATTGAGAAAATTAGATTTCTTCGACAGCCTTCGCATAGACATATCTCAACTGTCCTTCTCCCAATTTGACAAGTTTTAACTTTGCTACCAGAATATTATTCACCAGTCACACACCTACCAATTTCTTTCATCATGAAGTAGGGAGGCTCATAGCTAAAACACGACCCCTAACAAATTGTTGGTAATAATATACAAAGTGTTCCATTGTACCTCTCCAGATTCCGTGCCAACGCACTGACACACTACACACCCACCATGAATTTAGGATTGCGTGTCTTAACTTGAATGAGTTGTTACACCCACCATACACAAAGTAGCATAGAGAAACTTGAGCCCGCCCTACCCCTGCAATGTACATAGAGCCCCCCCAACCCCCGACCCAGTCAACAGCTCTCAGGCTAGTAGCCCGCCACCCGTGCACAGTGGGCCCTCTGGTGCTCGGGGCCCACACACCGTGGGGGCTGCAGGGGCTAATGTTACACTGTTGCTTAAACAGCATTCACATCCTGATCTCTCTCTTCCATCATTGGAAGCCACTGCCCCCTATGACCCGACCCTGCATCCCACACCATGGCTTCAGGACTACCCTGAAATGCCATCTCATGAAACTGGTACAAAACAGCAATCAATGTTGTACAATGTGCCAAACTGGAAACAGGTCTACCATGTGTAATTGTCTTGTTATTTTCTCGTTGCTGGAGTTTTGCTGTCTCTTCATCACAAAAAGCGCTTATAAATGTAGCTTGGGTGCAATTCAAGTTCCTCTATAAACTCTTACCTAAGATAGATATGCATTTTCCCCTCACTTTCACCACTTTAAAGTTTAAACTATCTCAGAAAAGTGTTAAATACGTATGCCTTCGCTGACTGGCCTTTCACAGATTCCAAATGAAAAAGATAGTCCGCTTTGCTACACGTAGGAGCTGTAGTTTTGAGAAACATTCAATTTGGGGATTGGGCGGGAAAGGTAATAATACATTGTCTGTCTTGTAGTCGTGTGCAGGCAATGAACTGCACACACATGCTGATCAGGCAGCGAGCGGGCTCTCCGAATCTTCCATTTGCAGCGTTGGGTAGTTTTACCAAGATATAATAATTAGAAAATCTGATTTAGAAACAATAATGTTCCAGAAAGTCTTGACTGTCATTAAATGAACATTCGTGTGAAGAATGCAGCAGCAGACGGCCCATCAGAAATCCCCACAGTGGAGCTTCCGAGTGAGAGCTGCGTTTGGCATCTCCTTGGAACTTTTGGCTTGAAATAGTTTTCCTGATATTTGAAACTTATTGGGAGCCTTTATGTTAAACTGACAACTTGTGATGCACAGTAACTTTGTGTGCAGTTCTTGTAATGTGGGGCGCTAAGTTGCTTTGTAGCTAGGTTTGTACTTGATAAGTACTCGAGGGGTCTATTACGGAAAGTGCCACAATGCCCCGGTGGTGCCAGGGGCGAGTGTGCCCACTTTTAGCCAGTACCTGCAAAGCTCAGAAATCACATTGCACAGTGTTTCATTATCATTATCTTCCGACGATTGGTAAAGAGAAATGCTATGTAAATCGCATTGCAAATTGCAAACTACTTCACTTAGGGCAGTCATAATCCTTGCATTTTCCTTGCACAATCTGCTGCTTTGGCAGCTATGCGGGCAGAGATGTGTTAGATGCCACCTTGAGGTTTGTATGAATCGAATATGGTTAACAGACTAATAAACCACACACCACTGTGAAGAGGACATGTAAACCACACAGCACAAATGAAAAACCGCTCCATAGCAATAAGATGGCTGCTAAAGCCAGTGTCAAACACCATCTGTTAATCCCTCAAGCAGCCTGCAAATAACATGAATTGAATAATGTAGGATGGCATATAGACTCTGGATGACAGATGTTTACTGTGGCTTCTCAATTTCCTACAAGTGCCTCATTTTGTGTTAAATGTTTAGCACCTAAAAATACTATTATTAGGTAGTGGTATTAAAACCGAAGTGCTACCCTAACAACCAGTCAATGAAGTGACCAAAGTAAACGTTTTTAATTTCTGCACTCTCGCAGAGTTTTTGGCATTTCAAAACGTTGTTAGCCACTCCAGGAGAGTATGCAAAGTATGCAAATCTGGATTTTTAAATGTATTCCGTATACTTGACTTGTTGTGTGTCTGAACAGACATGTGAATATCCAGAGACCAGGACATATAGATATATTTTAGATCCAATTGCTCTTTTCAGTGGGCTCTTGAGTTGTTGGGTAGAGGGTACAAAGAGCAGCTTGAAACAACTTGGGCATTAAGACACTCCAGACGATTCAGAACTCAGCTGCCAGACTCATCCTTGACCTCCCCAAATGTACCCACATAACCCACCGGCCTCAATAACCTCACCGGGCTCCCCAGATGCCAATTCAAGATGATGACACTCATCTACAAGGCCTTCCATGATCAACGACCAGCATGCATCAACCACCACCTGAACTTCCACTAGCCCTCAAGGCACTTGCGCTCCAATTCCTTCGCTCTCACACACACTCCCTGAATCCGCTGTAGTTACAGTGGAGGACTTTCCTTCTCCTACCTCGCAGCCTTCCTATCATCTCTGAACATCTGCCTCTCTCCCTTAATTCAGAAAGGGACTTATGACCTTGCTTTTCGAATGAGCCCAGCAAGTATCTAGTGCCTCGATACCCCCGCGTTTGAGTAGACTTTTTTTATAAATCCGAGTTGATTGATTGATGGATTAACAATTTGGCAGATGTGGGGCATCAGCCAAAAAGTGCAGGATGTCTCATCCCCCCTATTTAGAGTGCACAGACATCAATAGACCGTTAATAGAGTAGCTAGGACGGCCAGACTTTTATCATATGTTCCACATCTGCCATACTCTTTGGACCAAATTTGCTTTCATAGTTTTCATAGTAAGTAAGAACTGATATCATCACTATCAATAAACATTTACTATAGGTATGGTAGCTTGAATGTGTTTGCCAGTGACAATAAAACAAACATAAGCACAATTGTTAAATTAAAATCATGATTAGTATCATTGATTTTCCCATCCTCAACTACAATTACATTTTCTTGAGCTCTTACTACTCTAACAATAACTTAGACTGCAAACAGTGAAAAACCTTATAATGAAATATGAATAAAATAATAAAGCCAATGCTGAAGGGCTCTGCCATTTTAAGCATTTTGTTTTAGGAATATCTAGCGGATGCAAAAATATGGACCATATTATTTCAGAAATTAAATGTGACAGATATTGGGATAAGTATATCTAATCTTTTTTTCTCTTTAAACTAATTTGCATTAGTTCTTAACCAACATGCTGTCAAACTAACCTTCGCCAAATTGAATATACTTTTCTGCAGAAAAAGCTTTATATCAGATTGTATATAAAACAAGCATTTGCAATGCAATCGGTCTCACCTTTGGGACCTTATATGTATTTAGCTATGCAGCAAATTAGCCTAGGGGCTAAAACATCTACTGTTGTTTAACATGGAGGGAAAGTAAGCACCGAACTGCATGACATGCCAGGTATGGGAACACATGGAGAGAAATATTGCCTTTCAGTGGGATATGGTATAGTCCAAAGCTCTGTTTTTAATATAAAATCAGGGATTTCGTTGGTCATATCACTGAAAATACAAGATTTGAAAATAAAATTATTGTCTAGTGGTGCTCATGGAAGACAATTTCTATGGACTGGAATCTAGAGAATGCAAAAGTGATTCTGGTATTTTACTGACCTCTGCTGGTCGTTTTTTATCAAGACAGTTAAATAGAGGCAGTTGCCAAAAAAATAAAAAATAAAAGTACCTCAGCAGAAAGCAATTCTGATATTTTACTGACCTCTACTGGTCGTTTTCTATCAAGACAGTTAAATGGAGGCAGTTGAACAAGCAGAAAGTAATCCTGGTCATTTTACTGACCTCTACTGGTTGTTTTCTATCAAGACAGCTAAATAGAGGCAGTTGAACAGAAACAAAGTCCCTAAGCAGAAGCAGACATGCCCTAGGGCTGATCTCCAGGGCCCACAAAGTATATACACATATAAGTATATACTAAAGTATATACATCAGGTCTAGTATGCTCGACCTAAACATATTCTAAATGCAACACCCTGGTAATATCCGATAATATCGATTTTTCTAGTTTTCAAAGTATAAAAAGTCACATTTTATTAAAGATGCTGTTGACAAAAAATACAATTGCTCTTATTTCTATTTATCTCCTTATCTGAATTATACTGAGGGGTAATAGCTCTAGAACATGAAAAACATTGATACATGAGGTAATTCAAAACTCTGCCTCGTTAGCTGTGTCTTCACACTGATAACTCCAAACCATGTGAAAGGTATTGGTAAACTTCCACCAAACCGCCAACACCAAAGGTCATCAAACAAATGTCATCACTCAAGATAGTTCATTTGTATTACTCCTTAAGACTTCTCTACAATTCAAACCTAAAAAAAACAATTTCACTGGTCTGAAAAGAATAATAAACATCAAATCCAAAATCATCACACACTGCTATAAACATAATTACATAGGTTATAATCACACTTTTAGAAGACATTCGCAAAACAAGAATTAAACCCAATCCTGCACACCACACTCTTTGATGCTTGTTATGTAGCATTAAAGTAAAAACTTGCATATGTGGAAGGATTTACCAATCTGTCACATTTTAGATGGCATGGCACTACGTACAGAGTGTTCTCCATTTTGAGAGACATCCACTTCTGCAGCTCTCATAACACATTTAACCCACCTGTTTAATGGGGAAAGTCATCTTATGGTTTTCTGCACCATCACGAGAAACATTTTTGAGAGACGCTATTTTATGACCCAGGTGCTGCTTGGTGCAACCAGGATTACCATCATATTTAAGAAAGCTGTATTCTAGATGTTGCAAAGTGTGACAAGAATATTTGTGCGTTTGCTCTGTCGCAATGTGTTGTATTCTTTTTTATTCTGCTGTGCTTTTGTACTGCATTATTGCATTGTGATGGTATTGTGTTGTTCTGGGGCTGTGATGTGTTCTGTTTTTATTTTGTGTTTTGCTGTGCCCTGTTATGGTTTAATTGTGGTGTTATGTTGCTTGGTGTATGTTATAATGTCATATTCATGCTAAAAAGGGACCCTGTGCAATGATCAAGCTAGGCCATGAGGTTTCTTAATCTCGTCTCCAAGATGCTGAAAGAGCACAGCACCTCATCTGTGGTGTTCCTCTCATTTGATCTGCAACCAGAGGGACCCTTTTAGCAGATCTTCAACATCGTTCTGGTGGAAACTCAGCCCGGCTTCAGCCTGACCTTGAGAGGGCACTGCCAAATTAACACATCAAGCACTTTATCCCCAGACTTATGAGTGCCACCATATGAACGCACAAAACACTAGACTTGTTATTCCCAGTCTGGCCTTTTAAGATCCAGGACCTAATCCTCCATTGAGAAAAGAACGAGGTCCTTAAATTAGCATTGTTTGTCCAGATAAGTGAATGAATGACTCATTTCCTAATATAGTACATATATGTGACATTATGCTGGTGATTGAGATAAAGTTGTCCTGGACAGGTCCCAGTATTCAACACTTTTATTGGGCTTTTATTCTTTTATTAATTTTCTGATCATGTACATTGAAAATGTTTTAATTATTCTAACAATGAAAAATTACTACTCACTATTGTGACATAGTCTTTTGTTTACTTTGGGCATGTCAACAAATGCTGCTAAGTTTCCAGCCAAAAGCAGCATTTGCTTTTAAAGTGTGCATGGGTGGGCCGCTGAAAATCAGGGAGCATTCATGTAAAGTCATCTCATACAAGTCCTATTCCATGTACGGTAATAAAAGTTGATAACGTGTTAAAACCAGTACTGTCTAAGGGCACCCTTATAAAGATTTGGCATCTGACTGGTTAAGTCTAGATCACCCAAGAAAAACAGGCAGACTGAGGTTCTGTAATTCTCGAGTCTGACTCCATTTTGTTCTGTGCCACCATTTTGTGTTGCCCTCACGTAGGCCTGTGAAGTTGGCCTGGCGAATAAAGTGGCCTGGCCTTCTTAGTTCATGTATACATTAACTAAGGTTTTTTTTGACTCTGAAATGAACTGTAAGAAACTGACCTCTTCACCTGAAACTGACCTCGCAAAGCCAATTTCCCTGGTCGATCTTTGTCTGAGATTGCCAATCTATATTCAGGACATCGTTAACTTTTAGTTTCCTTGCACATGCCTTATCTTGTTCATCATCTGTTACTGTTTCTTTTTATGTTTCTTCATTACATGGGTTATGCTTTCAATTATAGGTTTGTCTGGCTTTTGGAGGTTGAATTTGGGACATTCTTAATGATTAACTTTTGGGTTGGGATACTGTACATGTAATCATGCCATGCCCTGCAGTGCCATCTAAATCACATTAACCTTTGTGAACTATGTAATTATAATGTTTTGCCCATATCCTGCTAAAAACCCAAAGGCTACTCACCTGCTGACCCTCCAGATTTTCCATTTGTTTAGGAATGTAATTGGTACAACTCCCTTACATGCCTGGGGCAGGATAAAGAGTATATAAGATGTGAAGTAAGACCATTCTAGAAGACTGCCTCATTCAGTTGCTAAGGCTTCTGTGTGACGTGGTCTCACTCATTTGAGTTTAATAAAGATGTTATTTTATATTTGAGCTTCTGTGTCAACTTCTTTGTATTAGTGGAACCCCTGAGAAGTGGATTTTTGATTTCTACAAGGCGCAGGCTTTGAACTAGCCATATGCCGACTTGAAGAGGTGGGTTTAAATTAAAGGCTTTCATTTCAATGCCAGCTTTGAACTACATCACAGACCAAAAAACTTACAAAGCCTACATGTCTGGCTTCTAACTCAAAATACGTCAGACCAATTGACTTTCCCAGTATTTGTTTATACTTTTTCAGTCCTTCTAAGTGTTCAGGAAAGTATGCTGTCCCGATGCATTTCAATCTAAATGTATTCTATGTATACACATAATAAACAAATATTTCACGAGCACATCTTGAATGCTGACAATCACAACTCTGTCAGCCAGTAATGTTGCACTGCATGCATTTCAATATTTCCGGAATGCATTCCAAATTTGACGTGTTGGACAAACAAATGACGACACTGGGTGTTTGCAGCTGGGGTGCACATGTGTCAACAATGACTCGCATTTTGTGCATGGAAACTTTATTAATTAGTTGATATCCTGACATTGTACCATATATGTTTTAACCTAGCCGTGAACAAGTCGCATGTTCTAATGTGTACCTGAAGCGACGAAACAAGTGTTGGCTTGGCTTGGAAAACATGGACCCCGAACCTCGGGATGTCTGATTAAATAAGAAGAAAAGAACTGATACGATCCGTCAATGTTGTTGTGTTTTACTTCTGTCTGAATAAGATTGTAATGAATTATCTCGTGTGCTAGGGTACTCGAATTGTGTACTGTTCTGTTGGTTTTCCAATCCGAGGTTTAGGGAGGCAATTGGTTCTCCTCTACCCTTTAGCACTGTAAAAAAATAGTGCCAGTTACATGAATAGCCAGTAGTGGATATCCCCTTAGCGCCTGCAAACCTATCAAATATACCACCAATATCTGTTTCCTTAAAATCATTCACAGGATCGTAAACTTAAATCTGGATGTTAAGAAGGTGGGGTGAACCCTGTGCAGCACAATAAGTGATGAACAGAATTTTAAAGGGATTTACGCCGAAAAAACTAGACAATGGTCTGTCTCAGATTAGGAGGTGCATTGATCTTGAGGGGATTTGGATTATAGAGTGTGTGACCTAGTTCTGAACCACGGTCATTGTACAGTAAACCCTTCAAAATATCAGCATACAAAGGATTACAGCAGTCCAATATGCACCAACAATTGTCCCAGAAAGTGTAGCGCCTCTATGGCAAAAATGAACCATTCCTCCATAACAGCGTCATGTAGTAGCTTAAACGTACAGCTGAACTGAGGCTTCATAGTCAGAAAGAGTCAAAGAAGTCATGAAGAGCTGAATGATGTTGCACTCATCAAATTTCAGGTAAGGATAGCAGGCATTTCATTCAACAAGCTGCCATTCCTAGGCGAACAGTAATATCTTTCTCTTAACATCATTTTGATGAAGCAAAGTTACTTTCATCCAGTGTCTAACTTGTAGGTAAATAGATTAAAGTAATGTCAGATATAATATTACCTGACAGCTTTTGAAGCGCAGTCTGGGGCGGAGAAGCATTGCATGAAATGGCTACACATAGACATTGAACACATCTTGGTGTGGGGGAACAAATTCCACGTGTCCACCATCCAACCTGGATGCAGTCAACCTATGGCCACAAAACTACTCTTCCTTCCAAGAATGAAGACAATATTTTTCAACCTCGACACCGATTTTATGTAATTTAAATATACCTGGTAATCCAGAGTGTGAAAGCAGTGAGGCAAATCAATTTGTATGTTTATGGTAGCTCATTTATCCAAGATCTCCATCAAATTATTTTGCAGCTCTTCTAGGGCCAGCTCTGTTCTTTCCTCAACACCGAAGCCCAATTGTAAATCAGGCAAATGCATTGTTAGATCCAGATGGCCATTAAACTGCAATACCACCATTCCTTCCAAGATTGCAACTGGGAAAGCGACAGCCTTTTCCGGCTAATAAAAAAACAATCTAGCAGATTTCAGTGATGCCTGCTTCAGCAGAAGGAGAATATAGGCTTTGTTGAGGACAAAGGGGACTGCACAGTCCTAAACAATGTATTTACTAAGTAAATGAAGGGAGGAGTCAATAGTGGGAAGCGTCCTTGATAACATTTATTTTAAGCACAATTTGTATTGTTTTTCATAAAAAAACAGAAGAATGGGTTTTACAATGGTGTGACATTCACTACATGCCTATCAGATATGATGGTGAAGACAAAACGACAAAAAGATCTGCAGCCACCGTGATGCAACACCTGTCCATTCTCCTGCATGCCCCAAGTCCCAATCTTCTCCTGTCACCAGGTAATGCAAATAATGCCAATGCATGTATGGGGTCCACTTCACCTTGGTCATAGGGGGACTGGCGTACCAGGATCCTACCACCCGCAATGAATAAAGACTTAAACTTCCAGGCCGTCAAGGAAGCTGGTGTGTATTGTCCATCGCCTACATTCAGGTGCATTAGCCATCTATAGGGACCTTCTGAGTGCATGGACCCTTCAAGAAGAAAGATCTTCAATGTTGGAGCTTGATCTTCAATGTTCATGGCCCGGCGGAGTCAGTACTATACATTCAGCAGGAGCCAATGTGCGGAGATCCCTCATCCAGACCCTTCAAGAAGGAAGATCTTCAATGTTGGAGCTTGATCTTCAATGTTCATGGCCCCTCGTTCATGGCCCCTCCATACCTTTGGCGGATTCAGTACTATACATTCAGCAGGAGCCCATGTGCGGAGGCCCCTCATCCAGTCAGCAATCCTGAACCAGCTGTGGATCTCAACATCATGGCATTTCTCTCTTTTGCAAAAAGAAATACAAAATAAAAGAATCTCCCTTCTTTGCCATGTAAGAGGGCCCCACAAGCACGCCTTGGGTCGGAGAAGGTTCATGTGACTGGTTAGGATGCAACATCTACTTGAATCCAAAAGGGCAGTGAACTTTGGCACATCCAGCACAGTTTTCTCAGATCCACGCCTACATCTTATTCCTGAGGGTATCATATATATTTTACTGAGTTGGTAAGATGTTTATACATGCAGTGACTTTAATTAAATTGAATTATTTTAAACCGTTCATTGAGGGTCACCACTGCAGGATGATGCATTCCTATGCCCCAGTTCTCATTCCTGATATCAGTCTTGCCTTCCAACCACTTGCAGTAGTTATTGGCTAGAGAAGGGCTTGGTACTGTAAACATTACCCAATTTGACAAGGTGGTTCATCCTCTCATCAGAGCCCAGCATTTTTAATGCCAGCATTACTCCATGAGTGCCAGGTGGTAATGTTAGACAAATTCAAGGTAAGTCACAGTCATCAAAGATGAGAAACCATCTATAACACTGAGGCTGAACCTGAAAAGGGATCGAAGGCAAGTAGGCCAAGGTTGCATTGGCTTTTTGAGGCTGCTCTTCTAACAATGATGTGCTCTCATCATCCATCTTGGGGTGCGGGTGACGACACTGGAGTGTGTTGTCCAGTATCACTGCATATACAGTTACAGGCCACGTATTGTTCACAAAGAACATCTAGGCGGTGGAACCGCCATCAGACAATGGCCTCACTAAATCTGCAACTGTGCCGCTAAATATTACAATTTCATATTGGGTGCAGTTGGACTGCCTTTTTCTAGAAGAATCCGGAGTTTATCCACAGACTCCCTTCAAGTCAAAATAGGCTCATTCAGGTCTAATTCTGTCAACACCACCTGTGGGGTACCTCAAGACTCAACACGCTGTTCAAAGTTTACAAAGCCCTGCCTTTCCAAGATCCCAAACAGCCAAAAAGTAGCTACCATTTGTCTGCAGACAACACCCAGATCCGCTGTAAGCAAGAAAATACACCTGGAAATCCTTTGACTGTGTCACACGGCCTAGCGCAAGTTCAGCACTGGATGCTGAAAAAATGCCTCTGCTTAAATGGTTAGAAAACAGAGATTGTGCTCATGGGCCTTCTTAATCCAACTCTGTTGTCTCCATCCTGGCCTAATTCACCAGGAATTTCCACATACGTGGTAGAAAAATTCCCATCTCTCAGAGTGCTTTTCAACAGCACAAAATGTATGCATTATCTTAGTTAACACATTGTGAACTGAATCACTGCTTGAAGCCAGGGTCACTGCGTTTTTGTGATCACAGTGTTTCCGCATAAATATTGGTTTGTCACATAATCCATTATTTGCTGCATAATCTGCAGATTTTAACCAAAACAAGTGTCTAGCTCAAATGGACCAAAAGTTACTAAAAACGAGATGACACATGCTGGACTCTTCGCAAAGGTTGACTGAACACATTTCTATTGCTTATCTTGTATTTGGGAGTTAAGCTGGTTCCTCCGACTTGAACCCTTTGCTCAAACAGTGGTAACGTGTTAAAATGACAAAATAATGATGTTACACAATAATAAAATGTGTCACATAACACCAGCCTTTTCTTGCCGCATACTTTAGTCTACACCTAGCCACAGAGGTTGGCTCCTGCTTAATCCTCATATTTGTGTTAAATAAAGAAATACAGGCAGAAAGAGATAATGTGATTCGACTGGGATCGCACAATTTAGTTAAGAGGGCACGCTGGGATGCAAACCCAGCACCTCTATTCAAGGAGTCTGCCATTGGCCGCCGTATCAGCCACGGGGATCTCAGTTTGCTCCATTCTACGACCCGCTTGGCAGAAAAAATGCAGCCCTCGCTGTATAATGTCTTGTTCTGCCCGCTGGCCTCAGCATTCTGCAGGCTTTGGATCCTCGAGCTGCCGCATTTCATAAGAGCAGCTCAACCAGGCCTTGGTGGTCAAGAACGCACAACATTACAGTACAAAACCACAGCAGGTCAGAATACTCGAAATGTGCTTTATATGTAGCTCTATAGCACTCCTTTTCCGTTTTTAGGCGCTGTAAATAACAGGTGTTATTATTAACAGGTGTAGTGCCACTCAATTTACCGACAGCGGAAGCATGGACGGCAGAGTAATTCGGGTTCAAACTCGAGGATTGCCGTTCAGTGCACTAGCAGCAGCAAGTATCCAATCCCCTCAGTTATCTTGCCAGGGCCAGTCTGAACAAATACATCATCACTGTGAGCACAAGTGGAGGTGTCTAGAAGGCTAGGCTGGTGCCCAGTAGGGTGTCTTGTAAAGACCAACAGCCCCGAGAGCCTAATACAATATTTTTACAAAGAGCAATCCCTGGCGGAAATGTTGCAGCATTGTTGAGATTGAGATGAAAAAGCTACTAAAACGAAGAGAATACACTAAAGCTACTGACGATATCATCTTTTTATTTTTGTATTATATTTTAGATGAGGATGATATTGAAACTCAAATGAACACAAAAGTCGAGGTCAATGTACATTTCATTACAAAATGTATACCAATGATAAATTGATCAATGCACAGTATACAATACCAGACTAGTTAAAGAGAGGAAAGTGAATAGACAATATGCACAACTTACAACCAACACCCCACGCCACAAGCCTGCTTGACCAATCTTGAGCATCCAAATACGCCTGTGTCTTGGCATTTAAAGCTGTGCATCTCTAAACAATGCGTTTGAGGTGATTTCGGTGGCTATTCCTAGGCAACTGAAGCTAAACCTCAGCATATAAGGCCACGTGTGGGGCATTCCTCAGGTGCTGGTGACGTAAGTCCGGAATGTCTCCTTCTTCTGAGGTCGATGACGTCTTGGAGGAAACTCTGGGGCATTTTGTCAAGGAGGTTTATCTCTGCTTTTTTGGCTTTAAAAGCCAAGAAAGCGGAGATAAAATTATCTCCCTATTACCTAGCTGTCGCTAACACAAGTTAGCGACAGCTAGTAGGAGATAGCGACCATCTTGGGCCCCGCTTTGCATGTCAGGGATATTTATCGCTAATGACATGCAAAGTGGGCGTGCCAAGATGTTAGCGACTGGAAACAGTCGCTAACATCGCTATCTCCTATTATTAACTTTTGGAGATATTCGCGCTAAGCGCGAATATCTCCAAAAGCTAACACCTGCCCCAAAGCAGTTCTTAGCCATGTTATCCAATGGTAGGTGGATAACATGGCTAAGAGCATTAGCTCGGTAATGCATGAATATCGCTGACTTTACAGCGATATTCATGCATTTCGGCCGATTTTTATCGCTTAGGAGATAAGCCTTGATAATAGCAAGGCTCCTAAGCGATAAAAATCGCCGCAGCTCGGCGATAAAAATATCGCCGCTAAACCAACATAGCGATAATTATCGCTAGTTGTTGGTAATATGCCCCTCTATCATTTGTAGAATGCATGTGTTGGTAAAGAAACTTTCCTTCATGATTTAAAAAAAAACAAAAAACAATACCATTTTGAAATGCACAATCTTCTGTCTTTGCTAAATTGTGCATCGGAGCTCTGCCTTCTAAGTGAGCAAAGTATGTATTTAAGTAAAGTCACTAACAATGTGCCTTCGGCTTCTATAGTCCCTAGGTCCTTAACTTATGCACACACTGATATAAACGGTAAGAAGAGGTAGCCACTGACCTACCACTCTTCTGTAAATCATCCCCGGGCGCCTGTGAGCGGAGTAAGAAAAGACAGAACAAAGGAGACTGTATGGAAACTGGTTGAAAGTAGATAAAGTGGAGGTAGGGTGAGAAACCTGGTTGTAGAAAATCAAATGGGGGAAACTAGAGGGGGAATACAGCAAGAATAGTGAATAAACAGAGAGGGAAAGGGGCATGGATTAAAAAAGCAACGGCTGCAAGTATTACTCGGTACAAGACTTCCGGGGAAAAAGAGAAGGGAGCAAGGAAAAGGCCAGAGAGAAAGGGGTTAAGGAAGATTGAAGTAATGACAAGACCGATAGAAGGGCAACAATAGTAAGAAAGAGGGAGCAGAATAAAGGAGGGATGAGAGGCAAATCATGGAAATGTTACAGTTAAACATCATGAGAGGAGGGATTGAGAGAAAGGGTGAGCAGACAGAAGAAACAACCATTTACAATGCAACGGTTTCGCCTTTGACAAAGTTAGAGCTATTGGCATTGTAAATGACAAATTGTTTATTTATGTGTTGGTTTTGAAAACAGATAAATAAATGGCATTGTCATTTACAATGTCAATAGCTTAATCTTAAGCAAATGCGAGACCTATTGCATTGGCACCCACACACACACACAGCCACAGGCACACAGAGCCACACACACACACAGAGCCCCCCCCCCCACACACACACAGTCCCCTGCCGACTCCTCTCAGCCTGCTCGTCTCGTGATGGGAGCTATCCTGTTTCAGTGTTTACTTGCACGCCCAGAATACTGTCTGCACCGTGTTACACTTCTCCCTATCTTGCACCCATCTACTTCTGAACACTACTGTTAGAGCGCCAACGTCCTGTTTTCCTACAAACCCTTCGCAGGCCCGCCGCCCAAAAAGGATTTAACTGTCCCTAAGGCAGGCCCCCGGCAGCGCGTTAAAACACTGTTTCCCCCAGGTGCAGGTTTCAGTTACCTTTTAAATGCAGAGGCGCTTAGCAGTTCGTACTATGCTCCGGTGGGGCAGGTCTCTCCTCAGCCGCATTCCCTGGCTTCCGGTATGGCTCTGCCCTTGATCACGAGTGTGGGGAGTCCCGGTAGCTAGGGGACGCCTTGCGCTGCCGTCTCTGTGACGCAGCTCAGCCGGGACGAGCCTTCCGGGTGATAGGGGGAATCCGCGATGCTGGAACCAATCCCAGCGTGGCTTTTCTACGTAGGCCGGGACAGGGAGAGCAACCATGACGAAGCTCCCGGGCTGGCAGCAGTGATTTTTTTCTAGGCACAGCTCTTTGCTTTTGTTCTGTAATGGGCCGGCGGCGGTGATCTCAGCCCCTTTTCTTTTGTGACTGCATTGGGTAGTGCACGGGCACGAGCTCCCGAGCACCACGTCAATTGCTCAGGAGGCGCGACAGACCTCACACGGAGGGGGGCGGGAACTGGCACACGCTGTTCAAGACGACAGGCCGCCATCTTCGGACAAATGATCAAAACAAACCTTCCAAAAAAAAAAAAAACACCGCCCACCGCCGCAATGATGTTCGCAAAGGGGCGGAGAGCGAAAAAATCGCCGGAACGCCCACAAATCTGCTCGGGGAATGAGTGACGCACCTCTGTTCCAATGGCTAGCCTCCATTTATGGAGCTAGCCAATGGAACAGAGAGGCGGGACAAAGCCCCAGACTGCTTCTCAAAAGTTTTCACCTGCGCGAACGCTGCTGCGCAGCGGACGCCAGGCGAAACCTAATATTTAGGGGGAAAAGCAGCTGCAAAAAATGGGAGTATATGAAAAAAAATGTGTTGCAAAATGCACTATTTTCTTAGTTAAAAAAAAAAGTAGGAGCAAACCCCTCAAACCCACTTTGTAGTGGTAAGATCTCTATCACTCTCTGCCGTGTGTGGGCTAGTACGACAAAAATGGACTGTGCTGCTTTTTGTTCTCAGCCAGGCACTGTCTATGTCAGATACATGTCTAAAGAATAGTTAAGAAAATGGTCTGACCCCCGGTCCATATTAACTGGGAAATTATATATAATGTTCTAACGGAAGATAAAACTGAGCGACGGTTAATCCGATACTAGAACTCTAATATGCTTGCAAATTTGCTGAGTCACTCACTTTACTATGGTTTGCCGTCTCTGACTGAAACCACATTTTCGACAAGACACCTTTTGCTTCTCTAGTTGTGGTTAAACAAATGCTACTTTTAGATGGCTCTATTGCTGGCTGACTTCCATCGTGCTTGAGCGGATGAGGGCTATAGTTTTTTTTTAACCTTGCTTTAAAATGGTCTTTCAGTGACAGCCTAATTCACATGTGCTTCCAGGGTACTTCTGTAAACCATCCTGTTGCTTTCTCTTGCTTTCATTAGTTCAGTTATTTTGAAATTGTGGCGGATGGCTGCTGTGCATTGCCAGGTACCTGCAATGCCAGGTACCAGGTGAACTGGATCTGTGTCCAGACTGGGGTTTAAAGATTTATGTGGCACTTTCCTGGAGGGCCAGAGCTGGAGTTTCCTCCCTCTGCTGCCATGGGAGCCTTAGCTTGCCATGCTGATGTGGTAGTGGGGTGGGGCTCTTGGGCTGAGCGCCTGGAAACACGTTTAATTTGTGGAGGTCAACTTCAAAAGGGAGGCGTGATGGGGTGCTGGGCTGCGTTGACCGTTTCACTGCGGGGGCAGTGGATGATTGGAGATGACTTCCTCCTGCTTCTCCTTCAACTGCAGTTGGACAAACTTTGTGAAAGTTGCCTGTGACTCTTAGCAGTGAATCACCTGGCTCCCGAGTCAAAGAAGAACTCAGTTAGCTTCAAGAATTAATATGACTTGAAGGATGCATTGGTCATTGACATGTGAATGCACCTTGTGGCCATGGGTTCCCCCCAGGACTACTTCTTTCTAAAGGTCGCTTGAACGTCAATAACCTTGGGGCTCTCCCATGGTGTGGCTCAGGGGGGTCTGCTTCCTTTGTCCTTTCAAGGTCAGACCCTTAATTGCCCATCGCAGGCCACCAGGTCCAACTGCAGAGGTATGCCACCAGGGGACCTTGCCTTCCTTGGCGGGGGGATGGATGCCCGGTCTGCCCCAGCCCTGAAAGACCCAGGGTGCCTGGCTGTGTGCTGCATGTGACTGTATGTGGTATCCCATGGCTGCCTGCGTTCACATCTTTGGGTGCCCACTTCTTTGGCTGGGGCTGGGAAGGTCTCCTGCCTGCCTGCAGGAGCTGGTTTCCATGCGGGCCTCATAGGCTTTTGTCCGTCATGACCCCCATGTGGGAGAGAGGGTCCCCCTGTGGGAAAGAGGGTCCCTTCTCTGGCACCCATGGAAGTGGCCTGGGTATACAGGGGTGGGGAAGGGGGAATGGGGTTCCTGCTCGCGGCATGATGTTAAAATGGGGAAGACTGTGCTCGGTGCAAGCCTGACCGTGTCACCCTGCTGGGTGGGGAACCAGTGGCGAGTGCCACAGGGGGCTGTAGCAATGCTGATTACCCACCTGACCTGTTTTGAAACACAGACCAAGGAGTCTAACACCTGCATGAGTCAGAGGGTCGATTGAAACCCTTTGGCTCAATGAAGGTGAGGGCCAACTGAGGTGGGATTCAGCTATGGCCTCGTTCAAATGAATCACTGGCCAGTCTTCCCCACTATGTCAGGGAGGTGGAGCATAAAGGTGTGTGATAGGACCGAGAGATGGTGAACTATTCCTGGGCAAGGCAAAGCAAGAGGGAACTCTGGTGGAGGTTCCTATCGGTCCTGATTTGAAAATCGTTTGTCCTGTCTGGGTAAGGGGAGAAAGACTAATCAAACTATATAGTACCTGGTTCCCTCTGAAGTATCCCTCAGGACAGCTGGTGATCAGGAACACCAGTTTTATCTAGTAAAGCAAATGATTAGAGGTCTTTGGGCTGCAACAATGTGAATCTATTCTCAATCTTTTAATGGGTAAGAAGCCTGGCTTGCTGGTGTGGAGCCAGGCATTGAATGAGAGTGACTAGTGGGCCACTTTTAGGAAGCAGAACTGACTCTGTGGAATGAACCAAATGCTGTGTTAAGACACCCAATGCCAACGCTCATCAGACTTCATAAAAGGTGTTGGCTAATATAGACAGCATAACAGTAGTCATGGAAGTTGTAATCTTCAAAGGGGTGTGTGATAAAACTCACCCACTGAATCAACTAGCCCTTAAAATAGATGGAGCTGGAGTGCTGAGTTTTTAGAAGAGAGAGGAACCCCTTGTGTGAGTCAAGGGAAGTAGGGTATTAGACCAACAAATGTATCTGCAGTTTATTTGGGAAAAACAGTTCGCGCTTGTGGAGCCCCCCCCGAGACGGCATTATTTACCCGCAGGAGAAGGGGCCTTCCTGTTTGTGGAAACTTTTCTCCCCATCATTTGAGCGCTCAGCCTTAGAACTCCTGCAACTTCTAGCAATCACAGGCTCCACAAGCGCGAACTGTTTTTCCCAAATAAACTGCGGATACAGTACAGCACTCATCTCTTCCCAAACCTGGAGAGAACAAATTATCCTACACTAGAGATTGAACAGGAGTTAACCTCAAATGGGAAACATTTATTGTTGCAACCCTCAAAGTGCTCTCACTGAATTTACTGTACAGATAATACAGATGTTTTAAATAACTTCCACCACAGACAGAAGACTACTGGCCCACACGGCAATTAAGAAACGTGGTTGAGATCTGGCCCCCGTACTTATTTGTTAAACAAACATTTCTTATCAATAGAGGGCAATTTCTCAGACCCAGCCACAAGACAGACTTCAAATCTTAGTCTTGATAAAGGTGGACCATATTTTCGTCCAGTACCACCGAAACGCGTCGACGCCCAACCACTGTACAATTCAAGTCCTTTCCTCCCTTGTTTATATGAAATTTGTGGCTATACAACAAGGGTGTGATGAAATTATAACATTGAATGTACCAATTGTATTTTACAATTTTTGTTTTACAAAAAAATTTTTGTCTGTCTTTTGTATTGTGCAGGTCACAATAGAGTGTATTATTAGTTGAAATTTTAATTGTCATGCTTAGGAACCTTATGATGCATTAATGTAAACTGTTTTTATTCTTGTTACCTTAATAAATCTTGTTGTACTTTATGTTTTAGACCGCATTAGTTCTTGATTTTATCTTTTTGACTTAAGGCTAAGTGTTAGCTTATTCCGTATATTTCTCAAGGGAACCAGCTTATTATTTGCTGGAGTGCTGAGCCCATATCTGGCAGGTGGTGGTGTTGAAAGCTAGAGGGGCTAAGCCATGATGAGTCTGCACAAACAAACACAGAGGTGGAAGCGCCATCCTCCACAAAGAACCATCCACTGCAACACCATCACAGACAACACCACTCCACTCATGGAACACCTCAACTTTCAAATCCAAACCTATTGCAAAACCACCATAAAAGGCATCCTCACCTACCGACATCGCCCCAGGTTCTGAGATTCCATCTCCAAATTCATCGCCCTGCTCACCACTGATTTCAAACACTACATCTTCCTCTGAGTCCTCAACTTTCACCTTGATGACCTTAATGACACCAACACAGTCAACTTCCACGAAATCATGAACAACATCAACCTCACCCAACTGGTCATCTACCCCACACATGTTGCAGGACACATACTCAACCCTATCTTCTCAGCCAGCAACAGAGCCAAGGACCACCATGTCACTGAGGTCACCTGAACAGACCACACCATCGTCCACTTCTCCATCACAGGATCCCCCGGCACCACCACCAACTTATGCACTACCTCACACTGCAGTGGGACAAAGTATCAGAAAGTCAGTGGACCCACGCTCTCAACACATCCTACCCCGACACTGCAACCAACCTAGAACAGGCTGTCAATAACTTCTACACCTGGATCACCAATTATGCCAACAGAGGCACCCCGTCCAGCCCACCAACCTCAACAGATCCTCAAACAGGCCAGTTGATACACCATGGAACTGAGAACCACTAAGCGCAACTTGAAGCGACTTGAAAGAAAATGGTGCACCAGCAACGAACCCACTGACTGAGCCACATTCAAGATATTCGTCCACCAATACCACCAACTCCTGAAAGAGATGAAAAAGAGTTCCCTTGCTGAACGCATTGAAGCCACTTCCAAACACAGCAAAGAGCTCTTCAACATTGTCTGAGAGTTCTCCAACCCCTCAGTCACTGAAAACATCATCATTCCTTTCCAGGAACTCTGTGACACCCTGGTGGACTTCTTGGCAAGATCTCCACCATCTACAAAAACTTCAAACCTGAACTCACCGCCACAGACACCCTCAGCCTATTCTCTCCAACAGATACAAACTCAGACCCCTTGCTCACCCCATGGGACCAGCTCACACTCAAAACACCACAGCCATCATGAACACGTCACATCTTCGACCTCGGGAGCAAAATGATCATCAATGAGCTCTCACCATCTTCAATCCATCCGTCACCATGGCCAAAATTTCCAGAAGAGTGGAAACACGCAGAGGTCAACCACCTTCTCAAGCAACCATCCACTGACCCCAGTAAACTACCATCCCACCTCTCTGCTCCCCTTTCCTGCTGAAGTCCTCAAAAAAGCCTTCATCCTCCAACTCATGAAACACCTAGAGAACAACAATCTTCTGGACACCTCCCAATCTGAATTTCACACCAACCATAGCACCAAAACTGCCCTGATCGATGCCACCGACGACATCAGTTCCATTCTTGACCGGGGAGAAATGGTGGTCCTGATCCTCCTCGACCTCTCAGCAGCGTTTAACACCACATCCAACCACACCCTTGTCAAGAGGCTTCACCACATTGGAATCCAAGGAGATACCCTCAAATGGATCGCCTCCTTCTTCACTGGAAGAGCCCAGAGACTCGGCTTACCATGTTTCACCTTTCACCTGGAAACCTAAGCACATCATCTGTGGCGTCCCTCAAGGCTCGTCCCTCAGCCCTACACTGTTCAACTCCTACATGACCCTCTTGGCCAACATTGTCAAACCCCATGGACTAAACATCATATTCTATGCTGACGACATCCAGCTCATCCTCTTGCTATCAGAAGCACCTCTCCACCATGATGGCCAACTTCCGACTGCTCCTCTTTGCCTGCAGCACTCCTCTCCTCTACGTTGTCCTTGGAAATTCTCACTTGGGTCGGCACTTCTTTCTCAGTTTTCGTATTACCGTTCCTCTCCATCCTCTTCGCTGAACTTTCACCGTTCCACAGTACTGCGTCTTTGACCCCGCCCACTCCTTCACAGCTCCCAGATGTTCCTGCCTCTTGCAACTGCAATGCTCTTCTCACTCTAAGGTGACTGCAGATTGTCGGCCATCTTTGAGGTTCCGAAACTATCTCAAATTTAGGGGTGAGCGCCGGCACACAGGTATACTTCGCTCGGCCAGCAGTGGTGGAGTTATTTTGCCAAACTCAGCACGGAGTGGCAAAACTTCACTGGTGGAGCAGAATTTGCTGCCAACCCCTAATCTGTACCAGTGATATAAATCCAAAGGCAGTCAGCATCCAAATTAAATTGGTGATTAACCTCTGAGCACTGCTCAAGATGAGAACTATAATGTCTCAGTCCAAACTAACATATCAAAAAATATAAGAAAAATGAAAGGCTCAATCAAATGCATGAAATAAGATATGCTAAAGCAATGTTCAGCTATAAGAATATTGGGCAATATTCAAGAAAGACAAAAAGAAAATTGCCAGAATAATCATTGATGGAGCAGAAGATGCTACTTGCCAAATCGGTGCAGATTATATCTTTCAATATTGCAAGGACATTATTGAAGAAGCAAATAATAAAAATCATAAATTGACTCCTATTGATTAGGGGTGGATTATACATTCTCTTCCCCCGGCCGAGTTGGTGGAGTGACCACTCTGTGTCATGCATATAACACAGACTTCCAGCCAACTTCTGCCAACCTTCTTGTGTCAGAGTTTTTTCTTGTGCGCAGTATGCCAATGGTAAATTGATAAGCGAGAGCAAGATTTCGCATTTCTAGCATGAATTTTGGTTGCCAGGAGGTCATCCGGCTTGATTTTTCCAATGTAGGTGGTCACGGGAGGTCGTGACCGCTTGCAGTCAGAAAGCTGCAGCTCGAGTAGAAAACCTACTCAAGCGGCAGTAAAATCAACTAAAAAAGCAGCATCTTCAGGTGCGCTGTATGGTGCAGTTTGTGCTGATCTTTCAGTATAGAACGAGCTACTGGAACTAAAAACCAGTACAAGCAGTGCAACATGGCTAATTCCACCTGTTTGCAGAACTCTGGGGAATCTCCCGGAGTTTTCATATAATTCTGTGGAATTCCGTGGAGTGAAGCGCTGCAGATTCAGCCTATCCCTACTATTGACAGAATACCAGAAGTATGGGGTTTCAAATGTCAGTGGAAAGAAATTACACTCCTTGAAATAACAGAAGCATTCAAAGACTTTAACTATTAAAGTTCTATGCCCAAAATATTATCGGCCCGGTTAACAATGAGAAGAGCCCCAGAATGTATGAAAAAAGTTTGAATCTAATTCCAAAGAATGTACAAGTAAATGAGCTAAACAAAATAAGAAATTGGAGACCACTTTCAATTGGTACAGCATTGATGAAACTATTTACAAAATTTCTGTCCAAAATACTTATCTCTTTCGTTAATTTGAGTACAAGACAAAGGGCTTCATGAAAGTGAAAGGATGTCTTGAAAAACCTAACACTGCTAATGAACATTATAAAAGGGCCACAAAAGAATAAACACCCCGGGAGGCCAACGGTAGGGCTCAAAAAGAAAGAACTGCGATCCACGGGGGGGGGGGGGTCACGGAAAAGAGCAGAGAAAAGCGGGTAAAGGGGGCTGGTGAAAAAAATACTAAACAACATAGCCGCACCGAACCGCATTGAGCCACAAAACCATAAAGAAGAGATAATTGCGCTGTGAGAAATGAGATCAGGCAGAGTCAAACAGACTCCAATCCAGAAGGCCAAGAGTGAAAAGCAATATAAAAAAAACTCCCAAAACAAACAACCAAAACTGAAGGTTTGGATTTTATGCAAAAACGCCCATTAATATCCCCAATAATAATAATGTTCAGAAACACAGAGGAAGATAATAAAAGGAAGTCAGCTTTGAGTTCTAGATTTTCACTCCTCAAAGATCCCGGAGCAGTCATTTACTCTACATCAGCAGGGGTACCAGGCCTTATGACACCATTAGCTCCTCAGACAGCTACCTCAGTTTCTATATAAAAAAAAGATAAAAAACAATGCTATACAAGACATATTCGATTCAAACAATCCATGGAGCACGCAAAAACTGAACCAGGATACGGAAAAGTCAGGTACAAATGCGGCCGATCCAAAAGAAGGGTATAAGGAAGTCAGCATAGATAAGATAAACAAGGAGAAAACGCTCCTAGTTCAGACAACATAAAAGACAACAAGGAAGGAAGAACAGAACAGACCATATGATCAAATCGGCGGGCCCACAACAGTATCACCTAAAAGTGCTCGGATGTGAGAAGAAAAAACCCGACCCCACTACAATAAACTCTAAAATATCTCAAGATAACTTGACGTCCTCCACGCCTACGTTTGCAAAAAATAACGAGACGACAACAAGGCTAAAAATAGCAGCACAGGTCCATCAAGAGGACCAAGATGATCTCGAAGGTCTGATTGACCCACGGCAGAACGGTCCTAGATCTGTATCAACCAAAGACTCTATACAAATGTCCGTCATTGAATCAAGCGCCCTGATGGGGGAAATGCACAGTGATAATACACAAGATAATACGGACTTGCAAGGCT
Source organism: Lissotriton vulgaris (assembly GCF_964263255.1). Taxonomy (NCBI): domain Eukaryota; kingdom Metazoa; phylum Chordata; class Amphibia; order Caudata; family Salamandridae; genus Lissotriton; species Lissotriton vulgaris. Next base: position 1,736,671,012 of record NC_141685.1, read on the forward strand.
TAAAAAAACACTTAAACAAACTACAACAATAACTCCTTTAGGTTGACTAATGTCATTAGCTATTCATTTAATCAAAATCAAATGTTCAATCAAGAAACAAAATCACAGCTTCAACAAGGTGAGACACTGCGCGATCAAATTAGCCTTGTAGAGCTTTTCAGATCTTTATTATAAACATTACATACAACAACAACGGCATTCAATATGCAAACAGATAAAATGGACATTCAATATCATAGCACTACAAATTGCAGGAATAAACACAAAATTGGAAAACATGAATAACTTTATTTCAAGAGTTCAATCCAAATACTCAGTCCAGTGTTCATGCAGCCCAATTATTAACAAACTGAGTCTTCTGCCAACATTATTAGAACAGATAATATCATTTAATAAATCAAATATGGAAGCAAGAGACAATAAAGTTGAATCTCAAAAAAAGTATATTGTTACTACCTACCTTGCAACTCTGTAAGCCTCTATCAAAAGAGGAGCTCAAACTAAAACTGAACTTAAACCAGTAGATATGCAAGTTCAACCAAGTCCGGTTCATCGAAAGGCCAAAACAGAAGACCAGATATCGGAAAGCGATGAAGTAACAAACCCGGATAAAAAAAACAATTCCAAAGTTGTCACAGAAACAAAAAAAAACTTGAAAGGAAAGCAAGAAACAAAATGGCTTCATTAACGAAACAGCAGACAACCAAGGTATACCCAATTTTCTGCTCGGCCAGGACGAACAAGGCAGCATCAGGCCAGCCTAGTCTCACAATCAGAACAGACGAAGACTCGATTAGCATTATAAGGTCAGAAAAGGCAGACAAGGACAAAACAGCAGAAGCTAATCGGACATCGGGAAGAGGAACAGACATAAACTCGGTATCAGGTATAGACCGTGGGGGAAGTCAGGAGACTATACACAGAAAAGGAGAAAAAACATATGGACCCGAGAAAAAACACATAGCACCTAGGAACAAAACAGGAAACAAGCAATTGACTCAGACAAAGGAATCTAGCAGGGCACAGCCTGAGAATAAAAGTAGGCAAGGCATTGACCCCAACGATGAAGACCGGAAGATCCACGAACCGTTAGAAAAAACAGAGAGCAAACCTCCGAATTACAATGCCCTTGCTCGAAAAAGCGCTGACAATAAGGCAAAGGAGGCCCAAAAAATGGACATGGATCCACAGAAACTCTTGAGGCTGGACGACGAGAGCCTAAAAAGGAATATGAAAAAACTTGAGAACTTAAATCCAGAGGCTCTCAATTACAGAAATGGTACAAAAGAGGGTGGTGATGGACGGAGCATCTGAATCAATCAAACACTCACACCCAGTCAAAAGATCTGGGTTTAATCCATCACCGTTCTTTAGCCCATTTGATATATGCAAATCAGTCTGACCCTGTGCCTCATGGGAACAGTCCAGCCCGAACTGCCAAGCCATGTCTTCCCTGGACCGGAAACAAGCTTCCGAGGAGGGATTTCTGGCATTCCAGCCCTCTTCAGCCCGGCTTGCTTGAATCCAGTGGCAACGTGAGCAAGGGACTCACGTCTGAGCATACCCTGCCACACTTATGGTGGCCAAAAGCGGTACAAAAGGGGGTGGTGATGGACGGAGCATCTGAATCAATCAAACACTCACACCCAGTCAAAAAATCTGGGGTTAATCCATCACCGTTCTTTAGCCCACTCTGCCACCCCAGTTCAGACATGGCTATATGCAAATCAGTCTGACCCTGTGCCTCATGGGAACAGTCCAGCCCGAACTGCCAAGCCATGTCTTCCCTGGACCGGAAACAAGCTTCTGAGGACCGGTTTCTGGCATTCCAGCCGTCTTCAGCCCGGCTTGCTTGAATCCAGTGGCAAAGTGAGCAAGGGACTCACGTCTGAGCATACCCTGCCACACTTATGGCGGCCAAAAGCGGTACAAAAGGGGGTGGTGATGGACGGAGCATCTGAATCAATCAAACATTCACACCCAGTCAAAAGATCTGGGTTTAATCCATCACTGTTCTTTAGCCCACTCTGCCAACCCAGTTCAGACATGGCTACATGCAAATCAGCCTGATCCTGTGCCTCATGGGAACAGTCCAGCCCGAACTGCCAAGCCATGTCTTCCCTGGACCGGAAACAAGCTCCCGAGGACCGGTTTCTGGCATTCCAGCCGTCTTCAGCCCGGCTTGCTTGAATCCAGTGGCAAAGTGAGCAAGGGACTCACGTCTGAGCATACCCTGCCACACTTATGGCAGCCAAAAGCGGTACAAAAGGGGGTGGTGATGGCGGAGCATCTGAATCAATCAAACACTCACACCCAGTCAAAAAATCTGGGGTTAATCCATCACCGTTCTTTAGCCCACTCTGCCACCCCAGTTCAGACATGGCTATATGCAAATCAGTCTGACCCTGTGCCTCATGGGAACAGTCCAGCCCGAACTGCCAAGCCATGTCTTCCCTGGACCGGAAACAAGCTTCTGAGGACCGGTTTCTGGCATTCCAGCCGTCTTCAGCCCGGCTTGCTTGAATCCAGTGGCAAAGTGAGCAAGGGACTCACGTCTGAGCATACCCTGCCACACTTATGGCGGCCAAAAGCGGTACAAAAGGGGGTGGTGATGGACGGAGCATCTGAATCAATCAAACATTCACACCCAGTCAAAAGATCTGGGTTTAATCCATCACTGTTCTTTAGCCCACTCTGCCAACCCAGTTCAGACATGGCTACATGCAAATCAGCCTGATCCTGTGCCTCATGGGAACAGTCCAGCCCGAACTGCCAAGCCATGTCTTCCCTGGACCGGAAACAAGCTCCCGAGGACCGGTTTCTGGCATTCCAGCCGTCTTCAGCCCGGCTTGCTTGAATCCAGTGGCAAAGTGAGCAAGGGACTCACGTCTGAGCATACCCTGCCACACTTATGGCAGTCAAAAGCGGTACAAAAGGGGGTGGTGATGGCGGAGCATCTGAATCAATCAAACACTCACACCCAGTCAAAATATCTGGGTTTAATCCATCACCATTCTTTAGCCCACTCTGCCACCCCAGTTCAGACATAGCTATATGCAAATCAGTCTGACCCTGTGCCTCATGGGAACAGTCCAGCCCGAACTGCCAAGCCATTTCTTCCCTGGACCGGAAACAAGCTTCCGAGGACCGGTTTCTGGCATTCCAGCCGTCTTCAGCCCGGCTTGCTTGAATCCAGTGGCAAAGTGAGCAAGGGACTCACGTCTGAGCATACCCTGCCACACTTATGGCGGCCAAAAGCGGTACAAAAGGGGGTGGTGATGGACGGAGCATCTGAATCAATCAAACACTCACACCCAGTCATAAAATCTGGGTTTAATCCATCACCGTTCTTTAGCCCACTCTGCCACCCCAGTTCAGACATGGCTATATGCAAATCAGTCTGACCCTGTGCCTCATGGGAACAGTCCAGCCCGAACTGCCAAGCCATGTCTTCCCTGGACCGGAAACAAGCTTCCGAGGACCGGTTTCTGGCATTCCAGCCGTCTTAAGCCCGGCTTGCTTGAATCCAGTGGCAAAGTGAGCAAGGGACTCACGTCTGAGCATACCCTGCCACACTTATGGCGGCCAAAAGCGGTACAAAAGGGGGTGGTGATGGACGGAGCATCTGACTCAATCAAACACTCACACCCAGTCAAAAGATCTGGGTTTAATCCATCACCGTTCTTTAGCCCACTCTGCCACCCCAGCTCAGACATGGCTATATGCAAATCAGTCTGACCCTGTGCCTCATGGGAACAGTCCAGCCCGAACTGCCAAGCCATGTCTTCCCTGGACCGGAAACAAGCTTCCGAGGACCGGTTTCTGGCATTCCAGCCATCTTCAGCCAGGCTTGCTTGAATCCAGTGGCAAAGTGAGCAAGGGACTCACGTCTGAGCATACCCTGCCACACTTATGGCGGCCAAAAGCGGTACAAAAGGGGGTGGTGATGGACGGAGCATCTGAATTAATCAAACACTCACACCCAGTCAAAAGATCTGGGTTTAATCCATCACCGTTCTTTCGCCCATTCTGCCACCCCAGTTCAGACATGGCTATATGCAAATCAGTCTGACCCTGTGCCTCATGGGAACAGTCCAGCCCGAACTGCCAAGCCATGTCTTCCCTGGACCGGAAACAAGCTTCCGAGGACCGGTTTCTGGCATTCCAGCCGTCTTCAGCCCAGCTTGCTTGAATCCAGTGGCAAAGTGAGCAAGGGACTCACGTCTGAGCATACCCTGCCACACTTATGGCGGCCAAAAGCGGTACAAAAGGGGGTGGTGATGGACGGAGCATCTGAATCAATCAAACACTCACACCCAGTCAAAAGATCTGGGTTTAATCCATCACCGTTCTTTCGCCCACTCTACCACCATAGTTCAGACATGGCTATATGCAAATCAGTCTGACCCTGTGCCTCATGGGAACAGTCCAGCCCGAACTGCCAAGCCATGTCTTCCCTGGACGGGAAACAAGCTTCCGAGGACCGGTTTCTGGCATTACATGTGAATGTAAGACATTGTTCTGCATTCTGTCCATCAACTGTGTTTTTTGCTCAATTACAGAAACAGCACCTCGGTAGGCCCGACAATGGAAAATCCCACGGCCCATAACCTCGATGATGGAGTAGTTAGCCCAACGGAGAAAATGCAACCGAAACCCCAATTGGTATATAGACGTGAGATCAACCAAGGAAACTCAGGGCAGGAATTAGCAATTAACCACAACAAAGAGATCAATCAGGAGAACATGGTATCGGTAGAAATCCCAGCTCAAAACACAAGCATGGGAAACAAGACCCAATACGTAAACCTAAGAGTCCCAATAAAAGATGAAAAGAAACAAATCACAGCCGACAACAAGAATGAGGACCCAATATTACAGATAGAGCAATGGCATCAACTCCCAAAATAGCAAATACTTTTAACACCGGAATATGACTCAAAAGGGCCACAAGATACACTGAATAGGGGAACATATTGAAATTAACAGCTAACGTTCCAGGCCTATAATATTTGAACTCATCGAACTTATTGGCAGTAGAATTTATAGCAAAAGGACATAAAAAAACATAGGACAAACGCTGACTACATGGCAGTCAGAAGAAGACGCCCAGCACATCATGAATTCTAATCTGCAATTCGAAGCTTGGGGAATTAAATTGTCAAGGCCAACTTTACCACGATATCCTGGCTCTTTGACTGTAAACTCTAACCACAACAAGAGTTATGGACAAAGTCAAAGAGAAAACAACCAGCACAAATATACAGTCCTTAAAGGAGCTCAAGGCAGCAACCTTTCAACCTCGCTGAGGAGAGAACTGCAGAACAAACAGACAATTGAAAACGATCCAGTCCAGGACAGATGGAGCCGGCTGCCAGGAGCGCTAAATTCAGATAAAGACCATTGATCATTGGACATCAGTCAAGCAAGACTTAGGAAATATACAGCTGCTCTCATGGAACATTGCTGGGGCAAAAAAATGGCTAGAAAACGGTTGTCAACCTAATAACTGGGAAAAATGTGATATAATTGCGCTTCAGGAGACATGAGCACTGGAAGATTTTCCCCTGGCAAATTACATACATTACACAGTCCCTGCAACAGAAACCAAAATGTATGGACGGCCCAAAGGGGGACTGGCAGTTTATATATCCAAAGCACTAAATATTGAAACAGAACAGATTGTCTCTTCAGGACCGAATATCTAAGCATGGGCGTAAAATCCGTTCCGCTCGCGGAATTTGCGGATTTTCGGCAAATTCGCGATCCGCGAATTCACGCGAATTTCCCGAAAATTCGCAAATTCGCACGCAGTGGATTTTTTTGCTTGGTGATACAATATTGCGACACGCTGCGTTCATTTATGTTTTGCGTGTGCTGTGCCATTTTGGGTCTTGCTCCGGGATCCCGCAGGAGTTTTCCGACCACGATTACGTCATCGCGGCTTGCCACCTTGCACAGCGAGAGTTTGTCAACGCGAGTACGTCATAAAGGCCTGTGATCACGCATCGCGGGAGTAAACATTTGCAAACACGTAGATGCGGCGGGTAGCAACAATCTTGCGTTTGCGAAATTGCTAAATTTGCAATTCTGCACAAGAAATCCACCAGCAGGCAGCATAAACCTTCTGAAAATGATGATTTTTATTAGAATAACTCCTCAGGTTGACATTTGCCTGCACTTTTTTTTGCAAGGAGTACATTTTGGGGGCCGGGGGGGGGGGGGTGGGAGGAAGGAAGTGCCCAACAGTCTCCAACTTCCTCTTCCTGTCCAGCAGGCTCCTCCCAGTGCTTTGTTCATGTCCTGGTCACTTTGATTTGGATCTTGACCTGGAAGGATTACTTTTTGTGGATGCTGCTGGATATTTGGATTTGAGGCCTTTTTTACTTTCTTTGGATCACTTTTGGATTAAAAATTTTCACAAGTAAGTTTGTTTGGGGCATTACAGTTGCTGCAACTACAATTTTGGAACTTTTTCAGAACATTAAATAAAATATATTGTGGGTAGCCACAGTATCCAGTAGGACCAGGGTTAGTTATGGGTGCATGATACAACTGTTTTGTTGAATTTCAACATGATTTAGGGCATGGATGGCATTGGATTGTGGGGATTTTTGTGTGTTGGGGCTTTTTTCCCAGGGTACTCAGTGGTGCATGGACTGAGTCTTTCTGTGGGGTCTCTTTAATGTAAACATCATGGAGGGCATGGATTATTATTATTATTATTATTATTGACATTTGTTGAGCGCACGGCTACCCCCAACGGGGGTGTCCCGGCGCTGAGGACTGCAAGCGGAAGGAACAAAGCAATTTAGCAGCTGGAAAATAAAAAGGTCTTCAGTTTGCCCCTGAATTGTGCTTCGGTGTCAATGAGACGAAGACTGATGGGTAGGGAGTTCCACAGTTTCGATACCACTACTGCAAATGCTCTACCACCCTTTCGTGCAAGGCTGAATCTGGGAGGGAGTAGGAGACGGAGGTGGTTTGATCTGAGATTAAGAGAAGATTGGACTATTTTTAGTCTGTGTCTGAGGTATCTGGGGCCTTTTCCATTCAAGGCCCTGAAGACTAGTACAAGGTCCTTAAATTTGACGTGAGCAGTGATGGGGAGCCAATGCAACTTCCTTAGGTGAGGTGAGATGGAATGTCGGTAGGGGACCTACAAATCAGCCTGGCTGCGGCATTCTACCCGATCTGCAGCCTGTGGAGTAGGTAGGCAGGAAGTCCCAAATACAAACTATTGGCATAGTCCAAATGCGAAGTGATCAGGGCATGCGTCACTGTCTTCAGTGCCTCAGTGGGGAGAAAAGGGGAGATCTTTTTCATCATGTGGAGTTTGCCAAAGCAAGCCGAGGTGACTTTCTGAATCTGGAGTATAAAGGATAGTTCGTTGTCGAATTGGACACCAAGATCGCGTGCCACCTTTACCGGGGTGGGTGGAGGGTTGAGTTCAGTAGGCCACCAGATGGCGGGTAGCAGGGGGGCCGCTTGGTTAAAGAACAGCACCTCCGTTTTGTCTGTATTGAGTTTAAGCGTGTTTAGAGTCATCCAGTCTACAATATTGGACAGACAGGATCTAAAATTTTCTAAACCGAGGGGAGAGTGGTCTCTAAAGGAGAAAATAAGCTGGGTGTCGTCAGCGTAAGAGACCACTCTAACCCCGAAAGTCTCAATCACTTTTGCCTGGGGTGCGAGATAAACGTTAAAAAAAAAAGAGGACTAAGGGCAGATCCTTGGGGCACCCCACAACCAAGTGGTTTCTTATCTTTAGACCAAAACGGTCGGCACCAAACTTGTTGTGTGCGGTCCGTCTTAAATGAGGTGATCCAGGCAAGCGGGGTATCACAAATCCCCATCTCTAGGAGTCTGTTCTGTAGGATGGCGTGAGAGACCGTGTCGAAAGCTGCGGACAGGTCGAGGAGCACAAGCATGGCTACCTCTCCCCTGTCCACGCTCTCTCGCACTGTCTCCGAGACCTCCAGTAGTGTTGTCTCAGTGCTATAACCGGTCCTAAATCTGGACTGTGAATCTTGTAACAGTTCATTGGTTTCTAAATAGTCAGAAAGTTGTTCTTGGACTATTTTTTCCAGGATTTTAGCTGGTTTTGGGAGCAAAGATATAGGGCGATAGTTGCTGAATAAAGCAGGGTCAGCCTCGGGTTTTTTCAGGAGGGGGATAAGAATGGCCTGTTTCCATGTCTCCGGGAACTGACCTGATGAGAGAGAGGAGTTCCATAATGTTGTCAGGGGTTGTACAATCACAGGAGCTACTGCCGTGAACACCTGGGCGGGCATCGGATCTAGGGGCGAGCCTGATTTGCATAGTTGTAATTTATTCAATGCTACATCTAAGGTGATAGGTTTGAACGCACTCAGCCTTATGTCCTTAACTGGAGCATGCGTGGGAAGTGCAACCTCTGTGTCGGGCCTATTCGCCGCATTGAATGAGGCATAAATATCAGTGATTTTCTCATGGACAAAATCTGACAGTCCATCGCAGAGCTTTTGGCAGGGCTCAGTCAGGTGAGTGAGGGCCGCTGGGTTGCATCCAATGGATGGCATTGGATTGTGGTGATTTTTGCGTGTTTTTCGATTTTTGGGCTGTTGTTGGGGCCTTTTGCCCAGGGGTACTCAGTGGTGCATGGGCTGAGTCTTTCTGTGGGGTCTCTTTAATGTAAACATCATGGAGGGCATGGATGGCATTGGATTGTGGTGATTTTTGTGTGGTTTTCGATTTTTTGGGGTGTTGATGGGGCATGGCCATGTGGGTGGGGGCCATTTTGAGGCCTGGTACAGGCAGGGCCTGGCCATGTGGGTGGGGGTCTAGGGGCCATTTTGAAGCCAGGCAGTGTGCTTTGTTGTACCATAGGCCTGCACCCAGTTTGCCATGCTTTCATCCATTAAGCCCAGGGGTACTCAGTGGTGCATGGGCCTAGTCTTTCTGTGGGGTGTCTTGAATTTGAACATGATTGAGGGCATGGATGGCATTGGATTGTGGTGATTTTTGTGTGTTTTTTGATTTTTTGGCTGTTGTTGGGGCCTTTTGCCCAGGGGTAATCAGTGGTGCATGGACTGAGTCTCTCTGTGGGGTCTCTTTAATGTAAACATCATGGAGGGCATGGATGGCATTGGATTGTGGTGATCTGTGTGTGTTTTTCGATTTTCTAGCTGTTGTTGGGGCATTTTGCCCAGGGGTACTCAGTGGTGCATGGACTGAGTCTTTCTGTGGGGTCTCTTTAATGTAAACATCATAGAGGGCATGAATGGCATTGGATTGTGGTGATTTTGGTGTGTTTTTCGATTTTTTGGGGTGTTGATGGGGCATGGCCATGTGGGTGGGGGCCATTTTGAGGACTGGTACAGGCAGGGCCTGGCCATGTGGTGGGGGTCAAGGGGCCATTTTTAATCCAGGCAGTGTGCTTTGTGCCATAGGCCTGCATCCAATGTGCCTTGCTTTCATCCATTATGCCCGGGGTTACTCAGTGGTGCATGGGCCTCGTCTTTCTGTGGGGTGTCTTGAATTTGAACCTGATTGTGGGCATGGATGTCATTGGATTGTGGTGATTTTTGTGTGTTTTTCGATTTTTTTTTGTGTTGATGGGGCATGGCCATGTGGGTGGGGGCCATTTTGAGGACTGGTACAGGCAGGGCCTGGCCATGTGGTGGGGGTCTAGGGGCCATTTTGAAGCCCGGCAGTGTGCTTTGTTGTGCCATAGGCCTGCAACCAGTCTGCCATGCTTTCATCCATTATGCCCAGGGGTACTCAGTGGTGCATGGGCCTGGTCTTTCTGTGGGGTTTCTTGAATTTGAACATGATTGAGGGCATGGATGGCATTGGATTGTGGTGATTTTTGTGTGTTTTTCGATTTTTTGGCTGTTGTTGGGGCCTTTTGCCCAGGGGTACTCAGTGGTGCATGGACTGAGTCTTTCTGTGGGGTCTCTTTAATGTAAACATCATGGAGGGCATGGATGGCATTGGATTGTGGTGATTTTTGTGTGTTTTTCGATTGTTTGGCTGTTGTTGGGGCTTTTTGCCCAGGGGTACTCAGTGGTGCATGGGCCTAATCTTTCTGTGGGGTGTCTTGAATTTGAACATGATTGAGGGCATGGATGGCATTGGATTGTGGTGATTTCTGTGTGTTTTTCGATTTTTTTGGCTGTTGTTGGGGCCTTTTGCCCAGGGGTACTCAGTGGTGCATGGACTGAGTCTTTCTGTGGGGTCTCTTTAATGTAAACATCATGGCGGGCATGGATGGCATTGGATTGCGGTGATTTTTGTGTGTTTTTCGATTTTTGTTGGGTGCTGATGGGGCATGGCCATGTGGGTGGGGGCCATTTTGAGGCCTGGTCCAGGCAGGGCCTGGCCATGTGGGTGGGGGTCTAGGGGCCATTTTGATGCCAGGCAGTGTGCTTTGTTGTGCCATAGGCCTGCACCCAGTCTGCCATGCTTTCATCCATTATGCCCAGGGGTACTCTGTCAGTGGTGCATTTTATTGGTCCTTCCATTTTGGGGGGTGGGTATAATAAAAATGCTTACTTGCAAACTATTCATTGAAGCGCTACATATGCAACATTTATTTAACTGATGTTCCTCTGGCTTCATTTGCTTTTAGGTGCAGAAAGACGAATCATCAGCCTCATCGTTCCTCATCAGTGCCAGGAACAAGTCCTGCTGCGGTGTGTGCAGCACAACGTCACGTGTGGCCACAGACAACTCTGCAACTTGTGCAACTGCGGCCTGCTGTTCTGACATCTGAAGAAGATGGCTCCAAAAAAAGTTGCCCGTAGCGCCTCTAGCAAGAAAGTTGCCAGGAAGGAGCAGAAGAAGCAAGTGGCACCACTTACCAAGGAGACTGGTGTGCCGACCGCCGTATTTTTTGGGAAAAAAAGTACGCCTGCAGCAGCAGCGGGGTCTGCTGGGGACCAAGCTGGGAGCAGCACCTCCGCTCCATTGGGCTCAGTGCCACCACCACCACGCCAACTTAGGTCCAAGCCCTTGAGTGCTGCAGAGGCAGCCAGTATAGTTGTTCAATCACCATCGACCAGTGATGTTGGCTCATCGCAAGAAAGTAGCAGCATCCCTCAATCAACACAGGTTGTTGTAACTCATCTGACTAGTGTTCAACAACCACAGCCGCAACAACAACCACATGTGCAAGTACAAGCCCAAGTACATGTGGAAGGAGAGGCGGCGCAAGGAGAGGCGCAAGCAGAGGTACATGGAGCGGCAGAAGTGCCCACAATAGTTGTTCCTCCCGAAGTAGGGGCACATCAGGAAATCGACATTCAAGCCGAGGTATCATTTGAGGAAGCCACTCCTCCTGATCATTCATTGTATTCCAGATCCCTAGCAAGGAAAAGATCAAGGATGGTGTCTACATCTTCTTCAAGGCCCCTTCCTTCTGATGATATGGATGAAAATTGGGAACCACCACGGCCGACACAGAGTGAGGCACACCATGATCTGACAAAGGTAGCTAAGCGTAAAAGGAAGGTCCCCAAAAGTCTCATAGTTATGGAGTGTGATGATGACGCTGAACAAGAAGTGGCGTATACTCCTGCTGATGAAGACTCTCACAACGACGACGCAGTCATCATACACGTCACTCCAGCCTCAGGGAGCATGCAGCGAACAGACATTTTTACCCTATCCCGAAATGCTGCTGAGCGTGATGTTGGTGACGTGGCAATGGGACCACCACCAATGCAGTTAACTAGTACACCACCACCTACCGCTTCCATATTTTCTCGCCAGAAGGGACCGCCATCCACCTCGACCTCCATTTCCTCAATTAGTGGTTCTGTAAGTGCACAACGTAGTAAATTTCGGCAACACACATCCTCCACTTCATCTGGCATTAGCATTCCCAGTATCGCCTCCTCCGCCCCCCACAGACATTTGAAGTCCGCAGTTTGGGACTTCTTTAGTGGTAGCCCAACAAGGGAAAACATAGCCATTTGTACCATTTGTAAGGTTCGAGTTAGTCGTGGTAAGCTTGGTACCAACTATGGTACCGGAGGCCAGAGAGGTCATCTTGAGAGACAGCACACTATCAAATGGCATGCGCACCTAAAGGAGATCAAGGCAGCCCGAATTGAAAGTCAACAATTTGTATCCGTTGATGTTTCATCTGATGATGACGAGGAGGAAGAAGCATCAAACATTTCTTCACTTACACCCAGTACCCCTGTCAGCAGCACACCCCCTGCGGGATATATGAGCCACACTAAGAGTGTGGGAGAGAGTGAGACACCAATGCGAAAAAGTTCATCATCACCGAGCGTTACTGGGTCGAAGAAGTCATCATCATCCCGTAAAATGGTCCAGCCCACCATTAGAAGCATGTTGTTTTCAGATGCGCCATTTGAACGCAACCACCCAATGACGCGTCTGTATAACACTGAGCTGGCTAAAATGCTAGCGCTGGACCTTCTCCCTTTTTCTTTTGTGGAAGGGGTGGGTTTTCTTGAATTGGTGGCATGCTCTGCCCCAAATGGAAGGTTCCTAGCCGGTTCTATTTTGCCGGAGTTGCGGTTCCAGCACTACATGAAGATGTGCTGGAGGTGATTGAGGCAGCTTTGCAGAAGAGTGCTGTTCACACTATACATCTGACAACAGACATGTGGACCAGTTGCCAAGCCGTTGATTACATGTGCATCACTGCACACTGGGTCTCTTTTTCAGGGGTTAAAGCAAAGGCAACCGCAGGTGTTGACACGCACAAAGTTTATAAAGCTGCTCGGAAACATGCAACACTAGCCATGTTTGCCATGGAGAAAAATCATACAGGAGAAAACATTTTACATGAGTTTAACACAAAGGTCTTTCAATGGCTGTCCCCAAGAAAACGCATGATTGGTTATGTTTCCACGGATAATGGCGCCAATGTAGTTAAGGCCATGGATAAGGGTAACTATTTCAGAGTGCCGTGTTTGGCGCACTGTATAAACCTGGTTGTTAAAAAATCTTGAGTGAAGAAAGTCCAGTGTGCGAGTTACTGATCACCTGCCGAAGAATGTGTACACATTTCAACCATTCTTTTAAGGCCCTGGAAGCAGCTGAGGTGCCTGCAACATGAATGTAAAGTGCCAGTGAAAGCACTCATCCAGGAGGTGGTAACACGTTGGAACTCAACCTTCTACATGCTTGAGCGTCTGTATGAGCAGTATGCGGTAGTCGATCAGTATTTCTTTCAACTGGGTACACCTATGATAGACCTGAGGATACAGGTGGAGCAATGGGAGCTAGTTAAAAGCCTGACAGACATGGTTCGTCCTTTTGAGGTCTTCACGCGCGCAGTCAGCAGGGAGGACTGTAATTTGGGAAAAGCTATCCTATTGTTGCGCATGCTAGAGCACCAACTGAAGGCGGTGTCTTCTACATTTCAAAAAAATGGAAAGCAAGAAGCATTTGAGTTGGCGGAGAAGTTATTACAGCTCCTACTTTGCGATGAAGGTCTTCAAAAGTTCCACACAGAACAGCATTACATTTCTGCTACTATTCTGAATCCACGGTACAAAAAGGCAGTGGCAGGCAGAGTATTCTTTCCTTTTGATGACGCAGATGTTACAACGTACAAACATTGGCTAGCTGTGTCAGCCAGTCAGTTTGAAAGAGAACGGCAGGAAATTGAAGGAAAAGGCAGTACATCAGCATCAGCAGGCCATCCGGAGTAAAAAAAAATCCACTTCTGCATCTGTGGCTGTGGCAGAAGTGAGTGATTTTCCCTCTCAGCCGTTAACGACACCAGCAACCGTATCATCTGCACCAGACACAACAGTAACATTGTGAGAAGGAGAGGATTGGCTAACTCAGCTTTGGTTTGCTTCTCAAAAGGTCCCAGAAAAAAGTAAGCAAAGTGGAGGAACTCTGGAGAACCTTGAGTCGATGGTGCAGGACTATCTGAATGACTCAACAGAGGTCTATGTTCATGATGACCCATTGGCGTATTGGCATGGTAAAAGAGATGTGTGGCCAGAGATCACCATCCTGGCTATAAATTACTTGTCTTGCCCACTTGCAAGAGTGTCTTCTGAACATGTTTTCAGTGCTGCTGGTGGTATTGTAACTTCCAAAAGGACCCGCCTGTTACCCAAAAATGTGGAGAGGTTAACAATGATCAAGATGAATCAGCACCTCATACCACCAGATTACAAAATACGAGAATGCACGCAGGAAGAAGACGAGGAGGACACCAACTTAGATGAGGGAAGTTCTTCTCTGTTAACTGACCTACTCCCGTCTGAATTCGCAGAGTTTGAGGACGAGCTCTTCTTCCTGGACACCGAGTCCTGAAAATGAGTCAATGAATCACTAACTTTCTTTTTCGTCCTTATTCACTTTTATTCCTGTGTGGCTGTCTTTCTTTGTTTTGCAAAATCTATATAAAAAAAACTTTAATCACCTAATCACAAAAACAAGCCCATCAGCAGAACTGTCTTCACTTATTTGCTTATTGATTTGAAGGTGCCGCAGTCTGCATTCCTCAGGTTCACAAGTTCACAAGAACATGCTCCTCTATCCTCCTCCTCCAGACTCCTATTTCCCTCAAAGCAGATGGCTGGATTACGCCCAACGAAGAAAGACTCTGCACTTGTGGGAGTGTTCTACTTCTTTGCGGGTGAGTTGACGGGTCTGGGGCATTGCTGTGAAGGTCTAATACCGGATAAAAGTGGTTTGGAGAAAATGGGTGCAGAAAAAGTTTTTGCACTTTTGATCACTTGCCTGTCTTTGGGGTGCTGTTTGGCGGGTTTTTAGGTTGTTGGGGTTGGGTTTTGGGGTCTGTGAGCACTGCTGGCACAGTCTAATGTTGATTGCATTTGTTTTTCAGGAAATCCATGGTGGAAAAGGGGAGTTGGGGCCTAGCTGCACAGCGTATTTGGACTGAATTGAAGGTAGGCCCATTTTTGCTTTTTGCCTGTTTGGGGGTGTTCTGCTTTTTTGCAGGTGGCTGCAGGGGTCTGGGGGCATAGCTCGGAAGGTCTAATATTGGAATCAAGTGTTTTGGACCAAATCCATGGTGAAAAAGTTTTTGCGTTTTTGCCCACTTGCCTGTCTTTGGGGTGCTGTTTGGGGGGCTTCCAGGTTTTTGTGGGTGGGTTTTGGGGTCTGGGAGCACTGCTGGCACAGTCTAATGTTGATTGCATTTGTTTTTCAGGAAATCCATGGTGGAAAAGGGGAGTTGGCGCTTAGCTGCAGAGTGCATTTGGACTGAATTCCAGGTAGGCCCAAAGTTTTCTAAGTGTGGCTTTTCCCGGGTTTTGCCTTTTGGCTTGTTGGGGGGGGGGGGTTAAACTTGTTTTCGCACGGGTTGACAGTTCTGGGGCCATTGCTGGGAAGGTCTAATACCCGAAAGAAAGTGTTTTGGAGACAAGCCCTGGGGAAAAAGTTTTTGCATTTTCTGTGATTTCGCTCACTTTACCGTTTTCGGGGGGCTGTTTGTAGGGGTTCCTGGTGTTTGTGGGGGGGTTTGTGAGTCTTGGAGCAATGCTGGGTATGGATACTTTTGCTTGCTTGCAAGTGGTTTGAATACAATCCATGGTGGGTAAGGGGGGATTTGGGCCTACTTTACTTTCAAAGTACGTTTTGTCACCATTTTCTACTAGGCCTCGTTTTTGGAGAACTGATTGGGGGTCTTCTACATTTTTGTGACTGGGTTTAGTAAGGGTCTGGGAGAACTGCTGGGAAGGTCTAATTTTTTTTAAAGCACAGTTTACAGTACACCTAGCTTGAGGGGAAAGATCCGCTAAATTAATTCGCCCATACTTATTTATCCTTCAAAAGGAGACTCAGACAGAGTACGCACTTTCAAAAATATTGTACTGTCTATTAGGAAACTCAAAGTGTGACTTTTTGCACTACACAGCGTACATACCTTATATTTATTTGTCAGTGGTGTTCTAATATCACTTCCTGTTTTTCCATCAATAATTACAGGCCGGGTTTCAGCCTGTGCAATGGGAAGAAAAGGATGAAGTCAGGCTTCACATTAGCGACTCGTAATTCAGCATCCGCCAGGCAGGCAGTGGACAGGGTGTCGTCTGGTCACCAACATTGATGGACGGAGCGTCAGATGGAATGGAGGAGTCCCGCTAATAAGAGGAATGGTTGGATGCATGCAACTTACCAAATTCAACAGGACAACTACAACAACATACAGATACAGTATCCGTTCTTTTCTAATTATCTTTTAAGTAATGTTATTGCTGTGAACCTCTATGAGTGTGACTCTGCATTTCTTTGATCTCTGCTTCTAAATTCATCCCTACAGCCATTGTATAGGTTTTACTTCTGCTATTTTCTAAACCTAATTTAATGTAAGAAGTGTTTCTCTGAGTGCAGAGATAGGCAAGTGAAAACGCATAATTATTACTGCAGCCCTGTACTGTCGTATTCTTTCATTCACGGTTGCCGAAAGTACTACTTACTTTTCTGTAACCATGCATGCAGTAGTGCATGCACTTCCTTTATATCACTTAAAAGATTTATGGATAGCTTTGTACCCAAAGATTTTTTTTATCTTCAATTATTGTTTGTCCATGCTGTGCTTTTTCTTCTCTCAACAAAACTTTCCCAAAAACCCCCATTCCCATCCATTTTCCAAACCCTAACCCTCTTCCCCCGGGCTGTGTGGTTTTGATTGATGTGTGACTAAATTACAGCAATAATTCCACACACTTGCTGGGGAGGATAAGGTCATAGCAACAGGCTGGTGAAGGAATCCGAGGATATAGTCTTACTCAGCTTGACACAGAGTCACTATTGGCAAATGAAAGCAGATTTTCATGTGCACCATCAACTTGATTGGTCATCAAGAACATCCTCCTCCTAGACATGGCAAATTATTACGCTGCTGTGTCCTTCACCTTCAGTACTATTTCTTGTAGTAGTAGCCAATGTCAAAGAAAATCAATGCAAGTACTAGTTATACTTTCAATACTTTACCATTTGTTAGGGTACATTGTGGCACTGTTCTAGTGTACTGTCACCTGCTATATTCTCTATCGTACCATTCTAATTCTACGGTAAGGACAAACAAGGTTTCAGTTTCTTTTTTTTCATATGCTGCAACTGCCACTGTGTAACACCACTAGTACCACCGCAATGATGACATTTCATCCGCCCAGGATTGCCAACCTTAATCGCCATTTCCCGTGCAGCCAGCCCTGTACCTAGCCCTATTTCCAAACACAAATTACAGGTAAGATAAGCGTTTGGGGGGAAGTAGTATAATGGAGTATTAGGAGAGACGAGAGACTGACGGTAGTACTAGTAAAGTCCTAGGACTATTGAATTCACTTACTCTGTGAGAGGCACTTATTTTTGAAAACATTTGGGCAATTAGTAATTACTTACACAACTTGAATCAAGATGCCACTTACGTTTCAGGAAAACAAACTTACTGGTAAACCTCCACCCACCAGCCTTAAAAGCAGTAAAAAAAAACATGTGTGCTAAGATAAAGTTTAAAGTATATTTATATCCTTAACATAAATAATCTCCTGCAAGACCCAACCCACCCCCCATCCCTAACCCCAACGATTGTCCGTGAAAAGTCCAAAAAACCCAACTCCCAATTCCCACCCCCAGTAGTCGTTAAAAAAGGGGCAAGGGACAGTCTCCTCCTACTGCTGGCTGCTGTTCACTTTTCGGGCCAGGTCGGCATGCTCCTTGCGGAGGGTCTCGAGCAGGGTTTTGGTGTTCAACAGCTCCTGCTCGAGGTAGGACACCCTAAGTGAAAGGCGGTGCAACCTTTTTTCGGCACTGCTGTGGGAGGCAGCTGATTTGTTTGCTGCTCGGCGGTGGCGGGTGGCTGCGGTACCCCGGCTCCGTACCGCTGGAGACCTGCTGCGCTGACTGACTGACCCAGGGAGGGCGGAGGAGGATGCAGCTGTCCCGGTCGATGTTGTGGTCGACTGCATATCCCCCTCCTCCTGGGCCACCAGCCGCCAATATTCGACGACAGTCGCCTCCAGCCTCCATTGCCGGGCCCTTTTAGCCAGCTCCTTCCGTGTTGGTTTGGAAGGAGCATCTATATGAACGAAGAAAGACATAGGGGCAGATTTATGTTAACTGGCGCATCCCCAGGGATGCGCCAGTTAACATGCGCCACAGTGCGCCACAGCTCCGCCAGCCATGGTGCGCCGCATTTATAATGCGGCGCACCATGGTGCAAAAACGGCACAGATGCGTGACGCATCTGTGCCGGTAATGTGGCGCATTGCTGGAGTTGCGTCGCAAGCGCGACGCAGCTCCAGCAAGGCTCGGGGGTGCCCCATTTTAACAATGCTGCGTCAAGACCTACGCCTGCTTCAAGCAGGCGCAGGCTTTTGACGCAGCATTGGCTTAAAAGTGACTGAGTGAAATCTCATAGATTTCACTCAGCCTCTTTTGCGAGGCGCACTTGCCCCGGAACGCCCACCCTGTGCCGGAACGCCCACAAGCGGCGCAGGGCTTTACAACGTGACGTATCTGCCTAGATGCGTCACGTTGTAAATCGTTCGTAGGGATGCGCGACGTTTACGCCGCCTTGCATGACGCAACAGCGGCGTAAACGTGGCGCAAGGGCCTCATAAATCTGCCCCTTAGTCTGTAACCAATGCTCTTTAAGATGAACACAAAATGATTCAGCAGAAAGTGGTGTCACAGTAGAACTAGCAACTTGCAAGCGCAGTACATAACTATTGTGGCCAGTATCTATCTAACCTCCCACTTCTTCATCCTTGCTCTAACATTAGTTCGAGTTTAAGGAATCAATTCTACGAGCACTATGGACTCACTCCATTAGAGTCGACTATGACAGTACACCAGTCTTATTCTTCTTCTTCTCTCTTGTTTACCAAAATTGGTACGTTAACTTCTGCAAGCCGGCATAATGCCAGCGCAGTCAACTTGCACCCGAGAAAAACAGACGCCCGCCATGATGAATGAGACTGACTTGCGTTACTGTACCAGTCCAGTACATGCAGGTGGTGATGCTCTTACTTTTCTATTACGGGTGGCACTGAGAATACTCTGTTACAAGGGCTACTGCTTAATTAATTTAACTTTCAACCTACAGTGCCAATGAATACTAGAAAAGGAAAATTAAGATAAATAATCTGATTATATATCACTGCACATGGTATGTATTTGCTTAAATATGGGATCACTTTAGGTGCTTTGCTTTTTATTGAGTGAACAGTGATACATCCACACATGAATGACCGAGTTCTACTAAACTTATTAACAGAGGTAGTGAGTGGCCATCGTAATAGCCGGATATATGCTGTGCTTGCAATACAAACTACTGCTACTATTCATGGTAGTATTCGGACAAAATTACAACTTCTTTTCCTTGCCTTTCCTACACTGGGATGGACGTGCGGGTGCGGTGTTACATGCTCTTCAAAGTAACACTTAGTTCATCCAGTGACCATCTACTCTCTCTAGATACACATATGCTATCTAAGAGTCAGATAGTACCATGATCCAGGCATCCATCCATTCAAACTATATGTCAATCATTCTTCTTCATGTCTCTCATCTGGACAAACCTAACGTTTTCTCACGGGAAAACAACCTTTTCATTTTATTTGGGAAACCACAAGCCATACATCCGTGCTTGACTTACATTTGAATTTCAACCAAAGCATATATTGCGCACACATACAGTTTCTGTTTCACCCACCCAGGCTGTTCTCCTTCCACCCATCCTTGCTTCATCCTTCATCCAGCCATGCATCATATTCCTTCCCAGCCACCTCGGGCACCAATCAAGCACGTATCATTCTTCTTTGTCAGTCATCATTACTTTTAACTTGCTCGTCCTTCCACACTTACTTACACCCTTCTTTCTCTTTTCGTTCATCCCATCCATCAAGTTAATCTCAGATCTGATTTGGATTCTCGAAAAAAAATTCACCGCCGATTTGAAGTAAATTTAGGGGAGGCTACTACCTGGTTGATAAAAACTTTGTTCTAAATTTGAAAGTCTGCTTAACAGTATAGTAACTTAACTGTAGAACATATATACTATACCCGTGCAGAGAGCACACTCTGCAGTCTGCAATCTCAATAAGTAAGGAATATAAGAGCTTACCACTGCCCGCCACTACCGTGGCAACCCGCACAGCAGTTTCCTCCGGCACTTGCACCGCCTCCTCCCCAGAAGTGTCTTCCTCCACCTCCGCGCTGGCCCCAGCACCAGATGTTCCACCTACAAAGTACATTTAAGAATGTTAGATGTCATAGACATACACCACTCACTAGTATTCTGTCTAGGAATGGAGAAATGTGAATACAGAAACCAATCTAATAAATTGTGACTGTCTACTCTAAAGTAAAAATGTCCCTTTTTCCAGGGAAGGGTGTTGTCTTGCTGCACTTTTTGGCACAACTGATGAATGCTTGCTTTTTAACACGCACCATTTTTCTCATAACAGACAGAAGTTTCACTTCTAAGAAAAAGAGCAAGATCAGATCATCATCACTAGGACGGAGTGACCAACGATTCAGCACCAAAAAGAAAAATTAAAGTTCAAACCAGGTGAGGGCTCGGCTCGCCCACAATAAATGTGTGAAATAAATCAGTAAGCACTTTTCCATTTTTAATCAACCGTTTATGTTTTATGACAAGCTTGATTTTAATAAATGTTTTTACTTTTAATAAAGCTTTAAAACTTAAATAGACTCTGTGGTTTTTGGTCAAGAGTGACTGAGCAAAAGGTTTTGCAATTTGCCTCTGACACTTCTGGACTCTGACTCCGTACTCTTGTCCAGCGTTGGATAATCATCATTGGGGATCAATCATCGATGAATTCGGGAGCTAAATGACTCTGCCACACTATCTAGTCAGTAAGGAGATTTGGGGTTCTTCAAAGTCTCATATCACTGAGGTATGTGGAAAGTCTACCTGCGCCTATTATAATTGATAAACAATGCACTATTTAGTGTCCATAGTTCTGTTTGTGCAGATGTGTCCCTGCAACAGTAGTAGTATGGATTGTCCTCCTATCCAAACCAAAAGTAAAGTAGTATCTTATTATTTCTTGGTTGTCATTCACATTTTATTGTTGGTAATTGTCAAAGCATAAACATTTAGAAGACTTGAAAAGACATTATGGACAATCCCAGAGGACTGCACTCAGTGCATAGAGCTATTGCTGACTAGATTGGGAGTTTCGTTTAACACCTTTTGCCAAATGTGCAATCTTAGTTAGCTACACAGACAGACTAATATGAATAATCTAGTAATACCACAGGGAGTCATAGTAGAGGCAGGATAAGAATTTAGATACAGTCTACAAGAAGATCAAAGATGATTTAGAAAAAATCGAATGAGGAACGCCAGGAAAAAATAGGTACTCTATATATTAAAATTAAAACTTACCGGGGCCAGCAGAGGAGCCCTCGCCTGACCGATCCTGGCCTTGTACAGCAGCAGTAGCCAATACCCCCTCCTCCTCTGTCCTCTTGCCCCTGGGGGGAGCTGATGTACAACATGAAAGAAAGAAAGACCCGAAAACATGGATGTTTGTTGTCAACCAAATGAAACATTTCAAAAGAACAATAACAAAATATTTTGGCGAAATAGCAAATAGACAACAATTCCACGGGATATATTGACCTATCTCATGTGGTCTACTACGATATTAGTATTGCTTGATTTGCGGACCGTCGACTTGGAAAGTTATGTAACTCATTAAACAAACTACTAAAAAGGTTCGCCTAGGACTGGCAGGCAGCAGTCCGCAGCACGCAAAGTGACAGACAAACTCCATCGTGATTGCAGATCAGTGACAACACTAAAAAGTTTCCTACTACATTAACCAGTCATTAAAATACTCAAACTATCAATCCACCACCACTATTTCTTCTTATTGCCAAGTGTACAAAGGAAGGATTGGACTTGGAGTCTGTAGGGACAGATTTACAAGCCCCTTGCAGCTCTTTTGCTCTGTTGTTGCGTGACTTTTGTGACGCAGCGGCAGAACAAAAGAGGCGCCATGGTGCGGCATATATTAACAACGTAACGCATATGGGAGATGCATCACGTTGTAAAACCCTGCGCCATCAGGGGGCATTCTGGCGCAAGGGAGGGCGTTCCTGCGCAGGAACGCATCCTAAAAGTGGCTGAGGGAAATCTACAAGATTTCAACAGTCACTTTTAGGACAATGATGCGTCACTCAAACCCTGCGCCTGCTTGAAGCAGACGTACAGCTTGACGCAGCATTGGGGAGATAGGGCACCCCAGAGCATTGCTGGAGCTGCGCCATCGTTGCGACGCAACTCCAGCAATGCGCCGCCTTTACGGCACATATGCGTAACGCTTCGGTGACGTTTTGGGCCCATGGTGCGCACCATGGGTGGTGGTGGCGTGGCGTACAATTACTGGTGCATCCCTGCTACTTTGCAGGGATGCGCCGGTAATTGCAAATCTGCCCCTTAGTGTCTAGTATTACGCAGTTCTGTAAACTACACTCATACATAATTTCTCAGGCCAATGAAATGAACACAAAATCGAAAACAAATAAGCATAGTAGCAACGCTACTGAGAAGGAGAGCAGTGCACCTGAAATGCACAGAAGATTTTGTAATATAATTTACCTACAATGTAATCGGCAGCATTATTGCTCTTGGTAAAAAACAAAAATGTGCAATATAATAACACACAGAGCAGGAGAAAACAGAGTAGTGATGAAATAGCTACTACTACTCACCAAGCCCGGGGATCTCGATGCCGAGCAGGTCGAGCAAGTTGCGTTCCCGGTCCAGGAGATCCGTCCAACGGTGGGTGGCCTTGTTGTAGGTGCGCCGGACCCGAGAGTGAGAATACATGGCCCGGCACACCTTCTACCACCGCTTCCGGCGCTCCCGGAGCCTGTAGCCGCTTGCGATCTTGCCGCCTGCCATGATGGTCCTGGGGAGGCGGCGCTGTACATAGAACACTAGTGCGGCCACTCCTCCGCGCTAAAGATCTCCCGTGGCATCACTAGCTCCCCCCTCAAACGCCTGCACGGGAGCCGGGCACGGGGTGCGGGACCCTTCCCCTTCTCAGGCTGCTTCTTAACTCCCATTACCATGGTCTGGGCAGAAAGGAAGGTAAATAATAAATAATAAATAGAATAGGGAAGAAGAAAAGAAAAGAGTTTAAAAAAGTAGTTTAAAATTAACTAAAAGTAGCAGAAAACACAAAAATATAGAATTAGAATAATAGAGGGATAGATAATAAGTAAAATAGATCAAAAAAACTTCAAACAAGCAAAGGATGACAGAGATTGAGAGAGGATACACAAAGCATGCCCAGAACCATAGCAATGAATGAAAAACAAGATGGCCGCGCCCGTTCACGACCGCATGGGTAAGTTTGCGTGAGATTTCCCCCGCAATCATACGCGAACTTGTACTAGCGAGCCGCACACTTTGCGAGATTACACATAGCGCCCGGAAATGGAAATACATCACGCAAACAAGATGGCTGCGCCCATGTACGACCGCTAGGTTAACTTCGCCTCGTTGCGCTACCAGCGGCTTGCGAAAACGCAAAAAACCACGCAAACTAACACGCCGCAAAAAAACAAATCGCATATTCGCACGAATTTGCGGCTTCCAAATTCGATCTCGTGCAAATTCGCACCCCGCGAATCCAGCGAAACTGCAGAAAAACGATTTTTGCAAAACTGAAAGCCCTCAGCAGGTGCAAAAGTTCAAGCTCATCATTAGTAACCATTCCCTGTAGTGCTTCCTGAGGGGCCCCACCAGAGTTCAGTTGCCTACTTGCAACTATTCTATGACCCTGCTCTGACCCTCACAGCAGGCTCAGAGAATAGCTACAAGTATGCCACAAAGGTCCTGTTAAAAAAAAATACACTGCAACAGAAAGCAATTACAGATAAGGAAGCAGGTGCCAGACTGGAAGTTCAAATTCAGTGACACATTAATCAACCCCTAATTCATTCATGTCAGTTGAGGCAGGGCAGGTGTGCTAACGAATTTTGCAAAACTGAAAGCACTTAGTAGGTGCAAAAGTTCAAGCTCATCATTAATCAGGAAGTACTTACAGCTAAGGAAGCAGGTGCCAGCTCAAATTCAGTGACACATTAATCAGCCCCAAATTAATTCATGTCAGTTGAGGCAGAGCAGGTGTGCTTTTCCCCCCATAATCTACAGTGATGAACCAGAGGGTGGCAGTGATGTACCAGAGGGTGGCATGGGTGAACCAGAGGGTGGCAGTGGTGAAACAGAGGGTGCTGTGATGAACCAGACGTAGAAACAACATGGTCCCGACCGTTGCGACCCGACAAGTAAGTTCGCGTTTGCGAACTGGTAAAAAACCCTTGCGAACTGGCAGAAACCCTTGCGAAGACAAAAAAATGAAAAAATCTGCAAATTCGCAAAAGTTCGTGGATTTTGCAGATTGCGAATTCGTGAATACGCAAATTCACGAATCGTGAATTCGCAAAATTCGCCCATGCTTACGAATATCCAATTGAAAAAACTCACTTCTGGGACCGTCGGCAGAACAAAAATTGTTCTGTTGATGAACACGTATGTACATCCGTTAGCAAGGAAAAAAGCAGCCCATAATGCCCAGTTGATCACCACAATTACAGATATAAGGTGTACATACCCCTTATGGGACATAATACTGAAAGGGTTTTTTAACTCTAACTTAATATATACCCCGGATGAGGTTAATAAGTTAGTAGCTGACAATATATACTGGAATGTTCTACAGCAATATCAGCTAAAGAGATCTACATCAGACCCAGAAGGTCAACGACTGGTAAATGCTCTAGAGTTTCTTGGTCTGAGAGAATTAAACAGTAGAACAACAGATGATTTCCCATCAAAACACACATTTCACGGAGGAAAGACACAATCAAAACTGGACTATACGGACATCTCAGTAGCACTTATGCCATTTCTCTCACACTTTTTCATAGAGTATACAACCAGGAGTGACCATTCCTATCATCACATACATTTCAGGCTAAAAATCGTCAAACATCAAGCAAACATGATAATAGAAGGAAGCATCCATACAATTGACCTAAAACGCCTACAATGGTCAAATGAAACGATAGATACACTCCAGACTAAATTAAAGATGATGACAATGGCTAGCGAACTTGAGGCCCCAAACAAAATCCAGGCTTGGGTAAAATTCACCTCGGATCTCACAACATTAATGCTGAGCAGACAACATCAGCCTAATAAACAAAAAAACTAAAACGAGTTTAATCAAAAAACAACGGTTGGGCTGAGAGTCTTGAAATGAGAACTCAAAAAATCTATGAGGAGGCTAAAAACAACTTTTCATGACCAAGTAGCCTGAGACAATGTACGTCAGCTGAGGAAAACGTATAAAAAAAAAGCTATGGGAAGAAAAAAGAACTAGCAACAACAAGTTTTGGTCTGAATTGCTTTGTAGTGCTAAGAAAACCAATTCGAACACATTTTTGGAAATCATAAATTAATTACATAGGCCGGTAAACATGCTATCATCAAATATTCAAGAACATGACTGGGCTAAATTTCTAACCACAAAGTTTACAGAAATCATAACTCATGACATGCTAGAAGTAACCACCCAGGGACAGCCTGAGGAAGAAAATACACCTGAAACTATCGTACAATGATTCAGTGACACAAACAACTCAGGAGAGGTCAGCAGGCGTCACATAAGAGAAAAAAAAGTCTCTGGAGCTATACCAACGGAGGGAAAAAATGAAAACGCTGGGGAAAAACTGCACCAGTTCCCCAAATGTAAAGACAAGCCAGTCCTCCATGCTAGCTGATGGAGGAATATGCTTAATTAAGAAAGGTAGAGGAGACGATGCTCCAGGACCTAATGGAATCCCTCAAGCCATTTTTAAGAATGATCCATCTTTCTGGAGAAAGCATTTACTTAAGCTATACAAAGAAATACAGCTCCTAAACTGTATTCCACCGAATTAGCAAGGTTCGATATTGACACCCATTTTTAAAGGAGGAAATAGAATGAATCCATCGAATTACAGGCTAATCGCCCTCCTGGATGTCAAAGCCACATATCACGCTGCACTCATTTTGAAAGACCTGAAGGATTGGTCAGATAACTTCAATCTTATTCCAGTTAATCAGACAGGCTTCAGGCAAGGAATAGGGACGATATCAAAAATCGTAGCTCTATCTCTAATAGCAAATAAATGCAAGCAGAGGAAACAACAACTCTACCTCTGCTCCATAGACCTAAAGGCAGCATTCAACAGTGTAGACCGTCATCTCCTTTGGAAAAAACTGCAAGCCTGGAACATACCTGAAAGGTTACTACATGGAATACTGCAATTCTACTCCAATACATGGGTAAGAATTAAGATAGGAGACAGCACCAGATTATCAAGAAAGCTGATTACGACTGAAGGCCTCAAACAAGGTTGCGTATTGGCCCCACATCTTTTTAATTTGTTCATGTCCGATCTTGCACAGAGGCTAGGTTGCACTAATTCTCATCCGCTGAAACTTGGTAAGCTAGCACTCACACATCTCTCGTACGCTGACAATGTGGTGTTAATGAGTTTAACAAAGATCGGTCTTAAAAGAGTTTTAAATGAAATGTCAGATTACATTTCAGCGAATAATCTAGAAATAAACACATCAAAAACCAAAACAATGGTGATTGGCAGTCATTGGAGAAGCAAGCAGAACATCTGGCTCAATGGCAACCAATTAGAGGAAGTTAAAAGGTATAAGTACTTGGGATTTTATATAGACAATTTACAAAATCACATAGAGCAAAAAAAGTACATGACTCAGAGAACCAGCGCTCTCACATTCGCCTTCAGTCAACTGGCAAAAAAAATGAATGGTCCATCATATAAACCACTGCTTGCAGTGATGGCGGCGAAAATCCTTCCTACGATAACATACACCAGTGGCGCTTTTCTTGACAAAGACTCAGAGCTTTTGAACCAACTAATAGTTTCTACCTATAAAAAAGTTTTTCAGCTACAACGGTCAGCTTCTCCGGCACAGGTTCGACTTGAATTCGGCCTAACAAATGAAACTGTAGGGAGAATGTATACCACAGTAAAGCTTTGGTACCGGTTGAAACTGAATGCAGCCATATCACCAATTAATAAAGCCCTTTGGACCGAAGTAGATGTCGACAGAAAATCACCTTATGATCAATACCCATACAAATCTTTGTCAATAACCTGTACAAATGACTTATGGAACAAAAACCTGCCATACCAGTCCTTCAAACAAGCAATAAATAAAGCAGCAAAAATTCACTCATTACAAATCGATAAAAATATTTTCCGGTTAAGGTCGCACGCATGGATGGTGATTAATAATTATAAGTTGCTTGCACCAGTCCCTTACTTGAACATAACATTCTCAATTTATCTGAAAAAACAATTCATCGCAGTAGGCTTCGGAAAATTACCATCTATAGCGGATCAGCCTACCTGGGTGCACATTGGGCCAAAATCATGTCGACTCTGTGGGTACCATAAAGAAGACTTCTTTCATGTAATAAGCATATGTAACAAACTTTACAATGCACGAGCCATTTATTCAGACATATTTTTAACGTTAGAGTCATCAGGTTCTGTAGAGCAGCAATAATCGCGCGTCTAAATCCATCTGACCCAAAACTGTATTGTAAATTGATCAAATTCCTTAACATTTTTGACCAGGTCAATAAAATAACTATATAAAAAGCGATATCAAAGGTGGTAATGACCGGAAAAATAAAAAATACGTTTTATTAATAGGGCTGGAACTTTCGCATAGGAAAATGGACATGAACTTGGCAAATAGTTTTTAACAATGATATTTTATGAGTTTCTTATTGATGTAAGGTGGACCTATCATTTTTCTTCTTGTACTGGTTTTTATATGTCCTTTATATTGTTAAGGTTTTCATTGGCCAAACAATAAAAATGTACTTACTTATTACTACTCTCATGCAGTGGTATTCATAGACATTTCAAAAACATTTGACTCTGTCAGCAGCAGTCACATTGTACGAGTCTCAACAGACAAACAGTTCTGTCACACATCCGAGATCTAATAAAATACTTATACACAGCCAGTCCATTTATATATACAAGGACCAAGAAGGTGGCAAGGATACACCCTGTCTTACACCCTAGACTGTGCCTATGGGGTCAGTGGTATCACCTTCATGGCCATAGCGGCATGCTACAGACCGATCTCTCTGATAGATACCACTGCCAAGGTCCTGGTAGGGTGTTATTAGCTGTTTGGAAATATGGGCTAGTGATAATAGCATATCCTCAAGAACCAATATGGCTTTAGACATGATCGAGAAACTTTTGATCAGTGTCTAAACTTAGCTTAAATTGTTAGTAAGTACAACAAGTCGATGAAGTGCTTACTACATCTGGACTTGTCGTCTGCTTTCAACACTGTAAACCGCGATAAGCTCTGGAGCGTGATGGAAAGCATTGGGGTGAAGGAGTTCTTGGTTATCCTCCTTTGGAGACTACATAAGAATACTACGATGAAGATCCACAATGGTCCTGAAGGTGACACCACCGACATGATAGACTCAATCCAGGGTGTACAATAGGGGTGTATCCTTTCCCCCTTCTTGTTACTTTTATACTTAAATGGACTGGAGGGTTTTTTACAGCAGAAGAAACTAGATTGTTGAAAATTTGGGCTAGGACGAGGCAAGATAATGGTAGTGCAGTCGGCTGTGTGAGCTCTCCGCCTGCTCAGACTCCCCTGTCTCCCTACGTTCTATGTTTCTAATTGACCAACAGATGGTCGGCCTGCTAGATGTCGCAAAGTGCTCTGACATGATTTCTACCTGATTTGGACAATATACAGTTTAATTTGCTGACACCAATTAACCCTGAGTTGCCGGCTTACTTGGCGTCTCTTCCGCAGCTCTGTTTGCTTCCTGGATACACTCCAAGGCAAGACTCCTACATGAGAAGCTAAGATGTCTCCAAAGACCCAGAGAGGAGCTAAGACTCGCGGGGAACATCCCTGCCACAATGAAGATTGAAAGTACATCCCAGCGCAGACTTGAGCACACCCCTGAGAAAACTCGTAACGCCGGGAAGAAATCTGCCCCGGAAGACTTCTTTGCTCCCAAGTCTTTAACTAAAAAGCTGACTGCAATGGAGAATGGAGGTGGGAGTCGGGGTTCCACAGGGCTCTGTGTTGAGCCCGACTCTTTTTAACATCTTTATGACCCCTTTGGCGGCACTGGTGGAGTCTTTTGGGGCCCAGATCGTTTCTTACGCTGATGACACCCAGCTCCTCTTCACGTGTAGGAGGGGTGAGGATTTCGATGGTGAGAGCATACGGGATTGTCTCGGGCTGTCTTCAACTGGTTTCAGCGGAACAGCCTTAAATGCAACTCTGACAAGTCAGAGGTGCTGTTCTTTGGCTGTTCCTCAGACCCCGACTGGCAGGCATGGTGGCCGATTGACATGTTCCCTCCAGAACAGGCATCCCAGTTGGCAAAAAATCTGGGAGTCAAGATCGATAATGGTCTGACATTGAGATCTCAGATCTTCGGTCTTATGGGCACATGTTTCGGCATTCTTAAGATGCTCCGGAAATTTCTCCCTCTGCTCACAGAAGAGCATAGGAGGATCACGGTTCAAGCCCTGATTGGCTCCAGGTTGGACTACGCCAACGCCCTCTATCTGGGCCTTCCGGACTATCTGGTGCAGCGGCTGCAGGTCGTGCAGAATTCTGCTGCGCGCGCAATTTTTGGCCTTCGCGGGCGAGCCAGAGTGTCCGGCCTCCTGCAGTCGCTCCACTGGCTGCCTATCTGGAAGCGGATAGTTTTCAAGGCGCTGACCCTGGCTCATAAAGCGCTATTTGGCACGGGAGCAAAATATCTTCAGCGTAGGCTTGCTTTTTACCGACCGGCCAGATCCTTGCGATCTGAATCTCTGGCTCTCGCAGTGGTTCCCCGAGTGAAGAGGGCGCGTATTGGGGGCGCTCCTTTAGTTTGAGGGCACCACAGCTGTGGAACACTCTGCCTCTCACCTTACGGAACACTGCTAATCTTCTGTTGTTTAGGAAGGGACTGAAAACTTGGCTTTTTACTCTTTAGATTATGTCAATTTGCTGTTTAGGATGCTTTTAGTTGTTATGTTTCTGTTCAATGAGCTGCCAATCTAAAGCGCCGGGACACTCCATTGGAGTAGCCGTGCACTATATAAATAAATTGTAACATAACATAACATAACAGGTGCTGCAATGCAGTCTAGTGAGAAGCAACAATCTGAAGTCCCTGCACTGCCTAGTGCAGGGATATCGTTACAGAGTGAGGTGAGTGACCCTACTTGGGGTAAGTTATGCCGTGGTGGTGGTAAATAGGGGCTGTGGAGGGGGTTCTAACTCCAATTTTACATGGTCCAGTCTGTCCCCCTGGGGTGTCCTCCGTGGCACCAGAAAAAGCAATAATCAAGGAAGGGGAAAATACAGCCCTAGCTACATTCAGGCCCACACCCTCAAGACCAGCGCCCACTAATATCTTGATGAAGCCCAGGGCTGGGGGGGGGGGGGGTCATAAGAATCAGAGCAGGGTCGAACAAGTTGATAACTTGGAAGCCAGGAATGAGACAGACTATCTGCATACATTTTTGTCCCTGCCGGATCCATCTAACTCTTCTAGCGATGATGATTCTAATTAGTGCAAGCGGAGTTCACAGGGGGACTTGCCAGGTAGCGGATGGAGTGAATCAAGTTGTCTACGCCTGGATGAAGGGGAGACTTCCAGTAAAAATAGTAAGCAAGGTACTGTCCGCAAAAAGGATTTGACTGACATGGTTGAGCAAAATGAAGGTGAAGGTGCTCTTAGATGAGATTATTCATTCTCTCACGTAATTGGTACTCAAGGAGGGGGATCTTTGGAGACAACGCAGACAACCCCCAGTGTTCACTAGAGGGCAGAAAAGGTTTCACGTACGGTTATATATCAAAGCATTATGGCACACAGACCAGGGCGGATGCCAAAGGACCCAAACAGTGTGAGGGATCTAAAGGTTCAGAGGCCACAAGTAGATCATCAAACTCTTTACAGAAGCCTTTCCTGAGCTAACGCAATGGTCTTGGCACAGTGCAGTCCAGAGGGGTCACCGTTTTCCATTTAAACAATACAGGTCCAGGTCAAGTGGCTCCCAAACCTAGGGCAGCGTTAATCTGTCTGAATAACTTTCTAGTTAGACAAGCCCCATATGACCTGGTGTGTCCAGATAGAAAAAGGACTGGGAAGGGAAATAATAGTTTTTTTAGGAAGGCTACTATCACACAACAGTGGAAAAGTGATGGGAACTCAGACAACTATTCCCAATGTTTCAGAGTAAAGGTGCGCAGGTATTTCTTCTTAACCCGGCAAAACATAAGGTTATATACAAGGATGTTGCATAGGTTGCGTATATGTTCTGTTACTATTTGTGGTCTTAACAACAGGGACAAAAGCGAGTAGCCCAGGAGTTGAAATCAATGCAGTCTGATATTGTTTGTATTCAAGAAACCCATATTTCATGGGGCAAGTGGAAAGCACTATTGGAATTAGGTTATACCCGGTTAGCTTGTACACAACAAGGTATGTTAACTCGAGGTGTGGCTATTCTCACAAAACATGCTAATTGCACCACAGTTAGGATAGTCGTTGACAAATATGGCCATTGGGCCATTGATGAATGTGTTGTTGGTTCAGTTAAAATAACATTATGCTCAATATACGGTTCCAATAATAATAAAGCACAGATTTTGGATTTCTTTAAATGTGGAACTGGCATCTTGTCTGACGCCCCTGTTTGTATGTGAGTACTTTAACATACATCGGGATGGGTCAAATTTATGGATGTAGGGAGGAAGCTATAGTAGGAGGAAACCTAAGGTATTCAGAGCTATGCACCGATTTATATTGGATCATGATCTAATAGACGTCTGCACTAAATGTAGACATCCAGACCCTGGCTTAATCTTCTATTCTTTCCCACATGATAAACTTGTGAGATTAGACTATTTTTTTATATCTATGATTCATGTAGATGAGGTCCTGATAGAGACCTTCCCCAGAGTTTCCCCAATCTTGACCCATTAAGGATAGAAATTCCGCTAAGGGGATTTACTCACTCTTGCAGGTCTTTTTCTTTTGATAAAAAAACTTCTGATAGATCACAGTTTTATAGATCACATTAAACAGTGGATAAAACAATTTCTGCAGACTAATCATAGTGCAGCAGCTAATGAGATAGTATGGGATACCCTACAAGCAGGTATTAGGGGGGAAGCTCTCAGTTTGGACTATTCTCACAGAGGCATAATAAGAGGGTGGAACAGGGGCTATATGAAGAACTCAGGAGAGCTGAGGAGACACTTACATAATGTTTACAAAGGAACCAGGAAATAACTTTGAGACAAATAGAGGTTTTGCTCTCTGCAAGGCCAAAATTAATTCACATTGGATTAAGAGTATAGCTCATAAATATCATCTGTATAAAAAGGAATGTTATGAAAATGGCGAGACCACAGTTAAACTCATAGGAAGATTGATAAGGTGTAAAGAGGTTGCAAGGGGGATAGCTGGCATTACTGATTCCTCTGGCAGATTAGCTGAGACACCACCCAAGATCCTTATGTGTTTAAAGCATTTTATGAAGAATTTTACACAGAGGAATCAGTAAAGGATAACATTGACAAGGAGCAATTGCTACAAGATTTGGTAATAAGTAGGCTCAGTAGAGAAGATCAAGTCCTCCTTGATGCTCCTATTACCTTGGGGGAGCAATCAGTAGCGATACATTCACAATAAATAGGCAAGGCTGTCAGCCCAAAAATTTCCCCTTTGTGTTTCATAAAACTTTCTTTCAGGAACTTTGTAAGGACATGTTGATATGTTTATATGCCCAGGGGGCACAACAGTGCCAGGCTCCATTATGATTTGGTTAATATTGTTATTTTTTAGATAAAGGGACTAACTACTGACATTGCTGGGATCATACAGACCCATTTCTTTATTGAACTGTGGTGGCAAAATCTATGCAAAGATTCTGGCCTCGCTTAGCTAAGGTCATCACTCCTCTAGTATCATACAGGCAAATGCTTTATCCCTGGGCGAGGCACTGTCAATCATATAAGCAGGCTTGCCACTCTATTTGATTTGGCTAATGTAAAATACGCTCCGCTTGGATTAATTTAACTTGATGCCGAAAAGGTGTTTGACCATGTCTCCTGGAATTTCTCTGGGCAGTAATGCACTGGCAAGGGTTTGGAACAGCTTTCATAACAGAAATAAGGGCCATGTATAGAACACTTTCTGCCAAAATGTGTGCAATGGAACTGGAATCCAACATAGTAGTTATTTCCAGGGGTAGAAGATAGGGCTGCCTGTGTTCGCCCTTGCTGTTTGCTTTGTATATAGACCCATTTTTAACTATTCTAGAACGTAGCACTATCCTTAAATCTGTATCTCAGGGACAAAAAGAACATCGGGTGCTAGCATATACGGATGATGTCGCCATTGTCATTATCAACCGGCAGTGGCAGTTCCGGAAAATGACTCCATCTCTCACTAGCTGAAAGGTGCAAAATGAGTGTCCTGCCTAAAGTACTCTACTTTTTTAGGTCAGTGCCCTTATGCTCAATAAAGCCCAGCTGCAAAAACCCAGGGGGGTTGTGCAATTCCAAATTTCACATATTACTACTGGGTCTGTCTTTTGCAAAACATGCAGAACTTACTAACAGGTGAGGAGAACATAGAGGCTGCAGAAGCTCCATCTATATATCATGGGCATAGAGGCAAGGAGGTGCCTATTAGGGTGCCTATTAAAGAACTTGGAACCTAGCTACTATTAGAAAAACTCAATTTAAGGACCTGATATCTGCTTACAAAGTATGAAAGCAGGTTAGAAAGTGCATTCAACTTGGCAGGATATGTTACTACACACCCACATCTAAACCACTACCGTTACCCCCATCTTCTGGGACATAGTTATGGAGAGATGGAGACAAAAAGGGATAACATAAAAAAAGAGGGGGATTTAGAGGATAAGAGCTGGGGCCCCCCTCCAAAACCGATTCATAACACAGTAAAAAGTCACCCAACAAATTTCTAGGGAAGCCTAGTTTGTGCCCAGGAGGAAACACAAGGTTTTCTGTGAAACCCTCACCCACCAGGGTTACCTCTTGGTGGCATGCTTCATCATAGTATCCTTCCCTTTCCGCTGCAGAATGGGGCATGCTGTGACCTACGAGTTACACAGGAGCACTTTTATTGACTATGAGAGACAAAATGGTCTGTGAGGGAGGAGTGGGGAGTCAGGGGAAGAGAGAATCTTTAAAAATACCTGGCTAGTGGGTTATGATTCTTTTATTTCGACCCCTAGTCTGCATGGTTAAAGAACAGGGGAAATATTCGGAAAAGGGGAAAAATTGTTCCTATCTCCTAATGGTCGACATGTTTCTAGCCTACCCATATTGGCTATTCTTCAGGACCTAGCGTATTTATTTTTTTCATTTTAAAACCTTTATTTGACATTTTCAACCAGATACAGACACGGGCCTACAACCCCCAGGGCTGGCCGCTAAACAATTGCAACACAATACTACGATCAAAACTTCAGACCCAGCCTCCCGGGGAGCATAGTCGCTACATCCACAATGCGCACTGGTTGGAAGACATATCAACTTGGGAACAGGATACAAAAGGTTTCATTTTATAATATAAAATAGAAGGATCAGGTGCCATACATTATCTCAAGCTATGGAGAGGGGGCGAGCGAAATAGCAATGTGTCCACAGTTAAGTCGTTTTCATGTAAATCAGTGGCGTCAAAGCAGACGACACCCGGATAAACAAGCGTACTATTACAGTTCGCGCCAACATTTATGCCCGCCCCGTGGCCCCGAAACATCGCAAGAGTTGAGGCACAGATGTGAAAGCAGAGATGGACCAAACAATGAACCCCCTACACTGACCCGGAAAAAGAGAAAAGAAAAGGCCAAAGAAAGATAAAAAGAGAAAAAAAAAGGGCCATAGAAACATAGAAAAACAAAACTCCCATCCCCCAGCCCCCCACCCTGCACCCCTGCAGATGACTACGGCCTACCCCCTAGCAGCGTGCCTGTCGCCCAAGAACCGAAACCCGAAATATAGAAGGAACAGGGAAAAAAAAGGAAAAAGAAATTAAACCCCACCCGAAGAGGGGAAATGTAGGAGGGCTTTATTCAACGCACTCCCGTTCTCTCGCCCCCATCCTAACCAACCCCGCCCGGACTCCGTTAATTCAATAAAACAATCCCGTTAACCATAGTACCACAATGAACAACCCAGACAACAATCTCAGCCTTGGCCCCGTCGATTAAATTCGCTGAGTCCGTCAGGGGAAGAAAGCCCCGTCCTCAAAATGTCAAAAGGTACACAGAAGTTGGCAGAACAAGGGTCCACAGATGAAAAAAGAACGGAAAGTCCCAAAGTACTCGGCTGGTACCAACGATGCCCCTCCCCGTCTCCGAAGCCAGGCTTTATCCCATCCGCCATCTTGATAGACCGACTGGGGAGGGGGGTCGACACAGTCCAAAACAGTTCACAGTACCGATTAAAAGGATACGAAGTGGGGACAGCATGTAAATGTTCCGACAGTTGCAAAACTGGGGATTCCAACGGATTAAATGAGTCACCAAACACAGTACTTTCGGGTAGCTCCACTGCGATAGGGGCAAATACAGCTTCCAGCGTCGGGTCTAAGTACGCCACCGGGGCGTCAATCGAAAGGTCTCGGGCGTCAAGCCAGGATCCGGTCTCAGTCCTATGATTCCATCCGCCGCCAACAACAGGCTGCGGGTCTGGGCTTCAACAGTCTCCTGTAGTGCCACAAGGGCCTCCAGCACCGTCCGCAATGACGGGCCACTTTGAGCCTGCTCCGTCAGCCTCCATTCTTCCTCAGGCATGGTGTTCCCCACGAAGAGGCGCTTTCTCCGGGGGAAGATTAGGCGGAGCAGGAATGAGCCATGAGGGACAGACTGTTAGCGTGCAGTAGCGCGCGGGGAGATTCCAACCCAAGGGACACCGGCGATATGAATGCCGGACCCCCGGACCGGGACCCCCGCAACACAGCACCGTGCGTCACTCGTCACCTCACCTCCTATAGAACACCAGGCAGCAGATGGTAGCAGGACAATCCCAAAATTCCGAATGTTCCAGAGACCGGACCCAACCGCATTCAACAGTCCGTTGTTGTTCAACTCGGACCCGGCTAGGCCAGCACTCGAGACCCCGGCTTCTCTGCTGGGTTAGGCCTCAAATCGGTCCTCGACGTTACTCCGCTCCACAATGTCGGAGAAACTCCGGGATCACATCATCGGAGTGCAAATCGGGTCACACACACGGATCCAGGGCAGGAAATCAGGATAGGTGACAGGATAGTAGAGCGTAGGCAGAGGTCAGCAGAGCCGTGAGACTATGCGGCCATCTTGGTTGGTGTCGTAGCTCCTCCCCCCGGACCTAGCGTATTTAATAATTTTCTTCACTTATTGTAACACCTGGTTCCACTCCTGTTGTTGTACACTTAACAAAACATTAAACTTGCTAATAGGAAGGTGCATATACGAATCCCACCTGTCTTTTGTTCATACTATTGAAATCTGTAAAGATAAATAGGGAGCAAATTAAACTTTCCTAGTTCCAGGGTCAAAGTTACAAAATGAAAGCCCCCGATATCTTTGATACCCTGTACCATCAGTAAGCACATTCAGGGTGACATAAAACATTTTGTGATTTGTTATCAACAAGCTAGTGGTAGTAAGTGGCACATCTAATGAGAAGCACAATCAAAAAAATTATCGAGTGATAGAAACGATACTGAGTATAAGATTAACACACATACAAATATGTACACAGACAGAGACATAAACACACCATGTACATATGTAATATTCAGCTAATGCTTCATAGTTCATCCTCCCGAGAGTGAAGTCTGTAGTCACACTCTGTTGGAGAGAGCATATCAAAGTTATCGAAAAATAACCTCTTGAATGTTCAATAATGCAGGACAATTTCAGCCCAATGTTAGTATGGTGCCTCAAAATGGGGGTCTCTGTAGACCCTTCATTATCGTTTTCTGGTTAAATGGGCAATCATTAGTGTGCGCTCACCTCATCAAGATCCCACTTTTATCTTGTAAGGTTTTATGTAAGAACTCCCTCCTTTCGCCAAGTCTTCACGGAAGTCGAGTCCGCCCGGGTAGTGCCATTTTACCAGGGTGGGGAGAGGATGCCTATGATGAAGCATGATACAATATTGTGTGTGAGGCATCCTCTTCCATTAAGGATGGCCTTCGTAAAACCTCCTCTTCTTTAGTTACACATGACTTGTAAAATTAAGGCTTGTATACCTCCCTACGTTTTCCTCATTACACTTTTATAGGCAACCTACTTCTTTTGTGTTTGATGTATTTTAGAACTAGTCATAGGTTTGTGACCTGGTATGATGAAATTAGGCGTTAAATTTATATTCTTAGCCAAAAAGTTTGAGACCAATGAGTTTTTATCCTTCTACAGGTATACCACATAAATTTATTTGTGTATTAAAGCATTACTGTAATATTCTACATTTTTGGGCTGCTTAATTGTGACTTGCTCTCTTTGAACCCTCCATTCTCTAGTTCAGCCTGTGACTCTTCAAGACGTGCTTTGTTATCTCATATGGTTTCTTTGGGTCATTCTGTTTTGCTTCATTTATAATGTACTGTATTACTCTGTTTTCAGATAGGCTTAATAAAAAGAAATGAAAAAACTAGATTACCAAAGGCCGTTGATATTCTAATCTCTTTGCTTTTTTATGCAGATGATACTGTCCTCCTAGAGAGGACAGCAAACAGCAGAAAGCCCTTGATGCTTTTGCAGACTTTATGGAATCTCTGGATTTGAAAGTACACCTCAAAGTAATCGAATGTAATGGTATGGGGCCAACAAAAACGATAACCTTCCATCAGCAAAAAACCCCATTGGATAAAGTCACAACAGTTTTCTATTTACGGATCCTTTTTAAAAATGTACTGAAATGGAATGCTCTCATATCATTTAAGGTGCTGAAAGTTAGGGCGATGGAAGCTAATTTTTGCTTGCCAATTAAGCTGGTACAGAAGCCTGCTAGGGAAATGATGTCGCTAAATAGAGCTAAATGCATGTCAGTTGCCACATATGGGGCAGGAGTTTTGGTGCTACACAGTCTGCACCAATCTCCAACTTGCTGATAATGCCTTCCTTCGGAGGCTTCTCATGGTCCCCCAGGGGTCCTCAACCTTCTTTTGTCACTCTGAAGTGGCCCTGACCTGCCTTGAGGATTGTATAGCTCTTGCTCCGTTAATATTATGGATCAAATTGTGGTCTACAATTGAATTATAACTTTTCAGGCAAATTCTATCCAACTGTTTATCTACCTGTAACATTAAGAAAATCCTGCGGCTAAGATACGTTAGATTGCACTTAGTGATTTGGGCCTCGTTGCATTTTTCAAA
Organism: Lissotriton vulgaris; assembly: GCF_964263255.1. Taxonomy (NCBI): domain Eukaryota; kingdom Metazoa; phylum Chordata; class Amphibia; order Caudata; family Salamandridae; genus Lissotriton; species Lissotriton vulgaris. Next base: position 1,736,709,501 of record NC_141685.1, read on the forward strand.
AATAGTTCAGATTATTCCATCAGCTAAAGCTCAAGTCAAGGAAGTTTACTGGTAAAGGGCCCTGGCCAATCGTCAAAGTTTAGCCCTCATGCCACTGTTATTCAGTTAACCTAATGTGATAACTTCCTCCCCAGTGATGCAATTTTATTTGATGCTTGTTTTAAGCTCTCAGCACAGATTTTATTTCCCCAGATTTCACCTTGGCACTGTGCACTTTTTAGTGCCATTCCCACTACAATGTGGATGGGCACAAAATCTTCCGCCATGTCCTTGCGATAATACATCAAATCAATTTACTGCATACTTTTTACCTTTTTGTCCTTTATATCAATCTGTAAGCGCAACCTTTCTTCTTCCCTTACTAAGCCCAACTTCATATCAAGATGGTTTTAGACTTTTGCATTAATTGGAATCACATGAATTCAGTTATGCGGTTCTTAATTTTATAAGGTGGCACTTTCAATAAGAAAACAATATGGCTAACAGTTGTCTTGAGACTGATAAGGAAACTTGATCAAAATATTATTGCATTTTTACAATTTGTTAACATGCACATTAAACATTTTTACTGTTCACATATAATGGTACATATTTTTAGGTACTAGTAATTGGCATTGAGGTTTTAATTTATGAATATTAACAGTTCTGTGTTTTATTTCACTCATGTTTGTATAAAATGCTTTTATAATTTCTTGACATCTAATAAAGTTTTTATGACTGACTGACGGATTTATACACACATTCAGCAATGCTCTGGACAATGACTTTACACAAAATCTGGAGTAAAACAAGGTGACTCACTATCCCCACTGTGGTTTAATATTGCCATGGATCCTCTAATATGTGAACTTCAGAAAAATGACAAGGGTCTTACATTTGGCTCAGATGAACTTATTGAGCAAATCACCACTCCAGCCTTTGCCAACAACATATCAGAAGTCAGTAGCACATGGGAAGGAATGGGTACAAATTTGAAGATCATTAAAAAATTGAGTAAAACAACAGGTCTAAAATTGATACCTCGGATTGAACTTTGATCCTCGTACAGGTCCTAAAGAAACTGCAAAATAAACAAGGTACTAACAGGATGAGCTCAAAAATTTGACAGTTTACCACTCAAGCCCACCCAAAAGGTTGAAATATTATGTGAATACTTAGCTCCTAGGATGTCATTTAAACTGCGAAGCAAAGACCCTCGTCGAGTCAGAGCAGGCAATAAAGGAATATGTCAAACACTTCCTCCACCTACCTGCAAAACCTGAAATTGTCTCCTCTTCTCAAAAAGATCAAATGGGGGCATTAGTGTACCAAACCTGTTTACAACAATAGTAATCAACAAAATCAGCAATCTATGATATCGCAGAGAAAGGCCTGATTTGTACATTGCTCACTCATACGTGTACGCTGGGGATAACCAATAAAATTGATAATATCATACAAATTCATAAACTAAACATATTGAACAGTAGATTCCTAAGCTATGATTTATAATTGTTAGCATCATATGAGTGGAGAAAATAAGAATTTGAGAAATGGAAAAAAATCCCGGTTCAGGCAGATGGTATTACATTTGTAGAAGAAATCCAACCTCAAATTTCTTGATTAGAAAGCACATGACATTGAAGGAAAACCAATACATTGCTGCACTGATGCTGACATAGAATGTTTTATACGCCAGAGAAACCCTCTCCAGAGATAGAGATTGGACATCAGCTAATTGCAGATACTCCAAACATGTCTGCAAATCAAGATTTGTGTCTCTGGACTCAGAACTTAAAATCACACCTAATGGTAAAGTTGGATTTTGAGTTGTAAGTCTGAAATGCCACTTTAAGAAAGTTGTAGCAACAAGGATTTTGGCCCTAGGAGGCTGGACAGGGCCACCCTGGGAATTGAAACACATCGGCATTACACAACACAGGGACTGTTGTATCTGATAACATTTTCTGCCCAGTGGAAATGCTTTTTGAACTGTCTCACTACTGGGTTTGATTGTTTTGTTCTCCGTGATAGCAGCTACTTAACTCAGTTATACAAGGTGGATGTTAAAGGATATCCAAGTAGCTGCTTTGTTTGTGAATTAAGACTGGTGACATAATGTTTGTATAATTTGTTGTTTTGTATCACTTGTTCATGTATTGTTTTTTACATCACACTACTTCACCACAAAGGTTGTATGTTTTGTTTGATATGTGGCATAAATAGTTGTAATTTGTTCTAGACTAAAACCTATCTAACTTCTCTGACCCATGATTCAAATGTGGAGTAACGTACATAGAAATGAGCAGCAAATAAATGCCTCAGGCCAATATCAAGTGAATTGTTGGTTAATAGTTTGTTAAAATAATGTAGCAGCATTTGAAAGGTGATGGCTAGGACACTTCTTGCTCTTACTTTTAGAAAGTTGGCATTTTCTTACTTTAACAGGAGTGCTCCCACACCATTCTTTTCATATTAGAGTCCCTTCAGTTTTATGGTAATGAAGCCAGCACTAACCACCTTCCTCAGTGTTATGTGTGAGACACTGGCGCACTTGTGGTTAATGGCATCATCATAGGGCCTTTTCTCCACCAGGAGGTTAAGACTCTATCCTAAGCGGCGTGGTGGCATCTATACCATATGACTGATTAAAAATTGCTTTCTGTCTAAAAAATAACTTTATTTACAATCAAAAAAAGGAACAGTGGTAAGGTTAAAAATCAAGGGGATCCGAAAAGGACATTAGGCAATCCTGCACATCCTATAAGGGCTCAAAGGAGGCAGTCATCATGTTTCAGTCAGCATGCACCTGTAAAGGGTCAGTGGCTTCCTTCGGATAGTCGCCACTGTAGTGTGAAGATCTTGTTGGCTGTTATGGACAGTCATTGCTGGAGCTTCGCATTGGTGGTCAACGCGAGCTGTCGATCATGTAGTATGAAGAGCAGCTCTCGTTTTGCCGGCCAACGATGGTAGTCATTGTTGCGCAAAGAGTTGGTTCACCAGAGCTTATTGTTGGTGGGTGGCGCAGGCGGGAAGATTTTGGCGTGCAATCACCCATTTGCAAAGAGCCTAAACTTTCGGATTTCTCCTTTTCTTTGGAGGGCAGCTCAACTGATGCCACACCAAGGGTCCAGGACCAGAGGGGCACCTCTTGGGGTCAGGAACCCACTCCAGCAGAGGCCAGCAGGACTCAGGCAGGACCAGTTGGAATGTATGATGTTACATGCAAACATTTACAACGCATGCCTTTACAATGCAGTTTTAACATCCATTACAACGCATGATTTTACATTGCATGCCATCACAACACATTTTTAGAAACTACATTTACAACGCATTCCATAACAACACATACCATTACAATGCATACCATTACTACGCATATTACTTTTAGGGCAACAGTAGGGAAATGTTGGATAGTGTAGGGGTAAAAATTACTATTCCAACAGAGATAGAATAGTAATTTTCTCCTCAGTCTCTGACTAGCACCTACCCCGAAATAAGTACCCGGCTGAGTTAGAATAGTAGTTTGGCCCCAGTCAGTGTCCAGCACCTGCCCTAAGCTCAGAACCCAGTGGAGTTAGAATAATAGTTTTTCCAACCTAGTCAGTTTCCAGCACCTTCCCTGAGTAAAGTACCAGCAGAATTAGAATAGTAATTTGCCCCCTAGTTGCTGTTCAGCACCTGCCCTGAAGTATTGACCCGGTGTAGTTAAAATATGAATTTTGTCCCCCAGTTAGTGTCTAGCACCTGCCCTGAGCTAAATACCTGGTGGAGTTAGAATAGTAATTTTGCCCCCAATCACTGTCCAGCACCTTCCCTGAGGTGAGAACCAAGCGGAATTAGAGTAATAAGTTTGCCTTCCCATCTCCAGGCCATCTCTTGCCCTGAGGCTAGTACCCTGTGGAGTCACAATTGTAATTTTATCCCCCCCAGTCACTGTCCAGCACCTTCCCTGAAGTAAAAACCCATTGGAGTTAGAATCAAGCACTTACTCATAGGTAAATACCCTGTAGTTTGAATAGTAATTTTGCCCCCAGTCACTGTCCACTCCCTGCCCTGAGTTAAGTACACGGCAAAGTTAGAATAGTAATTTGGCCCCCAGTCACTGTCTAGCACATGCCTTGAGCTAAGTACCTGGTGGACTTATAATAGTCCTTTTTGCCCACAGGCGCTGATTAGCACCTGCACTGAGGTAGACTCCCAGCAGAGTTAGAATACTCACCCCCAGTCACTTCCCAGCACCTTCCCTGAGGTAAGTGCCCAACGGAGTTAGAATACTAATTTTCTCCCCTAGTCTCTGTCTCGCACCTACCAAGAGATGAGTACCCAGCAGAGTTAGAATAGTAATTTGGCCCCAGTCACTGTCCAGCACCTTCCCTGAGTTAAGTACCCGGTGGAATTAGAATAATAATTTTACCCCCCCCCAGTCAGTGTCCAGCACCTTCCCTGAGTAAAGTACCAGCAGAATTAGAATAGTAATTTGCCCCCCAGTCGCTGTCCAGCACCTGCCCTTAGGTACTTATCCTGTGGAGATAAAATATAAATTTAACTCCCAATCTCTGGTCAGTACCTGCCCACAGGTTAGTACCTGGTGGAGTTATAATAGTCATTTTGCCCCTAGTCACTGATCAGCACCTGGCCTGAGGTAAGCACCCAGCGGAGTTATAATAGCCAGCCCCCAGTCACTGTTCAGCACCTTCCCTGAGAGAAGTACCCAACGGAATTAGAATATCAATGTTGTCCTCCAGTCTCTCTCCAGTTCCTACCTTGAGGTGAGTACCCAGCAGAGTTAGAATAGTAATTTTGCCCCAGTCACTGTCCAACACCTTCTCTGAGGTAAGTACTTGCAGAATTTAAATAGTAATTTGCCCTCAGTCTCTGCCCAGCACCTGCCCTGAGGTAAGTAACCTGAGGAGTTAGAATATTATTCCCCCCTGTCTTTGTCTTGCTCCTGCGTTGAGGAAAGTATTCGGCAAAGTTAGAATAGTAATTTTGCCTCCCAGTCACTGTCTAGCACCTTCCATGAAGTAAGTATTTGGTGGAGTTATAATATTAATTTCTGACCACCAGTCTCCGTCCACCACCTGCCCTGAGGTAAGTACCCAGCGGCATTAGAATAGTAATTTCGCCTCCCAGTCACTGTTCAGCACCTGCCCTGACCTAAGCACCCAGTAGAGTTAGAATAGTCATGCCCCACCAGTCACTATCCAGCACCTTACCTGAGGTAATGGAGTTAGAATAGTAATTTTGTCCCCAGTCTCTATCAAGCACCTGCCCTGAGGTAATTACCCGGCAGAGTTAGAATAGCAATTTTGCCACCCAGTCTCTGTCCAGCACCTACCCCGAGGTATGTACCCTGCCGAGTAGGAATACTAATTTGTCCCCAGTCACTGTCCAGCACCTGCCCTGAGCTGAGGATAGCTAAGTACCCATTGTAGATAGAACAATAATGTTGCCCTTCAGTCACTGTCTAGCACCTTCCCTGACTAAAAGTACTGGCAGAGTTAGAATAGTAATTTGCCCCCAGTGTCTATCCAGCACCTGCCGTGAGGTACATAGAAGATTAATTGTACTCCCTGACTCTGTTTAGCTCCGGCCCTGAGGTAAGTACTCAGCGGAGTTAGAATAGGAATTTTGCCCTCTAGTCACTGTCCAAAGCGTTCCATGAGTTAAGTACTAAGTGGAGTTAGAATACACATTTTAGCCCCAGGTCTCTGTCCACCACCTGCACTGTGGTAAGCACCCAACGGAGTTAGAATAGTTACCCCACCCCCAGTCACTGTCCAGCCCCTTCCCTGAGGTAAGTACGCAACAGAGATTTATTTATTTATTTATTTATATATATGGTAGAATAGAAATGTTCTCCTCAGTCTCTGTCTAGCACCTACCCAGAAATAAGTACCCGGCTTAGTTAGAATAGTAGTTTGGCCCCAGTCAGTGTCCAGCACCTGCCCTAAGCTCAGAACCCAGTGGAGTTAGAATAATAGTTTTGCCAACCAAGTCAGTTCCCAGCACCTTCCCTGAGTAAAGTACCAGCAGAATTAGAATAGTAATTTGCCCCCAGTTTCTGTTCAGCACCTTCCCTGAAGTATGGACCCGGTGTAGTTAAATAGTTAAAATATGAATTTTGCCCGCCTGTCAGTGTCTTGCACCTGCCCTGAGCGTAATACCTGGTGGAGTTGGAATAGCAATTTTGCCCCAAATCACTGTCCTGCACCTTCCCTGAGGTGAGAACCCAGCGGAATTAGAGTTGTGATTTTGCCCTCCCATCTCCAGGCCATATCCTGCCCTGAGGTAAGTACCCTGTGGAGTCAGAATAGTAATTTTACCCCTCAGTCACTGTCCAGCACCTTCCCTGAAGTAAATACCCGATGCAGTTAGAATCAAGCACCTACTCTTAGGTATGTACCCAGTAGAGTTTGAATAGTAATTTTGCCCCCAGTCACTTTCCAGCCCCTGCCCTGAGTTAAGTACCCGGCAAAGTTAGAATAGGAATTTTGCCCCCAGTCACTGTCTAGCACATGCCTTGAGCTAAGTACCCATTGGACTTATAATAGCCCTTTTTGCCCACAGTCACTGTTCAGCACCTGCAGTGAGGTAAACTCCCAGCAGAGTTAGAATAGTCACCCCCTAGTGACTTCCCAGCACCTTTCCCTGAGGTAAGTACCCAACGGAGTTAGAATAGTAATTTTCTGTCAAGCACCTGCCCTGAGGTAAGTACCTGGTAGAATTAGAATAACAATTTTGCCCCTGGTCACTGTCCAGCACCTACCCTGAAGTAAGTAACCAATGGAGTTATATTCCAGAACGTGCCCTTAGGTAAGTACCCGGTGGAGTTATAATAGTCAGTATTGCCCTAAGTCCCTGTTCAGCACCTGCCCTGACTTAAGCACCCAGTAGAGTTAGAATATTCATGCCTCCCCAATCACTATCCAGCACCTTACCTGAGGTAATGGAGTTAGAATAGTAATTTTTTCCCCAGTCTCTATCAAGCACCTGCCCTGAGGTAATTACCCAGCAGATTTAGAATAGCAATTTTGCCACCAAGTCTCTGTCCAGCACCTACCCCGAGGTATGTACCCGGCTGAGTAGGAATACTAATTTGTCCCCAGTCACTGTACAGCACCTGCCCTGAGCTAAGTACCCGATGGAGATAGAACAATAATGTTGCCCTCCAGTCACTGTCTAGCACCTTCCCTGACTTAAGTACTGGTAGACTTAGAATAGTAATTTGCCCCCCAGTGTCTGTCCAGCACCTGCTGTGAGGTACGTAGATGATTAATTGTACCCCCTGACTCTGTTTAGCTCCTGCTCTGTGGTAAGTACTCGGCGAAGTTAGAATAGGAATTTTGCCCCCTAGTCACTGTCCAAAGAGTTCCATGAGTTAGGTACTAAGTGGAGTTAGAATATACATTTTGCCCCCAGGCTCTGGGCACCAGGTAATTACCCAGCGGTGTTAGAATAGAAGTTTTGCCCCCCAAGTCATTGTTCAGCATCTACCATGAGGTAAGTATCTGGTGGAGGTAGAATATTCAATTTTCCCCCTAGTCTTTATCCAATCTCTGCCCTGCGGTAAGTGCCCAATGGAGTTATATTTATAATTTTGGCCCCCAGTCTCTGCCTAGCACCTTCCTTGAAGTAGGTACCTGATGGAATTAAAATCAAGCACCTGCCCTTAGGTAAGCATCCAGCAGAGTTAGAATAGTAATTTTGCCTCAATCACTGTCCATGACCTGCATTGAGATAAGTACCCAGCGGAGTTAGAATAGTAGTTTTGTTCCCCATTCACTGTCCAGCACATTCCCTGCGGTAAGTACCAGGCAGAATTATAATAGTAATTTTGGCGCAAATCACTGTCCAGCACCTGTCCTGAGGTAAGTACCTGGCAGAATTAGAATATTCATTTTGCCCCCCAGTCTCTGTCCAGCACTCTCCCCTGAGCTAGGTACAGTGTGGAGTAAGAATAGTAATTGTAAATTAAAAAACAATATATAAAAAATCGTTTTTAGTATTTAGCTTGTTACTACTAAGGGTGTTCGTTGTAACTGTTTTAATTACTTGTGTGGACAGAAGGCAGTATGTGATTTGTAATGTCTCTTTCTCTCCTGCTCTCAATGGTGTGTGCGGTCACAATTTAAGTCAGTGTACCACTGAGCATTAAATGGTGGATGGCTGAATTTAGATGTTTTTTCGTGATATTCAATAATTCATAATAAAGTATGTATTGGAATGTACTTTTTTGTTTATTAGGGTGCAAAATATATTTGGTTACGATTTTTGCAATAATTTGTGTATATTAAACATGTGTAAACATTTTTACTGTCCTGCCTTATTTTATGTACTCTTCTTTTATTATAAGAATTTCTATTTTTTTATGGAAAAGTATTAATTTTAACATATTTTAATAATGTGATGAAAAGGTATACGTGGAAATAGTATGCATGGTAAAGGTACTTATAATGCACCTCTATGTAAGTTTGTGGAAATGATATGCGTGGTAAAGACGTGTTTTGTAGTAGTTGATGCGATGCTAAAACTGCATTGTAAAGGCATGCATTGTAAAGGCATGTGTTATTCCCTCACACAACCAACATCACACAGGATGTGACAAATGGCTGTTTATGAAATTGTTTCTCTTGATAGCCCACACTTTAAGGCACGCACAGTTGGGAGTCATATTGAACATTTTGAACCATTGTTTAGTCTATACCAGTATTTTCTCACAACTCCCTCCCACAGCTGCTTTCAATATGTTCATGGGGGTCCATGATAGCAGAAAGTACACTCTCCATCAAGTTACAATTCTCACATTTGGCTTCTGGTTTTTCATTGTTTTGATGGTTAAATTAATTATGTTCATGTGGCAACTGGTCTTCCCTTTGAAAAAGCTAAGAAATCTATCTTTATCTCTCTCTCTCTCTCTCTCTCTCTCTCTCTCTCTCTCTCTCTGTATCTATCTTTCTATCTCTCTATCTATCTATGCATCTGTCAGACACTCATGCAGACACGCACAAACTTAGTCATAACAATATCATCTACATTCACAATGCTGCATACTCAAACTTTTCAAGTAGATATTTTTGTGACCTTTCTTAATGCTTAGCGGTTTTGGGGTGTTGTGGGAGGTATGCTTACCAAAAGGAAAGAAAAAATCATCTCAGTTCACCCACAGGATTTGTGCTTCGCGGCTGGCACCTAAATGACCTAATTTGATCCTGCTTGGCAAGCTCACAGCATCACGCTACCCACAAGTTGCCTTTCATTTATATCACAGAGATGAGCAAATAAGAGATCATTGTGTGAAACCCACCTTTACATTGTTACTGATGTTTTTAAAGTCTTGGGGGCACATTAGGATGGCGGGCGGACTTTGTCCGCCTGCCAACCTGTTGTAAAAAGGCACCGCGCGGTGCCTGCCATGTTGTGCATGGAACTGCTAGGGGTTACCATAGGTACCCCCCAAGTGCAACCCCCATTCCCCAGAGTCCCCAGGGGCCTGCACAAGTAATTCCTGCATGCCTTTCTGTGGCGGCAATGCCGCCACAGAAGGGCATGCTTCCGCCCTCATAGTAATATGGCTGGGGGTGTCTAACAGATACCGCCACCACATAAACTGCTTTTCCACCCGGTAGGCAATCGGGCAGATTGCCTACCGGCGGAAAACCGGCAGACGGTCTTCCCGTCTGCCGCGGTCCCCCCTGCCATGGTAATGTGGTGGGGGAAATTGGTAGCGGGCCGAGGTTTTTGGCAGGCGGATCGCCACCACCATACGGGCAGTGGCGGTCCGCCTGTTATCCTAATGTGCCCCTTGGTGTTATAAGCAAATAGCCATGTTTCATGATAGAATTAATCTCTAGTTCATAGATGTGATTATTATACAGTGAAAAAAGAACTAAATAGCAGACACCAGAAATTGTATTTCTTGTGTATTTGCATGAACAGCATGTTTTATTATTACACAACTCAATTGTACTCATTTTTGAGAATTCAGAGGATAAAACATGCAAACTCTTGTCCAACATGTGCTTAGTCCTCTGGGTTACAGACGTCAAATAGCTACAAGTCTCTCCAAGCCGAAGCCCGAAGACACCGAACCTATCTTTACTCCTGCAAGAGCAGGGACTGCAGGCCTCAATACATCCCAGCCATTAGCCCACTTGAATCTTATGTTGTCTAGGAGAGACAAAATTTTATTAATCCGTGTCCTGTAGATCTGGAATATTTTTTTGATAGGCTTCAGTTAGTAATATATTTCCTAGCACCTGAGGATTTTATTTTATTGAGTTATGTTATATACATCAGCTAGAGTGAATATGCTAATAAAATCATATTTACTAAAATCTGACAAATATTTCAGTTTACGCTGCCTACTGCACGCACATAATAAAAAATACTTGGGGAGTACAGCTTTTCATCCTAATGAAAATGTGGCAGTCCATCATAACCTTGTGTACCTGATGACACCTGATCCAAGACAAAAGGGACAAGGCTATTTACTTATTTAGATACTCCCTGGGAGCCTGATGTGAACCCTGGGTGTACAATGAAATATAGCTGACAAAAATGTTACCAAAACATATCGAGGACCCGAATAGTGATTTTAAACACTTTGGGGTCAGTTAGGATGGTGGGCGGATGGCCGCTGCCGGGCTGGCGGTAGCAACCGCTGGACCGGTGGCGGACATCCGCTCGCGATCAAAACCCTGAAAACCGCCAGTCCGATTAGCATTGCGGGCGAGACCGCAGCGGTGTGATTTTCCGCCTGCCACTTTTCTGCTGGTTGCAGTCCGCTCCCTTGCCTGCCGGGTGGAGCTGGACCGCTACAATTGTGGCGGATCAGGGCCAAGCACCACAGCACGATTATGATGCCGGCGGTAGCCAGCCTTTCAGCGGTGGTGGGACGCCATGGAAAGGCATGCAGAGAATGTCTCCGGGGGTCCATTGTGGGCACCCAATGTGTTGGGGGGTGTAGATGTACTGGGGGGATACCCATGGTACCCCACTACATGTCCCTGTGCCAGGTGGCAGGCACTGTGCAGTGCCTGCCACTCAGTGCAGGGACATGCAGGACATGCTTTCTTGGACATCGCGGCAGTGCTGCTGGCAGCAGCAACCACCACAATGTTAACTGCCATGATCAGACCGCCATGGTTGTATTTCGACTGCGGAGCAAACTAATTGGACCAGAGGTTTTCCCGCAGTCCTAGCGGGCGGTCTTTTCACGCTACCATGGCGGTCGGCGTGATCTTTCGACCGCCATCCTAATAGACCCCTTTGTATGTAAAGTCAAAAATTTTGACAGCAAAAATGCAGATGACCACAATAGCATCAAAAATGGTTAAGTGTATTAATTGTTAATCATTATACACCATAATATATCAACTTTAAAAATAATATTACATTAAAAATACTTATAATGTAAAATAAATATTAAAACACTTATTTTTCGCTAATATGAAATTAAAAATAATGACAAAACCCTACAATATTTAAAATAAAAAAAAATATTTTTAATATACAGAATTAAAAATACAAATCAATTATTATGGCATTCGCAGGACGTTAAAAGCATGCAAAATGAGTTAATTATCACAAAATTAAATAATAAAAAGATAATATTAAATTAAACAAAACTCAACATATTAAAACAACTTTAAACATCAGAAAAAAATAGACTTAAGGGGTACTTTTCACTACTTCTACTCCCACATAAGCAAGAGTAGGGAAAAGTTTGGACTTTGGAGTACCAGCTTTACTATATCCAATCCAGACTGAGCAGCAGTAGTGAAAGTGCTGGTGTTTGAAGGGATCAGATGAACTGTTCCCTCTTCAGCCTGGGCATCCAAAGGTGAAGTGTAGGACTTTAGAGGGGTTAGATTTAGCATTCCTACTAAACAACAGTAGGAAAAGTGTTGCAATTGGGCGGGGTGAGAGCTTTTATTTCCGCTCCTCCATAAGCAACAGTGGGAAATATGTAAAACTTTAGCAGCCTCAGATTTAATTTTCATATCGTAAATTTATATAAACTAACAACATACTTGTAAAATAAATAAATATAAAATATATTTCCATAAACCAATAAAACATATATTTTTAACATTATATAATTGATATGAAGTATACAAATCTAAAAACAAATTTACATATAGGATTATATATAGAAGTAGATTTTTAGAATAAAATCCATTAAAACATTTAAACAATCCCTTTAGAATAATTCCCCCTATTACTCTAAAATTCCAGCAACGCCAAAAGCAAATTAAATTATTAACAAGAATAAATAACAATACATTGCATTCAAAACAATAATAAAGCTGTACAATTCATTATTAAATAAAAAGTAAACATCATTAATTAATATCCAATTTATAAAAAACAATGAAATAATTAACACCAGTATCCAATTAAACAAGTAACAAATAAACAAAGTACAATCATATTGTTAAAAGTATCATTTAAGAGCTCAAAATAATTCCAAAATAATTAATATTATTGACAAATTAAAGCTAATGAAAATAGTTATAATGAATTAAAGTATAAACATTTAACAAACTTTACACCTTTTCCCAATATAAACCCAAAAACCCACAAAATAAATAAAATCCAAAAGAATACTCAAACATACTTGATATTAAAATAATATTAACTCATAACACAAATAGTAATATAACTCATATAAATAATTAAGAAATATATTTAGTACACTTTTAAAAATTGGGTTGCTGGTCTTGGAGGGATTACAAGCAACAATCACAATTCTTGCCAGGGTGAAACACAAGAAAACCCCAAATTAACCTGTATTTAACCCCTTGGTAGTTTGGCACATAAGCAGTTAAGCTTAACTTAGATGCAATGTGCAAGGTGTAAAGTATTTATGCAGCACTACAAACAGTAATAAAGTGAAAAAACGGCATCAGAGAAATATCAGTGAAAAATCCCACACCAATTTAGGAAAATAGAGTAAATTTTAATAATATATTTGACACCAAAGCGACATAAAAAGGCTTTTCAGAAATCAAGCTAAAACTGCCAACTGCATTTATCTGGTCACAGTAGCCAGGGCCCAACTCACAAGTTCAAGCTGACCGCAATGGAACGCAGGTCGGATACAGGACTGAGATCTGCCTACTGACAAACAATCTTGTGGCATGGGTGTTACAATTTGGAGTTCTTGCGTTAAGCTGCATGGGCCGGAGTTGAGGAGTTGTTGATGAGGAGCTTGCAATGCGAAGAATGGCGTCAAGATGCATTGTGCAGTGGTGCAGTCGATGAAGACATTGATGGAACCGAGGTCATTAAAGCAGAGCTTGGACAGCACAGCAGACTTCACAGCTGGGTTGTCCTTCTTCCTTGAAGAGTCCACTTGTCCAGATGTTGATCTGAAGAGTTGGGTCTGAGGGCCTGAGGGTCCACTATTTATATCTAGAGTCCACTTTGAAGTGGAGTGGGAGAAGCTCTGCTTTTAGAGGTGTCTGCAATGTACTTCAGTCCAACTCAGGTCCCAGCTTGTCTTGGGGCACAAAAGACTAGTGTGAAACTGTTGGACCTGACATCATTGGCGTGAATCTCCCTTCCATTTTTGGTGGATTGCTTCCTCTGTTTTGATATGTTTTTGCTGGATTTATGCTTTGGGCACTGTGCCACTGCTAATCAGTGCCACAGTGCAAGTGCTCCCTATGTTAAATTGATATACTAATTGGATTCCATGATTGGGTTATTTGATTTATCTGTCAGCCCCTAGTACAGCGCACCATGTGTGCCCAGGGCTTGTAAATCAAATGCTGCTGGTGGGCTTGAAGCACTGGTTGTGCCACCCACAGAAGCAGCTTGTAAAGTGTGTCTCAGGCCTGCCATTGCAAAGCCTGTGTGCAGTCTAGCACTGCCATGTCGACTTGGCTAAGTGCACCCATTTGCCAGTCCCTAAACATTCCCTTTGTTTCATATTAGACACCCCTATGGTCAGCCCAAGGGCAGGGTGCATTGTAAGTATAAGGTACAACATGCTCTGATTTGTGTAGCATGTTCTAATACTGAATTAAATCCATTTTCGTTTTTCACTATTGAAGGCTACCTGTTCTCATAGGCCAGAATGGGCAGTTAGATTATTACATTCTTATAATCCTAACTGACCCAGGAACATGGTAGAAATTCGAATTTAGTATGCCTGAACTCAGAATAATAAAGTACATCTTTTAGTCAGGTTTATTTTAATATTCTGTGTTTGGAAATACCACTTTTAGAAAGTAGGTATTTGCTTGTCTAACCATCCAGGCCTGCCTCTGTTGGGTTGTGTATTCCTTGCCTGGGTTTGTGAGAAACCAACAACAAAAGACCCTGTCCACAGGACGTTAATTGTGTCAGTTACTTAAATAATAGAACAGTCTGTGCATACTGATAACTATTATCATCCCCTACATATTTTTTATATACTCGTAAGGGGACAGATTACTGCACCTCGCCCATAGGTTTCTAAATTCAAGCTAAAAGGCCAATCGTCCTTGACAGATACACAGAACACCATGTAGATAATGTCTGACACCTCTAATCAGTACCGGACATCCACACCATCAGTGTTGGACCAAGTTCTACTTAGAAGAAAATGTGCAAGAAACGAATGACACCTCACAGAAACACCACCAACGGGGTAACTGGTATATAATCTCCAGACAGGCCCCTGTCTCATCATCAGTTGTCATCCGATTCTCAAAGAAAGAAGAGGGAAAGTGTCCAAAACAAACAATCAAAACGTGCAACAAACAGTGAAAGCAGAAAGCATCTGCTAGTGACAAACAAAAACATAAATTGGTGCATAAAACACAGCATCCAATTCCATTCAATAACTTTATTCATGGAGAAATGAATGTCTGCTGTTGAGATAAAAAGGCTGGTAGCTATTCATGCATACCATTACCTATTGCAATGCCGACATGTTTCACTGCCACAACAATTTTGGCAGATTCATCAGGGCTATACTATATGCATCGTCAAGTTTGCGAGATATTTCCCCCCGAGCGTGCAAACAGCATCCCCGAACCGGAAAAACGCATCGTGAACGGGCGGAACTAGCTTTTCGTGGAACTTTGGGTAACACGACTACGCAAATTCCGCCCACCCCTACCAAAGACCAACTGCCAGCTACATCTAGTCATATGACTCAGAATACACACTAGAGGGGCCAAATGGTTAGGACAAGCAAATACCAGTTTTCTAAACGTGCCCTTTCCAGAAGCGTGATTTAAAATCCAACCTTATCATTAAAGAGGGTTTTAAATTAGTACTTTAGAGACCAAACTTTCCTACCTGCTCTCAATTGTAAGGTATTACTTATTAAAAGTAATAAGGAAACCCTAAGTTAACCTATGTGAGAGGCAGGTCTTGCAGTAGTGAATGATAAATGTAAGAGTTTTTCATTACCTGGACATGTAAAACCTAAAAGTACCACCTTTTTATACACCCTGCACCATGCCCTCTGGGCTGATTAGGGCCTACCCGAGGGGTCAAATATATGTATTAAAAAGGATGGTTTAGGCCCGGCAAAAGGTACATTTTGCTAGGTTGAATTGGCAGTTTAAAACTGCACAAACAGGTAGCAATGGCAGGTCTGAGATATGTTTAAAGGGATCCTTAATTGGGTGGCACAAACAGTGCTGCAATCCCACTAGTAGAATTTAATTTACAGGCCCTGAGTACATGTAGTACTATTTTACTAGGGACTTATAGGTAAGGTTAATGTGCCAGTTGGGTGCAAGCCTGCGACAGAGTGCAGCATATGCAGACAGAAGGCTTAATTATACCCTCTGTCTGACTAAACAAAAGAATACTTGTTTTTTTAACCACAGAGCGTAATAGGGGCAGGCCATTGTTGTTGATTGAAATTTGAGTGGGGGGCGGCCTGCTTCCTATCCCCCTGAGGCTCCTGAGAGTTGAGGGTGCAAGCCAATTTCACCAGGTTTAAAGGTGAGAGCACAAGCGCTTTAGCACTGGTTAGCGGTGGTAAAGTGTACAGAGTCCTAATGCCACCAAAAGCTAATTCAGCAAATACAGGAAAAAAATTCAGGAAATACAGGCAAAACGTTAGGGGGAGGACCACCCTACGGCTGACAGGTCTAATTCTAACATACACCAACATTTTTTTTTTAAATGAGATAAAAGTCTTAAAACATATTTTCTTACCTTTTATGTTCTGCCTACAGTACTTCTGACATGACAATACAATATTTAAGCCACTTAAAACCCATCCCATACTGTTATATTCTAGAATCACCATCGTCAAACTCCAGGCTGGTAGTGAATGAAACTGTAAAAGCCTGCAGGGCCCCCTCTAATTTTATATGACACAGCCACCAAGGAAACATGTAAATAAATGAATATTTGGTCTCAAGACCCCAAACAGGTCTGGAGCATGTTAACTGCACATAAAATCAAAAATACAAAATAATTGATGTGTTTACAGTACATCCTAAAAATGTACTTATTATATAATAAAATTATGAATTCATTTTCACAATAAAAATTGCCATAAAGTAAGTAATCAATTATATATAATCCAAAGGTACCCTGTTACTCTCTGCATAACGTGTCATCCTTCAATCATTATGAAAGTATTTGGTCACTGCAAGCACATTTAACTCATGCCCATTTGATTTTGAGATACTCAGTGCTACCTCAAATTGCCGTGCACCCAGTTGTCTGTAAATGTAATGTAATGTGAATGTAATGTAAAATAGCTCTTCTATAGCGCATTCTTTCACTCCAAGGAGCATCTTGGCACTTAATACCAACCCAGAGTGGAAAAGGTGGTTAGCTGGAGCAATTCCCAAGAACAAATCCTTTACACTAAAGCTCTACAGGCAGCATCGGTAAGCGTGAAGACCCAGGTCTTCAAGGCTTTCCTGAAAAGAGATTCTGATGAAATTTGCCGGAGCGAAAGAGGCAGTTTGTTCCATGCTCTGGAATCTAGCACCACAATGGATTTTCCACCTTTGGTGGATAGTCTGAATTTTGGGACAACTAGCAGATTCATGTTAGAGGATCTCAGATTCCGGATGGGGAGGTGGCGTTTGACATTTTTTTAGAGATACCTGGGTCCATCTGCGTGATAGGCTCTGAAAGTAATGATCAAGATTTTAAATAGGATACGTTTGTGTATGGGAAGCCAGTGGAGGGCATGTAGTGCGGCTGAAGCGGATGATTTCCTGGGCCAGCCCAGGACCAGGCGGGTGGTGGCATGCTGGACCATCTGCAGCCTGTGGAGCACGGACTTATTGGCTCTCGCATACAGGCTGTTGCAGTAGTCCAGTCTTGATGTAATGAGTGCCACCGCTACCGTTTTCCTAGTTGACTGTGGGAGGAGGTCGAAGAATTTTCTAAGCATTCTGATGATGTAGAAGCATGTACTGGCCACCCCAATGGCTTGTTGCTTGAATGATAAAGCATCATCAAACTTAACACCCAGGTTGCGGGCAGAGGAGATGGTATTTGGGGGAGCTTCAGTATCTTCAGGCCACCACTTCTTAGGGGAGAACAGATTTTGAGGACCAAATGGTAAGATTTCTGTTTTCCCAGAGTTGCACTTGAGATGGTTGGTCTTCATCCATTCAAATGTGGCAGTCAGGCATGTTTTAAGGTTTTCTTCAGCTCCTGGCAGCTCCCTGTCAAGTACCAGGATAAGCTGCGTATCGTTAGCATAAGATATGGTGCTGATCCGATACGAGGAAATGAGCTCGATCAGGGGTACCATATAAAGATTGAAAAGTACAGGGCTCAAGGTAGAGCCCTGAGGTACCCCTGTGCTGATGGAGTTAAATTCGCCCAACACCGTGACTTGTCGTCTTACGCTGAGGAAGTTTTTAAACCAGTCCAGCACTACTCCTCCTATCCCTGAGCTGAGTAGACGGTCAATCAGGATGGTGTGGGAGAACGTATCGAAGGCCGCCGATAGATCGAGTAAAATCAGGACGGCCTTCTTCCCTTGGTCCATGGCGGAACGCAGGGATTCAGCAGAGAACAGGAGTGCCGTTTTGGTCGAGTGCTTGGACCTGAAGCCAGACTGATTAGTGTGCAAGATGTTGTTGTCTTCCAAGAATGTTGTAAGTTGACTGCTGACAAAGGATTCGGTCAGTTTAGACAATACCGGCAGCAGTGAAATAGGACGCAAGTTGGAAAGAATTGTGGGGTCAGATAAAGGTTTTTTCTGAAGAGGTTTGACCGCGGCTAATTTCCATTCAGGTGGGATCTCTGCAGTCGCCAGAGATGAATTGATGATACTATTGACTATGGGATTTACCTCATTGACCAGAGCTCTTAAAAACATGGGGGGGGGGCAGGGATCAAATGGAGATCCTGATTTACTGGACAGAATGGCCTGATGTGATTCCTCTAAGGAAATAGGTGTAAAAACATTTAGATGGGGTTTGTTAGGGTCACTCTTTCTATTTACTTCCATCATTTCATTGTCAAGAGAGGTCGAGGTTGATGGAGGGAAATCCTTAACAATAGCATGAATTCTGTTTTCAAAGTAATCGGCTATAGAATTGCAAAGGGGTAGCGAGGGAGGGATATCCTGTGCAAGTGCTCTAGGATTAGTGAAGCTATTGACAATCCTGAATATTTCTTTTTGTCCGTTTCCCGAAGAGGCAATAGCCTCTGAGAAGTGAGTTTTTTTTGCTAATTTAATTGAGGCATGATTCTGCCTATGTGCTACTTTATAGATCCTGCGGGCATCTTCCTCATACTTTCTGTGACATCTACGCTCTAATGATCTTACTCTACCTAGTTCAGTCTTCAGGGTGGGGGAGAACCAGGGGGCGCTCCTTTTGTTTTTGATGCCACCTGAAGTTTTCACCTTCATCAGGTCTGGCTGCTTGCTTAAAGCTGTGATCCAGTCACAGAAATATTGGTTGTCTGTCGTGGTCTGGCCGGATAATATGGGTTTGGTCTTTATTACGTTCATTAGAAGATCTGGTTGAGCAAGAACTTTTTTCCAGTCAGGTTTGTTACCTCCCACAGTTCTTTTTGTTGTGTTTCATTGGGTATTATAACTCAGATTAGAAGTCAGCTCAAAAGGGATGAGTTTGTGATCTGACCAGGTTTGGACCAATGGGGATTCACTAGTCAGCATGTTGAAGTTTGAACAGATACAATCCAGTATGTGGCCTGCACTGTGCGTGGGTTCTTGAGTCAGCAGGGTAAGTCCAAGGACATTAATTATTTCCATGAAGCTCATTACTCCTGGGTCTTTTGAGGAATCTAAATGGAGATTGAGATCCCCTAGTAATGTAAAATGGGCAGATCTGAGCGTAAGATCGCTCAGTACGTCCCCAATACTCTCCAGGAAATCATGGGGTTGTCCTGGGGGGCGATATACTAGGGCTCCAGAAAAAGTCAGGGAATTGTGTATGTTTAAGCAGAAGGCCATAGCTTCTGCCCCTTTGATGTCTGGCAAATCCTGGATGGTACATGTAATGGTGTCGCGATGGATAATAGCTAAACCCCCTCCCCTTTGTTCTTGTCTGTCTAAACGTTGGATTTGGAACCCTTGTGGGAGAGCCACTGCTATGTCTGGGTTACACCAGGATTTTAACCATGTTTCTGTAATGAAGAGCAAATCAAGGTCCCTTTCCGTAATTAGATCGTGGATGTGTTATGCATTTTTACACATTGATCTGGCATTTATCAGCCCCTCCCGTAGGGTAAAGGGTTGTGGCTTCCTATTAGATGCGGACTCTGGCCAGAAGGTTGTCTTGCAGTGTTGGCAGTGGATTGGGCCATACCATGTGTCAGGTTTAAGGGTGTTGTGACAGTGCGGGGATGGGTTATTCAAGGAAAGGAGATGTGCTCTAGATAAACCGGAGCCTCTATTGTGTGAGACATTACTCGTGGCCCGTGGCGCTTCCTTAGCGCTGACGGGCACAGACGGGCAGGACTCTGGCATGACTCCGGCGTGAGTCCGGCGCGTCCGCAAGACGCGTCCGCTACGCGGAGAGAGGACGTCCCCTTTTATAGAAAACTAGAGCGCGTCAGAGCGCTTACCACCCCCAAGATGGCCGCTGCGTTGAACTACGTCTACTCGGGACCGATCTCTCAGCGTCTATGCTCAGCTGAGAGTGGCCCGAGTAGTGGAGGAGGGAGGAGGGAAGTTTCGTGAGTGAAAAAGCTTCGAAATTATTCTAAAAGTGCCACAATACAAATGTAAAATACGCCGCTTATTAAGTCAAGCAGAGTACAATCAAATTCGCTAAAAGAAGCTTAAGTAAAGTTAGTGCAGAGAAACCTCCCAGCTTCCGCCTCAGGAGGGTGAAAATGCTCGGCTAGAACAGGTGCCAAAAGCAGGAAGCCCCTTTTATAGAAAACTGCTCGGTTAGAACAGGGGTATCAACTGGGTAATGGAAAATGGGTAACAACCAGGATCTCCCAATGCAAGCCTAAACTGGACCAAAAAACATAAAGTGAGTTACTGTTTCACATGAAAATATACAAGCTGGATAGGTAAATGTGTATTGATTTTCTGGACACCACTTACTGCAGAACAAATTAACGTGTAAGATTCCATGGGCCTCATTTATGAGAAATGACGCATCGCTGCGTGAAAGCAGCGATGCGTCACTTCTCAGTGCGCACTCCTTGCGACATTCCTGATGCGTCATGTTTAATGTATGACGCATCATGTCGCAAGGAGTTACAGAAACGTCAGTATTTCTGACGTATCTGTAAGTGCAAAAGTGACGCATTGCTGGAGTGTGTCACAAAAGTGACGCAACTCCAGCAATGCGTACTTTCACATGGGACACCACTTACTGCAGAACAAATTAACGTGTAAGATTCCATGGGCCTCATTTATGAGAAATGACGCATCGCTGCGTGAAAGCAGCGATGCGTCACTTCTCAGTGCGCACTCCTTGCGACATTCCTGATGCGTCATGTTTAATGTATGACGCATCATGTCGCAAGGAGTTACAGAAACGTCAGTATTTCTGACGTATCTGTAAGTGCAAAAGTGACGCATTGCTGGAGTGTGTCACAAAAGTGACGCAACTCCAGCAATGCGTACTTTCACATGGGGCAAGCCCCATGTGAAAGGGCCTGCGTCAGTCTAACGTCTGCTGTGAGGCAGGCGCAAGATTTTGACGCAACGACGTCCTAAAAGTGACGCAGTGAAATCTCATAGATTTCACTGCGTCACTTCTACGACGCTTCCTTGCGACAATACGCCCCCCTTGCATACATTATACCTGGCGCAGGTATAATGTGGTGCAGGGGTTTACAAAGTGACGCATCTACCTATATGCGTCACTTTGTAAATATGGCGCAACAAGGCGCATTTTTTACGCCACTGGTGCGTCACAAAAAGTGACGCACCGGCGGCGTAAAAGTGATGCACAGCCTCATAAATGAGGCCCCCTATCTGAATTTAGTAAAAAATGTTTGCACTTCGGGAGGCTCTATTTCATGGAGAAACTGCTCAAACTTCGGCAAGAACTTTGCTTCACAAAACTTTACTGTCAAACTTCCCTTGCAGGACTCCATGTACCACTTTTCCTAAATATGCAGCCAATACTATCTTCAATTGTTCGATCGCTCCCTTATTAGATTCTGGGCAATTCTACAGTTTTCCCATATCTAGACTACGGAACCATATTGTGAAATAATTAAGCCAGGGTAGTTTACATCCTGGGTCTAAATATTTTATCTCCATAAATGCCTTTTTACAGGGGTCTAATTCCTTACCGGACCAGAGCCTTATCCAGTACAATAAGGGTTTAGGATTTGCAAACTGGACAATGTGTTTTTAAGCCAAATCCATTTGTAATGGAATGAAACGAGCATTTTGTGGAAGGCTCAAAAGAGAGCTCATTTATTTATTTTCAGCTAGGGCTTATTTTGTCTGATTACCAAGACCCCATATCGCAGAGCCATAAAGTGCGGCAACAACCGCTTTAGCACTGTAAATCTCTAAAGCAGGAGATATTGGATGAAAAAAAGAATTTAGAGCTCTCAGTGATGAGCATACTATATACTATAAAAGTATCTGACTTTTAGTAATCCGTGCCGACCATGTCATAACATTGGCCAGCCATACACCATAGTAATTCAACTTCTTAACTCCTTCTAGAGGTGTTCCCCCTTCCTGGAGATATATCTTTCCTCCACGAGATCTATGGGAGTTAAAAGCTATGAATTTTGTTTTATCGGCATTGATTTCTAATCTCTGAAAGTCACAGTGACTGGAAATGTGTTGAGAAAAGTTTGTAAGCCTACTGGGGTCCATAATATCAATACGGTGTCATCCACAAATAAGAGGTCGAGAATTTTCTGACCACCTAATTTGGGAGAATTACAATTATATAATTGATCAATTATTCTTTTAATGTTAAGAGGGAACAGTGTAGGGCTAAAACACATCCTTGATGGACCACCCCTTTCAATATGGATTCTGGGCCTGATGTACATAGCCTTTTTGGAGTCGCAAATGGACGACTCACAGAATCAAAAAACATATTTCATGTACAAAGCCCTATTTGCACTTCAGTAACTTGGCACCAAATCATATGCTGCCCAGACATCTACAAAGATCACTTTTAGCTGCTCCTAATTTTGTGAATTGGTTTTCCCAGAGAGTAAGGGAAAGCGGAACACGTATAGTGCACTATAGTGCTTGTTTTGGGTCACCTTCCTGATGAGATCATTCCTTTGCTCCCTGGATCCAATCCTGCACTTTAGCCAGGATCTGTCGGCAGAAGATCTTTTGGACAGCATCTACTGATTAGTCTGTAATTGACCCGATTATTTCTGTTCCCTTTCTTAAATATGGTACTAATTTCTGCTCCTCTTCAGGGATCTGGGACAGCTGCACCAGCCACTATTGAGTTTGTCAGAACATTAATATGTGGTTCCCAGATAGCTGGCTCGGAGAGGTATTCATCTGCAGAGGTTTTATCTGAACTGGACACTTTTCCTGACTTCTTAGAATCTATGGCTGATAATGTGTCATCCAGGTGAACTAGAGATAGTGTATTTGAAATTCTTCATTTACACAAGGGTCCTGAAGGTTCATGTCAGGGAACCTGATGCCTGTATCTTGACCCTTGTGTTTTAGCCTTACGTAAGGTTGTATGTACAATTGCTCTACCCTGGAAAGCCCTCTATTACCATGAGGAAAAAGTTGGGAAAATGATTTGCTATCTTTACTTTTCAAAGTAATAGCCAGGTTCTGCCACGTTACCTCCTCCCACTTTCTCTTGCTAATGTTTTGTACATAAAGTATTCCTTTCTTGCAGCCTCTATTACATCTTTATTACCATGATTAACAGCCTCAAGGAATTTTGTCTTGGCCTTCCTACAGGAAGTATTATCCCATACACCTCCTTTGTCTTTACACTTCTCAGTTGAGTCTATCTTTGAGAACTGTTCTTTAAGGGAGTCAACCGTAGTTCAATGTATAGATGGGTTTGGGTCTGTAGAGGCCTAGTAAAAACTAGGTCTGACTGGGAGCTCACCCGATGTCCCTAGGGTTTCAAATTATTCAACAAGTTAATCAATAATGTAATACCCCAAACCTATTCCATATAAGTAAATTCACAAATCTTTTCACTGGTCAAACGCTTTTAGTGATGCTTTACATATGTTGTATTCACTCAAATCATAAATGATCTAATTATTCAAAAAATACCCATTCAATCTTTCTCAGTGAGATTGAATTAATACTCTTTATGCAGTTGCACAGTAGTGATTAATAACAAAAAATATCATATAATAACATTTCCCAATGCATTTCGGGTCTTGTGCGACCCTTCTTCAGGGAAGTGCAATTCAAAATAGCGAATCCAATCTTGATTATTTGGACATTATTTTCACATCAGTTCCATTTCAAGGCACTGTAAAAATAATGATAATAATATTTTCCCAATGTTTTCAACTATATGTACATGATTTTGAGTTGTAGGATTAACACTAATGTCCATAAGGTGAATATTTAAAAAGAATTTTTTTAAAGCAAGGGCAAGTGGTGTAATAGTGAAACGCATATTTGAAGATGATATAGTATGTCACCAACAACCACCCGTTGTGAAGAAAATGCTGGTAGAAATTTAAATGTGAAAATAGTGCCCAAACTCAATCCATCACCAACAGTGTGCCGTGATGATGGTTGAACCCAAATACGGAGAATGTCTACCTGACTGGTATCTCATCCAACTGACTGCACATCAAGGACGTGTCTGAATTGCCGGGACTAATGTAGTCGGCATCTAGAAAAAATCTGATATGTAAACTGGAGATTACAACTCAAGTTCATCGGTGTAAAACGTACCCTAATTAGGGCAGAGCATACGCTGCATGCTTACCCAATAGTAGAGTGAAGTCTTCGCATTCACTCGCATGCTTGGCGGTGGGAGTTCCTTACGAATCAATTGCTACAACTAAAAATAATAAAAAGTGCGCGTGAGCCACCATCCTTGTTATGTTTTAGAAAGCTGATACATAGCTCATCCCATGCTACGGAACCCACCTCGTCGGAGTGGCTTACTGTGAACTCTGACCTCCCAAGTGCTTCCGGCAACAACATCCGGTGCGGAAGCGCTCTCACAAAATAGCGGAACGTTTAATTGCTATTAATGAAGGCGGTGTAAGCCTACGTGATATCTAAATATACGTAAACAAATGACTTTAAAAATAACTATAAAAATAGAACACGCATGAAGTGTGAGGACAGTAAAAAATAATGCGAAGTGCATGGCATAATGAGTTAGGTTATAGATGACGGAGTAAGTAATAGGAATAAGATACACATAAAGTGTGATGACAATGAGAATTAAGGGGGTGTGAATTATCAGTGAACTACAATTTGCTTGACATGATGAGTTGTGTTTTAAAAAGCGGAGTAAAAGAAAAACCGATGATATTCAGGAAGGTGAACATCAAATGGACTTAAGAAGTAGGAATAAAAGAAGTAAGAAGAAGCATAGTTGTTAGAGATGCTATTGACAAAGGTGAAATAAATGAAAAATAAATAAAAAATAAACCATAGAGTGAACTTAGTGTCAATCCTGTACAAACGATTACATAGGGTACAACACAAATTCTTAACAATCTGAAATATACTTCAACATCAATCTGTTCACTGTACATATACACTGGGCATGACTATTGAAAGTCATCCCGTAAGAATTACACAACCTATACAGCTATATATGAATCTCTATAGGAAACATGCCATCTCATACTGGTCATTAAGCCCTCCTGGTGTTAATGTGCCGAATTTTTTTATCCAAAATGTCTCCCTCCGAGATAATGCTGTATTGTGATCTTTGCCCATGTGTTTCTCGACTACTTCTAGTACTGTAAATCTGAGTTGTGGTATGGTGTGGGACGCTTGAGTCCAATGTGTGGCTAGGCTAGATGTAGTGGACCTATTACGTATTGTACTCTTGTGCTCGATTATGCGAGTCTTGATTTTTCGAGAAGTCCTTCCCACATAAGTCAGTCCACAAGGGCTAAGTATGGCATAGATCGCCCCTGTGGTGTTGCAATCAGCGCTATGTTTCAATTGTATGTCTTTACCAGTGTGAGGGTGAGCATACACCTTACTCACTATGGCGTTGTTGCATTGTCCACAATTATGACATTTCCTCATTCCTCTGAAATTGGTTGTTTTGTTATTCCGTGGATGCTTGAGTATTTCCCTGATGTTTTTGGATCGGGTGTGTGCTATGATGGGAAAATTCTTGAAAAGCTTCAGTTCAAAAGGTTTCTATGATGGATAGAAAAAGATTATTGCAGAAAACAGAAAAATCACCCAATGAACGGATAGTATTTGTTATGAAACACTCTACACAATCACAGAGGATTAAACAGATCATCAAGAAACGTTGGGAAATGATAGCCAATGAACCAGATTTCTCGAATCTTTTCAAGAACTTTCCCATCATAGCACACACCCGATCCAAAAACATCAGGGAACTGATGTGAAAATAACGTCCAAATAATCAAGATTGGATTCGCTATTTTGAATTGCACTCCCCTGAAGAAGGGTCGCACAAGACCCAAAATGCATTGGGAAATGTTATTATATGTTATTTTTTGTTATCAATCACTACTGTGCAACTGCATAAAGAGTATTAATTCAATCTCACTGAGAAAGATTGAATGGGTATTTTTTGAATAATTAGATCATTTATGATTTGAGTGAATACAACATATGTAAAGCATCACTAAAAGCGTTTGACCAGTGAAAAGATTTGTGAATTTACTTATATGGAATAGGTTTGGGGTATTACATTATTGATTAACTTGTTGAATAATTTGAAACCCTAGGGACATCGGGTGAGCTCCCAGTCAGACCTAGTTTTTACTAGGCCTCTACAGAGCAGATTCACTTGAAGTTGTGGGCACAACCAATCACTGGGAGGCTCCCAATACCAGATTTAATCTCATTACACTTGTTTAGATAGGACCATTAAGGTGTGCAGGCTAGACACTTACATAGCAGTAGATGTTATTGGGCTCATTAATAGGACTGTTGAAGTAAGGTTCTAATACATCCACTACTATTGCATATACAGTGGCATATTTGATAGTACATTCAATAATTCATTGCCATCTAATCGTTGTTCTATTTTTGGAGGGAAAAACAGGTGCAATTGTGGTGTCACGTGATGAGTTATCCAAAGAAAGGGCATGTTTATTAGGGTGCAAGCGAGGATGTTATGTCCGCTATCTACTCTTTCTATAACCTTCATGCATATGACATAGCCCAAGTTATGCTTGGCATCCCAGTCTGATGAAGAGCTACCATTACAGGCCCAACCCAATTTGCAGGTTTTATGCAGGATAGAGGGTTGAAAGTGAACATTTCGAAGACTTACAACATGCCATGCACCAACAAGCGCAGGAGGGCGCCATGTAATGTGTCCCTGGACAAACAGAATATAGCCACTGTGGATAAGTTTTGCTACTTGGGCATACTGTTTGACAGGAAATGCCGTTGGAAGCAGGCGATCGAAGCAAGGAAACTGGCCTTCATTCACACCATAGGCGCTTTACGCGCTTTTACTAACAGAGTGGGTGGTAAACCCATTAAAGAACTGGTACAAATATACCAGGCAAAGTGTGTGTCCACAGCCACCTACGGGGCGGGACTTTGGGGCATCGAGAAGGATCAATCTTTGCAGGGCTGTGAGAACCAATTCATTAGCTACCTTCTAGGTGTACCAAAAACCTCATCTTCATTTATGACGCACATAGAGACTGGAGTTAAGCATCTGAGTGACATAATTAAGATGGCCCCAATTCTCTTATGGCACAAGGTATGGACAACAAGGGAAGCCAGTTTTAACAGGGACCTCTTGGAGGATTGCCTGGCCCTAGATGGGGTTAAAAATTTCCGATGGTTGTCGTACGTAAGATCTGTACATAGTGAGATAGGCCTCCCAGATTATTATGTAAAACCTAGAACCCTGGAGGGCGTATCTAGATCTGTTCTCAAAAAAACACTGACCACCCATCTGGAAACTTTGAGATGGAACGTTGAGAATAATAAACAAACCATCTCAAACTTTCAAGAAATCACCCCCAACGAAGGCATGCAAATGTATCTAAAACTGGATCCCAGCCCGTACCACAGAATGCTTCTGTCCCGTCTTCGCCTTGGGATTTTCTTTCGTATGGTATCTGTACCGGAGATGAACAACTGGTCTTCCTCCAAACTGCCCTGCTCGTGCGACAATACCGCACTCCAATCTAATTTGCATTTAATGTTTTTTTTGCACTTTCTATTCCACCCCCAGAAAATTCTACCTAAAACCTCTTTTAAACCGTTGGGGTGCAAGAAATTGTAGGCCTGCCTTCTTAAGATTGTTAAAACTGGAAGACGAGCACGTGATTTTTGCGGTATCTTGCTTTTTAAGATCTGTCATGTTGTTGCGGAAAACCATGCGGTAAAACATTCTTGCTTGGGTCCCTCTATGCTTATTGTGTTGGACAGTACAAATTGCATTTCATATTGTATTGTACTTGAATGAATTTTTAATGACTTGATTATTACAATTGCTGTTTTTTAACTGTTAAACGCATACGTAAGCATTTATTAATTGTGACTTTTAAATGTATGTGTTGTGCTTTTATGATTTTACGAAAATCGAATAAAGCTTATATATACTAATACAGGCCCAACCCATCAAGAAAGGGGCACTTAGCTTAGGGATATCCCATTCCTTATCCTCATCTAGTAAACTGATTTTAGTTTCACCCGCGTGTCAACTGAAAAACATCATGTTGATTCACCTCCCACTCTGCTTCTCCATGCTGTGCACTCAAAACTGCCTCAACCCCCAACAGATTCCATGTCTGTCAATCAAAACTTTAGCATATAACTTTTGAGAGCACCGCAATTAAAGATGCCACCTAATTAGGTAAATGAAGGACATCCCCTCTCACCGCACAACATTAGATAAATCTCTAGGTCTGCATTGAGAAGAAATAAAGATACAGATTAATATGCAGGAAGCTTCATTTTATGAGCACTGTAGAATTTTGTTTACAGTCCAAAACCTTGGGGGCATGACTTTGACGTTGAGGAGGATGGCTAGGGTTTGAGAGAGTTCACAGCCACTCCGAATGACTATTATTTTATGCGCCGTTCAGCATGTTCTGTTAGCATAACAATGAAGAAGAATCATCTTCTAGACCTCATGGTTCGGCAAAGCAGCCCCTTTCCTTTCGTCTCCAGTTCTGGCTTTTTGGTTGCCTTCATTCTATGCTGCTCGTGCTTCCCTTCAGAGAGGTGGCAGCCATTTTTGCTCTCCACAGTTCTGTCCTCTCTTCATGATGGCCCCATGATGTCTGGCTTCATCTTTCAAAATATTTAATCAGTTCTTCCTGCTCTCTAAATTCCCTCTACATGAGATATAATTTTTCTCCTCCTTCCATTTTCAGCATTTATCTAACATGAGGAGCATCTAATTTCAGAGACATTCGGTCGATGTCATCCTCATATTGGGTAGTTTTCTATTTTAAAGAGATATAACATTTGCTCTCTTGTTTGGCCTGAAGTAAGTAACTGAATATTTGATGTTCATGTTTTCACTCTTCTGCTTTTACGTTTAGCCATGTGACTCAATTTTCTGTTACCTAATACACTGCTCCTCTTGTACAGGGAAGTTGAGGAAATTTAAATCTAACCACATGCCTTCAGGTATAATATTTTCTGATTGTACTGTTTCAAGAGATACTAATAAAATGAAAGTCATTTAGTCACCTAAAAATATGCGTTCAGCCATATAACGTCAACAGGCTGAGTGTTCTAAATGACCATATCCAAATCCAAAATCTAGATTCAAAGGGGTCTTCTATGGAATCCCGAATTGCTGATGGTGAACAAAGAATTATTGGCCTCCAGGATGAACCCTCTAAGATTGCAGAGTTAAATTAATTTAATAAAAAATCATGGCCGCTTGTTTTGGTTTGCTTCATCCATGTAACTTAAAGATCGTCTATACCTTTAAGGACCATAAGGAACTGAAGAAATTTCATACTAAACAGTTAGGGCCTCCAAGAAGATTGCTGGTCCTTCTACTTCTAAACTCCTGTTCATATGTTCATTTTGACTAAGCCCGGGTAGAGTTTGCGGAGTGCCCGTAAAGTGTCCCAAAAACTCAGCTGTGTTATGTGGAGTTCTGCGAACGGGCGGAGCTGCTCGCAATATTTTATGTTGGATGCAGTGCAAAGTTCATTCTTGCGCCAGAAACTGCATGGGCGCAGCCATATTGTTTTCTGTTCTGTTCATGGTGCTGGGCCTGTTCATGCACTCCTTGCCTAATCTTTTCTATCCTACCCCAGCAAACTTATCTACCCCTCATTTTTATTTATTGTATTAGTGTGTGCCTATGTGTTCGTGTATTGGAGTGGTAGCAGGGACGGGCAGTCACATTGCTTGCTTAATGAAAATTAGTATTATACTCACTAGCTGCAAGGCGTCATGACTCGTGAGAGTTATGACTTGTGATTGTGAATCTCCATCTTTAGCAGCTACATCAGTGGTTGAGTTCTTAAGGCCTCTTCTATCTGCAACACAGCAAAAGCTCACATAATGAATGCTAAAATTGATGGATCGATGGAAATGGGAAAGAATGAAAGGTTAAAAGATTGGATGGATGAATTGGTATATGAGTGAAAGGATGAGTTGGTGGGTATTGGGTAAATGGATGGATGGGTGAAAGGATGGTTCAAAGAGTAGACACTGAATGGATGGATATATGGATGGATAATATGGATTGGAAATTTCGGTAAAAGACTGGATGAGAGAAAGTAAAGCTTAAATCAAGGTGGCTATCAATGGGTGAATATAGAAGAATGAAAGGATGAATTAATAATTGCTTGGATGAAGAAACATGGGAGCTCTTCTGGAGAGGGGCATGCAAGTTTTGGTTCGAAGTGGGGTTATTTTAGTTTGTGGAGAAGTGTGGCTCACTGGTTACAAGTGGCAGTCTTTGAAGCAGAGATCAGGCCCGGGACCAGGGTTCAATTCCTGACGCGGCAGGGTCTTGGGCTCAATGTCCGTGGACTCGATAATTCTCGCCTCAGCGCCTACTCTAATCATGGGTCCCACGCTGCAACTCTGGGCAATAGCTTGCTAAATCTCCACAACGGCCCCAACAACACTGGGATGCCTGACTTCACCTTGGGGGTGCTCAGGAGAGGCATCTCACAGGGAGGGCCAGGAAGGGTTCCACAGCGTTATACAGCACCGGGACGCCCCGTTGCAGGGGCACCTGTGTGTTTTACATTTACATCATTTATCACCTCCCTCCCTGCCCATGGCATTTTGCCACCCATTACCTAAGTGCAGAATGGTTCAATTTGTGACTGCAATGCTGACTGTGCAATGTGCATTTGCTTCAGTTTTTCTGGCCATGTGAAGGGATTTGTAAATTTATTTAATGGTTTCCCATAGCAGATTGATGCCTGTTCAAATTGTCCCTTTCCCTTTCGACTTTCATCAACTACAGTTACTAAATAAGCCAAAGCTTAGCCACATGATGATGATCAGTGACACAAGCTATTCTATAGCAAAAGTTTTTCCTACCCGGTCTAATCCTTCTAATTTACCATGCAGTAAAGTAAGCCAAGCTTATTTTCCTTACTGCCAAGCGAATTAATTTGTTGAAAATAATTTGTGGTGGAGGGCAAGGCCAGTCATTTGCGTCTTTGGAATCAGGGCACAATTTGAAAGGCATTTGGGGAAGAGCGCGTCCTTTGGAATTAAAGTGAGATATTTGTCCATATATATATAATAGCAACCAGAGGGTTGAGCCAAAAAGCTATCCTGCACTTGTCAATGCAATGTGTGGGAGGTAAGAAATGGTGCAGGAAACCAAGGAGTACAGCCCTCTCTACTCCATAATTTGGAAGCAAATCAAAAGCAACATAAAACACAAAGTGGTTCCGCACACAACAATATCAAAGTCTTTAGAAATCCAGTGAATAACAATATATGTGTACACATAGAAGACTTTCCAAGATGTTGTTCCTTTTTTTCAAAAAAGTTCTTTATTGGGATGTTTCTCAAATTGAATCAAATCATGCAGTTAAAATCCAGTAGGCTACTGGAAAGTTTTCTATGTGCACACATATACTGTCATTCACTGGATTTCTAAAGACTTTGATACTGTTGTTTGCGGAACCACTTTGTGTTTTAAGATAATTGTCCATTAAAACTGCCCAGCTGCAGACTGCAGAGAGTAGCAAAGTACCTGATGTGCTAGCTTGTATGCCTCCATTAACTTAGCGCAACAGCTCGTACTCCATAATGCATAATGTCTTACTCATTAATCAGAGGTAATTTATTTTTATTTTTCAACAAAAAGTTTAGTTTTTTACTAGAAAAGCCATTTAAAGAGAAAAAGAAAATCACTTTTTTTTAAATTAAATCTGATGCTATTCTGCCTTATTTCTTTTCAGCCAGACAGTCTGTGCTTTTATGTGAAGCATGTGTGGGTAAACAATGGCCCTGCCATTTTCCTAATCACATCAAACTCCAATAGCCCTGAGGGACCAGCAATGTGCTGCTACTGTGCCACCCACTATTTAATTTTTAACAAGTGTTTGCACAGAGCATTGTTTAGAATGTGTCTTTTTTTTATATACCTAGTCCTGCTGGTCCACCACCACCAACGACTTGGCAGGAGACAGTGGCCCGGCTGCAGTGGAAGAGCCTGGCGACCATCTAGGGCAAATACCGGCAGCTGGTGGCCATGGAGGATGAGGAGGCAGCAGCATCTGTTGCAGCCCCGGGCCCCAGTTCATCCAGCCAGCTGCAGCCTCCTGCCTCCTGGCGCCAGCTATCAGGGTCCCAATCTGCCACAACTGCCCCCCGCTCAGACCACCTATTTCTGCAGCACCTTCTGCAGTGAATGGACAGATTCAAAGGCTGGTTAGGATGAATAGAGCAGAGCCTGGATCAACTCCAAACCCCCATTGATGAATCCCTCTTCTGAGCCCTTTTTTAAGTTTTTGTTTTGGTGGGAGGAACTTTTGTTGTGGGTGGAGAGGTTGGGGAAGGAGTTGGGACTGGGTGTTTGGGAACGTTCTTCAACGGTTTCTTCTTGGACATTGGTTGGGGATGGGGCAATTTGTTTGGGGAGAGGGGTCGGCCTATTGTGGGTAGAGAGGGTGGGTTTTTTGTTGTTAAATATAAAAGGGGAAATAATGTTATCATACTTTATGCCTGAAGTAGTTTGTTTGTGTTTTACTTTTTCTTTGAACTGCTGACTTGCCTGTTTTCATAATCTGTTTATCAAAGTCTATACCAGTTAGTTATAGTTAGCTATATACCCTTGTCTTAATACCCTCTGTAACTATCTTCACCATTAGGGGGGTATGTGCCATGACCTTTATTGCCTGCAACAGCCTAGAAAACTATTACTTATCTGCAGTAGAATTTAGTTGCTTACTTACTAACTGAACCTGTTCACTTCACTCCATAGTTCTCTTGCCTGAATAAATGAAGCGATGGCTGCTACCTCTCTCAATCTTCCAAAACCTTAGTTGCTGCAGGGTTTCCCACGGTGCTGTTCCTATTCTTAATGGTGGTGGTCCCACTCCCGCCTAGGTGAGTTCCAACTGTGGGATTAGTCAGAAGGATTATTCATCACAGGTAATTAAATTAAAAGTTACAAAATACTCTAATCAGGAGAAGTGCACTGAAATTCTGGAGTGAAAAAGGTTCAGCGTATACACAATATAATGCCTGAATGATGGTGCTGACAAATAATGTTCTTCTATATCTAAACTATAAATCCCTTTTATGCATGGGTGGATAGATGGAGCCAGTGAGGGCTATTGCTCAGGTTATAGAAGATCCTGCAATGAGTTTGTGTCGCTTTCAACACATCAGCCCCACTAAGTGCATTAATAGCATATATTAATTCACACCTCAATAAATCACACAACCTGGGGAAAGAGGGTTAGGGTTTTGATGACTAGACGGGAGTGGGGAATGCTGTCACAAAGACAAACACTACACAACAACAGTATTCATTTGGCATTCATTAGCAGCACATCATCAATTTGTTGTGGACGAAAATAAAGGAATGAGTATGATACAGTTCAGTTAAATGCATTGCAAACAGTCCTTCCACCCCATAGACCAAAGTTATTATTATATATCTAAATGTTCTGTCATCTAGGTTTGAAAAATACAAATTATGGAGGAGTGAAGTGAGTCCACACAGTTCTAAAAAAATATTCTTAAAAATGATCTGTATTGCCAAATTGGGAGGTGCATTTACATTCTTCTCGTATTGTCTGCTTGCCTGGCTGAAGCGGTCCGATATGGTAAGCAGGAGTTTTAAGGAGTTTTTGTCTTTTGTGCTGGAGAATGGAAGGCCTGCATATTGTAAAACAGAAATGATATTGCAGAGTCAAAGAGAAGGGCAGTAAGTTAGCTTCATGAGGAGTGTACCAAGAAGACTAGGAGGCTGAGCAAAATGATAGACTACTACAATCATTTATTTTATGACTCATGTGTGATCAATTAACTGATAAGTTAGAGTAAATTACAACTAATAATCACACACAAGTGGCGGCATGTGCCTAGCTCATCAATCTCACAACTGTCATCATAACATTTAGCCAAGTATGTGTTGCACAATCACGCTGAGCACTCCGATGTTTCCTTCTTGACACCGTTAGTCCCAACTCCCTCTAGAACCAGTCAACTGAGCAAGGTTTTGAATACACTTGCTGAATTACTCGTCCTTAAGGGAAAGGGAAAGTGGATAGAGAAATAAACAAAACACTGGTCTTCGTCCAGTAGTTCTTTCTTTGTGAAGTGTTCCGGGCCGTTTCGTGTTCTGATGTTCTGGCCACTTGTACAAGAATCTTCTGAATGTTACAAATATACAGTAAATATGATATTCCTCAAACGTGACTTTCAATACTAATATTGTTTCACTTATTGAATAAACATACCAGCTAATGAACCAGCCCTTGTATACACTTCGCTGGGTCTGGAGGGTGTCTAACTCTTGACTACTCCTCAATTAGTAATGACTAGAAAATTCTAAGATTCTAGAATGTTGTTAAACCAGTTGAGTAGTTAGTGAGGGTTTGTAATTAAATGAACTTTAGCATTCCATGAACATACCTTGAGACCCAGATCGAATACCGGAAAAAAGTGTTTGTAAAACAAAAGAAGAAAAAGAAAACACAAACACCTGCTCTGGAACCCTCTAGAGTAATGAGCACTCTCGGTGTCACTCAATTGCACAATAGGTTATAAACCACCTATATTCTTATATGTTGTTTGCAATATCCCCTGCTTATTTAGATCATAAGTTAGGTACAATTATAACTTCAGATCCTTTGTTGTTTTGTGTCTAATACAATAGCCCTAACACAATAGCCCAAACAGTAAGTATTCACGATAGAAAACCTTGAATTGCCTTGGGTTTGTTGAATCACATGTATCTTAATACAAATAACTGTTTACTGCACTCGCCGAGAAAACATAACTTTTAAAAGTCAGTACTTGTCACTATACAATGACTCAATCCTATTTAGAAAATCGCGCTATGCTTTAGTCCGGTGTTGCCTAGCAACCAAATTCTTACTGTCCTTTTTCCTTTCCAATGTCCGTGAATAGGAGGCGGGTTGACTTGAAGACTTCCGGTGGAGGTCCGCGATGGCCACTGAGAGCGCTGACAACTCGTCTTGAAGGTAAGCTGCTGCAGGAGATTTAACGGGTAGCGGGAGGCGGGAGGAATGAGTGAGAAGGGCGGGGAACATCAGGTAGAGGAAGAAGGGTACTGAGAAGGCCGCCGAAGATCCGGGAGGAGCTGAAGAGGAGCGCTCGTGACGCGATGCAAAGGGACGAAGCACCGTCACAAACGCGAGCGCTCCTTTTATGGGTTCCGCAAGTCTTTACAGTTTCTCATTAGCATAAGTACACTTGCAGCCAAATAAACGTGCTAAGCTTCCAGAACCTCTGAACACCAACAGTATGCCAAAACAACAAGCATTAGCAAATGCAACGATCAGAACCAAGATGTACAAGCATTATTAAACAATTACAGAGCTTCTGATTGCATGAGCATGTGTGCCCTTAACGGTTCTCCCCCCCCAAAGGTCGTCTCACTAGGCGTGGCTTGTCTGGGTGTAAAGCGTGAAATGATCTAATGAGTCTGGGGGCATGTACATTGTTTTCTGTCTCCCATGATCGTTCTGAAGGATCATATCCTTTCCAGTCAATAAGATAGTAGAGACGACCTTGTATACGCTTGGCATCTAGAATCTTTTTTACTTCGTATTCGAGGTGGTCTCCCACCACAATCGGTGGAGGGGGATTGTCTGCCCGTGTTGTTGGATCATGAGGTTTCAAAAGGGAAACATGAAATACTGGGTGGATTACATAATCATCAGGTAGACACAAACGTACTGATACAGGGTTTACTATCTTCTCAATAGAAAAAAGGACCTCTGTATCTTGGCTTCAACTTTTTGGGGCCTTCCAACTGAAATTTTCTAGTGGACAACTAAACCATTTGCCCTTCTTTATACAATGGTGCGGGTATTCTATGTTTATCTGCTGAGTTTTTCATTTTATCTTTGCTCTTAACCCATTGTCTTTTTGCACGTTCTTGAATGTCAAGTAGAGAGTTTAGGCCTACATGCATCAAGGTATTTAGGAGTCGCAAACGGTGCGAATCGGTAAATTCGGCCGTTTGCGATTCCTAAATATCTTTTTTGGATGCATTAAACATTTTTTGGAAAATCGCTATTTTTAGCGAATTCCAAAAATGCGATTGCTTTTAAGGAATCGCAAATTTGCGATTCCTTAAAAGCGATGCATGATTGCATTTTAAATTGCGAATTCGCAATTAGTGGGTGCAAATTACCACGAGGTTGAACCTCGTTGTAATTTGCGAAAAAGTTAAAAAATGCTCAAAATTGCATTTTAAACACTGTAAGGTTACAGACACACATGTCCTTAGGACATGTGTGTGTGAAACATGCACTTAAAAATGCATTTCAGGAGTGCAGGGGGGGTCATTTGGAGCCCCCCCTGCACCCATGTAATGCATGAACATTTTGCGAATCGCAAAATGTCAATGCCTTCCCATTGATTTCTATGGGCCTTTTGGCCCATAGGAATCAATGGGAATTGCGAAATCGCAATTTAGAATTTGCATAATCCTTGCGATTCGGTAAAAATTGCGATTTTCACCAAATCGCAAAAATTATGCGAATAAATTAATGCATCCCATTTTGCGATTCCTTATTTGCGATTCCCTATTTTTCGCAAATAAGGAATCGCAAAATGTCCCGATGATGCATGTGGCCCTTAGTCTTTCTAATACCGCAGGCATTGTTTGTTGTTTTGGAGGCAAAAGAATGGGAAGAGATCTAGGATGTTGTCCAGTCAGAAAAGAAAATGGAGAACAACCTAAGGCTGAGTGTGAGGTGTTGTTGTATGAAAATTCTGCCCAAGGCAAAATCTCATCCCAATGAGTAGTGGTAGTGGATAATAAACAACGTAAGCCCTGTTCCACATACTGGTTAACTTTTTCAGTTTGACCATCAGTCTGAGGGTGAAAAGAGGATGACAAAGCCAGTTCAATCCCTAAATGCTTACTGTTGTGACCAAAATTTGGACACAAATTGAGGACCTCTGTCTGAAATAATCTTACTTGGCAGGCCATGCAATTTCACAATAGTAGACAAGAAAATGATGCTAAACTCTGCTGCTGATGGTAGTTTTGATAGCAGAATAAAGTGTCCCATTTTTGATAATACATCTACCACTACTAAGATCGTGGTGTATCTGTTAGACTCAGGTAGGTCTGTGATAAAGTCTAAGCTAATAGTATGCCATGGCTGTGGAGGTAAGGTCATAGGATGGAGTAATCCCATTGGAGGTGTATGTGACGATTTCTGTCTTGAACAAACAGGACAGGACCTGATATATTGTTGTATAACCGGAACCATTTTGTCCCACCAGAAGTAACGTTGACATAACTCTAGTGTTTTGTTAACTCCTGCATGAGCGGCTTAGTAGGAAGGAACAATTTGTCTTGATGGAAGAAAAAACGTCACTAATTGTATTGTGCTTCCTAGATAACCATTCTTGTGTGTCATGGGATTGAAGTTCTTTTTTGACTAAGTCAAGAAAATTGTTTGAATCAACTGCAGCTATTATCCTTTCTTTTGGAAGAATACTTGGGGAATCTGTCATCTGGTCACAATCCTTTTTACACACTAAGCGTGAAAGGGTGTCTGAAAGCAATTGTTTATTACCTGGACGGTAAGTTATTATGAAATCGAATTCACTGAAGAATTGCAACCATCGCATTTGCCTTGGTGTAAACGCTTTTACTGTGGAATAGAATTGCAGATTTTTATCATCCGAATAGACAGTTATCGTATGTTTGGCCCCCAATAAATGATGTCTCCATTCTTGGAAAACATCTTTGATAGCCAGTAATTCACGTTCGGCGATGGTGTAATTCTGTTCTGCCAACAGTAATTTTCTGGAATAAAAGGCTACTGGATGTAAATGACCTGAATCTGGATTCTTTTGTAGAAGTACTCCTCCGATTGCTGTTTGAGAAGCATCTGCTTCAACAAAAAATGGCCTATCAGGATCTGGATGCACCAAAATGGGTGCAGAAGTAAATGTCTTTTTTAACAAGAGAATTGTGTTGTTTGCTTCCTCGATCCAAAGAAAGGTTTTTCCTTTTTTCAGTAGCTGTGTGATGGGTGTCACAATTTCAGAGAAATGTGCAATGAATCGTCTGTAGAAAAGTGTGAATCCCAGGATTCGTTGTGTGTCTTTAACAGTGGTTGGAGTAGGCCAATTTAAAATTGCATCCACCTTCTTTGGATCCATTAAGATCCCGTCTGGGGATAAACAATACCCCAAGAATTCCACCTTTGATTTGTTGAATTCGCATTTCTCTAGTTTCACAAATAAAGAATTATCTCTTAATCTTTGCAGAACTGAACGAACATGTTGTATGTGATCCTCAGTGTTTTTGGAGTAAATCAAGATGTCGTCTATGTACACAATACAGCAGACATCCAGAAGGTCATGCAAAACTTCATTTATGAGGTACTGGAATGCTGCTGGAGCATTACAGAGACCAAACGGCATGACCGTATACTCAAAAGACCAAATTTTGTACGAAAGGCTGTTTTCCATTCATTGCCTTCCTTAACGCGAATTAGGTGATAAGCCCCTCTGAGATCTAGTTTAGTGTCTATGCTGAAGCCTTTGACTTGGTTAAGAAATACTGGAATGAGGGGCAATGGATACCTGTTCTTGATTGTCGCCTTGTTGACACTGCGATAATCGATGCAAGCCCTCAAATCGCCCGTCTTCTTTGCTACGAAGAAAAGTGGCGCTGAAACTGGTGAGGTTGAATGTCGAATAAACCCAAACTCTAATAATTCGTCCAAATATTTTCTCAAATATTCATTCTCAGGCTCCGTCAGAGCGTTAACTGCTCCGGGAACTAAGTCAATTCGACAATCATAGACCCTTTGTGGAGGAAGTTTGGTAGCTTTTACAGGGTCGAACACATCAGAGAAGTCTTGATAATTGGTAGGGAGACTACTGACTTCAGGAGTCAAAGCTGCACTAAAGAGAGGCATTACTGGATCTTTAGTTTCCTGATAGCAGTGTAATTTACAATGAGATGAGTATTACAGTTCTTTTTTGCCAATCAATTTTGGGGTTGTGTAATTCCAACCAAGGAATACCCAAAATAACCCCAAAAGTTGGAGTATCAATTAAATTGAATACTGTATGTTCAGTATGACCGTTATCCGCTATTACGGTCAAAGGTTCTGTGTGAAACCGTATTAGGCCAGAAGACAATGCTGATCCGTCTACTGCCCTTACAGGTTCTGGTTCTTTTTTAGGAACTTGTACTAGGTGTAATCTGCGAGCAAGTTCTAAATCAAAAAAAATTCCTGTGGCACCTGAATCGAGAAGTACTGGTATACTGTGTCTATGTTGAGTAGATAAAATAAACATCACTCTGATTCTGAAGTGTTTTGGAACGCAAGAAACTGCTTTTGTAGCAAAGTGAGAGATCTTAGCAGGAATCATTTTTCTCGAAGAATGGATCTCGTCTTTCTCCGAGGAATCTAGTTTTCCGACTGTGAATGAGGAACAGTGGCTATCATGAAAGCCTTTTTCTTAGCAGGTTTTACTGAACAATCCTTAGCGAAATGTCCGCGCTTCCCGCAATAAAGGCACAGATTACCTTTGCGCCTTCTTTCTTTTTCTTCAATTGATAAAGGCCCCTTGATACCTCCGATTTGCATGGGTTCAACTGAAGAGGACTTATCCTCAACCTCTCTTTTGTCTGTTCTAAAATGTAAATTTCTTATATCTCCTCGGGGTCTTTCAGTCCTACGTTCTCCTAATCTATGGTCTAATTTAACAACTAAATCCTGAAATTCAGCAAAGTTATCAGGTAAGTTCACAATATGAGCCAATGAGTCTTTAAGTTCGTCTCTGAGGCCCCTATAGAATAAAGAAATTATTTTTTCCTCGGGCCAACGTGTCTCGGCCAGAGGTCTGTTAAATGTAGTGACATAGCAGATCAAATCCTTTGAACCTTGACGAAGGTTTAAAAGCTTGTTATCTGACGCCTGGATAAAAACATGTTTAGCAAACAACTTGGACATAGCTGCTTTAAAATTGTTTAAGTTATGGAGAAGAGGATCATTATTGTTAACTAATGGCATGGCCCAGTTAGCAGCGACCCCCCCTAAATAAGAAATAATGAAGGCAACTTTAGCAGTTTCATTGGTAAAGATCTGTGGTTTGCACATAAAATGCAATTGACACTGACTTATAAAGGTAGTATATTTACTACTATCTCCGATTAATCTTTCTGGATTAGCTAATGGGACAGGATTGGGAGTGACCACAGTGACCTGTACAGGAGCTTCGGAAGAATGTGTCTGATGTGTAGTGGTACCAAACTTGGAAGGGGTAAACATTGGTTTCCTCTCCTCTGACGTGTCCCTCCATGAAGTAAACCCTACTCTGGTCTTGTCTAATTCCTGTCAAAGGGACTGATTCTCCATTCGCAACCCTTCCATCTCCTCATTCAATTTGTGCACTAACTGTGTGAGCTGAGGGACATCCATGGGAGCAAGACAACGAAGTCAAGAGGAAACAAGGTATGGCTTCATCTTCTGTTGCGCAATCACGCTGAGCACTCCGATGTTTCCTTCTTGACGCCGTTAGTCCTAACTCCCTCTAGAACCAGTCAACTGAGCAAGGTTTTGAATACACTTGCTGAATTACTCGTCCTTAAGGGAAAGGGGAAGTGGATAGAGAAATAAACAAAACACTGGGCTTCGTCCAGTAGTTCTTTCTCTGTGAAGTGTTCCGGGCCGTTTCGTGTTCTGATGTTCTGGTCACTTGTACAAGAATCTTCTGAATGTTACAAACATACAGTAAATATGATATTCCTCAAACGTGATTTTCAATACTAATATTGTCTCACTTATTGAATAAACATACCAGCTAATGAGCCGGCCCTTGTATACACTTCGCTGGGTCTGGAGGGTGTCTAACTCTTGACTACTCCTGAATTAGTAATAACAAGAAAATTCTAAGATTCTAGAATGTTGTTAAACCAGTTGAGTAGTTAGTGAGGGTTAGTAATTAAATGAACTTAAGCATTCCATGAACATACCTTGAGACCCAGATCGGGAAAAAGTGTCTGTAAAACAAAAGAAGAAGAAAACACAAACACCTGCTGTGGAACCCTCTAGATTAATGAGCACTCTCGGTGTCACTCAATTGCACAATAGGCTATAAACCACCTATATTCTTATATGTTGTTTGCAATATCCTCTGCTTATTTAGATCATAAGCTAGGTACAATTATAACTTCAGATCCTCTGTTGTTTTGTGTCTAATA
This sequence comes from Lissotriton vulgaris, assembly GCF_964263255.1. Taxonomy (NCBI): domain Eukaryota; kingdom Metazoa; phylum Chordata; class Amphibia; order Caudata; family Salamandridae; genus Lissotriton; species Lissotriton vulgaris. The sequence goes on from NC_141685.1 coordinate 1,736,750,921, forward strand.
CAATAGCCCAAACACAATAGCCCAAACAGTAAGTATTCACGATAGAAAACCTTGAATTGCCTTGGGTTTGTTGAATCACATGTATCTTAATACAAATAACTGTTTACTGCACTCGGCGATAAAATATAACTTTTAAAAGTCAGTACTTGTCACTATACAATGACTCAATCCTATTTAGAAAATCGGGCTATGCTTTAGTCCGGTGTTGCCTAGCAACCAAATTCTTACTGTCCTTTTTCCTTTTCAATGTCAGTGAATAAGAGGCGGGTTGACTTGAAGACTTCCGGTGGAGGTCTGCGATGGCCGCTGAGAGCGCTGACAACTCGTCTTAAAGGTAAGCTGCTGCGGGAGATTTAACGGGTAGCGGGAGGCGGGAGGAATGAGGGAGAAGGGCGGAGAACGTCAGGTAGAGGAAGAAGGGTACTGAGAAGGCCGCTGAAGATCCGGGAGGAGCTGAAGAGGAGCGCTCGTCGTGACGCGATGCAAAGGGACGAAGCACCGTCACAAACGCGAGCGCTCCTTTTATGGGTTCCGCAAGTCTTTACAGTTTCTCATTAGCGTAAGTACACGTGCAGCCAAATAAACGTGCTAAGCTTCCAGAACCTCTGAACACCAACAGTATGCCAAAACAACAAGCATTAGCAAATGCAACGATCAGAACCAAGATGTACAAGCATTATTAAACAATTACAGAGCTGCTGATTGCATGAGCATGTGTGCCCTTAACAGTATGTGCATAAGTCAATGTGTTGATGGGACATAACATGTCTGTCTCCGGTTACTTACAATTTACAACAAAAAGTCCCCCACCGAACACTTTATGGAGGGGTTTTAAATTTGAGCCAACATACACACTCAGCTGCATTTCATTTCCAACATTAATGCACTTCTTTCCAGTCCACCGAGCAGAGTAGGCCTTTAAGAGTCATCATCATGTTGGTTTCCCCGTAGTTGATAAATTAAATTTTCTGGCTGTTGTTGAGGAAGTCCAACCCTGAGTCCTTTCATCATCCTCCTGACTCTGAGTAAGAAATATGTCCAGCTTTGTTCTGACTCCCAACCCAAATGAGAGTGATCGAACTGTAGTACACTGCTTTCAATTAACAAGAAGTGAAACATTACAGTAAATTCTTGGTGTATATTTGGGTATGAACTAAACGGACTAGTCTGGTCTTTGAGGAGTGTAACCCAGAAAACAAAGGAGTGGACCCAAAAAGGCAAATCTTGCTAAGCGTCACAGGGAAAGGGCCAATCACTCTCTGGTAAAATGATCAACCATCAGGCAACAAAAATTGAATATCATCACAATCAAGCTCAGAAAGTTATAGTTGGACACCCTCCCTCACTGTCTGCCACCACATGAATCACCACTCACAATCACACAGCATATCACTAATTGGTGCAATAGTTACCTGTTCTAAACCAAGCACGGTGGTACACAATTGTCGATCCTCAGATTCACGCAACACACATTGGCTAATCTTGAAAATCAAATGTTCTGGGGAAATCCTGCTAGAGGATGAAGAAAAGGAAAGGCAGAGTAAGGAGGCAGGCCTTTTCTTTCCAATGTTTTTGGGACCACTGCCTGCTCTCAAAAATTGTTTTGCATACATTCACAAAGGGGAAGTGGTCCCTTGGTGACCCCTACCCATTTGCGAATGGGGTACCACCAACTTGAAGTTGGTAAAATGTGAATGTTTTGCGACTGTATTCACAGTCACGAAACTGTTATGATTCGGTATAAACACATCCCTTCCAAATACCGAAACACACTCCCATTTTGCGATTCGGTAACAGGTTACCGAACTGCAAAAAAGGGTGTGATACATGGGAAAAGCATTTTCTGTGAATCGGGCTGTTGCGAACGCACATTTGCTTGCTACATGTGGCCCATAATGTTCCCCAAGCTACATCCATACATTAATTTTTTTGGGCAAAGCAGTTTGGCAACTATAGAAAGTTCTATGGTGCCCCAGGCATACCCAGTCAGGGAAGTAGAGTTCGCCTTCAAACTCAGGCGGTTCGACCAGAAGTTGGGCATCTAACACACTACTATACCCTGAGTCTGACCAATAACCCTCATCCTCCTATTGTTGTATTTCAAATATGATGTAATTTGGTATAAAGTGTTGGTTTATTTTGATCATGGTCAATCTCTCCACGTTTTGAGGTGAGAGACTGGTCCATCTCACTGTAACAACTGTGCCAGCTGCACTGAATACAAGCTCAGCAGACAGCTACTTGACAAGCCAGGCATGTTATTGCCAGTCTGCTGAGTACTGGCTATTGGTACCACTCCCCAAACCAATACACAATGGTTTTTTATCCAGATAGACCTCTATTAGGTCATCCAGATAGTCAGGGACCATCCTCTGAATGGTCATTAGTGCTGCAACTTGCTTGACCTCTTTTGTCTTCACATCTGCATGGTACTTAAGACCTGCCACTTGAAACCAAGCCATTGCAAAGGTTAGGGCAGATCCTCCTGTTGTTGTGGTTCTTGCCAGTATTCTTGTTGCTGGTGTTGGCTGCGGTGAGCAAACAGCACAGCCCTCTTTGGAAGCTGAAGTCTGCACCCCAAAACTTATGCCCAGGATTGAGCCTCTAATTTCCACTTGTTCTTAATCCAAGTTATGGCTTGCTCAGCATTCCTTATCATGTAGTGTGAAACATCCCCTTTGGAAATTGGCATGAAAGTGGCCAGTAATTGTACCGTGGATCAAGAATTGTGGTACAGATGTAATATTTGGATGACACAAAGTCTCTTTGCATCCTTATGTTATCAGCCGAGTGAAGACTTAAACTCTCCTCCAACTCATGTGCAGCTTTCTTTTTATCCACACCTGCATACATTTCAGACAAATTATTTAGCTTTTCCTGTAGCATATGCAACAACATTTTGATGTTATTGATGTGGGCAATACTGCTGCACTGCTGGGGACAGGGCCGCTTTGTGTAAAGATGTCACCTTCTTCTTCCTCAAGGAACTTTTCTTCTGCCAGCTTACTAAAAGCTTGCAGGTCCTTAATGTCTTGTTGCATTTGCGTTGAATCCCCTATGAGGCCTGTGGGGACCGCGTCCATGTGTTTGACTTTCTCGATCATTTGTTGTAGGTCTCCTCTTATCAGTTTAACCTCTGATGTAATTGCTTCCATTTTGTGCTCCAGGGAGGTACGTACACTTGAGATGGAGAGCATGATGTCCTTCAACGTTGGTCTTCGCGTTCTGGTCTGGCCACCATGTTACCTTTGATGGTGTGCTCGGAGTCGGTTGATTTTGGCATTGCAAATTTGTCTAGTTCCGTCTGCTGCGAGCCTTTAATACCTTTGGCGCCCGACATCTCAATACTCTCCAATCAGGCCAGGTCTTCGCCTCTAGTTTCTGCGCCCTCCCCTGTCTGTGGTGTTTCAGTGCGTCGTATTCCTTCAACTTGCTCGCCCTGTATAATATAGGCACCAGTCCACCCCAGCTCAGTGCGTGGGAGCTGTGCTCAAGGGTCAGCTTTGCCCCCCCCCCTCAGCGTCTTATTGATGTGCAATGCGCGCGTCTGAGCTATTCAGTTGTGTCTGCAGCAGCGTCTCTACGCAACACTTTCAGGGCGGTAGTGTCGTGAGTAGCCAGGACTGATCTGTGTATGACCCACTACGTAACGTCCAGGGCCACTGAATTTAGATGCTGCCCCCAAACATGCAGAGAACGCAGGCCCCAGAGTGTGCCTCCATGACTGTGCCCATCATGTATGAGGGTTAAGCTCACCCAAGCCCGCATGTCACAAGATGCCAGTTGTAATCAGGACTTTTTTATTTTCTAATCCACCTGATAGTATGACCCACTTCTCTGGTTTCCACTAGCTGGCTGAACCTGCAACACTGTCCAACTGTTCACTGGGGGGGGGGGGGGGGGGGGGGGGCAGGGAGGGTGCAAGGACAGTCGGTGCTGAACACTATACCCCTATGGCACACTTTATTGGCCTCTCACTTAGCACTGAGGATGGGACCGCAGCCACGCTTGTCTCCTCCAGCCCCCTTCAGGTCCTCGCCTCAATCTGCAGTCTCACCGCAGGGCCATATCTATCTGCGCTCCGCTGAATTTTCTTTGAAGTTAGGCCATGGTCCCTGGCCTCGCATTGCCAGGGGGGCTGGTCCAGCGATGTCACCTTCGCACGGCTCACAATCACGCCATGCCCTGCCTCCTGTTCCAAAGAGGCCACCGGCTTATCTTTTCAGCCGCGGCAACCCGCAGCTCAGTTTTTCGCTCGTTAGTGCCATGGTGCTTGCGGCGGTCCCGCCGTGGTTTAGGTGGCGGATTAGTGTGGTGGATTACGGGCCATGGTCACTCCACTGGCTCTGATGGAATAAAGAATTAATTTTAAGCTCTTATGCACCATTCATGAGGCCTCCAGGAGCACAATCTAAGTGCTCGAAAGCCCACAAACACATTAAAAAACTCTGTAAATTATGAGTAGCTGCAAAAGTCTGGTTCTTGATGGGAGATAGTTCAGTAGGAGTTTTATTGTTCCATGCTTTGGACCTTAAACACTCATGACTCTAGGTCCATGTTTATTGCACTTACACATCTAGAGGCTCATGAGCTGTCAGTCTGATGAGCGAGACTCCCGGTTGGTAGTGAAATCCTTTTTGTGTTATATATGTTGTGTTCATAGTGCAAATGTGTTTGAACTTGCTTATTGAAGTAAGCAGGAGTTGATGGTTTGGTTTTAAAGTCGGTTTTATGTGAACTTGTTTACATAGTTTGAGGCCAGTCTTCCAGTTTTGTTTAGTAATAATAATAATAATAATAATAATAATAATAATAATAATTCATTCTTTATTCAGATGCAAAAATTGTCCATAAAAGATACAATCTAACAATCGTACAATGAAAGGATGCGTACAAAGCATTATATAACAACATTTCATACTACTAAAACATCACCAAATTTAAAAATAAAATAAGTTGGTAAAATAATAGAGGGTCATTAACTGTACACACCATCATGCTAAAAAGAAACACGTGAGTGCAGGCCACACAGAGATCAATCAATTCTAGAGAGCCTAGATCTGTAAGCGGCCTGCAAAAAACGTAATACGGCACACAGGGTATAAGGGTTCGGCAACAACTGTAAGTGCAAAAGTGCCACTTTAGCCTGCCTAAACTTTAAGGGGCCTATCAGCAAGGGCTTGCGATAATTCTCGCTCAGTGCTCTTAGCGCAAGGATAATTATTGCAGGCTAACGCTGGATTCTATCGCGGAAATAGCGTGCTATCAGCAACGCTTATCTCCCAAGCGATAGAAATCCATGCGTTAGCCACAAAACAGTGCGATTATCGCTGGAAATCCAGTGATAATCACACTGTGACAGTCGATACCTTGCTGATAGGGCAGGGTGGACTTAGCCATGTAATCCACCTCCCATTGGACGACATGGCTAAATCAGATCGGCGGCAGGCGTAAAGAAACCTGCGTTAAGCACGTGTTAGCGCTTCTTTTCCAATCGCTAAGCAGGTTAGCGATTCCCTTGATAATTGGAGAAATGTCGGTTAGGGACATTTCTCCAGTTATTTTGGGATGGAACGCCCACTTTGCATCTTATTAGAGATGCAAAGGTGGGCATTATGGAAAAGGGCGCTAAGGCAAGGATTACCCTGCTGATAAGGCGATAAAATTATCGCCGCTTTTCTTAAGAAAACTGACGCAAAAGCAGCAATAATTTTATAGCGCAGCCTTGCTGATATGCCCACAAGTTCTTTAAGAGGGGTCAGATAAATCGTTTTCCTGGCAGTGAATACAATTTGCACAATAATACAAAGTGGAGGGTGTTGTGTGGAGATCTAAGATCGCAGCCACAGGGTCCTCTTTGATTTAAAGAAAAAACTCCAGCCGGGGATGCTAAAAGATAATGAAGGTAATTAAATCTGAAACCTGTGATTAGAAATCTATCATGAGTGCTATTTAAAGCAGAAAGATTGTGTTCCATACCCAGGATGGACTCTAACACAACATAGGCCCTCACTGAGGGTTTACTGAGCCAATTATTTTACGTTGCATCTTTTGTGATAATGACATCCCCGGGGCTTAAAGTGTTGTGTGCAAAAAAAAATTCTGGCCTCCCTATGGCATGAAAAGACTCCTTTACATATCGTATCCAGGGGATTTTATTTCTGTAATCCAAGGCCAAACAGTCCAATAGGATAAGGCGATTTAAACCCTTATTCTCACATCTCCATATCTTTAGCCAGCACAATAAAGGTTTAATTGCCAATTGATTCACCAAATAGTCAACCCCTAACTCTTCGGTGCGCACAGACGACCTGGTGTACCTTGGGGGACTCACAGGTTCCAGCGCAGAAACTTATTTTCAGCCACCTGTGAGAGGGGACATACCCCCAGATTTCGCTACCATATAAAAACTTTGAGATGCCTTTGGATTTGTACAATTTTAAAATGACCTCCGGTGCCCATGAACCCAATCTACTAGCGAAGCTGGTAACAGCCCCCATAGTTTTATTCAACTCACTCAGCCTGCCCTCCGAGAGGGCTCTCCAATGTAATTGATCATCAAATAACACTCCCAGGTAGGGAAAAGCTGGTACCTTAGCAAGAGTATGGTGACCAGTTTTAAAACGTTTCGTTAGGAGCCCCAGGGGCCCGCAACTAAAACATAGGACTTAATTAACAGACAGGTCGTCCATGCCCATTAAAGCAACAAAGCCATCTATTAGAACCTGCAGGCCCCGGGCCGAACGGACCATGAGCACCGTGTCGTCTGCATAGAATAAAACTGACAGAAATCTACCCAATCTTGTTGGGTCCAACTGAAGTGCCAAAAGGGTCGCTTCGAGACCATTAATATAAACTGAGAATGGAAATGGGGCTAAAATACAGCCTTGATGCAGTCCCCGTGATTGGTAAGGCCCCCCTCATGAGAAAATCTCACTTCCGCTGTCGTATGATCTCACAGACACTGTTGTATGGGCATGGACTGAAATAAGTATGTCCCACAACTTAGTCCAGTTCTATCGGTCGAAAGCAGACGTAAGGTCCTTGATAGCTATATACAAAGTACCCGTTGTGTCAATGTATATTTAGATATCAGAAGGTAAATGTTGAGACATTGGTCTGGGGTTGGCAGGCCTTCCTGGAAACCAAATTGAATGTCCGATAAAATCTGGTTGTCTATGGCCCACAAGGACAATCTAGATAGATTAACCTGACCCAGAACCTTGACGATAGCATCAATGAGGGAGATCAGGCGATAAGATTGTAGGCTGTCCTTGTCCCCTTTTTCGAAAATTGGTACTATAGTGGCAGTAGACCAAGTGGGCAGTATCCCCTTCGAGGCCACCACATTTAAGATTTGGGTCAATATAGGGGACCAGACCTCGATGTTATCACGGAAAAGGTCCGGAAGTATTCCATCAGAGCCCGGGGCCTTATTTAATGACAGTAGCTTGATGCTTGAGTATACCTCGTCCAAAGAGACGCTCATAGGAATAACAGCCAGGCTGTTATATGTATCTACCCGTGGCTCAACTGGACAACCTGCTTTATATACCTTTTCAAAGTGGGAAACCCACTGATCTGGCATAATATGATAGCAAAAGGTCGGTCTGACTGGTTCCGCAAAGCAGGTGCTATTTATGATCTCCAAAATAGGGCTGAATGCCTCAAGTCACCTGCTTTGATTAAGTTCTCCCATGCCTGCGTTTGTAATTGGAGCCTGCGACCTTTCAGCGTCTCTTTATAAAGACACCAGCACAGAGACACTCTGTCTTTATCCAGGGGCACCTGTTTCAGGGCTACCTTTAACCACCTTAAAGTCTGGGAGCACTTCCTGTCAAACCATGGACGGGAAGCCAAGCCACGCCCCACCACCTGTGTAGTTAAAAGCCAGAGACTACCTGGGCGATGGAGGAAAACAAGCTTAAGATTTCCCTACTCACATTAAGGGTCATATCCTGGACAATATCTGGACTCACAACCTTGTCCTGTCTCGTCCAATCATTTCCCCCTGCCTCTGGTCAGACCACCACTTGATCGAAGTCACCATCTCAATTAAAGGGAAAATCAAGCCTCCCACCCTTCCTGGTGGACTGTGTCGTAAATGGAATTCCTATGACTCCCAGGGATTCCTTGACTTCTTGGCCAACACCCGCCCAACCATCCACCCAGAATCAGGACGAGATAACCACCTAGCTGTTATTTGCCAGCGATCGATTCGCCCCTCTTACTAAATTTGCTCATACCAGACATGGCAATTCCCATCGCTGGTTTTCTGAGGAACTTAAAGCACAAAAATCCAAACTACGCCACTTAGAACGCAAATGGAGACGGGGCTACTCCAAGGAGGACCGCGCTGAATTTATGAGGGCCCGTAATGAATATAAAAACGCTATCACTAAAGCAAAGGCCTCACATATTACGGAAAGAATTGACACCGCCAGCAATAAATCAAAAGAAATTTTCAAAATCCTAAACGACTTCTCTTCCGATCATAGAGTACTCCCAACTCAGGCCCCCACTCAAGAAACCTGTAATGCGCTCAACTCCTATTTTATTCAAAAAATTGTAAATATTAAGAATGCTATCCCCCTTTCCACCCCTGTTAGCTCCTCTGACTCCCCCCTGCTCAACCCCTGTTCTTTCACCCAGTTCCCACCTATCACCATCAGCACTCTTTCCGAACTCACCACTCGTGTCAAATCAGGATCCCCTAGGGACTGTTGTCCCCCCCCAATCCTCAGGGGGATCTTTGCTGCTCTGCCTGACAGTATTCTCCCCCTTCTGAATACTTCCCTCAGTACTGGCAAGGTCCCCAGCGCGTTTAAGGAAGCCATTCTGGTTCCTCTTCTGAAGAAAGCAGGAGCTGACCCTACCAATCCTGCTAACTACAGGCCCATTTCTCTCTTACCCTACACATCTAAACTTCTGGAGGCCTACGTGACCACCTGCCTGTCGGCATTCATCGAGAGCTCCGGGTTCTTAGAACCTAATCAAGCTGGCTTCAGACCGGCACATTCCATTGAAGCAGTCATCTTAAAAGTCCTCGACCCCCTCCAGGAGAATGCCGACAGAGGGTCCCCACAGGCACTCGTCCTTCTGGATTTATCGGCCGCGTTCGACACGGTGGACCATGACATCCTTCTCCACCGTGTCGGACAGGCGGGTATCCAGGGACCGGCATGGGAATGGATCAAGTCCTTCCTCTCGGGCAGAGTACAAACAGTCAACCTTGGCCCCTTTACTGCAACCCAGGTCCCTACTACCTGCGGAGTCCCTCAGGGATCTTCCCTCTCTCCATTATTGTTTAACTTATATCTTCATCCACTGATCCACTCATTGAGCAACTGGAACTGCACTGTCCTCAATTATGCTGACGACATGCAGATCATTTTCCCTCTAGACACCCCTGACGCTGCATCCGACCTTCAGGCAGTGATGCTTCACATCCAACAATGGATGATTTCCAACCAGCTTAAATTAAATCCAGAGAAGACGGAACTCATCCTGCCCGGTACCAGCCCTTCATATTGGGGCCCCCATTTCTGGCCAAATGAGCTAGGCACTCCCCCTAGCCCCTCGAACTCGGTAAAAAGCCTGGGCGTTACTATTGACTCCGACCTCTCCCTTAAATCCCATGTCGGCACCATCATCTAGGCCAGTATGTTCTAGTTACGAAAAATTCGTAAAATCTCCCATCTACTCTCCTACGAATTCTTGGTACAAATCGTTATCTCTCTAGCCCTTTCCCGCCTGGACTTCTCAAATTCTCTTTACTGGGGACTATCCAAGTCCCTCCTTCATCGTCTCCAATTGGTGCAAAACCAGGCAGCTAGGCTCATCGGTAAAGCCCGCAAATGGCAATCTGCTAGACCCCTCTTGGCCAAGCTGCACTGGCTGCCCATTGAACAAAGAGCTGCTTTTAAAATAGGCTGCCTGGTATATAAGGCCCGGCAGACCAAGGGCCCGGCTTTCTTGAAATCTTTAATCAACTCCCACTGTCCGGCCCGTAACATCCGCTCTGCCCATCTCCACCTTCTCACCACTCCAGTGGTTAAACGAAAGAAACTGGGCGGCTGCAGATTCAGCTATCTAGCACCCAAATTGTGGAACTCCCTCCCCCTTCTGATTAAAACCTCTGACACTCTGCTAAGCTTCCGAAAGAGCCTAAAAACCTGGCTCTTCTCGAACCTCAGTTAAGCTTTGGCCCTCACTATCAATCTTAATTACAGCGCCAGGAAACCTCCGGTGTCAGCGCGCTTTATAAAACAGCATGAGATAAGATAAGATAAGATTTCCTCACTCATTCTATGAAGATCCAAGCCTACACCAATCTCTTCCTGACAGGAGGAAAAGAGGCTATGGTTAAAGGCCTTTACATTTATACTCGCCTAGTGTAGGCACCTACCCTGATCCCTGGGGGTTAAGAGTGCCAGGGGCTTTCGAGGACCTGTTGAATGGTTACCCAACCCTATTAACAAGAGTGCCCGTGGATTGTGATCACTAAATGGGTAATGCTCTATCTTAAACGAGCCGGGATCCCCGCCCAATAGGGCTGTCACAAAGATGCAATCTATGATAGTGGCAAAACCCCTTCCATTACATGATGGGTGCAAATGTGAGATAGGTCCGGTGTGCCAATGGTCTAGTGTGAATACCAGGTTATGGGTGAGTAAGAGATTGTTTAACTCCTCCCCCTTCCGGTGTGTGACCCATATGGAGATCATCTGAGAGTGGGCAGGACTGTGCAATAGATTGGTTCTTTACAAAAGATGGGCACAAGTGACAATTGAAGTCCCCCGCTAAAATGAGGTTCATGTGCCCAAACCCCTCTGCTTTTAAGGAGTCTGGGGCACAATTTAGGGCATTAAGATTGGAGGGCCCATCCTTCCCCCTCATTATATATAATAATTATAACAAGTGGGAATGCTCTCCCCATGTGTTGCTGTATACCCTGATACACCAGAGAATCTGTAAATCCATAAATATTTCTAAATCAACAAATGTAATGAGGCCCCCACTAGCTTGCCCCATATTTTAGTCTGCCACTGAGCATAAAATAGTTTTGTGTCTGTCCAGAAAAAAGTTGTTTTTTGTCTCCCAGGTTTCCTTTAAACATATCATTTTGTGTGACCTAATATTCAGTAAATACACATCATCAGAAAACTTGGAGGACCGACCAGCCACATTCCAGGATATGAGGTTAAATTCTCTTCCAGGATTGTGGTTAGTACTGCCAGAAGAGGGTTAAAAAAAAGGGGTCGCAGGGGGTATCTCCTGAGGAACAAAGTTGTGCATGGGATACACCTGAGGATAGGAATCGGATATGGTCTTATTTGGGCTCGATAATAATGTGGTGCTGGCTACCTATGCACCCTGACACAAAGGGCCCAGATGATGGGGTGACCGAGTGTGTGTCACCTCCACCTCCTGAATTCAATCCAGCTCATTCAGGTCCACTAATAGAGCATAGAGGTTTGTGAGTAGCAGAGGCCGCCTCTTGCCTCTTTCATTAAGCCTACCCCTCATTGTGGGTTCCACCCCCAAGTTACCTAGCGGGGGCTGTAAAAAAAAAAGCCCAGCAGGAGTATTTTAATACTTGAACCTGGGGAAAAGTATTCAGATGCTTCAAAGAGGATTTTCCGTGCTAACTCTGAGTATCGTACTGAGATGATGATGCAATCTCCCTCAAAGATTTCCTTGAGGGGCCTATCCAAGCCACCCTCCGCACCATCAGAATGTCACGATGATCCCTGATAGAATACCCAGAGTGCGAGGCTAACCAGTGAGAGGCTTTATTAATCTCTTTGTGGGCAGATAAGACAGGAACCCCTGACAACACCACAGTATAAGGAGCACATGCTGGAGGCTGTGGTTCCTTTGGTGGCTGCACCCCTGAATAGGCGGCATCTACCCACCCTAAGGCAACATGGGGCGCGCCATCCCCCTTAATACAAGAACTGCTAGATCTACATTACCCTTGTAGTGTATACTGAGGCAGTGCTACCTTGAGCTTTGTAGGAATGTTAGCATGAAAAGTGCCACTGCTACTTAGGGGATTAACAAAAGACCTAGTATCAACTTGTGGAGGGCACTCTGGCACTTGGCGATATAAGGGCTTAGCCAAAGAAGTTAGAAGAATGTCCATTTTGCTTGCCCAGTCCCTGGAAGCTAACTCCAGCTTGTTCAATCTGATCAAGAGCTTGATGATTAGGTTAAAGACAACCTTTATTGAAAGCTATCCTAGTGGTAGCTATGGAGAGCGGCCTTCCGGCTAAGTATAGAAGGAATGTAAAGCAGCTTGTTTTACCAGATCAGAACCTCCTGAATGACCAAATGAAAGGAGAACCACACAAGGAATATATAAAATATATGTATATATTACTAAACACTCTACTAATCTCTTTATGAGATTAGAGAACAAAGCACACAGTATTAAATCACTAGAACAACAGTAAATAGCACAATACACAGTGGGCTCCAGGGGGAGACCAAACCATATATTAAGAAAGTTGTATAACAACCACAACTTGACTAGACACAGTGCCTAGAGCACGTAGAATCACTGGGACCCCAAGGAACCACCCAAAGTAGTGACACAGGGGACCCACGGAGGAAGGGTGCAGTGTGAGAAGCAGACGCGAGCTCAGTACAACTCTATGGGAAAGTCGCAGTTGGAATTTTAAAGATTAAGGACACTTCAGAGAGGACTTTGAGCAAACCCTTTCAAACATAGAAGGTTCTAAGACCAGCCCCCTTGTGAGTACCGGAGTAATTGTGTTACCTAAATCAGGGGAGCCGGGTGCATAGGTGTCAAGTGATGTCAGGAATCTTCGTCATTTTCAATGGCGTAATGCAGAAAAGTGCTGCTGCCGGGAAGATGAAAAGTGTCTGGTGGAATCCAATCCTGGATTTGAGGTGAGAAGAACCTGAAAGCAGAGGGGACAGAGTCTGGGTCACTTCAGGGTGATCAGGGGCTCGATAGACGAATGCCCACCGATGTCCGGTGCTTCAGGTGAGTTGATGCGATGCTTGACTCTGCAGCCACGGGGACCAGGAGATGTTGATGATGACCAAAGGTCTGAAGGTGAAGAGTCCCATGAAGGATGTCAAGTGCTGGGGGTTCAGTGCCTGGATTGAATTCCAACAAGCCTCGGCAATTGCAACCCATGCGTTCAGAGGAAATCAGCTTCGGTGAGGACCAGAAAGGTCCTGGGGACTCTCCAAGCAATAGAGAGTCAGGGAACGTCTGGAGCAATCATGGAAGCCCATGGAAAGTTAGTTGCCTTCGCAGGGACCCACAGGCCAACGGACCAGGGCTCGCAAAGGGACCTGGAATGAATCACAAAATACCAACCCACGGAACACTCGTGGAGTGTAGGCTGGACATCTTCAGTGGGATTACTGCTCGGGGTCAGGACTACAAGTAGCCCAAAGCACAGCCTCAGGGATTGCCGAAAAGCATATTCTGCTGCAAAAGTACACGGTGCACAGGGGTTCGGGTTGCACGGTCCCAACGAGGGATACGAGCCTCAGAATTGCTGAGAGTGCAGATCAACCTCGGAGACCTTGGGAACCCACCTCCTGTGTTGCAGAAATCCTTGGAGTCCTCAGGATCTTGGGAGATGCAAACCGGTCAGATGAGTTTAGGTGCCTGCCTTGCAGGGGAGTAACTCTTTTACTCCAAGGGAGATTCTTCAGTCATCCAGCGTAGTGTAGATCGTCGAAGTACTTGGTTTCTGTAGCAGAGTTTAGTCCAGGTAAAGTATAAAGTCCTGTAGTCAGGGGTTCCTACTTTATACCCAAGGAAGGGGTGAGACAAACTCTGGGGACCCACAGATGGGAGGGTCAGGACAGAGGGGTAGCTACACCCATGTCCTTTGTACAGTTTCGGACCAGAGCAGGAGCAAATGGCTCATGCAACTGGTTTGAGCTGGACTATGCACAGGGATAACACATGTGCCCCCAGTGCAGACATCAAAGCACTCTCAGAGTGCACCCACCCAGCCCCAATACACTAAATCATGTCTGGGAGGTGGTTACACCTCCCTGTGACAGGAAGTCTATTGTCAAGCCTTCCCCTGCTTGAGCTTGGCTCAGCTGCAGGAGGGCAGACTCGTGTATGTGCCTGGCAGCATCCTTTTTGTGATGCCCATTCGAGAAAGCTGGTACTGGGTGTACCGGTGTGTTGTATATGTACCTTTAGGAGGGTGGAATCATACCTCCCTTGCCAGTTACTGGCAGGGAGGTATGATTCCAAGGTGTTTGACACCAAACACGACATGTTTCTAAGTAGCTGTTTTAAAGTTAGCATTTACCACAAAGTTATAATGCACTTAAAAGTATATGGTTGGCTTCATCACAAACAACCCCAGAGAATAGTTTCCGAAGGCTGCAGAGGGGCTCTGCCCATGCATGGGCACCCTCTCACATAAAACCCAGCACCCTGCCTTCAGGATTGATAAGGCCAGCCATATGGGTGTGAAGGACCGGGTTTTAGAAACCAGCAGCGTCAGGGAGAACGCCCGAAGCCTTCGAGTTTCCTTGTCTTGGCAAACAGAGACACAGGATACTTCTTGATGACGCCAAAGACCAAAGTTTATTGGCTGCAACCAGGAACAGAGGTCTACGAAGCACACACGTAGGCGGTTAGCACGCTAGCTAGTGACTGTGCCAATTTTTGCATCTTAGGTGACCTCAACCTCCATTTTGACAATCAACAGACCTCGGCTATCAGTGGTTTTCTGGCGGATTTGGAGGCCCTTCAGCTGACCCAACTTGTCACTCAACCTACACATGTGGCTGGTCACATTTTGGACCCGTTTTTTACTAACTTACTGGATGTCCAAGTTTTGGCTATTTCTCCAGTGGGCTGGACCGATCACTTTTTGGTGTCCGTCTGGCTACCTCTCCCCGAAACCCCCACTATTCCATCTCCTAAGCGGATCCCTCGGCGGCACTGGAATAAGCTTAGGCTAGAGGACCTACATTACATCATGGCTGAAGAGCCACTAGGCCCTCTGCTTAATGTCACCTTGGGCTACGACCAATTCTGTAGCTGGATTACCAAGGCGCTCGACATATTGGTGCCCATCATCTCAAGTAAATCCAGCTCCAGGCAGTCGAGTCCTTGGTATGACAGTGCTCACTGTGCTCTGAAGGGCTCATGTAGACGGGCAGAAAGGGAGTGGCGGAAGACGTATGATGTTGTAAAAAAAAACGCGTATTTGGCTTCCGTCAAGCTCTACCATCGAGCTATCTGTAGAGCCCGTGCGGCGTTCTATGCGACGGAATTCCGTAACAGCCACAATCCATCGAAAACCATCTTCAAAGCCTTCAAAAATTTGCTGGCTAAGAGAGCGGTTCCGCAAGTGGACGGTTCTACCTCCCATTGTGAGACCCTGGCCGCTTTCTTCTTGGAGAAAGTTAAGACCATTTATCAGTCGTTCCCCAGTACGACGCTGCCACTCATTTCTCTGAATGGCCCCCGCAGCTGCCCGGCATTACACTCTCTCCCTACTCTTTCTTGGGATGGGTTTGTCAAGTTGGCACAACGAGTCAAGTCCGGTTCTCCTGCGGACCCGCTCAGACCTGCCCTCTTTAGAGATCCTTCTTTTCAGGGGCGCACTGTAGTGTGTTCGCTGATTAACCTTTCCTTGACTTCAGGTACGGTTCCTGCCAAGTGGAAGCAGGCGGTGGTTTCCCCGATCCTGAAAAAACCATCATTGGATCCTTTAAAACCGGAAAACTACCCCCCGATTTCATTGCTTCCCTGGCCGGCCAAAGTCATTGTGGCTCACGTCAACCTGGCTCTGTCCGAGCATATGGCCTGGGCCAATGTCCTCGACCCTACGCAGATCACTGGCTGGTCACAGCATGGAGACCGCCCTTCTGGCAATGGTAGAACATCTGCGGAGTGTGTTGGATGCAGGTCAAACGGCAGCGCTTATTTTATTAGACCTTAGCGCTGCCTTTGACACGGTGTCCCATCGCATCCTTCTGCACCGCCTGGAGGACATTGGCATCTGTGGCTCTGCTCTGCAGTGGTTCCGTTCCTTCCTTAGCGATCGCTCCTTCTGCGTTGCCACCCCTCCTTTTCAGTCCAAATTCCATCAGCTGGACCTGGGGGTCCCTCAGGGCTCCTCGCTGAGTCCCACGCTTTTCAACCTGTACGTGCGGCCGCTGGCTGATGTCGCCAGGCAGTGGGGCCTAACCATGGTCTCATATGCCGACGACACGCAGCTAGCGGTCAGGATCAGCGGGGATGTCGAACAGGATGCCCCCAGGTTCCGAGATGGGCTGAGAGAGGTGGCCAGCTAGATGAATAACAACTGTCTCCAGCTGAACGCGAAAAAAACTGAGGTGATGATCGTTGGGAGGGGAGCGGACCGCTGAGGGGACATCTGGTGGCCTCTGGAGTTAGGGCCGGCCCCTACACCAGTGATGGAACTTAGAAACCTGGGAGTGTGGCTAGATCACACCCTTTGCTTCACTACCCACACTAAGAGAGTGGCGGCATGCTGCTTCGGTGTCCTGCGTGGGCTAAGGCCGGTGGTCAAATTTTTTGATGCTCCGACGAGACAGTTGGTTATCCAAGCGACGATCATCTCCCGGCTGGACTATGCCAGCTCGCTCCTGCTGGGAGTTAACCAATCTGAGATCGTTCGCTTGCAGCGCGTACAGAACGCGGCTGCGAGAGCAGTGGTGGGTCTGCCGAGATCCTGTCCCATTTCCAATACTTTGCAGTCCCTACATTGGTTACCGATCAAAAGTCGAATCCACTTTAAGGCCCTTAGCCTTGCTTTTAAAATTTTAAAAGGGTCGGCACCTGAGATTCTCAATAATCTCTTATCCGCCTATGTCCCGACTCGCTCTCTCAGATCTCTTGGGCAATCCCTTGCGGTTATCCCGCGTTTCAGGCTTAGCCGGATGGGCGGTCACTCTTTTCGTGTGAGAGCCGCGGCTCTCTGGAACTCCCTCCCTTTGGAAATCCGCCTGTTAGAGGATTTATTAGCATTCCGTAGGGCCGTGAAAACTCACCTGTTTTAATTCATCTTATACTGACTTTTTGTACTTTTCTGTTTCCTTTTGCGTTGTGTTATGTCCACCTTTTCCTTGCGCCAGGACGCTCCTTAGCTGGAGCATCTGTGCGCAAAATAAATGATAATAACATAATATAACATAACACACGGGTGGTTCGCTAGAGACTGCACAAATTCAATGAGCGGAGCATGGTCTTTTATGCCAAAAATCAAGCCTCAGGCAACATTTCAAATTAGCATTGGGTTCATACAAACTGACCAATAGAAATGTAACATTTTGAAAGTAGCGTATGACGACAATCCCACTTTCCGTTGTCCTGCCCACCAGAAATGACCAAGCACATTCCAGATTTCTTGTCGGATCAGGCCGGACAAACCCATCATAAAATCCTCAACCCAAATCAGTGATTATGTCGTAAAGGAAGGAGCAGAAACAGATTGGAAGTGAGATAGAAAGGTGGGAGCAGTGTACCATAAACTCGGGCCTGCCCTACTCTTTGATCTTTATCTGACCAGCTGCTTAACAAGGAACTGGCTCAGCGAGGTCAGCCTCGGGCAAGGAGTCTGTTCGGCCAGGTCATTCAGAAGTCAGCTAAGGCATACGTGTCTCAAGGACTCGTTCGGCCGCATTCATCGGCCTATGTGAGGGCAACCATACAAAATGGCTGCCGTACACAAAACGGAACCCGGAGGTTCAAACTAAATCCTTGAATACGGAGTTTTCCCATTGATCGATTCATTCGAAAACACTCAGACACACTACACTCGTCATTTGCGGTCTGCTGACACCAAAATCGTCTATTTCCGACGACCTTTATTGAACGGGTTCCATCGAACCAGACCCACAAACTCACGGAACTACCGACCCACCTTTTGCCCTTACATAGGCAACAGACCCAAACCCATGTCAATCTGAATCCGGATCTATATTCATCAGATCATCGATATGTTGCTGTAGCATCATCCTATTACTTAGTACCTCTCTCTGGACAAATCTCCTTGCACACGAAGTAGCACAGAGGCCACAAATAGCAGGAGCACACTGTACACAGAGACAGAACAAGAAAAGGATAGCTAAGACCATCCCAATGACCATCAAAATCTTCCAACCCCAAGTGGATATCAATTCCCATAACCATCCCATCAACGACCAATCTCCTTTGTCCAAATGGACAGAATCGGAGATCTTATGTAGCTTGGAAATGACCTGGAAAACTGACGGAGCGTTGTCTGGAATGAAAACGCAGCAGCTTGGTTGAATCAGTTTACAAACTCCACCTCAATCTGCTAGTATGACATCAAGGGCAACTCTATTTTGGAGTGTCATAAGCTTATCCGACTGGAGCTCAGCAGTCAAGTTACTAAGGGCACCAGCAGTTTCGACTATGGTGGACTCAACCACTCTCGTCAACTGGCGAATATTCCTGCTATTAGCCATCGGTCCCCAGAACGGCAGAAAACCCTTGAAGAAATCTCCCAACTCTTGCCCTGCAGTGTCTTCTTGACTAAAGACACCTCTAACAACTCTCGTCTTATGGTAATCTGCTGCAGCTGTAAAAATGGGAGGCAACAGGAAAGAAACAAAACATGTGCCCGAAAAATCAGGGGGCAACCATGTATATGCTTTGTCGTAGCAAACAAAGTATGTACCCTTAGCAGCTAAAAATGCCGGGGAAGACTGGGACATAAATACATAGGTATCAGTACAAACGCTCTTCCCTAACTGAGCTCTCGGATTCTTGCCATTACCCTGCAGACAATAGCGACCCTGATGGGGCACTATCCAGATCGGTGGAGAACTTTTCGCTCGCTGGTTAACACTCAGACTAACTCCATATCCAGTAATATCCCAACCACTATAGGGTTGCTTCTCATCCATCGGAATAGTTTCAATGGCATTAGTCCCTTTAACCATGTCGACTATGCCTCTAGCAACTGCACTATTCTTTGGGTTGTCCTTCGGTGAATGTAAGGGATAAACACTATGGGCATAAATAAACATCGTTCTGTAAGCCCAAATCGAACCATTTAAACTAAAAGGCAAAACTAAGTACGGAATACCCTTATCAGTCGTATGGGGCATTAGACCACAGATCCAACAGTTTGTCGTGTTCATCACTAACTGGTGTTGGTGCAAAAGTTGAATAAAGGAATTATTGGCAAATTCCAATCGTCTAACTACCTCATGTTCAGGCAAAGGATGAAAAGAATGAGAAGAAATAGTAGGTGGAGGTGTAGGTTGTACAGTGGGATTAAACGTTACTTTAAAAGAGAATGTCACATAACCAATTATGAATGTCATCAAACTCAATAGCAAAAACAAACTCGGTATCAAAAAACCTTTCTTCGATATGAGTTTACATATCTTCTTTCTGAAAATCATTGTCCTTGCAGGTCTCTCCAACTCAAAGAAATCCATCCTAAACTAAATATGCTGCTCGCGATGGTAGGGTGTTCTATGCTAAGGAATGCCTCTGTCAACCCAGGGCAACTCCCTTAGGCCAACCAGAACCCTCGACCTAGTGTCTCAGGCTTGCACTCCAAAGACTTTCGGCAACCGCGACCCTACAGCTGAACCCGGATGGCGGTTCGAAAAACAAAAATGAGTAGATCCTCGGTGGAGAGTTAACCTGCAAACAGAAAAATCATAAAAACTTTATTTGTGCTTTATTTGTCCATGACTTTCGGTCGCAAATTATAGCGGCTTCTTCCAGACAATTCTTGATCTTTAAATAACAAATCAGGCTCAATAGTGTTCAATCGATTCGAAGGAGGCACAGCTTCTTGCAAAATGTTATCACTTTTGTTTTTCAGAGTTCGTACCAATCAGACGAGCATCGCTGAATGGCAAAAAGTGTGGAAGTCCCTCCTGGACCCACTTATCGTACGGTAAGGGCAAAGGTGCTCGCTTACAGTGTACTCCGTGGATCCAGTTTCGTTTGCCTTGTACTCGAACTGCAGAACATGTAGACAAGGTGACTTGAAAGGGTCCCGTCCAGCGGAGCTGCTCGTTCTTGCTCTGCTGGAAATTTCTCACGAAGACCCACGAACCAGGTTCAATAGCGTGGCCTGGATCCTCAGAAGCTTGTGGGAGGCTATCGTGCACCTGTTGGTGTAAAACACGCAATTTAGTCGTCAGTTCGCGCAAGTAGTCAAGCAACACAGGATGTTCGATTTCACTAAATCTAGTTGGTCTTGGCACACCCCAAATATTTGCTGGGCATCCAAAGACCACTTCATACGGACTCAAACCCATTCTCGAATGCACAGTCTTTCTTGTAGATAGGAGCGCTAAAGGCAAAGCATCTGGCCACTGTAGACCAGTGCTTGCTTGGATTTTGGCTAACTTTAGCTTCAAGGTGCCATTATAGCACTCGACTAAACCAGCTGATTGGGGGTGATTTGCAGCGTGGAACTTTTGCTGGATCCCTAGTCCCTCACACACTCTCTTCATGACTTGACCCACAAATTCACTCCCATTGTCACTCCAGATAATTCTCAGCATTCCAAATCTAGGGAAAAAAGTTTTGATAAGGGCTTTCGCCGTGGACAGGGCAGTATTGTCCTTAAGGGGATAAGCTTCTACCCATCTAGAAAAGGAGCAAACAACCACTGAAACATATTTCAAGTTGTTGCATCTCTCCATATGGATAAAATCTAGCTGCAAAGCCTCGAACGGATACGTAGGAGGAGCAAAATGACCAGCTGGTGTTGGAGTTCCCTTACCAGGATTGTACATCAAACACACCATACAGTTCTTGACCAAATTCTCTGCACATTTTGGAATTCCCGCATTCTGCCAAACCGGAGCCAACAACTTGCAAATCCCTTTCACGCTGATATGTGCCCTACCATGAGCCATTGTAACAACTGGAAGCACATACACGTTAGGCAACAACCATCTCTGATGCTCAGACAAATCAGTCCAACAACCATTCGAATCCAATCTACCCTTGCTTTCTCTCCATTCATTCAGCTCTTTCTCTGTAGCTTCAGCTTGAATGGATTTCACACTCTCAATCGTATCTTCACACATACTCTTCTCTGGAACCCATCTCGCCCGACCCGCAAAATACATTCGACTCATCACATTTCTTGCAGTTTCTTTCGCAACTTCATCCGCAAACGCATTTCTGCGGCCAACATCATCCGTGACTTTCTTATGGGCACTGCATTTCACAATCGCTACTTATAACAGCAAAGTAAGAGATTCAAGAAGTTCATTCACCAACTGTCCATGCTGGATCTTTGTCCCATGCGAAGTTAGAAATCCACGTTCACGCCACAAACGTCCAAAGCTATGAGCCACGCCAAATGCATACTGGCTATCAGTATACACATTCACTCGTTTTCCTTTCGCCAACACACATGCCCTCGTTAATGCAATCAACTCTGCTGCTTGTGCTGAATTATGTGGAATATGTGCAGCTTCAACAATCGTATGCAAAGTCGTAACAGCATATGCTGCAGTCGTATCACCATTCGGCAACTTAAAGCACGAACCATCAACCCACAAAGTACCATCACACTCAGGAAGAGGAGTGTCTTTAAGGTCTACTCTACCTTTCGTTTCTTCTTCCGTTCTCAGAAAACAGTCATGTTCTTCAATATCTGTCTGAACTGTAATTGGCAACAACGTAGCTGGATTCAACGTGTTGCATCGTTTAATGTGCACATGACTCGCTAACAACGTCAACTCGTAACCTGACAACCGAGCACTAGTTAAATGCTGTGTCTTCGTACGGTTCAAGAAGGTATCCACTGCATGTGGAACCATGACCACTAGCGTGTTATCCATAACTAAACCAGCAGACTGTCGAATTGAAACAGCCGCTGCCGCCGTAGCTCTTAAGCAACTCGGCAACGCTCTAGCTACAGGATCTAAAGCCGATGAAAAGTAAGCACACGGACGTTGCTTATCGCCAAACTGCTGAGTCAACACTGACAATGCACAACCCTCTCTCTCGTGGACATACAATGTGAAAGGCTTACTGTAGTCGGGAGTACCCAACACAGGAGCCGAACACAACGCATTGCGTAATTCAGAAAAGCTCTTTTGACATTCGTCAGTCCAAGGAATAGGATTTGGAGTATTCTTAACAGTAAGAGCTATCAAAGGCTTCGCTAACAAAGAAAAATTAGGAATCCACTGTCTACAATACGACGTGATACCCAAAAACGCACGTACTTCTCTCTGTGTCGTAGGCACACTCATTTTCGCAATAGCTTGAATTCTTTCTGGGGTCAGTTTCCTTCCCTCCTTCGATAAGAGGTGACCTAAGTAGGTTACTTCTTGTCGACAATATTGCAACTTGGAGAGAGAAACTTTGTGATGAAAATCAGACAAGTGGCGTAACAACGACAAAGTGGCTTCCCTACAAATCTCTTCAGTATCAGCGCCAACTAACAAGTCATCGACGTATTGAATAAGGGCTGCACCATCAGGTAAAACCAACAGATCAAGTTGTGTTTTCAAAGCTTGACTATAGATAGATGGACTCTCGCAATAGCCTTGAGGAGCACGCTTAAAGCGGAAACTTCATCCTCCTAAAGAGAATCCAAAGATGTCCCTACTTTTCATGGCAATCGGGATACTGAAGAAAGAATTCTTCAAGTCAATCACCGAAAACCATGTGGCTGTACCCGGAATCAGAATCAACAAAGCTGTAATATCAGGCAAGACAGGAAACTGTGGAACGACAATCTTGTTCACTTCGCGAAGATCAATGACAAATCTATATACAGGAGGCTGTGAAGAATAAGTTCTCTTCAGAACAGGCAAAAATGGACTATTACACACATTACCTCTCGTTTCCTCAATGACACCCTTTTCGATTAGATCATAAATAATCGCTAAAAGTGCACGCTCACCATCACTCGAGATACGATACTGTGGAATGCGCGGTAACTTAGCATTCGCTTTTAGTGTCACAACATATGGGGGGATTTCAAGTAGGCCCACATCATTCGGACCAATAGCCCACAATGAATCTGGTAAAGAAGACAACTCAGATGGAAAACTATCTTTCGACAGGTACATCGGAGAGATCACTCTTTTACCCAAGGTAAGATGTACTGAGGTTCTGTAAGAATCGTAAAGACGTTTTTGACTTGTTCGAATATGGACGAGTTTGGTATCTATGAACCGCAAATGACGAGTTTAGTGGGTGTACGCGTTTTCGCTACTTTACTTTGCATCGTTCATCCTATTCGTGGGTTTCTCCATCTGAACCCACGGGTTCCATTTTAGATACGGCATCCATTTTGTTTCTTGCCCTCACGTAGCCGGCGAACGGACAATGTCCGCTTCGTGACCCTGGGATTCCCAAGCTCTTGCGGAAGACACATGTTCCTTTGAGTGTGTCTTTATGACTAGGGGGATGACACGGCAAAGGCAGATGGCTCCGCTCGAGGCTCATCTTGCCGTGCCTGTCTATTGTTTCAGCCATGCATGCATTAGGCACGAATCCTTTGATCCTGCGATCATGCTTCTGATATTGCCCCCTACACTCTTTTTCAATCTGTTGTCTGTCTTTTGTCTTCCTTACACCTGTTTCTGTCTCTTTTCTTAACTCGTTTACAGCCAGAATGGAATGTGCCTAATGGTGGGATAACGTGCTTTTACAGTTGGGAACCGGCGATGCTACTGTAATTATGTTCCGGGCTCCTGAAAACATGAATGCAACCCTTTTGAAGTTTACTGCGGGAACTGAGTTGTAACCTTTTGTTCGCCATGTTGTGCAATGACGAAAATATGTATAAAAGGAGCGATCCACTTTTTGCAATTTGAAGCAGTCTCTCAGAACCTACACTTTGTGTACTTCTTGCAATCTCTTTATCCCTGCAGTAAATAAACGCTGATCTTTGACGCCGAAGGAAGTGTCCCGTGTCTCTGTGATTTGTACGCCGGAACAGGTAACCCACGAAGGTTTCAGGTGTTGTCCCCTGGCACCGCTGGGCCTTAGAATAGCCCAGTCCTTCAGTTGGTGCCCAACGTGGGGCGACATCAGCGGTACCGGTCCAAAGCCCGTGAGGAACTTCGTGTGAAATCTCCGAGGGAAGGTGCACCCCGCTTCATCGATCCTGTTGTCGAAATAAGTGGTCCGAAGACTTTTCCCGCGAAGATTCCCGCCTCCTGATGGCTGCGACGGACTGATGCCCTGACTGTCGACCTGTTTTGGCACCTGGCGTAGTCCTTTGTACGGCGAGACGATAGACGGGCCTTCCTGGTGACGCCATTGTTCTTTCAGTTAAGTATTTGTGGGTCGCTCCCAGAAACCTTGGTTGTTGTTATTGAAACTTGGTTGTTTGCATGGTTCCATTGCATTTGTGGTTCTTAGTTGTTGGTTCTTAGTTGTTGAGTTTTTATTTGACGATTGCAATTGCCAAAAACCGAGGGTCTTGCATTTTTGCGAGGATATCGTAATTCGATAACCCTTGAAGTTTGTAAACTCAGTTAGTGTGCACGATGCCTGGCCGTAGTACTTTGTTTGGTTTCCTTAAATGTTGCAGCACGGACTCCCGGTTGGAGGACTCATGTCCCATACCTCCAGTTGGAACTCCGATTTATGAGCTCTATAGTGGACATGGAGTGGGTCCTATCGTATATAACGAATATTGGATTCGTTATACCAAAAATGATGGTGTCCTTAGTTGGCCACCCCATGGTAGCTTCGAAACTGCAATTTTAGATAATCTCGAAGCAAAATTGTTTAAAAGGAAAGCTAGGCCGGCCATGTTTGATTCCTTTCGGTTATGGCGCAAAGAGGCCAAGCAGAAAGAAATCAAACAGATTAAGAAAAATAAGAGAGAAGGTATCATTACGGTGATGAAAAATGCAGAACAGTATCAGCGAGACAAAGACGAGAAGGAAAAGGAAGTTTTTACTAGACTGCATCATATGGCGGTAGATAAATGTTATCCGGTTTTACCGTCAAGTTCTGATAAAAAGGGAGAGGAATTGGTAGAGGGCCCTTTGTTGTCCTATCTGCTGAAATCACCACCTTCTTATGCACAGGATACTACAGCCCCTGTGGTTCCTCCTGTCCCTCAACCTGTTGTTCCGGCAGCTGCTGGTCAGCCTGTCGTTGGTCCTGTTCCTCCGAATCCTCTTGTTCCTCAAGTTGTCCCTGCTCCCTTACCTGCCCTTCTTCCTACTGCCCCATTGTCTATACCTTCTCCGTCTATTGTTCCTGCTACTTCTGCTATCTTGGCTACTCCTACTGCTCCTACGTTCAGTCCTCACGTTGTTGCCCCTGTATTTCTCTCCTCTTCTCCTTCTGTTCGTAGTCGCATACCTAATGCTGTTGCTAATCTTTACTCTCCACTTTTCGGACCGATACTTGGGTCCGTTGTTTCTGATGTCTCTCAGAGACGAAGTCAAATTCCTGGTGGTAGGGACAGTGAGACGTTAGTGAATATGACGCGTAAATGGATTAGACATCCTCCTAAGTATACTCCGCGCATAGTTTACGATACGTTCTCTCAATTTAATGAGCCCACACAAAGATTCGTGTTTGAGGAAATGTGTAAATCCTTGAGAGAGGAGTGGGATAATGATGAGGTAGATAATGTACCGCCCGAGATGACTGAACTTCAGAATCAGTTTTCGAATGGTATGATTGTGGGCGGTAATGTACGACGTGCTTTAGAGCGTCTGTTAGCTTTTAGATCTACAGTGCATCCTCGAGTGTTGTTTGACAACGAC
This sequence comes from Lissotriton vulgaris, assembly GCF_964263255.1. Taxonomy (NCBI): domain Eukaryota; kingdom Metazoa; phylum Chordata; class Amphibia; order Caudata; family Salamandridae; genus Lissotriton; species Lissotriton vulgaris. The sequence goes on from NC_141685.1 coordinate 1,736,776,670, forward strand.
TCTGATGATTGGAAAGCACAACCTGGTCAGTATCCTATGCGAGAAGTTCCCCCAGTATGGATGCCGGGTGATGCTGCTCAAGTTCCGCCCATTTTGCCACACTTCCAGAGAGTTTGGATACACCTCCCATGGAAGCGATCAGAAGTTTTGCAGGTGAAACAATCTTTGCCTGACCCCCGGAAAAATCTGGCAGGTTATTATAAGGAGTTATCCCAACTTGTGGATGCTACTATTATGAACCTTGCCGATATTGACATGTTGTTTGGTAATGTAGTACCGCAGCCGATTTTGGCGAAAATCCGTCAAGAGAATCCCGCAGCTGAGTTTGGCGGTGATTGGGCTGCACTTGTAGCGGCTGACGCACTACAAGTTGGTGGGGCTAAGCCTGAACAGTTAATTACGGCTTTGCCTCAAAGGATCATTACCCTTATGAAGTCACTTATGCCAGCAATGAGAGTTAACTGGGATAAATTGTCTGCGTGCAAGCAAAAGAAAGACGAGAGTGTCTCCGATTTCTTTACCAGATTTGAGGAGGCATTTATCGATCATAGTGGTCAGGATATGAGCACTGAGGGAGGTCAGCGACTGTTTGTTGATAAATTTGTGTCAAATTTGTTGCCTGAGCTAAGCAACAAACTGAAAAATTCCGAAAGTTTGTGGGCTGTTTCGACCACTGCTCAAATATTAGCAACGGCTCAATATTATGAAAATAGAGAAAAGGAAGAAAATGATCGTGCAGATAAGAAAACGAAGGAGCTTAAAACTAAGGTTTTGTTGCAGCAAGCGTATCCTCCGCGCTCGAATCAAAATGACTCACAACAGCAAAATCCATCACAATCGCAGTCTTCTAGGTCGCAGTCGCGTTCTGACTCTTCTACACCAAGATCTATGCTTGGGTATAACCAATGCGCATATTGTAGGGGTGAGGGCCATTTGAAGTTTAATTGTCCTGTTTTACGTGACCGAAATAATGGTGTTTCGGCTCGTGGTGGTCGTAGTGGTCCTCAACAGGCATCTCGTGGTAGAGGTCGCGGTATCTCTCAAAATCAGAATGAGCGTTCTACTACTTCATCGGATTCGAACAATTGCTTTGATCAGCGCGATTCATCGTCCGGTAGATCTGCACAGTATCATGTGGATGACTATTACGTCGAGCATGACATTGACGCTGACGGTAATTACTAGGACAGCCACAGACAAAGAGAGGGAGTAGTATCAGTTCCGGTTGATCAGAGAGGGCCTTACGTCGCAGTTGCCACATCGGGCGTAGTTGAGCCTTTTCTGTTGGACACTGGTGCAGTGAAAAGTTCCATCATGCATTCGAAACTCCCTGGCGCACCTTTGTCTGGCTTAACGAATGTTTCCGTTGGATTCTCTGGCGCCCCGGTTAGCAATCCAGTTTCTAGCCCTTTGCCTCTTACAATTGGGCCGCGTGAGCTTGAAGCTCCTTTGATTTTAACTACTGGTTGTGGTGAGAATCTTTTGGGCCTAGATTTGTTGAAGCGGTTATATGCGACTCTGTATTGTTCTCCTGCGGGAGTGGAGCTTACATTGGGTCAGAGAGTGATCTCTCCTATGTACTTGTCAATTGATAAGCTCCCACCGGAATTGAGTTCTCTTCCTGAGTCTTTGTGGGCAACAGTTCCCAATGATGTGGGCCTGCTGGACATATCACCTTATGTTGTCCAATTGAAATCGAATGTGCGATTACCACGTATCCCCCAGTATCGTATCTCTCTTGATGGTGAACGAGCGCTATTAGCGATCATTTATGACTTGATCAAGAAAGATGTTATTGAGGAAACTCGGGGAAATGTGTGTAATAGTCCTGTGTTACCTATTTTGAAACGAACTGATCCATCCAAGCCTCCTGTGTATCGTTTTGTCATTGATTTGAGAGAGGTAAACAAAATTGTGATTCCACAATTTCCTGTGGTGCCTGACATTACAGCTTTGTTGACCCTGATTCCAGCCTCTGCCTCTTGGTTCTCGGTAATCGATTTGAAGAATGCTTTCTTTAGCATTCCGATTGCTGAGGAAAGCAGAGATCTATTCGGCTTCTCATTAAGTGGTCGTAGCTTCAGGTTTAAACGCGCTCCTCAGGGCTACTGTGAGAGTCCATCGATCTACAGTCAAGCTCTTAAGAGTCAACTTGATGCGTTTGTGTTACCAGCTGGTGCGGCCTTGATTCAGTACGTTGATGATCTGTTAATGGCTGCTGTACTAAGCAGATTTGCAAAACTGCTACAGTATCGTTGTTACAGCATCTATGTGACTTACATCACAAGGTGTCACCTTCTAAGCTACAGTATTGTTGCCAAGAAGTAACCTATTTAGGTCACTTATTGTCAAAGGAGGGAAGAAGGTTGACCCCAGAAAGAATTACAGCGATTGCTCGAATGACTGTGCCAACAACTCAGAGAGATGTGGGTGCCTTTCTAGGTATCACGTCATACTGCAGACAAGGGATTCCAAACTTTTCATTGTTAGCGAAGCCATTGTTAGCTCTCACGTGCAAGGATGTTTCGACTCCTTTGCCATGGACCGAAGAGTGTCAGAAAAGTTTTTCTGAATTGCGTGATGCGTTGTGTTCGGCTCCTGTGTTAGGTACTCCTGATTACAGTAAGCCGTTTACACTATACGTTCACGAGAGAGAGGGTTGTGCGTTGAGTGTCTTGACGCAACAATTTGGCGGTAAGCAGCGTCCATGTGCATATTTTTCCTCGAGCATTGCCGAGTTGTTTAAGAGCGACAGCGGCAGCTGCGGTGTCCATTCGGCAATCTGCAGGCCTGGTCATGGATAATATGCTTACGGTAATGGTTCCGCATGCAGTTGACACTCTCTTGAATCGAACGAAGACTCAACACTTGACGAGCGCAAGGTTGTCTGGTTACGAGTTGACACTTTTGGCCAGTCATATACAAATAAAGCGTTGTAATGTGCTGAATCCGGCGACATTGTTGCCGACTAATATGGAATCAGATGATGTAGCACCACATGATTGTTATCTAAGAACTGAAGTAGAAACGAAGGGTCGTGTTGACCTAAAAAACACTCCATTGGCAGATCCTGATGGTACTCTGTATGTTGATGGTTCATGTTTCAAGTTGCCGAATGGTGATGTGACGACCGCGTATGCTGTAGTGACGTTGAATACGGTTGTGGAAACTGCGAGATTGAGCCAGAATTCAGTGCAAGCGGCAGAGTTGATTGCGTTAACGAGAGCGTGTGTTTTGTCTAAAGGAAAGCGAGTGAATGTGTTTACTGATAGTCAATATGCATTTGGCGTAGCTCATAGCTTTGGTCGATTGTGGAGAGAAAGAGGATTTATGACATCGCATGGCACGAAGATCCAACACGGACAGCTCGTGAACGATGTTTTGGATGCACTTACATTGCCTAAGCAGGTGGCAATTATTAAATGCAGCGCGCACCGAAAGGTTACTGATGATGTTGGTCGTGGTAACGCGTTTGCGGATGAGATTGCTAAGGAAACGGCTAAGGATCTGACAACTCAAATGTATGTTATGAGTTCAGTGAGATGGCCGACGGAGACTGGTATGTGTGAGGACACTGTTGAGAGTGTGAAAGCGATTCAGAATGAGGCTACCGAGATTGAAAAGACTAAGTGGAAAGAAAGCACGGGAAAGTTAGACGTGCATGGATGTTGGGTTGATTTGTCAGAATGTCAGAGATGGATGTTAACGGATGCGTATGTGCTTGCCGTTGTTACTATGGCCCACGGCATGTCACATATTAGCGCGAAAGGTATATGTAAGTTGTTGTCTCCTGTATGGAAGAATGATGGGATTGCTAAGTATGCTGAGAGAGTGGTTAAGAACTGTATGGTATGTTTGATGTATAATCCTGGCAAGGGCACCCCCACTCCACCTGGTCATTTTGCTCCTCCTACTTGTCCCTTCGAAGTTATCCAATTGGACTTCATCCATATGGAGAGATGCAATAACCTGAAATATGTTTTGGTTGTGGTTTGCGCGTTCTCCAGATGGATCGAGGCCTACCCTCTTAAGGATAATACTGCCCTGTCCACAGCGAAAGTCCTACTGAAGGAATACTTTCCTCGGTATGGAATGCCACGGATCGTATGGTCGGATAACGGAAGTGAGTTTGTGGGGAGTGTGATGAAGAGTGTGTGTAAGGGCCTTGGAATACGCCAGAAATTCCATAGCGCCAATCATCCCCAGTCAGCAGGTTTAGTGGAAGGGTACAATGGCACTCTGAAACTGAAACTTGCTAAAATTCAAGCCACGACTGGTCTGTCATGGCCCGATGCACTGCCTCTAGCTCTCTTGTCGACCAGGGCGACTGTGCACTCTCGAATAGGGCTTAGCCCATATGAGATTGTGTTCGGCCGTCCTGCGAACATTTGGGGAGTTCTGAGGCCTAAGGCATTCGACAGTCTTGAATATCCAATGTTGATTGACTATCTTTATGATCTGACTGCTAAATTGAGTTTAATTCATCAATAGGTCTTTGAAGCTCTACCGGCACAGACATAGGGTCCTGGACATCGGCTCCAACCGGGTGACTGGGTGGTCACCCGCAATTTTGGGAGAAAGCGTAATCTCGAGCCGAGATTTGTGGGACCTTATCAAGTTTTGCTGGCAACAAGGACTGCAGTTCGGTTGGAAGGCAGGAAGAACTGGGTGCATGCCACCCATACGAAGAAAGTCCCAATCCCTTTGCCAGCAGATATCTGGGTCAGAACTGGAATTGCCCCAACGGAGACCGAGACCCCTCTACGTTATGTGCCATTCAGTGATGCTCAACCTGTAGAAAATAATTCAGCGCAGCTAGATACACCTGTTGAATCGTTAGCATTGGAGAATTCAAGTCCTGAATTGTCATCTGAACGATCGAACACTGTTTTGCGATCTGAACAGTTATTTGAAGAGCAAACTCGACCTGGAAGAAGTCGATATTTTCTTCGATCACGTGACAAAGACTAATAAAAAAATCCTTTTTTTTGTTTTTGAATTCATATTACCCCCTACTGTTGCTATGAACATTATGAACAATTGCATCTTTTATTGACTAACTGTTGGGTGTGTGGGTTAATGCCACATACCATGGATAAGGGTATCCCGTATTTGGTTCTCCCTTATAGTTCCCAGGGGTCAGCTCGGGCATTCCAAACAATGTTCCGTAGTGCACTAGATTCCTACCCCCGTCAAGAGCCACGCTCTGCAGACCTTGGTCTTGGCCCGTACCACAAGTCTTTGGCGATAGCGATTGCTGATTTAGATAGAGATATTTTTGATGCATCGCTTATTCCGGAGGTAGAGGTGCGAACATATAAGGATCTGAGTGAGGCTGAGTATAGCATGTCAGTGGGTGATAGACAGCTTAAAAGCTCGTCTCCGATATGGATCGTACCCCACCTCGGTAATTTCTGCCTGCAAGGTCTTGGTCGAAATCCGAGAGCTCAGCTTGGGAAGAGTGCTTGTACTGAAACGTATGTTTTACCAATGCTCTCTTCCCCTGTTTTCCTGACTGCCAATGGTACCTATTTTGTATGTTATGATCGCGCATATACGTGGTTGCCCCGTGACTTCTCGGGTACCTATTATATTGCGAATCTTTTGCCACCAACTTTCACAGTTGCCTCGGACTATCACAAGACTAGAGTTGTGAGAGGTGTTATTAGCAAAGAGGACACTGCCGGTCAAGAAGCAGGAGACTTCTTTAAGGGTTTCCTGCCGTTTTGTTGACCTATGGTTAATAGTAGGAACCTGAGACAGTTGACTCGTGTGGTAGAATCGACTGCTAATATAACTGCAAGTGCTCTTGGTAATCTGACAGCAGAGCTTCAGGCGGATAGACTTATGACATTGCAGAACCGTATGGTTCTAGACGTTGTTCTCGCAGATAGAGGTGGTGTGTGCAAGGTGATCCATTCGAGCTGTTGTATTTTCATTCCTGATAACGCTCCAACTGTATATCAAGCCATCTCGAAGTTGCATAAGATCTCCGAGTCCATACACGTGGACGTAGGTGATTGGACGCTACTAGGATGGTTTTGGGGCCTGATGTCGACTTGGGGTTGGAAGATTGTGATGATCGTCGGGGTTGTTGTGACGTTTCTGTTCACGTGTTGTCTTTGCGTGCAGTGTGGTCCTGCCTTATGTGGCCTCTGTGCTACGACGTGTATAAGACGGCCATCTGTTACCAAAGAAACATTGATGGATAGAATAATGTTACAGCAACATCTGAACGATCTGATGAATATCGAGGTCGATTCTGATATCGACTAGTGCTTGCCTACATGAGGGCAAAAGGAGCGTCTGAGGTTCTGTAAGAATCGTAAAGACGTTTTTGACTTGTTCGAATATGGACAAGTTTGGTATCTATGAACCGCAAATGACGAGTTTAGTGGGTGTACGCGTTTTCGCTACTTTACTTTGCATCGTTCATCCTATTCGTGGGTTTCTCCATCTGAACCCACGGGTTCCATTTTAGATACGGCATCCATTTTGTTTCTTGCCCTCACATAGCCGGCGAACGGACAATGTCCGCTTCGTGACCCTGGGATTCCCAAGCTCTTGGGGAAGACACATGTTCCTTTGAGTGTGTCTTTATGACTAGGGGGATGACACGGCAAAGGCAGATGGCTCCGCTTGAGGCTCATCTTGCCGCGCCTGTCTATTGTTTCAGCCGTGCATGCATTAGGCACGAATGCTTTGATCCTGCGATCATGCTTCTGATATTGCCCCCTACACTCTTTTTCAATCTGATGTCTGTCTTTTGTCTTCCTTATACCTGTTTCTTTCTCTTTTCTTAACTCGTTTACAGCCAGAATGGAATGTGCCTAATGGTGGGATAACGTGCTTTTACAGTTGGGAACCGGCGATGCTACTGTAATTATTTTCCGGGCTCCTGAAAACATGAATGCAACCCTTTTGAAGTTTACTGCGGGAACTGAGTTGTAACCTTTTGTTCGCTATGTTGTGCAATGACGAAAATATGTATAAAAGGAGCGATCCACTTTTTGCAATTTGAAGCAGTCTCTCAGAACCTACACTTTGTGTACTTCTTGCGATCTCTGTATCCCTGCAGTAAATAAAAGCTGATCTTTGAAGCCGAAGGAAGTGTCCCGTGTCTCTGTGATTTGTACGCCGGAACAGGTAACCCACGAAGGTTTCAGGTGTTGTCCCCTGGCACCGCTGGGCCTTAGAATAGCCCAGTCGTTCAGTACTCCTGACGGAGAACAATACAGTGTCGCATACAATCTCTTCAATAAATCCAATCCCAACAAATTCTCATTACAACCTGTAGTCAAAAGAAGGGGTGCTTCAAACTTACGAGGACCAACAGAAAGAGACAATGGAGCAGAAATTGGATTTGTAACGGGGTCGCCAGAAAACCCTACGGAAACATTATCAAAGCCAGACAAAGGTGCACTAGGGAGTTTAGAATGCAGAATAGAACTCTTTTCAGCACCAGTGTCTAACAGAAAAGGTTCTGACACACCTGATGCAATCACTTCAACATAGGGTCCACTCTGATCTACTGGAACTGAAACAACTCCCTCTCTTTGTCTATGGCTGTCCTAACAATCATTACCATTTGCTACATCACCTTCAATATAGTATTCATCCATATAGTACTGTGCTGTCCTACCAGACGAACTTTGCTGTTGGTCAAAGCTATTCATCCAGTTCTGTGGAGGCAAAGGACGTACGTTCTGTCCGCGACCTCTACCTCTAGGCACTTGTTGAGCACCTCGACCTCTAACACCAGAAGCACCATTCGTATGCTGCAACAAAACCGGACAACTATTCTTGTAATGGCCCTCTTCTTTGCAATACGCACACTAATTAGGCCCATACTGAAAACGCTGTTGAGAAGACTCGTTCCTTTGCGAGTTTCTCGAATATTGCTGAGGTTGCTGATAATCGCGCTGACTATTAGTACGTGGTGGATAAACTTGTTGTAGAAGAACTTTAGTCTTCAATTCCTTAGTCTTCTTATCCGCTTTCTCTAACTCGTCTTTCCGCCTATTCTCATAATACTGAGCCGTAGCTAAAATCTGTGCTGACGTAGAAACTGGCCAAGCACTCTCAGAATCCTTCAACTTAGTGCACAACTCGGGAAGCAAATTATGCACAAACTTGTCAACGAACAATCTCTGGCCACCCTCGGTAGCCATATCCTGACCACTATGATCTACAAAAGTCTCTTCAAACCGCGTGAAGAAATCAGACACAGTCTCGTCTTTCTTCTGCTTACATGCAGACAACTTGTCCCAATTAACACGTACTTCGGGCATCAAAGTCTTCATGAAAGTAATTATTCTACCAGGAAGTTCAGTAATGAGATCTTCAGGCTTAGCACCTCCAACATGTCTGTCATTCGCAGCAACAAGATTAACCCATGTATCACCTAATTCATTATCATGATCCGTATGTCGAATCACATTCCAGATAGGCTGTGGAACAACATTGCCAAACAACATGTCTATGTCTGCTAAATTCATGACGCACGAACCCACAGTTTGAGTGAGCTCTTTATAATATCCCGCCGGATTTTTGCGCGGATCTGGTAAAGTCTGCTTAAGCGCTAGAACTTCAGCACGCTTCCAAGGAACATGTACACATACTCGCTGAAAGTGCACATCAACAGGTGGAACAGCATTTGCATCAGCAGGTCTCCAAACTGGAGGAACCTCACGCATCGGATACTGACGCGATTTTCTCCTAACTGACAAATCAGGCTCAAACAATCGCTCAGAAGAAGCAGTATTACGGAACCACAACAACGTCGCAATTGCTCTCTCAATGCCAAGAAGACTCACAATCGTCCCTTTCGCAAACTCGGAACGCAATCAATACAATTCTTCGGGGGCTTTACCCACTTCGTCAATCCATTGTTTATGGAGGAACACACACATCATTTCCAAAACGTACCATTGCTTTGGTGCTTTCCATTGCCGGAAAACATCCATAATACCCTCAAGATCATACTGGGAGGTATACGTAACCCATCTACATGCCATATGAACCAAAACTGTACGCTCATCTGTATCAGGCAATTGACTACGCGATTGTCTACTCTCACTCACAGGAGACATACCCAATTGTCCCAACAAAGGAGTCAGAAAACCAGAAAAAGCAGCAGTCATTCGCTGTCTAGTAGAAGGAGAAGATGGAAGAATAAGGGAAGACGGAACAGTAGTAGAAGAATCCAAAGTCGGAACAGAAGGAGCATTAAGGACAGGCGTAGGAGTAACAGGCACAGGAGAAGGCAAAGTTGGCGGCCCTTGAGGAGGCTGCGCCAAAGGAACAGTAGCCAACGGAAAAGGAGCTGGCTGTGGAGGAATCGCAGGTGGCACAACACCCGGAGGTTGCACAGCCACAACTGGTGGCAGTGGTGCCGTAGCACTCTGTGCATAAGGGGGTGGCGAACTCAATAGATGCGACATTAAAGGATCTTTCGCAAATTCTTTCTTCTCTTCCTGCTCTTTAGGCGGCAAAACTGGGTAGCATCTATCTACCGCTAACTTCTTCACTCTAAGCATCTGTTCGCTCTCTTTCTCTTCCTCATTATCCCTAAACGCAATAGCAGCTTGTACCATTGACATACCTCGTTCTCGTTTATTCCTCTTCGCTAATTTAATTTCTTTCGGTTTGGCTTCTTTGCGCCATATACGGAAAGAGTCAAACATTGCCGGCCGGGCTTTCTTCTTGAACAATTTCACTTCAAGATTGTCTAAAATCTCAGCTTCAAAACTACTGTAACGGGGCCACTGTAGGACACCGTCTTTCCTCGTATACTTTACCCAGATCTCATTATAGCTAATGGGGCCCACACCATGTTTCACGTACAATTCATATGTAGGAGTTCCAATTGGAGGAACCGCACACGAATCCTCTAACTGGGAATCCTTAGAACAACCACAACCAAACAATTTTCCAAGTCTGCTAAGACCAGGCATCTTGCTCACTAGTCTAGCTTCAAACTACAAGGGAAATCTCAAAACGATAGTCTCGCGAATACACGAGTCCCTTGGCTTTGGGGCCTGCAGGTACCAAATCAAAGCGATCCACTAAAGGGACACCAAAAACAAACTAAGAACTAGGAGACGCTCCACTCATACCTAACTGAAATGTCAATGGCGTCACCAGAAGACCCGTCAATCGTCTCGCTCTACAAACGTCTAAGGCTCCAAGACAAGGCGACAGTCAGGGCAGCAGTCCTTCGTAGCCGTCGGAAAGCGGGGAACCTTGCAGTAAAGACTTTTGGACCACGCCGACATACATAGGTCGATGAAGTGGTAGGCCTTCCTCCATAATTTCCACACGAAGCTCCTCACGATCTTCGGGCTTGGACCGGTAACGTTGGGCGCCAACTGAGGGACCGGGTTTTAGAACCCAGCGGCGTCAGGGAGAATGCCCGAATCCTTCGAGCCCCTTGTCTTGGCAAACAGAGACACAGGATACTTCTTGATGACGTCAAAGACCAAAGTTTATTGGCTGCAACCAGGAACAGAGGTCTACGAAGCACACACGGGTGGTTCGCTAGAGACTGGACAAATTCAATGAGCGGAGCATGGTCTTTTATGCCAAAAATCAAGCCTCAGGCAACATTTCAAATTAGCATTGGGTTCATACAAACTGACCAATAGAAATGTAACATTTTGAAAGTAGAGTATGACGACAATCCCACTTTCCGTTGTCCTGCCCATCAGAAATGACCAAGCACATTCCAGATTTCTTGTCGGATCAGTCCGGACAAACCCATCATAAAACCCTCAACCCAAATCAGTGATTATGTCGTAAAGGAAGGAGCAGAAACAGATTGGAAGTGAGATAGAAAGGTGGGAGCAGTGTACCATAAACTCGGGCCTGCCCTACTCTTTGATCTTTATCTGACCAGCTGCTTAACAAGGAACTGGCTCAGCGAGGTCAGCCTCGGGCAAGGAGTCAGTTCGGCCAGGTCATTCAGAAGTCAGCTAAGGCATACGTGTCTCAAGGACTCGTTCGGCCGCAGTCATCGGTCTATGTGAGGGCAACCATACAAAATGGCCTGCGTACACAAAATGGAACCCGAAGGTTCAAACTAAATCCTTGAATACGGAGTGTTCCCATTGATCGATTCATGCGAAAACACTCAGACACACTACACTCGTCATTTGCGGTCTGCTGACACCAAAATCGTCTATTTCCGAGACCTTTATTGAACGGGTTCGGAATCATCGAACCAGACCCACAAACTCACGGAACTACAGGTGTTATATGTGCAGTGATAGAGGATAGATATATTGAACCTATATCTAAGTAAGGGGTGCATGCACCACCTTACACAGGCTGCAGTAGCAGACCTGTGGTGTCATTTTGAACGGTCTCTCAGGGGTGGTATTATACATGCTAAAGCCCCTGGGAGGCCTCTAGGGTACCTATGCCCTGGGTATATAGTATACCATATACTAGGGACTTATAAGGGTACCCCAGAATTCAATCTGGAGTGTACCTAAAGTTCATGTAATCAATTTAGAGGAGAACGCAGCTAGACTGGGGTCCTGGATAGCAGGATCCAAGTCAATTTAAGTCGAAAACAGTGAAACATCAGCAAAAAGTGGGGGTAACTATAAGAAGCAGATCCTACTCTACTACAGGCGTCAATCGCCCATCTTAGACTTCCGCTTCCGCTTGGGAGCCGGAGGACTCGCCACCTCAGCAACTGGGATAGACAGGAGAGAGGAGGGCACAGGCCTAGAGGCTGAAAGCTCAGGAGAAGTTGGCCCGACTAGTGCCGGGTTCAAAGGTAGTGGAGATGTATCTGGGGTGGAGTGGCCAAATCCAGGGTCTTAGAGATCTATTTTATGGTAGGTGAAAAACACCGCCCTGAGCTTCCTATATCAACTGAAAGCCGCGTCTCAGCCTGGTCTAACTCCTTGTTAATGGCTCCCACAGCCGTTGCCAGGAATGTGTCAATGGTGAGGCGCGGCTGCCCAGTGGGAGTCACTGGCTGCACCTTCCTTTTCCCCAATGTACCGGATAAATCCCGCCCAAGTGACAATTGGCCCAATTGCTAGGCGACTCAAAGCGAGTTACAGTGATTCACACTAGATCAGTGCAGGTACCCTGGATAACTCACCGGGAAATAAAGGGTACTCACTAGTGATACTGAGTTCTGTATCAACCCTTCAGTGGGCAGGCGATGGTGAAAGCCTTTCGTGAATCCAGTCTATGTCCTGCAGGACCCAACCAAGAGGGTAGACCCAACCCAGCCTCGTCCAGACACGGACGAGCGCAGAAGGGGCTGCCCTTGGCCTGGATGCGCCCGCATACATCCTGCACTGCGGGAGTCCGGTGTTGGAATTGAAGAGGTGAGGCCCCTCCCTCTCACAGGTGCAGGTCAGGAGCAGGTGGGGGACCGAGTCCCACCTCAGCAGAGGATCAGTAACTGTTTGCTGCGGGCTTTCACGGTCCGTTTTCGCGCCACCCAGTTTTGTTTTGAATGTCATCAAGTTTCTCGACCAGATATGTTGAGTGACAGAATAAACTATACTGCAGTATCCGATTTAGCCATAACTAGAGATCAAGACAGCTGTACATTGAGGGTCTGTGCGTGCAAATCAGGGACTGAAAAGTAAACATTCATGGAGGCGTTCTCCTGCCTCAGCCCCAAATTAATCATGTACCTTCAGGAAGAATAAATGTCCAATATCTTTGCTGTTGATGCATTGTAAGGGAGGTGTCTGACACGTTGATTAAACGGTGCCCTCTGCAGGCGGGTGTTCGGTTTTGTAATGTCGAAGGTCACTACCAGTAAAACCTTTGGATTGTGCAGAAACAAAAGTGAGCAATAAAGGTCCTCATTACGAGTAGGCGGTATCGTATTTGACGTATTCGGTATGATCATGTGTTATACTCAGTAAAATACATACTGCCATATATTTTAAGAATAATGAGAGCCACCTCGGGAATCCCCAACTTTATAACACAACCCTCTACCTTGGTGACTAGAAATATCATCACAATGTATGGTGCGATGTATCTCATGGATGAATAAAGTAGGCAAAACTTTGAAAGAGTCCTCCACTGAAAGATGTCACAATAGGGCTTGCAACTGAAGCAAACAACAAAGCAACAGTCTGGAATTCTCATTGTTGTCGATATAGGGGTAGGCAGAAAGAACACGGTGGCCCATCCGAAGAGATAAAATGAAGTTCTTTTATTTGACCTAAAATCTGTTACTTCTTATTCACTGCCCACAAGTCTGTGTTACTTCTCAGAATTATATTATTCTTATCATTCGACAGAAAATGACAATCATCAGGCACATTCATTCTGCTCTTTTTACCGCCTACTCTTTAAGCACAGTTCTTGCATGTGGCTTTATACTAACCTTTCCAGGACAGGAACACTCATCATTTGTATCACCTAACCCAGCCCTGATTAAAGCCCCCAGAATACTGACTAGTATTTGTCTTATTTTTTTTATTTATTAATATTTATTAAAACATAAAACCTCTACATTTGGATTGGTACTGACTGTAAATCACCCTGAAAGATGTAATATTTATTCTTGTGGTTTTTTTTCCCGAGGCAGTGTATATAATACAGCAGTGCAAAATAAATATTAAAGTAACACAAACTATAACAAGAGACATAGAGACACGATGAGTTCATGGTTGGTAAGCCTGGGAAATAAGATAATACTTTTTGTGTTTTTGGGAAAAAACATCAAGGACGCAAGTGTTGAATGTGCCAGAAGATCGTTTTATATCTTGGTTTTGTGGTGGGCCAGGACAGGGCCCAGCTTGCGGACAAAGAGACACCAATAACACACAGGTACAGCAATATGGTATCGCGCCGGAAAGACCCCGAGCGGTCTTCCGCCTGATTTATTTATACCCCGGAGCGAGCCCGCCCCGGGGGTGTGGGGATGCGTGTGTGAAGTGGCAACAACGTATAGGAGAGCCCGAGTGGCTCTCTACATCCCTCCTTCAATTTAGTCTGCTCATCCAGGCACTGGTGCCATCAAGGTGATGTCCACACAAAGTCTCTCATCCTTTGGCTCGGACCTGGATTGGGTCGTAGGTTGTATCGCCGACCTCGGACAGCCGGGGATGCTGCAACCCCAGCCGGGGTTGCCTCCTCGCTCTCCACACTCGATGCAGGGCATGGTTGCCTTTAGCTGATCCCAGCATTTTGGCTTGCCACCCCGAGTGGGCTCCTTCCGTCTTGTCCCGCCGATGGCGAGCCTGAGAATGACGCTTCAAAGTCTTGAGCATACTCTTCAGTATTCACCTGGTCACCCTCGATTGCTGGGGGGGCAGCCAGCCCTCCCGTTTTCTTGAAACATGATACGTTGCGGATCACCACCTGACTGCCTCTCCGGACGGTGACCATGGTCCCTTGAATCTTATCCACGATCCACACTTCCGGCTCATATGGTGTTCGAAATTTCCAGCCTGGATATCGATCTCGGACCACCACTATGTCTCCTTCCTGTAACACCGGCTGTTGGGCACGCCATGCTTCGCTTGCATTCTGATTGGTGGTTTGTCTCCGAGCTTGAATGGCCTCTCCGTCCCTTTCCTCCGGGGTCCAGGTGCGGTCAGTCGGGATACTGTCCTGAGGCGCCCTCTTGAACAACACATGCGCGGGGCACATTTGGTGGAGCTATGTGGCGTTTGCCGATAGGCACCCAAGAACTGATCCAGGGCTGCTTCGGGGTCCTCCCCACTGTCCACAGCGATCCTCAGAGCTCGGTTGAGTGTTCGCATTAGTCTTCCTACTTCCCCGTTTGCTTGGGGCCAAAGCAGAGTGATTTTCCGGTGTGTGACCCGGAGGTTCTCAAGGTAGCTTTGAAATTCTCTTCCCTGGAAGGGTGGTCCATTGTCTGACTTGATCTCCTCTGGGAGCCCCATTGTGGTGAAGATGCGGTTCAGGGCCTTCTTGACTTGGGGGAAAGCAATTGAGGGTATCACTTCTACCACCGGGAACTTGGAGAATGAATCAACTAGAACGAGCATGTGCCGGCCATCCGGGAAGCTCCCAAAATCGATGCTAAGGTGCGTCCACGGTGTCTGGGGGGCCTCCTGCGTTCTCACCGGTGCTGGCGCAGGATCTCTGCCTGTGATGGTGCAGGCATGACAGGAGCGTACCATCTCGTCTGCCATGCTGTCCATGGTGGGGAACCATACCTTGCTTCTCAGACGTGCCTTAGTTTTGGCCATTTCCTGATGACCGGTATGTGCTATTGCCAACATCTGATGCTGAAGACTCTCTGGTACTACGATCAAATGCCCTCTGAGGATGACCCCTTCGTCTCCCACACTCAGCTCGCACCTGATTTGCCATAATTGCTGCCGCGCATGGCTGACTTCCGATCGCAGGCTCTGGGCCCCATCCAGGAAATGGGCCCAACAATTCCCCTCTAGGGCATGCCTGACGCGGGAAAGTGTTTCGTCCTTGACGGTGGCCTCACCTATCTCCTTCAGCGTCATCGTGTCGGGGCACGCGGCCTGCGAGATCATGTGAACAAACTCTTCCTCTCCCGGTCCATCGTCTAGGGGGTGGGCCGGCTTTGTCACATCCGGGTGCCGGGACAGGTAGTCTGCGGGGTTGTGTGCTCCCGGCCTGAATAGGATCTTGAAGTTGTATCCTTGTAATTGGACGGACCAGCGTTCTATCCGTGGTGGTGCTAGTGTGGATGATCCTGCGAACAGAGGTATCAGAGGTTTGTGGTCTGTCACCACGCTGAACTCCTGACCACACAGATATAAGTGAAAATGTTGGCACGCCCACTTTATCGCCAGCGCCTCGCGTTCAATCTGGGCGTATCGGGTTTCGGTGTCAGTCAGGGCTTTGCTCGCGTAGGCGACTGGTTTCCACTCTTCTGGGCCATATACTTGTAGGAGCAAGGCGCCAAGGCCCACCGGCCTGGCATCCACGATCAGTTCTGTTTTGCGGCGCAGTTGGAAGTATGCCATCACTGTTTTATCTAGAAGGCTCGCTTTAATATCTTGGAATGCCTTGTTGGCAGCTCCCGTTCACTCCCACTTGTGTTCTTGTCGAGTGAGTGCCCTCAGTGGTTCCACCAGAGCCGCCAGGTTGGGGATGAATCAGCCACAATAAGTGGCCATGCCTAGGACCGTCTGTACCTCAGTGGGAGATCGCGGGGTGCTGGCAGTCTGGATTGCTTCCTCCTTCTTGGGGTCAACTTTCAGTCCATCACGGGTGAACGTATACCCGAAGAAATCGATGGATTCTTGGTAGAATGAACACTTGGACCGATGCAGGGTCAGTCCATGCTCCGCTAGCCTTTGTAGTGTCGCTCTCAGATGGGTATGCTGTTCTTCGAGGGTATTAGAGTAGATGAGGATGTCGTCACTGAGGTTGATCACCCCGCACAGTCCTGACAACACCTCGCGTATGGCGTTTTAGAATACTTCCGCTGCTGAGGACATGCCAAAACTCAGCCGCCGGTACCGTCGTAGCCCCACGTGTCAAGAAAGTGGTTATGTAGCGGCTCCCGGGCTCTAGTTTGAGTTGATGGTATCCCGGGTTGAGATCCAGTTTCGAAAACCACTTCGCTCCGTTCAGGTCAGCGATGATGTCGTCCATGGTCGGGGTGATGTGTCTCTCTCTCTTTACGGCTGCGTTGGGGAGTCACATGTCAACACACAGCCTGATCGCCCCTGGTTGCTTCGGTTTAGGTCCCACGACCAGTGGGGACACCCAGGGGATCGGACCTGACACCTTTTCTATTACCCCGAGATCTTCTAGCCTTTGAAGCTCTGCCTCTACTTGTGGTCGTAGGTTAAACGGCACCCTCCGGTGCCGGAGAGCCACGGGGCGCACTGATGTGCCTATGTGGAGACGAAATTTCTTTCCTTTCAGTTTTCCCAGGCCGTTGAATAACGCGGGGAACTCCTGCAGCAGATTGTCTGCATGTGACTGGTGTACTTGGTTAGCGAAGAATACTAGCCCTAAGTCTTCCACTGTGTGGCAGCTCAGAAGAGTGCCCTTCTTCCCTTCGGTGATATGGTGGTGCTGATCACTCCGCGCAGTGGCAATGGATCTGTGCCTCCATAAGTGTAGATGCGTGCGCTTGAAGGTGCAAGGGTGGGCTTAGGCGACATTCGTTCGTATTGTTCTGCGTCCATAACGTTGACGGATGCCCCCGTATCTATGAGAGCTCTCACTTCCGTGCCATCAATGGAGACGGAGCACATGGGCGGCGGTCTCTTCTTCGTGGATACTCTGCTGACGTACGAGATGACGTACACTTCTTCATCATCATCGTCCTCGTACCGTGGTCGCCTTTCTTGGGCTTGACTGTCGGGGGCGGCAATTCATGTTCCAGTGACAGTTGTCGGACGCGCTGTGACAATTGTCTGGGCCCGTAAGCTGCGCGGGGCCTGGAGGCGCTCGGCCTGTATCTTCCTCCTTGGCATACTGCTGCAAAGTGATTTAGCCGGCCACATTTTAGGCACGTTTTTTCCTTTCGCCCCACATGTCGCTGTCGCTGGGTGATCTTCTCCGCAATAGGCGCACTGTGTTCCACGGTTAGGGCACATGTCGCTGGCGACCGGACTGGGGTCTCCTTTGTATCGCATCAACCCTTTCTTCCTTGATCGGTGTAGTCTTGGCCGCCGCAGGCAAGGCCATCGGTGAGCGTACTGCCTTCTCCATTTCCTCCGCCCGCGCGTCTGATAGTTTGTGCGAGCGGGCCAGAATCAGGATTTCGTCTAGCGATATTCCAGGTTGTCGGAGAATGAGTTTTCTCAGGAGTTTCGATCGACAGCCCACTATGATCTGATCTCTGATCTCCTCTCTTGGGTTGACAAAAGGGCAGGAGCTGGCCAGCCGGCGCAGTCTTGCATAGTAAATGTCTACAGATTCGGACTCTGTTTGCCATGCCCTTTTAAACTTGAACTTCTCGAAGTCATTGTTGAGTTGGGGGTCAAAATGGGTGTTTAGCGCGGTGACCGCTGCATCGGAGTCGTTATCTGGCCCAGTGTTAGGGAGCGTCTCGAAGAGGTCGTAGATTTTGGGGCCTCCATACAGGATGAGGAGGGACCTCTTGACCGTCCCGTCGGTCTCTCGAGTGCCTTTGAAGTAAAGGTTGAGCCTCCCAAGCCAGGCCTTCCATCTCGACGCCGCCGTCGCGGGGTCAGCCGCTTCGCTGAACGGGGGAAGGGGTGCTACGCCTGTGTGCGCGTGGCTGGGCGGTTGGGGGGCTGGCGTCGCAGCCTGATTCTGGGCCATTCCTGCAGGGCCGGGCTGTTGTGGTACGACCGTTGCGCCCAGGTTCTGGCCATCGCCTAAATGGCCTGACCCCGTTGCAGGGTTTGACATGTTTCCGCCCCTTCTGGTGCTTCTCCGAGGTTCACCCGCGTGCTGGGCGGGTTGTGTGCGGTCTCTTTCCTCCCACGTGGGTGTGGGCGTGCTTTTCTTTACGCTGCGGTGCCTTGACGCGGTTCCCCTCTGGGTTGCAGATGGAGCGGGCAGCTCCGGCCACTCTTCTGCACTGTGTTACTGTGCGTGTGTGGGCTACAGTACAGGATGGCAGGGAGGGTGAGGTAGCTGTCGACTGTATGATCCTTCCGCTTGCCTCTAATGCTCTGCCATGACGACCCAGGAAGTTCCTCTTGCCTGGAATTGATGCCTAGCCTCTTGCGCTTGCCAGTGCTTGTTATTGATTGCCATCAGGCTGGGTCCCCTTTTCTTTTCTCTCGCTTGCACCTGCCAGGGTGCAGCGCTCCTCGCGCTTGCTGGTGCGTGATGTGCGTCTAGTCCTGTGACCTCGCGGGGCCTCCCGTGCAAGCTGTTCTGCTTCGCCCCTCCCCTCAGGGCTTGAGGCGTGTGGTGTTCGCGCGTAGGGTGCCGTGCGCCACGAGGGTATGCACAGGGCCGGGCAGGCCGCAGGGCGTTCACGCAGGCGGGGGCAGCAGGATAGGCACTCACCGCCGATGATGCGCTCAGCGAGTCCCGCCGGCCGAACACGCTCCCAGAGAGGAGACGCGTGGGCGGGCCTCAAGCCAGAGCGAGTGTCTGCAAGGTAGCGCGGCCAGACGCTGGAGCCAAACGGGTGGGCTCCGCGGTTTCACTTGCCAGGTGCCAACAGTGTGCCGTCTTTCAGGGGTCAGAAGGCGAGCGGGCACGCGTGAGCCACAACCGGCCTCGTTGCCAATGTGGTGGGCCAGGACAGGGCCCAGCTTGTGGACAAAGAGACACCAATAACACACAGGTACAGCAATATGCTATCGCGCCGGAAAGACCCCGAGCGGTCTTCCGCCTGATTTATTTATACCCCGGAGCGAGCCCGCCCCGGGGGTGTGGGAATGCGTGTGTGAAGTGGCAACAAAGTATAGCAGAGCCCGAGTGGCTCTCTACATCTTTAAATGAGAAAAAAGCAAAAGTAGACAGAGATGAAAATTGGATGGGTGCTCCGTTTGGGAGAGGAATAGGGTGAAAACACAAACACTCCTATTTCGGGTGGTATAGTAGCAGAACGTAGTAAATGCTAAGTAATGAGGTGATCATACTTAATTACCACACACTATTTGCCACAATACTGTTTTATAGCACAAAAAAATCAACAATAATCAGGTGGTAACAATAGCCCATTAATCTGGAAACAGTAGTGAATATGTCTATGTACATTATTCAACATCATAGCTTCACATCATTATTCAGTGCAGTAGTTTAAATGACCATGGAGCAAGGCCAGTCAATTTCCTCTCCATCCAGCCCAACATCTTCCCTAACCTCCTGGTACTTGGTTCAGTGCTTGAAATCTAGGGGAGAAGGAACTGCTCCAATAACCACCAATGCTTAACAAGAAGTCTAGAAATGCTCCTGAGGCACAGCCGGGAGATTATTTGTTTTAAAACGCACATTGCACTTTGTTAAATTGTTTTAAAAAGTAATACTTGCTCACCTGCACCGCTATCTCTGCTCGAGGGACAGATTAGGGAAAAGCAGCAGTGCCCCCGGGGTCCGACGGTCGGGACCACCAATCAGGGGACAGAGGAGGATCAGCTGACAGGCAGAGTCACGTGGGTAAGCCTTAAAAAAAGGGGATGTGCCGGGCGCGCAGCGGACGCGCCGCCTGCGCGCCGAAGGCGCGCCAAAGGCAAGCCCGTCTGCGCCCATCTGTGCCCGTCTGCGCCCGTCTGCGCTCAGGCCGCGCATAGCGCCAGTCCCCCTGGTCAAACCCCATCAAATCCAAGTCTCATTCAAGAGACGACTTGTTTAATTTGGCAACACCTCGCTCATTGTCCTGTATTAAACACGACCCTATAAAAGGGCCTCTGAACTGTATTAAATGTAATTTAAAACTCACCAACTTGGAGTTGAATAAACTCAGGACACAAGAAACAGTCTTACTCAGCAAACAAAACAAGAATATTAAAGCAATGCTGATAAATGCTCGCTCCCTGGTAAAACATAACCCAGAGACATGCAAGTTTATTGAGAGCCACAACTTAGATCTCGCATTTATAACCGAAACATGGGCCACCACAGACTCTGATCCAGATCTATCCTTGGCACTCCCTTCAGGTTACACAATAACTAGAGTAGACCGAGAGCATAAGAAAGGAGGAGGAAAAGCTATTATTGCCCGGGAAGGGCTTAGAGTGGTGGGGAACCCAACCAGGAGCTCCCCGAATTGCAAGATACTATCTTTTCAAATAACACTTAACTGTAAAGATACCTTTAGAGGTATACTTTTATACTGGCCTCCAAAATCCAAATTATCACTACAGGATATATTAAGCCCTTTTCACGAAGCTAGCATCAATTTCCCCAATTATACCATATTAGGAGGCTTCAATTTACACTTATAAATATAGACGACAAAAGTATCAAAGACTTTATCGATATCATGTCAAGCTTCTCTCTCAATCAGCTAATTGATCAAGAAACGCATAAAGCAGGCCACACATTGGAAGGAATATTCACCTCCAGTCCAAGGATAGCCATCTCAGAGGTACTGCCCGTTCCGTGGTCAGATCACAAAGCTATAATATTTAGCCTTCAGGACTATGAACACGCAATAGCTCCGTAGAGGGGCTCATAGTAAATGGCAGAATGCCTTCTGACACCCCAGCTAATTTTACACATGGATCATTCAGGGGTGAATCTATCTTAGACTACATAATCACAGACTATGATACGTTTTCTTTCATTCAGGACATACTGATCTCTCATTCCACTTTGAGTGACCATAACATGGTTAATATAACCATCTCATTACAACCTCCTGTTACTGAGTCCTGGTCTCTAGTTAATAAAGGAATTTCTAATAATTGTAAGTCTGGAAGATGCTTCTGGGATTTTAGCACCGTGAGGGATGTTCAAAGTATTCTTGCCCAAACTTTACTTGAACTAGATGAATGGCAGGGTACAGAGTTTTCTCATTTTGAAATCCTTCTGCAGAAGCTTACCATGACAGCAAAGAAAAATAGAAATCCTAAGAATCCCCTACTCCCTCCAACTATATTATTACCCTTAAATAAGGAAATAAATAAACTTGTGAGGCAACAGTACCTTAATAGAACTAGAGAAAATGAACGTAAGTTAGCCTTACTAAAAAGAAGGAGGAATAGACTAAAAAACAAAATAAAAAAAGAAAAAGAAGACTCTCTATGGATAAGGTTACGAGAGGCCTCGACCTTTAACAAATCTAGAGAATTTTGGTCTATAATAGGGAAGGGATGTGGAGCAAGAACTTCCCCCATCCCAATCTCTATTGCGGAAGAAGTCTGGATAACATTTATATCTAGCCTATATGCTTCTAATGGAGTGGAGGATAATAACTGGGATCCAGCCCCGAATGGAGAGCGTAACGTAGAACTCCCGACCGAGAAATCCATAGCATCCGTGATAAAGAGTATGCGCTCTTCCGGAGCTATGGGCCCGGATGAATTGCCCATGTCAATAATCAAGCAGGATGTTACCTCCTGGAGCAAGATCCTACTACCAGTGTTTCAAGCATGCTTCAATTCTAGATTAGTACCTAATTCTTGGAGGGGAAGCATATTGATTCCCATATTTAAAAAGGGAGAGCGGGACAATCCTAAGAATTATCGTTTAATAGCTCTTTTGGATTCAATAGGAAAAATTTTCGCTAAATGTATTTTATTGTTAATCATGAAATGGATAGAATTAAATGGTATTTTACCCATGCAGCAAACAGGATTTCGCAAAGAGCATGGTACTCTTGATAATTTGACTTCATTACAGGTGATTGTAGACAAATATGTACGTGTCCGAGGTGGTGGTATATATGTAGCATTTATCGACTTCTCCACGGCGTTTGACAAGGTAGATCGTCCAACGCTGTGGAGAAAGCTTGCTGCATTGGGCATGCCAATACAGTTACTGGAATTGGTAAAATCTCTTCACTCCAACACGTGGTGTAAGGTGCTCCAAGGCGGTGAAAGGGGTCTTTCTCAA
This sequence comes from Lissotriton vulgaris, assembly GCF_964263255.1. Taxonomy (NCBI): domain Eukaryota; kingdom Metazoa; phylum Chordata; class Amphibia; order Caudata; family Salamandridae; genus Lissotriton; species Lissotriton vulgaris. The sequence continues at coordinate 1,736,799,113 of NC_141685.1, forward strand.
TCTATCCCTTCCCCGAATGGGTTAAAACAAGGGTGTATTTTGGCCCCTATATTGTTTTCTCTATATACGGCAGATCTACCTTCTTGCATAGCAGCTGGTGGGGGATTAGCACCTAAAATTGGAGGGTTACCTATATCGGTCCTAATGTATGCGGACGATATACTTGTTTTAGATCTAACCCCGAAGGGCCTGTCTAACCGCCTGCATGCAATAAACTTATTTGCTGAAGCGCATTATATGAAGATCAATGCTTCAAAAAGCAAAATTATGTGCATATTTGGGAAGAAAAAATGCAGGTCTGAAAATTATAATTGGATAATAGGTGGACAGAAACTAGAGGTGGTCAAAACCTACACCTTCTTAGGAAAAATAATTGCTGCTAATTTAAGTGAGAACCCCCATATAGAGCACAATTCTCGTAAAGCACTTGCCCATGGCATGGGACTGTGTTCCTTGTACAATGCTACAGGGAAGAGACACTTTACACTATTTCTAGATGTATTTAAAGCTAAGATACCTGCAACCAGGGCCGGACTGGGAATTGCTTGGGCGGCCCCCCTCCCCCCTCCGGGAGGAGAGGGGAGGGGGGGGAGAGGTGCGACCGCGCTCTGTGACAAGGCCGGTTTTCGGCCGTTTTTGTTACGAGGCCGTTTTTGCAGCATAACGGCCCTGTAACAAAAACGGCCCCAGGGGCCCAAAACCGGCCCCCAACCATGCGGCCCACCGGGGAATTGCCCGGTGCCCTCAACGGCCAGTCCGGGCCTGCCTGCAACTCTACTATATGGAATTGAATTAGTAGAGTTAAAACACTGGGGATTCTTGCAAAAAATAGAAGGAAAGGTACTAAGAAAAATCTCTTCTCTCAATACAGCCTGCTCTGTTTCCTCATGCAGGCTGGAATTCGGACTGCGAGGTGGTTGGGTCCAGGGGTTGACTGCCCTCGTAAGATGGGTGGCCTGTCTGGTTAGAGGTAAAGCTGGTTCCCTACGAGAAGCTATTAAAAGGGAACTCTTGGGCGACTTCAATGAGTTCTCTTTATTAGTAAAAAACTTTAGAAAAGCAGTAAGTTTATTAGAACTGTATGCAAATACCTTGTTTTCACTTGATCCCGCTGAGCTCAAGGCGAAACTAAAATGTGCATCCTGGGAACTGTGTTATAAATTGGATATGCTTGCCCAACCAAGGAAAAAAGAAAGACAATCTCTGGTAAATACATATATATTAAAGCAGGCCCAACAATACCTTACTTGGAATATTCCTCATAGAGTCCGTAGGTTATGGTACCTCGTAAGACATGATTTGCTCCCACTAAAATTCCTCTTTGCAAAGTGGTATGGTGTATCTCCTATGTGTAATCTCTGTCATAATGCTGTACAGGATCGTAACCATGTCTTGTTTGTTTGTACTGCACTACGTCCATTACGCCTCAAATGGTTAAAACCAATCTGTCTACAATTAGGAATTTTAAATGTAAAAACTTTTTTCCATGCACTTTATTGTCCGCCAAATGAAATGTTTTGCTACAGAATTTTTAATTTTTTTAAAAGCTTTTTAGATATTTATTAATAATACATAGGGAGATGTTTGATGATTATCCGACCAATGTTAGGATGTGTTACTTTACCTGTACTCGTCTGTATGATTTTATGGCATGTAAATTTTGTATATTGTGTGTTTATTTTATGTGGCCCTCATTGAGAGCCAAAACATAATAAACTTTGACTTTGACTTTGACTTTGACTTTGAACACACAATAATATAAAATAACATCAAGACTACTAACACCTATCAGGCCTGGTCAAAGATAGATACAGAGGACATCCAGACAATACTTTTAGATACTAAACCAGATTTGCAACCAGACGCCAATGCTATGGTTTTAAAATTAGACAGCTGGATTAGGGACGCAGTCAACATAGCTGTACCAAAAAAAAGAAACTCCCTACCTAAAAGGAGGAGACTCGTGAAACCTTGGTACTCAGAACTGCGCAGAGAACAAAAGAAAGCATGTAGAAGGGCAGAATGGAAATGGAGATCATGCTACGATGAATCCATGAAATCCGAATATGCACACACTCTAGCTATTTATAAAGGGCTGATTCTTCATGAAAAAAGTAAATATTTTACTAATAAGATTCTTGAGGCAGGAAACTCAAGTAGAGAGCTATTTAAAACAGTAAAACATTTAGCCACCTTTCCCGGAAACCCAAACAAATTGCTAGATCCAGATATTTGTAATATACTCGGAAAATTCTTCATCAACAAAGTTGATTCAGTCTTTAAAATTTTCTTAAATATTTCCAATAATCCCTCAGATCAACACAAGTCAGAAACACCATTTACATCACACGGTGTGAATTTCAGCTTCTCCCCACCGACGGTGGAAGAAATTAAGCAGGAAATTAAACATACCAAATCGGGAGCCCCCGCTGATCCATGCCCCCCAAAAGTATTCCATCTTATTATAGATCTAATATTGGAACAACTCAGTTTACTGTACTCCGAGATAATAGAATCAGGACTCTTTCCTAAATCTTGGAAGACTGCATCAGTACGGCCTTTGAGTAAAAACCAAATCTGGATCCAACAGAACCCGGCAACTATCGTCCGAACTCCAGATTGCCCTTCCTCTATAAAGTACTGGACAGAATACTTAACAAACAAATCTCTAAGTATACAAAACAATTTCCTTGACCATTCGCAGTATGGCTTTAGAGAGGTACATGGACTTGAAACTGCACTAATTACAGTCCAGAAGAACTTAGAAAATCCCTAGATGCTGTAAAGAAGGCCGCCTTGATATTATTAGATCTATCGGCGGCCTTTGATACCATAAGCCACGAAATCTTAGCAGACCGACTAAAGAATCTAGGATTCCATTACACCTCTATCCGCCTTATGCAGTCATACCTGAGCAATAGGACATTTGTAGTCGAATGGAAGGATCCACCTCCAAATTTTTTGACCTGCCATGTGGGGTACCTCAGGGCTCTTCCCTGAGTCCCACACTTTTTAACATCTATGTGACCCCACTGGCAGAGATCATCAGTCAAGGAGGTTTCTCGGCCATATCATACGCCGATGACACACAAATAGTGGTCTCAGTCTCAGATAACATCAATGAAACTGCTGACCGCTTTAATGCCTGCATGACGAACATCAATAGGTGGATGCAAAACAACTGCTTAAAACTGAACGGGCAAAAAACGGAAGTCCTCCTTCTGGGTGCAAAGTCCCCTTTTTGGTCCCCCAGATGGTGGCCCAGTGAAATGGGATATTGTCCTGAACCAGTAAAAAAAGCTAAGAACTTAGGGGTAATTTTTGATGACAGATTAACATTTGAGCACCAAATTAACAAACTCACATCGACCTTTTGGGGCATCCTTAAAATGATCAAAAATATTCCGCGTTTTATTCACCCATTCCGTGAAAACAGTCGGCACAGCTTTGGCCCTTTCACGACTCGATTACGGCAATGCCTTATATGTCGGCATACAATTCCAGCTGCTGACTAAGCTTCAAAGGATGCAGAACGCAGCCGTAAGATTGATCCTCAATATACCAAAACATCAATCAGTATCACATCGGCTGAAGGAACTCCACTGGATTTCTGTGGACAAGAGGATAGCGTTCAAGTCCCAGTGTCTAGCATTCAAAGCAGGACAGGGATTAGGTCCCCTCTATTTGAGAACCCAACTAAAAAAATACACCCCTGCCAGAAACTTGAGATCCTCTCAGGTACTTTTAATGAGCACTCCCAGACACAGGCAGGTCCGTTGGGGAGGCAGGAGTTTCATATTAGGGGCAACGAGAATCTGGAACTCTCTGCCGCTACAACTAAAAAACTGCAAATCACTACTCAAATTTAGGAAACAGCTAAAACATGGCTATTCAATAAATAGAAGAAATCATACATTAACAAAGCAATCATGGTTTTCTTTTCATCAGCTGGACATTAGCACCAAGACACCTTCGGGTAATCGAGCACTTAACAAGTCTCAAATCCAATCCAATCCAATCCAACAATCCGCAGGGTTGTTAGTGCAAGGTTTTCATTTTAAATGAATGTTTTTCCCAATGTTATCAACATCGGATCCTAGTGACCTACCTTCTCGACACCTCTGTTCAGCTGAGCTCTTACTCACACATATGGATTTCCCATCATTCATCTGCATAGCAAATGAAACAGCAGTTTTTTTGCCAATACAATCTTTAAAAGAAGGCAAGCAAGCTTTCCCATCATCCATTTGCACAGGAAGTGATATCACTAGTTTCCAGCCCATGGCACCCTCTGTTCCTTCACCGTCTCAGGAGCTACTGAATGGAGCCACGGTGAGGATGCTTTAAAAGCAGGCAGTCAGCTCCTGTCTACCCCTGAATCACTCCCTGTGCCAGGAACCTTGGGTCTCCCCCTAAACACTGCTATCCTGACATGCTCCTCTGTTCTCTCAACCCTGGCTGCACTGGACATCATCACAGACAAACTCGCCGGCTACAAAATCACCAAGGAAGGCGGTCAGCACAAGCCTGGTGGTAGAGTTGCCATCATATTCAAAAACCATCAGCTGCACCACCTACACAGTCACCCCCCACCAGCAACAAGGGATGCCTCACATTCAAGATACACATCATAGCCGACTTCTCACTGGGCGGAACCCTTGTATACAGGCCACCAGAAACCCGCACCAATTTTACCAGCAACATCGTGGATGTTGTCGCCCTCTTCATAACTCAGGCCAGCACTTTCATCCTCAACAGAGATCTTAACTTTCAGCTAGAAAACCACATCAACCCAGATTTTACGGCCCTTCTAGAAAACATTGGAAAACTTCGCCTCAACCACCTCATTACCAAACCCACCTACAACATCACCACCTACTGGATGGGATTTTCTCCTCATTCATTAATATCATAGTTGACAAGCCAGCAACCATGACCTGGACAGAACACGCCCTCGTCAGCTTCAGCATACTCATCCCGCGCCACCACCGGAATCACCCACTGCAGCTGGATAAGCATCACAGAAGAGAATTGGGTTTTGCCCTCTCTGCTTATCAGCCCAACCACACCAGCAACTTGTCGAAAGCCATCAGACGATATCATCAGCAGATACTCAAGAGCAAGCACACAGCTCATGCAGATTTCACTGACACAAGCACTGACAGGAGCAAGGAAATATTTACCATCATCACAGATTTCACCACATCCCCTACCGTCTCCAGCAATGCCACCTTTTCAAAAGACCTTTGCAACAAATTCTCAGAATTCTTCTGTAACAAAATCACTTCAATATACAGCAAATTTGATCCTCAACTAAACCCTGTCATTGTTGCGGCTCAAAGTTCTATCAGAGCCACAGAATGAACCCTGACCTTGTGGCCCCCTGTCAGCAGACTCAAAATTTCTTTTACCACGAAGACCATCCACTTGGGGTCCCCGTCTGACCCTTATCCTCCACCATGCCTTCCCCAAAGTACTTATACCAATCAGTGAAGCACTATTACCCATCTTCAAGCTCTCCATCGACTCAAGCTATTGCTGGACACATGGAAACATGCCACAGGCATGCCCCTACTCAAGAAACCATCTGCTGACCCAGTCATGCTTTCCAACTACAGACTCATCTCCCTACTACTACACACAGCAAAGGTCATAGAGAAGCTAATCAAGTGACACATCCTGATCCCCTCAGTAACCACCAGCTTCTTGAAAACACACCACAGCTGACATCCATATGATTGGTGACATGGGAGACTTGGCAGCACTCATTCTCCTGGATCTCTCTCGAAACATTTGATATGGCCTCACACCCCATCCTCATCAGACGCTTGCTTGAGATTGGCATCCAAGGACATGTTTTCCACTGGATCTGCTTCTTCTTAATGGATTGAACACAAGCTGTGAGTCTGGCATCTTACTCTTTGGAGGCCAGCAAACGTATGTGTGCAGTGCCTCAAGGTTCATAATTTAGCCCCACCCTTTTCAAAGCATATATAATCCCTCAGACCTGTGTCATCCACTCACACAACCTCAACATCCTCTCTTATGCTGATGACATGCAACTCATACTCTCCCTCTCGGACAAGGCCCCAACACAAGGAGAGGGATGTAGCCTTACGGCTAGAGCTGTTGACCTCGAAGCTGGGGAACCGGGTTCAAGTCTCGGCAACGACGTTCAACATCTTGTGATTCTGGGCACATCACTTAATCTCCCCGTGCCTAACAAAAATTAATGTGTCCTTCTGTAATGAAATCAGAGCTCATGTAAACTGCTCTAATACCTGATATCCTTGGGTCTAGTTTGCGCTATACAAAATTCTAAATTTAAAAAAAGGAACAAGTTCACTGCATGCATGACCGAAGTTGCTAATTGGATGAAAGCTAGCTGACAAGTTCAAACACCAACAAGACAGAAGTCATGATCTTTGGCAAAAATAATTCACCTAGAGACTGCAACTGGTGAATGGCCGAACGCAAACCCACACCCAGTACCTATGCCAGGAACCCTGTAATAATCAGAAACAACAAACTAAACAGGACCACACAAGACAGCGCCATCGCTACATGCTACTTTAACACCCTGAAGATGCTAAGGAAGATCTTCAAATGACTGCAAAGCAATACTAGAAAAACTGTAATTTATGGCCCACTCACCCAGCATATTTGTCACTACAAGAATATCCTCTGCACCAGAATGACCAAGCAACTCACTAGAAGACTACAAACAATCCAGAACTCAGCAGCTAGACTTATACTTAACCTCTCACACAGAACTAACATCACACCACACCTCAGGAAGCTCCAATGGCCCCTGATATACAAACTTGCTCATTTCAAACTCCTCACACACACACACACACACACACCCACCTACACGTGTTACCCTCCTTGTGGGGACTATGTGTGAATACCAGCCTTGTGGGGACTAACCTTTCCCAATGTTTTTAAAATACACTAATAACAGAAAAATGTTAAGAAAAAATTCATGATACAGGATCCTGCTTCAAATTTGCAAATATATTGTTATTTAAACGCGCGCACAGCACCATCCTTGTGGGGACCTGAACACGTGCTACCATCCTTGTGGGGACCTAGTCTGTAACACTATTTGTGGTTGAATACAGTTGAAGGCACATGGCTAAATGTTTATTTTATCAACAATATATACAAAGAACATTATAATCTATTCATATACGAATTGCTGCATATATACTAGGGGTATACATTAAAGACAGAGTATGTTAATGTGCCAGAAAATATCATATCATGCTTAAAGAAAGACACTTAAAGCTGTATTTAACCTTTTTATTAGTGCCTAAAATCTTGGTAGGTAAGGGAACTAATACATAAATCAATTAACATATGGAACTAAGGAATATGGTCAAGTGGAACCCAGAGCTTAATTAGCTGCTAACATTTTTGCCAAAATAGATGTTGAAGTTCCCATAGAGATAGTGGGTGAAGAACATGGTGGTCAAGTCTCCATAGAAATAGTGTGCACATTCAAAGCTTAAATCCCATTATAAAGAGTAAGAAGCTAATGATGTTCAAGTCCACACAGAGGTTGTGTGTAATTATAGGAATGCTCAAGTCCCTACAGAGATGGTATGTTATTAAAGCGATGTTTAAATTCCCATAGAGATAATGTGTTATCATAGAGATGTTCAAGTCCCCAAAGAGATGGTGTGTTATTATAGTGATGTTCAAGTCCCCACAGAGATAGTGTGTTATTATAGCGATGCTTGAGTCCCCACAGAGATAGTGTGTTATCATAGAGATGTTCAAGTCCCCACAAAGATGGTGTGTTATTACGGTTTTGTGTAAGTCCCCACAAAGATAGTGTGTTATTATAGCAATGTTTAAGTCTCCACAGAGATAGTGCATGAAGGTGATTGGTAAGTCCTCATTAAAATAGGGCCCAATTCACAAAGGTAAACTTAGACAAAAAGTCTAACTTTACTACTTTTCAAGATTCACAAAGGCCTATACAGAGAATGTGAGGCTGATGATGTTTAGGTCAAAGCAAACACAAGGAGATGATGGACGGAGCGCTGAAACTTTTCAAACACTCACCCCCAGTCACAGATTTGGGTTGAATCCATAATCGTTTTTTTTCTCACTTTGCCACCCCAGTTCAGACCCAGCTACATGCAAATCAGTCTTGACCCTCCGCCTCATGGCACCCCTTGGTGCTTCAAGTAGAAACAGAGCTTGTGTTTAATTACAGGAATGCTGAAGTTCCCACAGAGATGGTATGTTTTTATATTGATGTTTAAGTCCCCACAAAGAGTGTTTTATTATAGGTTTTTTTTAAGCCCCCATAAAGATAGTGTGTTATTACAGCGATATTTGAGTCCCCACAGAGATAGTACATGAAGATGAATATGTAAGTCCTCATTAAAATAGGGCCCTATTCACAAAAGTAAACTTAGACAAAAAAATCTAACTTTTCTACTTTTCAGTTTTTACAAATGTAAACTTACACCAAAAGTCTAACTTTACTACTTTTCAGTATTCATAAAGCCCCACACAGATAATGCAAAGCTGATGATGCGCAATCCAAAATAGTGCTTGCGTGTAATTACAGGAATGCGCAAGCCCCCACTGAGATGGTGTGTGACTATAGTATTACCACAGTTGCCAAAGAGAATGTGTGTGATTATAGACATGCCCAAATCCCCACAGAGATAGTCTGTTATTATAGACATGCCCTGGTCCCCACAGAGATAGTGTGTGATTATAGAGATGTTGAGGTCCCCACAGAGAGAGTGTGTGATTTTAGAGATGTTGAGGTCCCCACAGAGATAGTGTGTGATTATAGACATGCCCAGGTCCCCACAGAAATAGTGTGTGATTATAGAGATGTTGAGGTCCCCACAGAGATAGTGTGTGATTATAGACATGCCCAGGTTCCCACAGAGATAGTGAGTGACTATAGAGATGTTTAGGTCCCCACAGAGGTCGGGTGTGATTATAGACATGTCGTGGTCCCCATAGAGATAGTGTGTGATTATAGACATGCCCAGGTCCCCACAGAGATAGTGTGTGATTATAGACATGTCGTGGTCCCCATAGAGATAGTGTGTGATTATAGACATGCCCAGGTCCCCACAGAGATAGTGTGTGATTATAGACATGCCCAGGTCCCCACAGAGATAGTGTGTGATTATGGACATGCCCAGGTCCCCACAGAGATAGTGTGTGATTATAGACATGCCCAGGTCCCCACAGAGATAGTGTGTGATTATAGACATGGCCAGGTCCCCACAGAGATAGTGTGTGATTATAGACATGTTCTGGTCCCCACAGAGATATTGTGTGATTATAGACATGTCGTGGTCCTCACAGATTTGGTGTGTGACTATAGTATTACCATGGTTGCCAAAGAGAATGTGTGTGATCATAGACATTTTGAGAAATACATATTAATGCTGAATCATTGAAAATTATTTGGAAGAGTTGTGTAATGTTGGGTCAAGGAAGTTAAGACAGAGGCAGGTTCACATTAATGCTTTGTCAAAGACAAATGTACCATTACCTTTTTCCCAAATACTCAAAGTCCGTTTTTACCCTTTCAAAATTTACTACACTCATGGATATTCTCCAGGTATGATTTTTACAGATTGATGGTTATATAATCTGTGTTAGAGGAGTTTGTCTCCAGTCTACTCTCTATGCAGATCAGCAAAAAGTATTCAATTAAAAGTTGTAACCCTCTGAGGGTTTTTGAGGCAAGCAGTGTATCTTTCGCAAACAATAACAGAGAGACTTTGCTATCTGCATGTATTGGAGATGCATTAGCTCGAACTATGCAACTAGATCATATAAATAAAAGGAAAAGAATGGAGTAAGCATGTAACTGTGCCGCACCCCTTTATTCATGATGATGCATTCTGCCAGTTACCCTGACTAGCCCTCCACACCTGGGCATAACTGTCATTCAGTAATGTTGATAATATTTTACTAGGGACCCCCATCCTCTCCAAAACTGACCCGAGTTTTGTTTGTGGGACTAGCTCAAATGCAGGTTTTAGGTTCACAACGCTACACCACTCTATTATACTCTGCAACACATCACTCCACTCTACAACAATTTTCTCCACACTATGGATGGAGATCGGCACCATCCTCTGACCACCTCAAGTTATTAAGAAACACGAGAAACTCCTACTACAGAAAGATCAGATGATCAAAAGCAGCATTCTTCAGTAAGCAATTAGACCAAGCCAAGAACTGTCCCAAAAAGCTATTCGAACTAATCAAATCTCAATCTAAGGGTGTACCCCATCGCCCCCTAGCTAACCCGGACACACTACCCAATTGTGATGAATGTGTATCCTTCTTTACTATGAAGACAGAAAACAAAGACGGACCTGCTCAACAACCTAATATCCCATACCGACACTCACATGAACACTTCATTGCCCCCTCTAGAAGCCCCACTCATATGTTCCGCAAAGTGCGACCTCAAAAACAACGCATCCTGGTCCTTCTTCAACACTTACAGAAAAGAAACTATATTAAAAACGCTCACGGCCCTGACTCCCTCCAGCCACTTCACAGACCCTCTTCCTGCAAACTACATAAAAGACTTCAATCCATTGTTACTGCCTATATGGACCAAGATTACAAACACCTCTCTCCTTCAAGGAACCATCCCAGAAATCCTTAAAGTAGGGCAGGTATCCCCTATCTTAAAGAAGTCATTGGTGGACCAGTCGGACTTAAATAACTATCGTCCAATATCCAACATCCCCAAATTTAAAATTGTAAGGAAATCGCCGTAGCGGCACAATTGCATAATTCCAGTGAACCTGAGCCTATGGGTCTAGCTATTATTAGTGTAGCAGGTGGAGTGAAACTGGGAAAAGGTGGGGTGAAGAGCCAACAGCAGCCGGTTCCTGAACTAAAGGGTTGAGCTGCTGCTATCGTATTGCATTGTACAGTGCTTCATGTATGGAGCCAAAGTACATTTTTGGACAGGTAGCATGTGTGGCTAGTAGAGTGCTGTATTTATTATCTTCCTTAGTGGGAAATGTTTTGATTTCATAAATATATCTTAGGGCACAGTGCCTAGGAATGTAAGCATTTGCTTTAGTGGTAAGGTAGAGGCTCGTTTCTTGATTACAGTTGCCTCTTCTACTATTTGTTCTACCCCTGTACCCAGTCTCAGAACTCGACTAGACTGGAAGGACTGAAGAAGGACTACCTGCTGCACTGTGGAACCATCAAAGAGAGGCTGCCCCAGCCTGGCCTGCACCTACTGAGCCTGATGATTAGCAAAGGAGAGGTACTATGTTTTCTGTGCCTTGCTCAATGAGAAGTCATCTCCAGAGTCCAGCCAAAGCCAAGAGACTCCAAGGGTCAGTGAGCTGGCCTCCTGTTGACAGCACAGTAGCACAACAGCTGTGAATGAGCCTGTTAAGGCAAGTTGGTCACCCAAAGTCTTCAACCCGCCGCTAACCGCCGCTGCATAGCACCAGTGATCAGGAGACCTGATGCACATAGCTGCACCAGAGTTCAGTGAACCAGGGAGTTCTGTTGGAGTACAGCTAGAACCTCCATTCCCTAACGCGAGGCAGCGTTCGGACTGATTCATTCTGGTTATGACAGCGAATTTCTGAGACCGTTTGTCCACGTACGGCGGGACATTTACAAGTGGCCTGACCCTTGGCAAATTGAAACGCACTCATCGCTTCACCCTATTATTCGCAGGACGCCTTACACGAACATTACACGACCTGGATAAATTCTCCCTTTTGAGAGCGTTCTCAACCTCATCCACCTTGGAGACGAGCAACCCCTGGTTGCCTGTCCCCACCCCCGTTCTGATGAAGACCCCGATGCAAGGTCACAACTAATACCTGCAACCAGTAGAGGGTCGAAACGTCGACCGCTTAGAAGTTTTTTCAGCTTCACCCCATGATTTGAACATTTATTGTAATATGTGGAGCATGATGAATATGAAATGATGTATTGAACCCACGGTCTTTCTTTGCATCCACAATTGGACTTTGATGCACAGTAAAGTGAGGCCGGTTGGCCATTTTACATTGTCACCATCCTATACCCACACCTCCTTGCACTATATCACCTCCCCCTCCCCCCCCGGGGCACTACGAAGTATCTGTGATTTTGTATTTAAATTGACGACAATTTGATCATACCTACATTGTGAATAAACAACAATGCAGGCTAATTGATTTTTCTTTTATCATTATTTTAGTTTTTGAAATTGTTTACTCTTGCTGGGACCCCCCTTTCTCAGGAACCTCCAGAAGGCACAGTTGTGGAGACTATGCACTCGTAAATTTACTATACAGAAGTTCCTTTCTGAATCGGGCCCAATGTAGGAAAAAATGTCAGTCATAAAAGAACACTGGAATTCTGCAATTATAGTTTACTGACCTAACTATAACTTACATCACACCATGCTCTGATTATGACATCAAAAACACATCACAGCAGTGCCAGAACACCCTTGCGCTTAACAGTGAGCTTTACAAATAAATATATAAATATAACATCACTCATAATATGTTCAGGCATCATTGATGACATTACTGATAACATTTCAAATGACATCATTGATGACATCACTGAGGACATCATTCAAGTTACTGCTGGGGTCCGCTGCTCCTTAGCGCCAAATTTTCAACACAAATGGCCTTTGGCCAGGTCCTATGGTCAGCCTGTGCGGGTGGGCAATGCACCTGCAGTTGGCAACCCTCTGACAGCTGGCAACCAACCAATGACCCTTACCCCACATTTTCCTCCTATTTTGAGTCCTGTTGGAGTCTCATAGGAGTCAGCGCAAATGAGAACTAGCTTTTTCTTTCTTATGATCTGATTTTTTTTTCAAGTAAACAGTAATGAGTAGAAAGGAGATATTTAAGGTGCCAGGTTTAGCATTTAGACAAAGCAAAGTTCAAAGCAGGAAAAATAGAAAGTCTCTGCCATTTTTCTACACACCACCATTCTTTTAATGTGCCTTCTGTTAAACTGAGTATAATATCTTCCTTCATATTGCTAACTGATTTTTGATGTGTTTAATTTCACACTAGAATCTTCTTTTATTTTTCGTGGCTGCAGTCAAACTACAGCTTTTTATGAAAGAAAAAGACACCAAAGACTTAACTGGTTTCTAGGAAGGGTGATTCTGTCACAATATATTACAGGGAATAAAATACCCTCTGCCATATGTTAAAAGGATTTTGCACATCGCCTTTGAGTTCCTTGGCCCTATAAGGGAACTCGGCCTTCAGCCCCATTCCTCTATAGGATCATGAAACTCTTGAGTAACTAGCAATATTCTTATAATGTATGACAGGGGATACTTTGTACCATATATAAATATTGTAGGTTGCAATACAGCTCTAGAAGTAAGTTTTGTCCATGTTTCTAAAACCCTTAAATATACATTGAGACACTTTATGGATAGTCACCTCATTACCTTTGGGTTTTTGTTGTTGTAGTAGACAATTCAAACTCTTAATTCCCAAATATGCTTCGTCTGTGTTTACAGTCATCCCTTTCCCTCTCACATGACTCTAGATTCCATCATTTCTGCATCCTCACATATTGCGCACCAGACCTCTAATACTCTCTGTCCTCCTTTTTCTATCACAGCTCTTCCATTCTCTAATTTCTCAAATCTTGTAATTTTCGTCCTCGTCTTCTTTAATATCACAGATGTACTATGCTTTTTCTTCCTGTTATTAAACTCCCCAAATCTGTTGTTCTATTTTTTAATGTTTTTCCATGTTCTCCCTTTTTTGCCCATATATGCCTTAGTCTCCAAGATTGCCATTTTTCAATTCCCTGAATCTCTCTATTTGTAATGTGCATTGTCTTCAATCTGAGGATCTTAAGAAAGTGCTTCAAAATAATGTTCAGCGTTTATCTTGTGAAGGGATCTGGGAGTTGGTTGTCACTATTATCTAGTGCAAATTCCGGAGACAACTGCAGACACAGACAGGATGATTTTTATGAATTACAACATTTACTATAAACACACTGATGCATTGATACACTTTAAAATTACACACTTGGCTTTATTGTTTTAACGCAAGATAGCACCAAGCTGTAATCAGAGTCAGCCCAGTTGGACACCTGAGTCTCTGGAGCTCAGGAGCCCCCGATGTTCCTTCTATCTCAAAGGTGTGCTGTCTTCACAGCAGGGATATCCCCTAGTGTGGAAAGTTAACTGACTTCAGGAGGTTACAGCACACAGCCTATTGAGGTGCTAATGGTTCCTTTGTTTTGCGCAAAGGTTTATTTATTTGTATACCACTACTTAGTCCTAAGTCCTGCCTTATATTTCATCTTAAAGCAGGTGGTAGTAATATCTAATTTGAGGGACTGAGGGAAAGGTTTTGTCTACAGGGTGGAGCAAAAACTGTCTTAAATACTTTCGTTCATCATATTCAGTGTGAAGAATGATTCTTTATGAGTCATGACATTGTTTTGTTTCATGTTGATGTGCATTCATGTTTATTCCACATGCTATTTTTAATGCCGAAAATCTTCAGACACTTGTGAAATTGTTAGTTATTTCAAGAGGACTTTCATATTATAATAAGGAATTATAATATAAAAAGAGGGCACTTGGCATTTAAAATAATACTTAACATATCGGATTTTTTTTTAGAAAAAGGTTGACGGCTTCTCTGATGATGTGGCTCAGAGTGAAGCGCATTTACAATATTTAGAAGTGCACCTTGAGGCTCTATTGTGAGGTATCAAGTGTGTCTAGATTGCTCCAGCCCTGACAAGTGGAGTTCCCAGTCTGGGAGACTGCGAGCCGGGAACCACAGTGTTCTGGGGGTAGGCTATTGAGGACACCTAAATATTGCGCCCCAAGGATGGGGTCCCCATGGTGATCACTAGGCACAGATCTGTAGCCTAAGACTGGCACAAACTTGCAGTCTCAATTTGGTACATAACACAGTATGGATTTGAGTGATTTTGTATTTAACAAAAGAATTGAGTAGCATAGTATGGTTATTCTCTGCTGTGAAATAAGATCAATGAATAACCAGTTTTATTTCAAATGCAGAGTCCATGGAGGATAACACAACATATATGTTTATAGCCCCAAAGACAGTGATATTAAATTGTCCATGTATAATGATATTGATATTTATGGTGGGGCAAACGTGAACACACATTTAGAATTAATAAGTAGTGATGTATATCTAAGCATGCACGTAGACATGGTTTGGTGAGTAATGATTCAAAGCTTGGCATGTGATGAAGATTTCTAGGTAGTGGTGCAAATCTGACCATATACTAAGAATTAATTATCATATATGCAAACCCAAACAGGCACTGTTGATTACTGAGTCATGATGGACATCTCAGCATGAGCTGATGATTATAGAGAGATGGTGCAAATTCCAATACTTACTAAGGATTACTAATGGCCGGTGTAACTATGAAGTAGCAGATCTGTATAAATACATTAAAAGCCAGACCTATTGGCAAGTTAATTATTTATATTCCCTGCAATTCATACTTTCTAATTAAATTAAAAAATATTTAATTATTTTTAGCCCTACTTTGACAGGTATGGGACAAGTAGCTATTACTCTTTTGGAGTTGGCAGTACCAATGTTCAAAATTATGATTTTATACAGATCCAAAGCTATAAGCTTGGCACCCCACTACTCAGAAGCTTACAAAGTCATCTCTAGCGTGCCGCAACGTCCATTCCTCAGCACAACCGTCTTCAATATATACATGACCCCTCTGACCACAATCATCAGCACATACCTCAGCATGCTTTCCTACAGCAACATCACACAATTCATACTCTCCCTCTCAGACATGAACCCCAACACAAGAAACAAGGTCATCACTTGCATGACGAAATCGCTAACTGGATGAAAGCTGACTTTCTCAAACAACACCAACAAGACAAATGTAGTGATCTTTACCACACCACGGGACTCCACCTGTTGGATGGCTGCACTCAGACCCACAACCACACCTAGCACCAGAACCTCGGAATCATCATTGACACCAAACTGGCAGTGACAGCACAAGTAAGCACAGTCATCCTGCTTCCACACCCTAAAGATGTTGAGGAATATTCTATGGCTCCCAAGTAACACCAGAAAAGAATGTCACCCTCACCACCAGCACACTAGACTAAGGAAACATTCTCTCTGGTCGTACCTCCAAGCATTCGCTCTGGTTGCTTCACCAAGCATCTCACAAGAAGACAACAAACCATCCAAAATGTGGCAGGCAGACTCATCCTCAACCCACCATGTATAACCCACATAACATCACATCACATCCCAGCGAGCTCCACTTACTCCCAATCCACAAATGTGTGCATTTCAATCTTCCCACACACATGTTCAAGCTACTACACAACTTAGGATCCACTTACCAGGCCACCCACCTCTCCTTTCACCAACCACCCAATCAGCTACGCTCTGCAGTACGACTCGCACACATTCCATGCATGCACAGAACCATAGCATTCTGTTACATACACCTAAAACATCAAATGACCTTCCATTTCACATCAGACAGAGTCTACTGTCTTCTTGAATTCCAAAAGAACCTGAAGATCTGTCTCTTAACATACGTACCCTCGACTGGTTTCGATGCACAGACACCTGGTCATCACTAGAATTCCATCATGGATGAGAGTACATTCTACATACCATTATTGTATATGGTACATCATTATTCTCTAGGAAACAATAAATAAATGTGATTGCATACATAACGCAACCTGAAGAAAATTAGGAATATTGTATTGAAATGTCTTTCCCGCGCACACACAATTTGATGTAGTGAGTAAGTTAAGACCAGAGCCTAGACTTCTGTCACAAAAAAATGTAATTCAGTAATACAAATTATTTACTCCTGTACTGGAATTTATATGAAAAAAACAATGCATTTATAGTATGGCATATGTAGCTGGTGAAGGTCTGAAGTGTATTTGTAAATGGGTATTGTGCTACTCTGTGGCAGTGCTAAGGATTGAAGAATGTGTGAAGATAAAGCAAAAAGTAGTGTGAGATAGTGTGCTTATACCTTAGTGTCAAGTCTATGGATGGGGGAAAAGTGAGTCGGTGCAATCTGGCCCATGTGGGAGGTGTTTCTTCGTGTGTATATG
The DNA here is from genome assembly GCF_964263255.1 of Lissotriton vulgaris. Classification (NCBI taxonomy): domain Eukaryota; kingdom Metazoa; phylum Chordata; class Amphibia; order Caudata; family Salamandridae; genus Lissotriton; species Lissotriton vulgaris. The sequence continues at coordinate 1,736,816,250 of NC_141685.1, forward strand.
GCAGCGGCTTTGCAAAATTTGTCTCAGCAGCAGTATAGCTGTGTATATGCCTAGGTATGTGGGAAAAGTATTAGAAAGATGTTGCTGTTCATGCATGTGGACAGTAGGAGTGTGAGAAAATCATGTGATTTGCTTTTACGCACTTACACAACATTTTAGGAAAATTATACGAAATGACATGTAATTATGCAAAATGTAGATCTGGCTTTTAGTGCTATATTTTAGCACAAAATAATCAATGTGTCATTTTTTGACACAATCACACATTCTGCAGCATATTACAGCTCAAAAAAGACAATTGGCATGAGCAATACCTGCTCACGTTCTGTTTGTCCGCATTCCTCCTGAGTGTTCAACATAAATGTTTGTAGCAAATGCCACATAATTAGGTGATGTGGCATAATGGCATAATTTCAGGGATTTTACATAACAAGTGTAACACGAAATTCCCCAAATTACTTAAACTATGCAAGGGTAATTTACATTTTTCTCAGGCCTAGTGGACATCTACCATTTGGATTGGGCTATCAAACAGTTTAAAGAACACTGAATATTGGCATTGGAGGTGTCCAGATGTGAAAGAAGCTAAAATGCGAGGGAGCTGTGGTGGGGGTCAATCATGGATAAACTATAGTAAATACTCTTGCCTTCACACAGGACCATTACAAGAGCTACCCATCAGAATGGCTATTTTTTAACCAGAAACAATATAAACTCTAATGAATCCACTGTGTACCAGCAGAGGACAATCATTGTATGGTAAGCTATAGTCAGGGCCACTGGAATTATGCAATTGTGTGTCTGCAGCGATTTTAACATAAGCATAGATATGCCGCATTCTTCACAGAAACGACTCTCTATCACATAATCTGCAGAATGTATCAAAAAAATTGTTTCTTGTTTGAACGGTTCAAAAGTTACTAAAAAAGAAGCACATGTATTGACGCACAATGGAAGGATCTTTGAAAAGGTTAACTAGTCGCCTTTCTGTTGTTATTACTATATTAGAGTGGTAAACTGGTACCAAAGAGGCACAGCCAATGCACTGACAGTGTTACCAAGTTTACAAATGAGAAAAGAATCAAGTAATACTATTAAAAAATCTGCCATATTTTGCTGCATAATTTCCCTCTTCTTATTGCATAAGCTGCTCAAGCCTGCTGCACAATTTGGTCCCCCCCTGCTGCATACTTCAAGTGCCCCTGGCTATAGCATATGCCTGAAGAGATCACCCAGGTATTCCGGGCGCAACCTATAGAAATGGGCATTACAGCAGTGGATCGCTTGTCTCTCGAGTGCTGAATCAGTGCACTGCATTTAAACAACAAAAACAATAGGAGAAATAAGAGGCCTCAGTCACAACATGTCCAAGAAGACAAAATACAAATACTATTTGAATTGGTAGTGGAAATCAAATCAGTGAGCAACATGGAATGAAATGCATGTGCTTTGCTGTTTGTAGTACTAAATGAATTGCTTGGAATGCAGAGCACCCTACATATAAGATGGCACTCCTCTAATTTAACAAATACAACTTTTTGCAAAGTATTGCAATGTCTCAAGAAAAAACAAACATGATTTAGAAGTCAGTGACTTGACAGAAGGTCTCAAAAGCACATTGACGCCTCGTCAGGGGTAGTAAACGCTATATAAATGCAATTACAAACTCAACTTCTTCAAATCCCCAAAGGAAATTTAGTAGGCCATGCCTACAATTTTGCTCTGAGATGTTTTAAATACAATTTTAGTGAAGGAAGGAATACAAGTTTGAAATCTGATTTTGCAGGTAGTGCTTAACAGGTTAACTAACACAAGAGTGCCTGCGTTAATCTACACCTGCTACATATGCTGTTGCCTTTTTTAACTGATCAGGGATGTGCATTGCCATTGACAGCTAGGAATCGTTCACAATTTGGCCTCCACATAGCGCTTTACTTTTTACCTTTGAGAGCAGCCTAAGTGGTGGCATCCTCGAACTGTTTGCATAGAGCTGTGCTCACCATTCACTTTGATTATCTTAGTCATGCCTTCAATGAGGTGCCAAAGTGCCTTAAATAGGTTTAGGAATGTGCATAAACTCATGAAAAAGAAAACGGTAAAATTGCCTCCTGCTACACCATGTAAAACCACGTTATAATTTAAACAGCAAGAGAACATAATTCGGCCCTCACAAAACAACTGTAAAGAAAACTCTCCCCTTCCTCAAGCGGCAGGTGCAAGCAGGGCGTTAAGTTTCTTCTGGGCAGAGCACTTCCTTGTCAGCTGTCAAAGTGTTAATGTATGCAGATCGCAGCCTTTGTGTTTCGGCTGATCACAGAGGTGAGCCTCAATTTCGTAATGCAAGGAATACCTCCCCTTCCCCCAACCACCAAACACAGGTTGGTTGAAAGAGTGAGAACCACTCTTGAACACATAATACGACACTGAATTTAACAAGGCAACCACGGAAGACCCGTAGTTTGTTTTGCGTGTGACAATTTGTGCCATTAATAGGTCTTTGCAGTCTACCAATAACCACATGATTATGCACTAGAAATTCCAGGATGACAACACAACAACTAAAGTCAATAGTTTTTGATACATTTTATTTTTTGTTAGTGAAGCAAACGAGAGGGAGGACTTTGGTGCACTACATGCTGGCAAATAATTCAAGTCTAGTTATTCATCCTTCAATGTAAACATTGCAGGTCTAACCTTCCAGGACTGAAACCTGTGCAGGTTTATGTAGCAGAAACTTGACCCGACGGCATTGGAACGCTTTACACAGCACCAGGTACGTTACACAAGGACACATTCATGTTCCTAGCCACAGGGAGAATAAGTGACGCCCAAAATCACAGGGTGTTGAGCTGACGCTGAGCGCCGAGAATCGAACCTGGATCCCCATTTATGGAGTCGGCATCCTCTTCCCTTCATTTAGCATAAATAGCTGAGCACAGGAAAATAAAGCATCGAGCCCCGAATGTACAAGACAGTAAGAACGGCCCAGGGGAGGAAAATAGAGAGGGAATGGGGGAAATAGTTAGAGGAGCATAGGGAGAAATGGGCAGTCAGAGAAAACAGAGAGAGATGGGGAAAGATACAAGGTGAGTCAGAGATTTAGGGAGAGAACGACGTGGTAAAAGTCATGGAGACAAACAAAGAGATAGGGATAACAGGAGAGAGAGATTTAGAGATAATTAAAGTAAAACAAAACCAGTGAGAGAAATAGACAGGGAGAGAGAAAGTCAGAGATATGGGGAGAAAGGGGAGGGCACAAGAATGACAGGAGAGGCAGATAAACTAAAACTAGTGAAAGGCACCGAAAGCTAGAGATACAGAGATAGACATGGAACAAGAAAGAAAGACAGAAACAGAGAAAGACAAGAAGGGAGAGAGAAAAAATAGGGAAAGACAGCCAAATATGAGACATATGTGAGTCATGGAGAAACAGGGTTAGAATTGGTGAGAGAGAAATAAAGCCAGATACTGTCATAAGAGGGAGAGATAGGTAGAGAGACAAAAACAGTGGACTTAAGACAGAAACAGAGATGGAAAGATAAGAAGAGAGAAAAAAAGAAAAAGACAGGGAGATATGTGAAATCGAAATGGAGTGAGGCAGTGGGAGAGACAGTAAAAGACAGGGAAAGAGTAAGACAAGGAGAGGGTGGGTTGATGAAAAATACTAGAAAGACAGGAAGGAGGACAGAAGGAAGACAGGAAAGACACACTGAACTGAATCTAAATGCATTTCTATCTAAAGCTATTTGTCCATTAACCTCTATCCCACCCTCTCTTGATCCCTCGACCTGTAACAGAGACACCTTTAGCTACATAGATCGGTCTTTGCCTATATTTGTTTCTCCTTCAATCTAGCCCTAGTAGTGCATCTGTCCATCTATATATCCCTCTATTTGTATGTACATCTGTACCTCTGTCAGCCCACCCCTCTAGCTAGTTGTAAATCTGTCGATCAGTCTATCTAACTATCTATCTATCTGATTTATCAAAATTGTATCCACTATACATCTGAATGCACTTTCGGAAATGAGATCCCTGGCCAACAATTGGGAATGGGTGAATTTCACCCAGTAAGTGACGTACAAAAGGGGATGGCAACCTCCCTCAGGCATCAGGAGCACAGATGTTAGGAAGGTAGGAACAGCCATGGATTACAACCATGCTGAGATTTTCGGAGATAGACAACACCAGCTTAACGCAAGCGGACCCATCATGCTATGCAGTACAAGCAATGGATACCACTATGCATCAATTCAGTACCCGCCATCCCACCCACATGAAGCCAAGCACACTCCTGACCATCAAGTTGGCAAGACCTGTTGTGTCCAAAACATTACATGTACTTAGAGTGGACTTTGGGACAGCCAGTTGCTCGTAATTGGACAGCCATTGTTGTTTATATCAGATATCTTGATTCATTTTTTTTTCTTACTATCCCTCTGTTTGTTCCACCCAGGGGCATTTTGATCTCAGTGTTGTGAGTGAATGTTTTTTATCCTTCTTCCGCATACTTGAGGAGCTGTTTTTTATTTCTGATTTACCATTCCATGGGAGTGCAGGTATTTCCTTTCTGTCTATATTTATTGGTTTACAATGGGCTGGCATCTGCAAAATGCTTCTGCGCCATTTGCTTCCTTCTGTATATTGCACTCTTTTATTTTCACTTTATTTACATTTGAATTTACTAATCTAACATGGTTGTCCGCCATGTTAGATTAGTGCATTAAAAGCGGAGGCTTGTGTCATGACTCTTTCTTGTGTCATGAAGCACATTCACACATGAATTAGGACACATATCACGGCGCACGCTTGTGCATGTGGCATATTGCCGGCCACCTTAAAATGAGGTTTCTTTAATAAAAACCCTATTGCAAGATTGTGAACCATACATCTGTTAGTATGTGGTGGCCATCATGTTCAACTCCCCACATAGGTAGTAGTTGTGATATTCATATCCAAGACATGCAGAAATAGTGTGTGATGAGAGTAATGGCCAGGTCCCCAGGGAGATAGTATGTTATAGTGTTCTTATTCAAGACATGCTGAGATAGAGTGAGCTGATAGTCGTGCAAGTCCCCACACAGATAGAGTCTGATTACTGTAATGACCAGATTGTCTCAGTACATGATAAAAGTCATGTTCAAACCTCCCCACAGATAGTAGGTGAGGATAGACAAGTTTAATGTCACACATATATAGTATGATAATCAAGTTCATGTCCCTGAAGAGGTAATAAGTGATTACAGTAATGCTACGGCCCCCACTGAGATAGTCCAATGATAGTCAAATGATTCTCCCCTCAGAGTTTATGCATCATGATAGTAATCGCCAAGCCACTTCCGAGACCATGACAGACAGTGAGATGGAGGCCTTTCCTGCGTGGGGACATCAAGGAAGATGAACTAGCAATGAACTGGACAATATGAGTAAGGGGAACGATATGCATGATGATTGCTTTCCAGTTCAATATTATAAATTGAATAAAGTAAAATTGGTACCACTATTATACAGGTGTACACGGATACAGTGGTGTTTTTTCTAGGCTTATGAGCTGGCAATCACCTTAGAACCATTATACACATACAGTGGCATGTAAAGAATGAAGCAAATGACAAACTAGCAATATTGCTGGTTGCAGAAAAGGCCTTTGACTATGTAGAGTGCAGGTATCTATTCATGGTAATAGGTAAATTGAGTCTGCAGGGATTTCATTGAAAAAGTGCAGAAGCTATATAAAGTGACTGTGACTTAGATAAACCTTTGGAGCTTTATCTCACAACCGTTCCTCGTCCTAAGGGGCACTAGAATGGTCTGTCTTCTGTTCCCACTCTTGTTTTGCTAACTCTGTTTTTATTTGAGATGGTAATCACACAACGCAGAGACATATGGAGCATAATGACACTTCTGTTTTATGCAGATGGTACAGTGGTTGCACTTGTAACGATTGAGGTTTCCGAACCAATATTAATATCCTGATAACTTTTTTACAAAATTAACTGGTCTGTTTGTAAAGCTCTGGCCATGACAAAAACCACAACAGCAGCATTACTAGGAGGTACTCCCTTTAAGTAGGAACCCTTCTGCTTTAAGTATATAGGCTTGAATCAAGAGACTGGAGAATATGGTTAAATATAATATAATTCCCTACTGAAAAAACGATCAATGATTCCTCATTCTTGATGACTTTACAGTTGTAAATGTGGGGGAGGATGCAGATGGTAGAGATGATGATAGCCCCATGGTATAGCAATATAGTCAGAAGGGTTCCCCTAAATGTAATGTAATGTAATGTATAGGCATTTATATAGCGCACTACTTACCCGGAGGTTCCCAAGGCGCTTCGACCGCTGCGAAACCCTTCCTGGCTTCCCTGAGAGATGGTCCCTTAATGGGTATCTCCAGGGTGAGACCAGGCATCCCCGGCGGTCTGGTGGGGCCGTTAGTGAAGATGAGGCAAGCTAATGCCCAGAGTTGCCGAGTGTGATCGCTGATCAGAGTGGGCACCGAGGCGAGAGAATTATCGAGTCCGCTGACCCTGGTCCAGAAACCTGCCGCGCCGGGAATCGAACCCTGGTCCCGGGCCGTCCTCTGCTCTCGGGTCTGCCGCCTCCTGAGCTAGAGAATCATGCTAGGAAAATTAATTAGCTTGTGTATGGGGAACACAAGACCTAGACCGAAATCACCAAGTGTTCATGTGCCCCTGATGACCAGATGCCTTAGACTGACACATTTGCGTATGTTTTGTGTTTTGGCCTACCAAATGGCCTGTGCTGTGTTTATACTATGTCCTGCACTGACACACTGCTATGGATCATATAAAAAGGGCTATACTACCTCTCGAAGAAGGAAGAGTGCTTTTTTTCTACAGTATCCTTGAAACTTGTAATGACCAAATACGCTATTATTGCTGCCATTGCACATGCATGACAAATGGTTCAAAGGGCTTTGAAGTTGCATCGTAGACTCCATGCTATGTGCTCCTCCGGCGCAATGAAGATATATTTAATAGAGGAAAAGAGGCCTTCTGGATATCATGGGTGGAAAGAAAATACTATTTGTAGATGATGTACTTGTTGGCACAATCATAAAAACATTTGAGACCCTTAGCAGTGATTTTTCATTTCTGCGTTCCCAGTTTTGGGAGTACAGACAATTCTTGTACTGTCTTGGATGTGCCTGGCATGTAGGATCTAATCTTGGAGACCTCTCTTAAGTTGCAATATTTGAGGAAGTGGAGCACCTCCGTAGGCAGGGTCTTTAGCATTTATGATGTAAGGATTGGCCTGTTTTTGAATGCAGACAGCTGCTAAACTTATATCATGATTGGAAAACCACACCCAATCTAACTTCACACATAAGACTTGGAGGGACTTCCTAAATTCCCATGAAAAAGGGCTATGTGAGGTGTGCCTTAATTTAGTTAGTAATAGATTTTGCATTCTTGGCATTGGTCGTCAGCCCACTTCCAAACACGACTCAGAATTCTAGTGGTGCTTTCAACTGGGGTGTGACATACTACATATTATATGGAGATCCCAAACGCTGACACAATAGTGGGCGTGAATTTGGGGAGATGTGGTTATAAACCTTGAGTTAGATGAGCCCTTAACTGCAAATATTGCACTGGTAAATGACAAGTGCATTTCTGACTTTCCTATATCTTACCGGGATGATTATCCACTTAGTTCATGGTGACCAAAATAGGCACTTGAAATATTGGAAGACAACATGTTTTACTAAATACAAGACATGGTTAAAGGATATGTTTGATATGATGTCCTAGAAAGTTTGCACACGTTTTGATCACATCAATTTTTATTCACTCTTTGCCTGGGCATTACTAAGCAGATGGATATGGTGTACAGGCTCACATCGGAAGAAGGTTTGCAAGTCAGTGATGTAAGCAATAGAAGAGAGAAATTTCTGGTTATATTCTTTCAGCTGTGCAGTGTAGTGATTGTGATATTCATGAGACATAGGATTTACTGTGGAAGAACTCAGTGGATTGTTCTGGGAACCTATTGTATGCCACTAACTGAATACTATATATATAACTTGCAGTAATATATTGGCCATTCTTTCGATAACCTGCGTAGATGCGTTGATTGCTATTTATGACGACTGGATTAATTTCTTCCTAGAAGGATTTAACTTGAGCAGCCTTAGGCTCAACACAGAAAGTGTAAGACATTTGCAAATACACACAATGATGAATAAATAACACTAACAAAACTCAAGATGGAGATCCATAATAGTTTATAAAAATAGCAAATCCATACTAATATTATAAAGAGAGAGCTCAAACCTTTGAGGCGGGTAATCTCAGTAACCACAGCACCAATCACAACACCCAATACAGCGTTGGAAAGGGCAGTTGCAGCAGAAGGACATAGGCTATGCAGACGCCCACCATATACATTTAAAAGGTAAAAGAACCGTGCCAGCAAAGCAGTCCCTTGTGGGCGTGTCTGCGTTGTGCTGTGGGCGTGTGCTGGGGGCGTGACAAACGCTGGGGGCGTGTGGTACGTTCCGCCCTTCATGCCATGTCTCATATCGTGTGCTGTGGGCGTGTTCTGGGGGTGCGGCATTACGAAAATGTGTGGTACGTTCTGCCCTTCATGCTATATCTCATATCCTGTGCTGGGGGCGTGGGCGGGGTGCGGCATCACGGAAAAAAAATTGAGCGTACATTCCAGCTCCGGGTGTGCTTGCCCCGTGCTCCCAGTGCCGTGCACCTGCTTTACTGTATGTAGGTCAGGCATGGCGTTATTCACAAGGGCCGGAAGGAGCGCAAACAGGGGCCATTGTGCAGGAAATCTAATCTCGCCTTATCAACCGGTGAAGCCTGATGCGCACACTGGAGATTTACCACTTCTGTTGCGCACAGGCCTCGCGCGACGCACATCCGGAAACAAGGCCCGCCTCTACGGAAATAGCAAGAAGGGGACTATCCCTCCCCCGGTAAGTACATTGCTGGCACGGCGGGCCACATCTCCAGCAACATACTCACATTGTTTCACCACCCATTTGAAAAATGCACAGGTCTCTCTCATTGATGGCAAGCACAAGATACACTTTTAGACACACCTCCCGCCAGAAGTTCTATGGAGGGCGCTCACACATTAGGATTTAGGCATTTGTTATGGTCATTTTTATTGGGCAATATTTCGTGTTCTGGGGGCGTGGCCAATGGGCACGACAATCGGCCGGCAGCAATTCATACCCGGACAACGTCGGGACGGGCTGCTAGTATCTTTATATAAGTTTAGGCATCAGAGAAAAATCATTCAGGTAAGAACATTTTCAGATATAAATTCTTTGCACTTTAAAAAGTGCAATTTCTGAGTTCTGCTATGCCATCCTATGGAAGGAAGAACAAGTTGTGCACACAGGTATTTTACTACGACTTGCAAGACCAATCTCCAGGAGTAAAGGTGAGTAGTGGGCAAGGTCCAAGGCAGTATCAACAGAACACCATAAATGGCATGAGGGCGGCCGGGTGCAGGGTGAAATACAGAATTGGAAGCCCAATATAATTCAATGGAGATTGGTCACTGCAAAAATAGCCTACAAGCTCTGGCCAGGAGGCCAGTGAGGCTGAACCAGCAAGTGGGGTCAAGCCTTGTGATGTTCGGGGACAGGGGTACACCTTCGATCCTCTTCTCCAAGGCCCAGGGACAGTGGGTGCAGAGATGTCTTTAGGCACTGGGTTTTTCCATACCGGGGCAGGTGCCGTAGATGGGGCCTGTGTGCAGAGGTTGAAGATGAGGGCAGGGTCAGGGAGTTGTTAAACCACAATGGACTCAAGTTCTGGAGGACTGGAGAATCTTGTTGGCCCCATTGGCCCACTTCAACTTGGGCCGAAGGCAACGGATGCAGTGGCTGATTCAGATGTTGGGTTTTGGTTGTTCCGGAGGCCTCAGAGACTTATTTTTGGAGTTTATGCTGAACAGGTCTGCTATTCAATGATGTCTTGGGTCATTTTCAAAGACAAGAAGTCCTCCCAAGTTTCTGTAGTCACAGCTGCAGGACATGTCGACTGTGGAAAATTTTTCGATGAGGGCTGCAGACAAGCTTCTCTGCTTTTGCAGCTCGGTGGTGTCCTCTCTCTTATTAGGTCATCAGGATCCAATTGTCTATCGCCAGGGAATAACCTAAATACTGAATTTAGAGTTGCTAGCGGAGAAAAGGGTAGCAGTCCATGGACTACTGCCCCTTGGGTCTATGCCTCCTCTGAAAAGGAGGCATAACCCTGTCCAGAATTCCTAGGTATATCATTGCAAAGATAGCTACCTCCTAAAATCTATGTCCACCTTGCACCTTAGGGGTGGTACTAGCCTGGGGTGGCACGCCTACCTGACTAGCTAATTGTCCCCACCTGTCCAGATGCCAAGTGAGCTCTGGACAGGGGTTGTGGCTTCCTCTCCTGGGAGGGGAGGCAGATTAGCATTCCAAAGGCGGTGACTCCTTTGAAGCTCCCCAACCCAAGGAGGCTAATCAGCAGATCATCCTGTGGGAGGGGGTGATACACCCTCTCCCCGGACAGGCATTTGTTCTTGAACTCCTGAGAGAAAAAGGGGCTCAACATAGGAGGTCATAAACTTGTCTTGGTGGCAGGCTGGCAGAATTCAGGCAGCAAGCACATAAGATGCAGCCTGCAATGGTAGTTGTGCATTTGCTTGGTGAGGAGAGGCACAATTTGTGCTGCTGCCCTTGGGGAACCCTCCATTAGTACCCCAGGCCCAAGCTACCATGTGTACCCTTTTCTAGGGGCTTACAGTCGTACATAAAGTTTTGCCAATTGGGGAAACCATTGTACAGTTATTGGGAAAGAACACTGGTACTGGGAACCTGGTTAGCAGGGACACAGTACGCCTCAGTCAAAGTAGCATCACAAAACCAGAAAAAAAGTGGGTGATACGGCAACAAAAATCCAGTTTACCACATCCAGGATGTACCAATTGATTGGCAGGTTTGGGGGATCTGAGCATTTTGGCTGATCTAGGGTGAGACAGTTGGATGCACTGGTCATCCAGGCATTGAAGTACTCTACTACTTGGCCCAAGTTGGTCGTGGTGTTAGGCTGTGTGATGCTGAGAGCATTGATCCACTGGTTCTGAGTGACACTGGCCCAGCTGTGGAGTGGGGCACTGGGGCAGTTGGGGTGGTATGTGGGGGGGGTCCATCGAGGGTGAAGTGTATGATGGAGTGGTCTGACCAGGTGGGTCTCTGGTGTGGCTGTATCATATTCTGTTGATGGACGTGAAGATAGGGTCTAGCGTTTGTCCTGCTTTGTGTTTGGTGTATGTAACCAGTTGCATGAGTCCAAAGTTGTCTAATCTTTCCAGTAGGTCAGTGGAGTTGGTGTCAGTGCGGTTGTCCAGGTGGAAGTTGAGGTATCCCAGGAAGACATAGGGCCCGATTCACAAAATTAATCTGAGGCAAAATCCTAACTTTACGACTTTCGGTATTCACAGAAGGCATTTAGGAGTAGTAAAGTTAGGATTCCTAACTTTACTACTACAAAACTGAGAAAAATTCTAACCTCATGACTTTTGGTATTCACAAAAGGGATTTAGTAGTAGTAAAGTTAGGAATCCTAACTTTACTACTACTAAATGCCTTTTGTGAATACAAAAAGTCGTAACCTTAGGATTTTGTCTCAGATTACTTTAGTGAATCGGGCCCAACGTGTTCAGATTCTATGGTGAGTGTGTTGTGTGACCTTACAATAGAAATTTGCAAAAATGGTGGAGTTTCTGGCATGGGCTTTTTTCTGACATAAGTGTCTCCAAGTGGTACTTCAGCATGTGTAGTGATACCGGGCCTGAGCATGTAAGAGACTCACTCCCCTCAATTATGATAGTGTTTTACAGCATAGCCTTTAGGCATTATGGTCTATTATACATGCTTTTCTAAAAGTCCATTGCATCCCAGACTCAACTATGTAGTTAGGGCTCCATGGAGAGGTCACCAGACAGCTGTCCAGTTGAGGTAATCACTAGTAGGGCTTTCTATCGAACGTTTTTTTTCAAAGTACAGAATGGAGCAATTATGTGTGCCAACGTCAGGTTTGAAGATCTTAATCAAATGCCTTTTTCTAAGTCCAAAGAAATTTGAAGATTGAAATTGTTTTAATTATCTGAGTACTGCACCATTGAAAGCACAGGCATAAGAGATTGTAAAATATACGATCAGCCATTAATTTCTTGAAATATGTTGCTCATATTGTAAAACGTTTCAGACAGAAATATGTTCAGATATTTCTTCGCCATTAGAGTAGAACAGGAATATACTTTAGTAAGAGGTGCATTCTCCTCCCCTTCAAACACCTGGCTCCATCACGTGAGGAAGAAGTGATTTCAGAAGGAGACCATGGTTTGGCCACACTTCGTGGAGATGACTCTTTGAGCCTTGTTGTACTGACTGGATATATTCAAAATCTGCATGAAAGCTCCCTAATAAAACTGTTGTCAGCACTAGCTATACAGATACTTCACTAAGCAAGGTAGCAATATTAATGTTTATATATTTAGAGTTGGTAGAATACAGGGACGGCTGGTGACATTTGAAAGTGGTGTGGCGTAAACTAATTTGCATATTGCACCGCAGTGAGCGAGCCCGAACCACCTTGCATCCATCCATACATCATTCATGCATCCACCCATCCATCCACCCACCCACCCATCCTGCATCCATACATCATTCATTCATGCATCCACCCATCCATCCATCCATCCATCCATCAGGCATCCACCCATCATGCATGCATCCATGCATCCATCCATACATCATTCATGCATCCACCCATCCATCCACCCACCCACCCATCCTGCATCCATACATCATTCATTCATCAGTTATGTGACCTGCAGGTTACAGAAAGATCACTGCTGTAGGTACATTACTCCCTGATCTAATTAGCTGGAATTCAAACCCGAGTCCTCCAATCCCGAATACACATTAGTACAGCTCAGACCTTATATTCTACAGTGTCACAGTCATTTGTGTATTGTTCTAGATACTTTTAAATTTATGACTATGTACAGGAACAACTATTGCCAGGGTGACGTTAAATACGCGGCAAGGGAGGACTAAATTATGTAGCAAGAAATGGCAAATTATGTGCCATAATGGATGTCATTTTGTGAAAGTATTAAATCATTATGTTGTCATTTTAACACTTGTTAACACAGTCGGGCGTAGGTTTCAACATTATTAGTACCAGTGTAACACAGAATGATGACAACAAGTCCGGGTCCGCACCTCCTCAACCCCTTGGCACCTTCACGTCGTCGTATGGCACTGGCAGCCCCTTGCAGCCAATCCTGGCGCTGCAGGGGCACAGGTTACTCTACGCCCACAGCACGCCCATTAGGAGACCGAAGGGCTCCTAATGGGCATGCGCAAAAAAGCACGAACACTAGTGCACATGCGTGGGCACTGGTAAAAAATTCACCCTCCGTCCCCACGCATGCGCACTCGTGTTGCTGCCTGCCTGGTGACAATCATGTCAATCAACATGACGCCTCCCGACATCATGCTGACTGGCATGCATGGTCAGTTCTCCCTCGGTGTCTCCTGCGGGCGGCTGCGGGCGGCTGCGGGCAGGGGGGCTACGCCCCCACACCCCTATGGACGCACCGCGCCTGGTAGAATACATACCAGTTCCATTTGTCTTAAAGCATTCCAGCCTTTAGCCCTAACAATAGTCAATGGCACTGGGTCAATGCACAGGGTCTCACAGGGTTAGGAACTGATCAGAGCACCTCAAACCAACTGTTTCTATTTTGCTTCCTAAATGCTTGTATAATTAGCACTTCTCAGCTACTCCACTACCCTCCCGAATAAGGTCCATTTAGATGAGGGCTTTCTGATACTTTACCGCACTAGTTCCAGGCTATCTCCTGCTAGTTGCTGTGCACATACTGTCCTGGAGAGGTTCCACTGGCTGAATCTATCTGTCTATCCAAAGGGTTTGATATGTGCCAGTTGCTGGCTTCTGGAGACAGTTTGCTTTAGCTGGGCCCTGGCTCACTGCCAGTCCTGGGTCCAGTTTTTTGTCAAAAACGCATCTAGATCCTAAATGCTGCTGAGGAGGACAGTGTTGTGTTAGAAAATAGATTGATTTGTGACCTTGAATACATTTGTAATCACATGGCAGCAGTTAAGGCAGCTTCCAGTTCAGAGCAGTCCATAAAAAGGGTATATTTATGTATTCTCCTATATGAACATAATTGCTTCGTTCAACTTGTGATGGATGTCACTCAGTCAGTCAATCAATCACTTTTATTCGATTTTTAAAAATCACAAAAAGACACAAGATACAGATCATCAAAAAGACAATAGAATACATCAATAAGATATTTACAAAAATATTTCATGTTTAAAATAAGCATATTTCATAGAATCAATAAAAGCAGTATATATAAACATTTCTTACGTCGTTAAAAAAGAAATCTTTTAAAAGATAAAGCAACGGCATTTACTAGAATAATTCAGTTAAAATGTGTCCTTGCCGTGCTTTATTACGCTTCTTGTTTATGCGGACTCCTGCACTAAAAAGCTTGCTACATGGAAAGTAATGCGTGCACTGGGCAAAAGTTGTAAAAACAAGAGTGCTGGCCTGACCTGTAAGAAGCCAGCCTCTCGAAGAATTGGTAGTAAATATTTTTTCCTGATTAGTCCATAATGATCGCAAAACATAGTAAAATGTAAAGTGTCCTCTAACGAAAAATGATCACAATCACAAGGACTTGCGTTAACAGGAGTATCCCATGTAGCATAGAAGCCCAACAAAAAGTGTATCAAGTTTAAACGAAATCTGGTTAAAAGGAAACAGTGAAATGGTTTGGTTACAAAAACTAGGTAGGGCTCAGGGCCTGAGACGGTGATAAGGGCATAATTTCTTCTAACAAGCGTTTTTTTCATCTCTATCTCCTCCCGCTCTGCCATAAATGAGTTTATCAATGTGGATTTTATCATCGTAACATCCTCTTATTTAATACTATCCGGAGAATAAAAAAGATCTATGCGCCCCACATATGATAACTTTGATTTTACATAGGCCAGCCATGGGATTTTTTGGGCTCCGTCCAGGGCCAGGCAATCTTTAAGGATCAGATGGTTTAAAGAAATTTCCTTGTTAAGCCAGGTTTTTAGCCAACAGATAACAGGGGCAGATTTGATTTGGTCTGTGACAAACCCAATGCCTAACTCTGAATGTGTGGTGAAGGTGGGAGTAGACTGGGGGACGGAAAGTAGTGATCTAAGGAATCTATTCTCCGCCTTCTGGATAGTGTCTGGTTTTGTGTATCCCCAGATTGAAGACTCATAGGTGGCTATAGCCAGACATTTGGCTTTGTAAACTTTAAGAATAGTCCATTGGTCGTGACCCCATTCTTCTAACAAAACTCAGGAGAGCTGCAGCGGATCTAGCAACTGCGTTTGTTTTAGACTTATGTTGAGCGCCCCAAGTTCCTTTGTCATCGAAAATTACGCCCAAGTAGGTAAAAGAAGAGACCCTCAGTACCTCTTTCCCTGTGCAAGAAAAGGTTATAGGTTTCTTTTTCCTGCCCTTTAGTCCCACAATCATGACCTGTGATTTTTGGGTGTTTATTTTCAGGTCTAATGAGGTCATGAAGTCACCAAAAGAGGCCCGTAATTTATTAAGGGCCACACCTGTTCAGGCCAGAAGGACTGCGTCAACCGCGTACAGGAGGACCGGGATATTGGTCTCTCCTGCACGCGGGACGTCGACTGCCGAGGTGGTAAGCGCAGGCTCAAGTGCATTTATATATAAAGTGAATAGGAGAGGGGCAAGGATACACCCTTGCCACACCCCCCTCTCAGATTTAAAGAAGCTAGTGCATCTTCCTTCTTGGGTGACTCTAACAGAGGCCTGTAATCCTTGATGGAGATCTGCCAAGAAGCCCACCAATGCTCGCTCGATACCCATATCCAATAGGACCCCCCATAGCCTTGACCTGTTAACCAGGTCGAAGGCTGAGGAGAGGTCCATAAAGCCCATATACAGGGCCCCTTCTTTCACTATAGTATATATTTGCTAATGATCAAATGCAAATTTAAACATTGATCCAGTGTGCTCCTCTTGGACCTAAAACCATACTGGGTATTCCACAGGGTTCCTCTACCTTCTAGCCAAGTTGTTATCCTGCCCAAAATGACTCTGCCCAGGATCTTAACAGTAGAGTCTATTAGGGAAATAGGTCTATAGCAAGTTGGGTCGCCCCTTTGGCCCTTTTTAAAAATTGGAATGATTATAGACCTAGCCCAGGACTGAGGAAAGTTGTTTTCTTTTGCACAATTAAAAACATTTGTCAAAATCTTGGCCCAAAATGTAGGTGCGCATTTATATAGGTCCGTAGGGACCCCATCAGGGCCCGGCGCCTTATTCTTAAGTGTTTCATTTATTGCTTTTTCTACATCCTCCTCCTCGAAGGCTTGGATTAGCTCTGAGCGAGGATGGGGGAAAAGCTCCTGTATGTGGCCAGAGGTGGGCTGGCTGTAAATGTTACCAAAGTGGGAGAGCCACTGCTCATCCGGGATGACACATTCTGCGCCGTGATTCTCCACCCCTGAAAAATAGGGCTGATTAATCACCTCCCAGAATTTGGAACTATCCCGTAAAACTTCATCCGATTGCAGGTCATTCCAAGCTTGTTCTGTAATCTGGTTTTTCCGAGCGTAGATAGCCTGTTTATATTTCTTCCCGAGTAAAGCTATATGTATTTTATTTCTTGGTGTCTCCGTTAGTCCCTTTAAAAGGGCGGAGTGAGCCTTGGTGCAGTTAGTGTCAAACCACCGTTTTCCTCTCTGCCCCCCTGGTTTTACTTTAAGCGTTAGGTCATTGTTTACTTGTTGGCATATTGAATTGAAGGCCTCAACTATTCTAATGTTAGAGGCAACAGGGTCTAAGCAAATACCGACCTCCTCTTCAACCTTTGCTAGTACCTCTTTTAGGAAAGTGACCGGGGTCACTTTAGACCATTTCAACCTTCTACCCTGATCTTTGGTCATCAAATCAGTCGCGCATCGCACCTCAAAGTCTTTAAAATCTAGTAACCCCCCCTGAGCAACCTCCAATATCACGGGGTTATGATCGCTAAAAATAGAGTCTGCTACCCTATAGCTTAAAATAAAAGACAAAATAAAGGATGACAAAAAAATATAATCTATGACTGAACCTGTGTCTTTCCCTTTAAACGTTGGAGGTCTAGAGCCTAGTGGACAGCAACTTGATCCGTAAAGATTAAAGGAGGGCAAAAGGTTCTCCAGGGCTTCCCCATATTTAGTGTGTTCAAAATGCGTGAGGAGCGAAAAAGGTGGCCCCCCTTTGTCTTCCAAGGTGCAATCCAGGTGGCAGGGATGTATATTAAAATCACCCATGAGGATAACCTCAAAACTATTATTGATTATTCTGTAATTATCTAGAACTTCTTCAAGGGAATCTATGAGTTGATTTGTACTGACGAATTCTGGGGAGTTATAAAAATGAATAAGTAAAATAGTGAGTGAGTTCGTCACTAGCAGTTCTACTGCTAGACAGTGAGGGGGGCCTGTCTCTAGCTGTTTAGCTTTCCCTTTCAAGTTAAGTGAGATTAGTGTGGATAGACCACCTTTTGCTCTCCCTGCCACCCTTGGTTTAGCAGGAATACTATAGTTGGATAGACCACCTTTTGCTCTCCCTGCCACCCTTGGTTTAGCAGGAATACTATAGTGGGCGTACCCATCTAAGGCGAGTCTGTTGGCTGTGTCCCAGGTTTCTTGAAAAGACATTATGTCAAATGATGAAACAAAGCCCAGCCAATTCTCATCTTCGATCTTTGATCTTAAGCCGGCAACGTTCCAGCTGAGGATTCTACATGTATTCTTTCTGATCGGGAGAGACATCTGATTAATATCTTCTGGCTTATGTAGTCAATCAGAGTTGTCTAGATGTGACAGCGGTGTAAAGCGATTAGATAATGAGACACCCCCAGTCTGTTTGTTATCAGAAAGCAGTGTAGGTATCATGATTGGGGGTGGATGCTGGAGAGAAAGAGTAGGGTATCACTCTTGGGGTACATGCAAAATTGACATGGTCCTAGTGTAGGTGTATCTCTTTTTCCTGATGCCCTCTGGGAGCGTGGCTTCTTACTCCCCCACGGAGGATAGAAATATCCTAAAGGGAGGGGTCTAATATCGTTGTTTATAATGGGGGACCCATCCCAGAATAGTTTTTCAGCGACATCTCTCCCTGAGAAGTTGACAACGATACAGTCTCCATTAATGTTCTTCGCCCCGTGTCCTACCCACCCCAACCTTCTAGCCATAATGATGGAGGGGGATATGTCATGTTCGCCACTTGAATATTGTTTGCACCATTCCCTAGTTTTGTCTAAGAGGGCCCTAGTGGACTCTCTCTCGTTTTGGTGTAAGAGTGGGACCCCGGTTATTACTGCCACAAAAGGGGCCGCATCCGGAGGAAGGTGCAACCTGGGACTACTGGGAGTACTAGGAGTACTAAAGCTAGGTGTGGTGTGAGGGGGATTAGGACGTACAGCAATATTCTTGTGTGTTGCTAGGATGGGGTTTGATCGTGTTGATGGATTACTAATACCCGGCCTGTCCACTTTCAAAGCTGGAGTTGGTAACACGTGTTTAGGTGACGGGCGTGAATTCCAGAGGCAGTCTTTCGTCCCTGAGCATTCCATGGACTCTATGTATTGTATTGTCGTTGCCTCTGTGGGTACAGGTGGGAGATCTGGGTTGGGTAGATCATTAGCCTTTCCCATTTCCAATTCCTTTTCTGCATTAGCTATTTTTTGATTAATGGCACCAACCACTGATGTAAGGTAAGAGATGATTGTGTCCGCCTTGCGGGGGACCTTAGCGTCTTTAGCCCCTTGCCCTTCATTTCCCAAATGTTTGCGCTTACCCATTGATGTGATTAAGGGGGGGTGGCCCTGCCCGGCCTCTTCTGGCCCCTGATGGCCACGGATGGTCCCGCCCTTGTCCCAGGCTTCTCCCGGGCAGCTCCCGCGCGCGACTCGCGGTGCGAGAGGCGCTCTGCCTTATTTAAGCACCTCCGGGCGCGTTGGTGGCATGTGTGCTTAGCGCCACCCCCAGGGCAGCTGGGAAATGAAGTTTTTGAAAGCCGTTCCCCTCACGGCGCGGCGGTGATGGTGTGGCAGCAATGGACTGAACCGTCTCCTCTGCTGCATCGCTGGTGCCGGGAAAAGCAAGGTGAGAAATGCCGTTCCCCTCACGGCTCGCGTCCTGCACAGAAGCTGACCCCCAAAGAGTCATACACATGGCATTTAAATGTCACAAAAGACCACTGAAATCCATTAAATGTTTCAAATGATCTAACTGAAAACTTAGCAGCTGTGGACATCTGAAAGTGAGAACCTTTGGGATGTTTTGTGGATGTACGTCAGTACAACGCGATCTTTTAGATCACGGTACTTTACAACGCTGCCATTACAACGCAAGTCGTTACAACGACTTGCGTTGGGGTGCGCGGATTGAGGATTATTATAATTTTAGATTCCAACACCAGCCCACGTAACAGTAGGGAAGGTGTTGGAATATAAAATTACAATATTCCTTATCCAACAGTGCCATCCAGCGCAAGTCGTAGTAACGACTTGCGTTGTAATGGCATCGTTGTAACGGTAGTGCGGTGTAAACACCGCGTTGTAAACGATGTTTCCCATGTTTTGTTCATGGACTCAATTGAGAAACGTTGTCCATCTTTCATTTCAGCAACAATCAACAGAATAACATGAATGGCTTTTTAAGAACACTTATATACATATATATATTTACTCCCAAGCCATAAATCTCAGGCCATTTGCAGACTCTATGTGATCTGCTCACAGATGCCAAATGCTCAGAGCGGGCCTCTTTAGATAGATTAGTTCACTCTGTAGTGCTACCTGCCATGGTTAAAACTGGGACAAATTACAATAAGCACCCGTCAAAAACATACCAGCCTTGCATAGTGACTCTACTATATACCTCCTGTTGCAACCTACCCCTGCAATTGAGCTTTCCTCACATCTCAGTTTCCATACAAGGCAGAGCAGACCATCACACTCAGAGTGGCTTGTGTGAACTCCTTGGCATATCAAGATGCCGCATGGACACAGGCTGTAGGGCACCAGGTGCATAAGATGGATTCAGAGCACTCAAAGCAAGTTTTTTGATCCCTGTGCATCCGGGTCTTTTACTACCTCCCTCCTAAGTGTGAATTTCAAGATACACATTTGAAAAGCTTTAAGACGTCTTTCTGCGTGGAGTATTGCAAAAAAACAGGGGGGCAGATTTACAAGCCCCTTGCGACACTTTTGCGCCGCCATTGCGTCACTTTTGTGACACAGCGCCCGTGTAAAAAATGCGGGCAATTTACAATGTGAGGCATCTAGGGTGATGAGTCACGTTGTAAAGCCCTGTGTCACAGTATATCTGCGTCAGAAATAATGTATGCAGGGTGGGTGTTCTCACGCAGGAAAGCCTCAAGTGACGCAGTGAAATCTACAACATTTCATTGCGTCACTTCTAGGATGCCACTGCGTCTAAACCTTATGCCTGATTGAAGCAGGCGTTGGGAGTGACAGTGTAGTGGGAATAGGCCTCAAAATGCATTGCTGGAGTTGCGCAGTGCTTGCGACATGACTCCAGCAATGCGTGACTTTTCCCCCCAGAGATGCGTCAGAATTTGACGCATCTGTCAATCCTTTCTCCATGGTGTGCCATATTGTAAATATAGCGCATCCATGGTGGCGCAAAGGTTTCTCAGGGTGTTGCAGGGAAAGTGACGCATCTATACAGATGTGTCACTTTCTTGTACATATGCCCCAGGATGTTTTATTTATGTATGGCCTTTAAAAATAGGCTCCATTTTTTACTCCAAATTTGTTTTTAACATTACAGTGCTATCCGTTGTATTAAAGTACACCAGTAAAGAATATTGCACAGGGAACACCAATGGTCAAACCGGCCCTCAAGATGGCAATTTAATATAGGCATGCAACAGCTACTTGTGCAGGAACACGTAAGTAGACATACATCACTGAATTTCTTGTTTAAAGAGAAGACAGAAGAAAAAGTAAATCTCTCCAGTAGCACATCCTGAGAAAGTCTATTAGAGACGTGCTTAAATAAGCTCATATTACACATAAAAGTGCTGCTGCCTGGATAAAAGGTGTATTTTGTTCACCTACAAGGTAATGTTTTAAAAAAAAACAATTAAGTGCCTGTGCACATGAAGTTCGGTAGTACTCTTCAAAATCCTACATTTGAACTTCAGGCCGCGATTTTGGAAAGCTAATGCTCATGTGCCTCAGCGACATCCTTTACTGTCAAACTCACAAGACAGTCACACTCCATGCTGCTGCCCTGTCTCCCAACTTATCAAAGGCACGGTCTGGCAGCACGTCCCATCCCCCAGCCGATTTTTTCAATCAAGTTCGGGGACTTTCTGTAGACCGGTCTGTGCTCATGCTAATCAGCCTTTTGTTATTCATGATTGTCCATTAGCGCATTGCTTACTGGCTAAGCCAAAGGCCTGCTCGGGGGTTACTCTTTGTCAGTGGAAACTGTAGCAGAGGACAGAGTGTAAGGTTTCTTGTAACATGTTCGTGTACTTTTTGTTTGTGGCTCTTTATTTTAAATAAATGGAAAGTTATACGCGAAAATATGACTTGATGACTAGGTGAGATTCAAGCCGCTGAATGGCAGTTAAAACTACATGCTTCCTGACGTTGCCAATTCACAACATTTTTTGAGAGAGAAAATGAAATAATATACTTTTATCACTGGTCCGTTTATCTCTTCACACCACCGACATTATCACACTGTTTAAAAATTGCATACTAAGGGGCAGATTTTCAAAAAATACACGCAGCACAGTCTCTACATTATGTAGTGTTTCCCCCTAAAAACAAGCTTTGGCAAAGTCATCAGGACTCTGTTGCAATATTTATATTTTTATTTTTATTTTCTTGTGTATTGCAAGCATACACCCAAACAATACAAGAGTAAAAACCTGCTGTGGCAGATATAAGCTTTCAATATAAATGTTTAAAATGAAAATCATTAACCATTCTTTATATTTTTTTAAAAATAGCACAGATGCTTTCTAGCAAGCAAGTGTATTTAGAATAGGTATGCACATCCTTTTTACTTTTAATGCACATCGCAGGAAAATATGATTTATATTGAAGCAAGGAAAATGGACTACAGAGTTTAAATTACTGTATCCTGAAGGCGTTATTTAAAAACACAAGGTGGCCGAAAACAATTACAATGATAAAGATTGGAAAGAAAGTGGCATTGGCAAAATAAAGTTTTTGCCTACCAGCAGCCTTCCCACTGCAGTGCACTTATTTTTAGGTTGGTGTGCACATGCGATCAGCTAAAATGTATTCAATGTCAGTGCAAGAGTCAGTGGCTAAGTGGGCTAATCCATTGCCTCATTTTGCATGCTGTGGTGACTGAAGTGTAAGGTAAAGTAAGATCCTAAATAGTGAATAGGTTAGGCGTGGGAAATGTAAAAAATAGGATTCAATTGATTGTGCATATCTATGCTTTTCGAAGAAAATAGCCACCAAAATTAAAAACTGCAACGTCAGTAGCTTAATTTGCTTCTTAAAAAAAGGAAAAAAGGTTACATATAATTAAAAAGTCCACTTTATTCAGGTATTAAGTTTTCTGATGGGTTTGCTTCTTCAGAAATACTATCCTCTCTGTTAGTAGATGAGATCCAAATCCTCAAGTGTGTTTAATATGCTAAGTGTGTTTAAGGCTGCAGTACCACCTCCTGTCTACAGGGGCAGAGCGAGCAAAAAAATAAACACACTTGGTGAAACACAGGTCCCCACAAGGCAATTTTTTAAAAATTTGTAAAAATTGGCACAGATGTTTCTGAAGCCATTTCCAATCATTTAGAACATTGCACCTTGTGGGGACTTGGGTTCAGGTCCCCACAGTGCAATCAAGTCCCCACAGTGTGAGTGTGTTATCGTACTCAAGTCCCCACAAGGATAGTAACACAAACCCACACACACACACACACACACACCCACACACACACACACACACACACACACACACACACATTCAAGGCACTACACAACATAGGTCCCTTCTACTTTGTTGCTGCTCCCTTCATTAACCACCCAGATGCATCTGCTCGGCAAGACTCCTTCTCACACACATCCCACGTATACACTGAAAAGATCAGGAGGACGGGTGTTCTTTTACTTCACGCCTAAAGTATGGAATGGCCTCCCACTAAACATCAGAACCTCCACCTCCTCTCTTCTAGTGCCAAGATAACCTTGTGGGTGACATTGCACTTCAAAAATACACATAAAATACCATAACATCCAATGCACTTGCAGAACCAGAATTGACTTCAAGAAATTGAAGCCATGTCTCTTCAATTAGACTCAGCCCTAGCTTGGCGTGCCCAGTTCCTGCTTTTTAGTACCTGGATTCCCTCATGGGTGAGTTGTGCACTCTACAAATACCCATGACATAACAGAGAGAGAGAGAGAGAGAGAGAGAGAAAGAGAAATAAGGATAGAGGGAGAGAGGGGAAAAAGGTGTGAATGACACTTGCTTTACTATTTTTAAGCTGTGTGTCTTCCTTCTAATGTTTTTACGCAGAACCGCGTTGTGGTATTTCTAATATTGAAGTCCTATTTTTAACATGTGGAGTAGGGGTGAGCAAAACTCTTTGATTTTCACTCCATGGAATCCTGCAGAATTCCACAGAGTTCCATGAAAACTGCACCAGATTTGGAAAACGGGCAGAAACTGGAATGTCGCACTGTTCACGCTGATTTTTACTGCTGGGAGCTTGTTTTGTGCTGAAAAATCAAAGTGAACAGCACCACAGAGGTGCCAGAGGGCTCTGCTTTTCGAGTTGATTTTGCTGCCGCTTAAGCAGATTTTCTACTTGAGTGGCAGCTTTCTCACCACAGCAAGATGGTTACCAGAGTTTGCCTAGAACTCTACATTACATGTGTAACATGGAGTGGCCAAATCTCTACCAACTCCTCCTGCAGAGCGAAATTTATCGCCCATCCCTAATGTTGAGGGGTTGGATAGACACAATAAGGTTCAAGTGTCTGTCTTCATAAAACAGAAAAAATTGTCTTCTCTCCCCCAACCTCTCACTTCAAAAGCTTATAATGGATTAGGAAAGTGATGCATTCCCTTCCAGGGTGCATGAACATTTTCTTGTGTTGAGGATTAGTTAGGTTAAATAATGCTTGCACTTGGTACTTGTATGACTTTCAGCTAGGAAGTGTAGTTGTAATTGACTGCCTCTGGCATGGACCATTCATGGGTTAATTCCTATATGTAATAAGTATTCTCAAAGCCAGAGGGTTGACTTGGGTGTATATGGCTGCATGCTGTTATGTAATTTGTTTGGGTACACTAACCGAAAATACACCTACAGAAACCTGTAAATATATACACACACACTCACACCCACACACACACCACCACACACACAGAATACGTACATACTTATTCTTGCTTTATGAGACTTGCATCACCCAGCGTATGGCAAGGCTGTATGGGGTTTTGGGTCACTTTGCGTCGATTCCAGGGAACTGTGCAACGAAGCTTGGCAGGGCCTTGCATCACTTTGCATTGGCTCTGATGAACTGGCATCTATTCAGCAATGCTTTGAGATGCTTTACTCGGCCTCGATTACGATGAGTCTGGCAGCTGTGTAGCAAGGATTTGCCGGACTTCGCATCACTTAGTGTTGGTTCCAATGAGGATCACAGCTGGGCTTGGCTGAAGCACCTTCAGACCCACTTCCAAGTTCCCAAGACTGGGGTGGCACCACATGGGAGGGCAGGACTACAGATGGCAGAGTCCAAGTGCTGAGTTCAAGGTTGTTGGAAGCCTGTTATGTCCCAATGGCTTCTAATCAGACGCCAGCCAACTAGCCTTTGGAGTCACTCTTGAGTTCTGGATTTAGAGCTGCAGGTCCAGTCCTTCTCACCCAGGCAAGAGGGCAGCAGGCATCAGGTCAGCACATCAGGGCAGCAGTTTTTCAGAGCAGCAGTCCAGTAGAGTGGCAGTCCTTTCAGCAGCACGATAGTCCTTCCTGACAGAGTATCCAAAGGTCCAGAAGTGTACTGAAAAGTTGGTGTCTGAGATCTGATATAGATACCCAGTTGTGCCTTTGAAGTGGGAACACGTTTCTAGTGTCAGGCCTTTGAAGTTCACATGTGCCTGGGCTTGCTGATCCTGGCCCCAGACTAACTACAGGAGGTATGCAGTCCTTTGTGTGGCAACAGGACACAACCTATTGAAGTGTAAGTGAAGCTGGGCCCAGCTTCTTCCTTTCATCCTGCCAGTTATAGCCAATCCAGTCAAACCTAAGCTCCCCATTGTGTGTGGCTGTCTAAGAGGAATACACAAAGCTCAACTGTCAACTACGCTCAGTCATGTGACCCAGAGACAGGCTGCAAGCATCAAATGGCTAAGTTAAAAAATGGCAGTTTTCGAAAAGGGGCATTTTCAAAATTGCCATTTAAAATATAACTTCACCATAGGTTAGGATATTTCATTAAAATTCCAGAGACACAAAACACAATCTGAATACCTGTTTCCATTTGGAAATTACACTTATACAATATAATAAGGAAACTTCAATGTTATCCTATAAGAGATGTAGGCCTTAGTGTAGTGAAGAAAAAAATTAAGAGTGTTTCACCGCCAGGACTTGTAAAAGTACATATCGTACTTTTTAAATACGCTCAGCCTGCCTTGTGAGGTGTCTAGGGCCTACTTTAGGGGTGACATATGTATTTTAAAGGAAGCTTTGGGCCTGGCAAAAGGTTTACTCTGTCAGGTCAAAATGGCAGTTTAAGCTGCACACACACAGGCTGCAATGGCAGGCCTGAGACTTGTTTTAAGTGCTACTGACATGGGTGGCACAATCAGTGTTGCAGGCCCACTAATAGGATTTAATTTACAGTCCCTGGGTACATGTTATACCACTTTACTAGGGATTTAAAAGTAATGTATATGCTGATTGGGTATAAGCCAATCTTACAATGTTTAGAAGAAAGAGCACAAGCACTTTTTAGTAGCGCTAAAGTGCGCAGGGTCCTAATGCCAGCAAAAATGAAGTCAGCAAAACAGGAGGTCTGAAGGCAAAAAGTTAGAGGGAAGACTACGCCAAAGATGCCAGGTCTAACACTTACCATGCGACTCCCTGAGCCCTGTTTGGATAGACTCTTCTTAAATCTTATTTCTTATGGACTGACTACTTGAACTCCTATCCTTGCCCTGTGCATCTTTAGTGCTCCAATAATCCACACATTGTGGTGATACAAAAAGTGCTAGAAATCATAAGTGGAGATCCATTTGATATGTTTCAAAAGGATGAAAATTGTGGATTTATTTTCTTCTAATATCTAGTGTCCATCTGTAAAATGAAGTACATCTACATATATACTTCTGGTACAAATTTAATCTACCACCTACAAAAAAATCATACTGCACTTTGTCTTGACCAGGGTTTTATGGTCTAGCAGATCTGCGCCATCCTACCAACAGTAGGCATGTCAGACATAACATTGAGAAAGAACCTTGAGAAAATAAGGAGAACCTCCATGAAACGACCACAGACACAAGACACATATATAGGAACGTCTTTAAAAATAGAGGCTGATTACAGAAAACACTGTTTATATGCTCAAAGGGACATGGGAGAGAAAGCAGGTCCAAAACCTCAGGCTCTAGCAATCTAGTATCACATATCATGTAACCATTGCCTCTCAAGAAAACTGATGCCTAACATTCCAACAACCCAGGGTGGGGCACGAAAAGGACTATGCACAGCATGTGTAAGACAGCCGGAGTACACATGTACATTTACAATATGTGTGTAGATTTCAATGTGCATTTTTGGGGTGGGGGGTCAGTGAATCAGCTGAAATGTAGAATAAAACATCACAAATCATCAAATAGAGAAGGGACTAGCAATGATGATTTCTGAGAGAGTAAGATCCCTATTTTGTTAATTTGACATCATGGGTAATCTATATAGGAAGAATACTGATACTTCCCTAGACTTTCTAGGAGCCAGTTGAAAAACAACCTCTTTGAAAGTTGGAAATCCATGAATTGTAGATTTCCAACCTCTAGGGGATTCATGAAATTCTCCACTTCAAGTTATTTTTAAGACAAGACGTACTTAAGAAACTGTCATCTCAGTTGTCATATACAAATCAGGACGCTGAGTCCTCTTAACTCCGGACCAAAACGTGATGCAGGCCTGCATAGGGATAAACATTTACCAGCACAAGACCACACCAAACAGAGGAGATGCGCCTGTACGAGTATGCACTGGGACAGACCCTGCACTCGTACAGGTTCTCACCATACAAACCAGAGCACCTACCCAGATAAAGCATGGCTTGTAAAGAAATGTTACATGTATTTAAAGTTTACTGTTTTTTTATGGTAGACGTGCCACATCTGTGCGCATTCAATCTAATTATATTAAGTGACCTACAGAAGCAGTTATGCCAATTGAAAACAAAGTGAAAATAAAAATACTATGAAATGCAAATGAATTTACGTATACTCTTACAAAAGGCGTCTGGAGGGTGACATCAGTACCATTAATCAATGACCCATGACAGATTTGGCGGATGTTGTTATACAGTCCTGCTCTCTCGATGAGGGAGGTCTGAGAGTGCAAGGTTATGCCCTTCTTTGGAGGGTGAGCTCATTGATGACTTCTTTCTCATAGGCTGGTGCAGATTTGGTTATGCAGATGTTTTGGTCAATGTCTATAAAGGCAGATGCTGCCAGGAGACAAAGGTGGTTTTGTGAAAGTGATGGCTGCCTCCCTCCCAGGGTAGAGTTTCCAGACGTAGCCATTCCTCCTGCCTTCTGCTACTGGCAGTGGGACACAGTGAGCCGGCTTTTTATTCCCTGAACCGATGCTCATTAGCGTGAGATGGGATAAAGTGAATTGCTCTCATGACAGTAAAAAATTAAGCAACAAAGGAATGCGAGAGAACTGTTGTAATATAGTACGCCATACAAAGAACCACCAAATTCACTGTCTCAGATAACCTACCTCACCCAGCTGATGAGACTTGCTAACACAAGGTTAGTTCAACCTCATCGTGCGACAGAAGTTTCTTTACATTAACATAAGTCCCGGGAAGGTGGTGGCCCCTGAGGCTGCAGGGGGTTCCAAGCGGCCCACCTGTATTCTTTAAAATTAAAGCCCATAGGAGGTGGCAGCCCCCAGGGCTGCAGTGGGTCCGTTCTTAACCACTGCAATGTAACTAATGTAAATGTGTATCTTTTCAGGTGGTTCTCACTTTTTTTCGGCTTTCTTCTTCAAGTCCAAATGGTGGATGCTATTTATTCCTTTTATTGTGTGTTTTGTATGTATTTTATCTGCACTTTTATGGTTCGCGGTAACCAAAATAAAGTTATCGAACGAGCTATTTGCAAGGAGAATACCCGGAGCTGGATACAGAACATGTCCATTGTGTGCATACTACTCCCAACATTTGCTGCATGCCACTCAGAATCATGGTAGACACCGGGCAGACAAGCACTCTCTGGCAGAGCTCTGAGGGAGTAGTTCATAGTTCTGTGAGTAGAGTGGCATGAGGTGTCGGTTTGCAGCAGTGGGCGTCAGTTGTCTGATAATCAGTGACAGAAACCATCTCGCTACGAGCATGAATAAAACAAGTGCCTCCTTCAAATGCAACTCCATGCGTATATAATAGCTGCTTTCTACAGAACTTCCGTCCCAAAGGAGTATTATGGTATTTTACATACAGCTAATTTGATTACATTAAATGTAACCTTGTAGAGTTTCTGAAATCCAATCTGGAGACAATAAGCAAGGCCGGATCACCCGTCAGGTATATGTCATCAACATAGGACAACGACATCGACATCTTGTAACAATTCCGTCTCACAGCCTGAAAACAGCCCTAGGCTAGGCTCTAGAGAGAACTCTTTCATTTTGCTGTGACATTGGATGTTGTAGCGAAGCCTGCATTTTTGAACTCCTGGGGAAACGCTCCTGAATTGATATCCTGCGCCGTCACTTTGAAAGCGCTCCTTGATAGCGCTGGTCAAGAACTGCTCGCGTTTCCCGCTTCGCGGGAAACACTCGGGTGGGGATTGTAGGCGGCTGGCGGCGGCTGGACAGTGAGAGAAAACTACAAAGCCCACAAAGCCATCTGGGCCAGGAACAACTCCCCGCCACGCCCCCCTCACCTGGCTACAATTGCGCAGAAGGTCCGCTGTGGAGCGGAGAACTCTTTCATTTTGCTGTGACATTGGATGTTGTAGCGAAGCCTGCATTTTTGAACTCCTGGGGAAACGCTCCTGAATTGATATCCTGTGCCGTCACTTTGAAAGCGCTCCTTGATAGCGCTGGTCAAGAACTGCTCGCGTTTCCCGCTTCGCGGGAAACACTCGGGTGGGGATTGTAGGCGGCTGGCGGCGGCTGGACAGTGAGAGAAAACTACAAAGCCCACAAAGCCATCTGGGCCAGGAACAACTCCCCGCCACGCCCCCCTCACCTGGCTACAATTGCGCAGAAGGACCGCGCATCGCGGAACGCGCGCGGGCGTCGCCGGGCTAAGCCCGGGCAAAGGGCGGGCCCTCTGTGGCCCTCAGTGGCTGAGGTAGGCTGGGCTGGGCCCTGCTATTTTCATTTTATTTATCATATGTTATCCTATTTGGTCCGGATGAAGTAAATACTTCAGTTGAGAGGGATTGCGCCTTTCCATCATCTATAGTACCTTACTGCTGGCTGTTATGATTTATTTCCACAACTTTTTATAGGGTTTAAATAACTCTTAACAATTCTCATACTACAATATTATTATTTCACAAACACCGTAGTGTGGGAAGCTTGCTGTAAAAGATGACTAAAAAACTTCGCTCTGGGAGAATGGTGGGAGGAAGAACTTGTGCCAAAACAAAATCAAATCCCTTGCGTAATAAATCCGTGAATAACCAGCTGCTAAAGGGTCAATGCCAGCTTTTTGAACTTTGGGAAAAACCGGTGGATAAACCCCCATTGGCTGCTGGAAAAGATATTACAGCTCCAGACATCCAAGAGAACGATACTCACGCTGTAGATACCAACGCTCTTCCTGGGCCTTCTGAGCCACCGCAAGTGACACTCATTGATACCCCCTGCATTGTGCATTCTGAGGAGGGCGGGGCTATCAATTCTCTTGTTCTTTCGCTTAATGATATTTTAGTTAATAGCTCCGTTCCTCTTTTGGAGTCACCCTTGAACAGCATGGATGGTCAAGCCTCTCCACCGCTTTCTATCGACCTGCAACTTTGTGGCCGTTATGTGAAGCCTGTCAGCCCGGTTGCTCCGGAAACTAATAAACCTCTAGGGGGGGCGACTCCATCCGGGCTTCTACTCTATAGTAGTACCCCCTCTGTGAATAGGCAAGGTATGTCTGACTTATTAAGTACTTCCAGGAGTCCGATTCTCAATTTATCCGGCAGTTGTCCTACAGTCGGGGCAGGAGATAAACCTTTATCGGAATCCCTGATAGCATTGGAACATCTGTTAGCCTCTATATTGTTTCTACTGGGGAAATTTGTAGGCAGCTCGGACTGTATCTTGGACTCTGTTACACAAATCTTGGAAAACCTAGTACAAAAAGCACCGGAAATGAGGAATACCCCCCGCTTCTCGCATGTTACTAAACTGAATAAGGGGGAAACTGAGGTGTGTACAGAAAACTCCAAGATAAAGGTCCCTGAACCAGTGCTAGTTGCAGTACACGATAATATTGCTAAGGGTTCGTCTGTAACTGCTGCACCCAATTGTATCATGAAGGCGGATCTGGGGATAGCGGAAGAAATTATGCCTAGCCCTGACTGCCAAGTACCACAAGAACTCTTTCCTATCTTCTGCTCGGAAAATAAAAAAGCCATTTCCGAGGTCAATCAAGAAGTAAGGGAAAAAAATGGAAAACACAAAAAATATAAAGGAAATAAGAGGAAACTGGTGCGCAAGTACAAGAAGAAAAGACAGAGGCGGATAATTTTTCAAGACTCTTTAATCCTAAGTGATAAGGAAGATATAGACACTGAACCTATCTCATCGACCGCAAGGGTGATTTTGGAAGCCAGTCCTCCCTATCGTGCCTTAGAGACTCCTGGAAACTCTCTACCCACGATTAGGGAGGATTTAACACAAAAGGACGACTTGGGCTTAAAATCTTCCCCAGAATTGGACATAAGGAGTGCTAACCCAGTTAAATCTGAGTTACTTAATCCACTGGCCTCTCCTTTTACTTTTACAGCTGGGGCAGGGGAGCCGTTACTTCCCATTCTTGAGCGAAAAGAGGCTACATCTTATGTGGACACTTATGTGTTGGATTTTTTTCCGCTATTTGATGCTGACTTACCACTAAACAGAACATGGCTACTCAAACGTTTTAGTGAAATGGATAAGTTACATCGTATTCAATCTAGTGACATTGAGCTAGTCTCTTTGTTAGGGGGAAATAATGTTTCGAGTATAAGGGTCAAATTTTATTCTAAAATAATTGTAAATTTGGTTTTGCAACAGGCAGAGAGTTTCCAATGCACAGGTATTGATGTCTTACCGATATTGAATTTTGGATATAAAGATGCTTCTCATAGGATGTCCCAAAAGGATGATAGACAAATTGGGGTTGCTTTACCATTTAAAGATCTAAAGATTTGGGTTGCAAAAGGGAAATGTTTGGTTTCCCAGATAAAACCTCTTCCACTGATTCAGAATTCATTTCAAATAGAGGATTCTAATCGGTGGAATTGGCTGCATAATGCCCTATCAACCAAATCCACAGATAATCCCAAATTGTTTCAGCACCTTTAACAACCAACTGAAAATCATCTCATGGAACGCAGCCGGGATACACAGTAGTCCAGAGAAATTCAAGTTTCTATTCACGTTGGATGCAAACGTGATTTGTATTCAAGAAACTTGGTGTATTAATAAAATTGATGTTAGAAACGACTACTTTGTGTGGGAAGTCCCGGCGGTTGCTTCCAAGAAAGGGCATGCTAAGGGGGGAATCGCGTGCCTGTTATCAAATAAATTGAACTGGAAATTCTCTCAGTATACCGACCCTAGTAACCTTTTCCAAGCCATAACCATAGCAAATCTTCCCTCCCTCCGAAAGAAGTCGTCTGTTGTAATTATTAATGTTTATATCCCTCCAGAAGAGTGTTTTAATGGTGTGTTGAAGCAGGTTTTTCAATATATCGGCCAGATTAAAAATATATCACCTTCTCCAGAAATCTTACTTGTGGGTGATTTAAATTGTAAAATATCTAACTCCAGTATGAACCTTTTTAGAAATAAAGCCAAAGAAGAGGCGCATTTTATTCCACAATCCCTCTTCCCCGATAAAATAATAACTAGTAAAAGAGGGAAGATTCTTCTCGAGGAACTTTCAGCAGTCGAGGGGCTTATCTTAAATGGGAGATTCCCTTCTGATGTACCTGCGAAATTCACGCATAAATCTTACTGTAAGCCCTCTATAATTGATTACGCGATCTCGGATTACGACATGTTCCCGCGCATCCAGGACTTTACGATAGTTCCCACGACATTGAGTGACCATAATATAATCCTCCTGACTATTTCCCTAAAACCTCCTAGTACGGCATCATGGTCTATTAATAGTAAAGATACAGCCTTCCATGCATCCTCTGGTAGATGTTTTTGGAACCCATCTGTAATTTCTGGGGTGCATATTATTCTATGTAAAACTATAGTAGATCTGAATGCTTGGTATGGTTCGGAAATTGTTAGTTTTGAAAACTTCATGCGGAACATCATCCTCTATGTAAAAAAGGCTAGCTGTCCCCCGAAGTGGGTATACATGCCTAGCGCCTTGTGCACACTAAACAAAGAAATAAATAAATTAGTCCGAGCCCAATTTTTAAGTAGATCTGGGGAACGGGAAAAAGAAGTATTGAGGTTAAAAAGAAAGAGAGTTAGATTAAAAGCGAAAATTAAAAAGGAGAAGGAAGACTTAGTATGGATTAATCTAAGGGAAGCAGTAGTTGCATGGCAAGACCCGTGAATTTTGGTCCATAATCGGGAAGGGTTGAGGCAATAGACTAACCCCTTGTCCAATCCCTATTGCCGAAGACGTTTGGTCTGCCTACATTTGGGAGCTTTATGGGGGGAATGGTACTTTAGTGGATACTAGCCTCCCTGATTTAATTTCTGAAGGAGAAATTAAGTATCCATCAGAGGAAACAATAGCATCGGCCATAAAGAATATGCGCTCGTCTGGCGCAATGGGCCCGGACGAACTCCCCATGACGGTCCTGAAGCAGGAGCCCCTCCTTTGGAGTAAAATTCTTTATCCTCTATTCAAATCCTGTTTTGATTCGAAAAAGGTACCAGCATCCTGGAGGGGTAGTATCTTGGTCCCCATCTTTAAGAAGGGCGCAAGGGATATCCCTAGTAACTATCGCCTGATTGCTCTTCTCGACTCAGTCGGTAAGATTTTTGCGAAGTGTCTTTTAAATCTACTTTCCGACTGGGTTGATGAGAACAATATTCTACCACTCGAACAAACGGGATTCCGTAGGGAGCACGGCACTCTAGATAATTTAACTACTCTCCATGTGATATCGGACAAATACACGCAAGTGAGAGGGGGATTTGTTTATGCAGCCTTCATTGACTTCTCCACAGCGTTCGATAGAGTGGATCGTAGAACGCTGTGGAGAAAATTATCATCCCTTGGAGTACCCCCATACTTGTTAGAACTTGTTCGTTCATTACATACGGAAACCTGGTGTAGGGTGTTGCAGGGGGGAGAAAGGGGTCTCTCCGATTGCATCCCTTCTCTAAACGGCCTGAAACAGGGCTGCCTTTTGGCGCCTCTGTTGTTCTCCCTATATATGCAGGATCTACCTGCAGCCGTGTCTGTCTGCGAGGGTATCGCTCCAGTGATAGGGGGGGCCTCTATCTCCTGTCTGATGTATGCCGACGATATTCTTGTTTTGGATTTAACACCTAAAGGTTTGGCAAACAGGTTGCAAGCACTCCATGCCTTTGCAGTTTCCCACTCTATGAAGATTAATATATCTAAAAGTAAAATTATGTGCATAGGGGGGAAAAAGAAGTGCCGCTCGGAAAATTTTGGGTGGAACATTGGCGGCCAAAAGCTGGAGGTAGTCAAAACTTACACCTTTCTGGGAAAAATCATTGCGGCTAACCTGAGCGAGAGGCCTCATATTGAACATTGCTCTCGAAAGGCCCTCGCACATGGCAAAGGCTTAAATTCGCTATACTCTGCGACCGGTAAAAGACACTTTGCCTGTATGCTTGAGGTATATAGGGCTAAGATCCCCGCTACCCTTCTTTATGGTATCGAACTCGTTGAGTTAAAACTCTGGGATTTCTGCCATAAAATTGAAGGGAAACTCTTAAGATCCTTGTCTTCCCTAAATACTAATTGCTCTTTGGCAGCTTGCAGACTTGAGTTTGGGCTAAGGAGCAGTTGGGTGCAGGGATTATGTGCCCTGGTACGATGGGTGGCCTCTTTGGCCAGAGCAGAACCGGGGACGATGAGAGCCCTACTTAAAAGCGAATTATTAGGCAACTTCAAAGAGTTTTCACAACTTGTAAAGAATTTTAGAAGAGCTGTGACTCTTCTGAAGTTAGATGAAAGTACTTTGTTCCTGCATTCTCAATTGCAACTAAAAATCCTGTTAAAACAGGCATCGTGGGAACTATGCTTTCTAACAGATAAGAATGTAATACAAGGAAAAGGGGGTTGTGATTTTCTCCTTAACTCATATGTTGCCAAGAAAGCCCAAGCCTCTGCTTTATGGAATATACCCCATGGCATTAGAAGATTGTGGTTTCTTCTTCGTTATGACCTATTACCATTAAATGTACTCCTATCCAAATGGTATGGATCATCTAAAATGTGCAATTTTTGTAATTCAAGCATACAGGATCGCATGCACGTTTTGCTGATATGCCCTGCACTCCGCACTTTGCGCCTTAAATGGCTAAAACCAATTTGCCTCCGCTTAGGTATATCCAATGTAAATATCTTCGTACAATCTTTATACTGGCCTCCAAATGAAATGTTCTGCTTCTACATTTTAAAATTTTTTAAAGGATTTTTAGATATTTATTAAGACGTCACTTAATTAATTTGTGCCAGCTTTTGTTGTACTTTGTTAAAGGATGATTCATGGACTTGAATAACATATGTATATGGAACATTATGATTGAATTTGTAGTTGTTTTGAATTTGTTGTATGTCTTTTTATGTGGCCCTCGATGAGAGCCAAAACATAATAAACTTTGAAGCCCTAGGCTATTTGTATGCCCTTGTCTGAATCGGCAGAACTGTTTTTGAGAACCTAGAGCGCTGAATGCGGTCAAGTACCTGCTTTCAGGCACCACATTTTGGCTGAAAAATGTATTTGACATGTCTATCGGAGTTTTGTATTCTTTACGCACTATATTGTTCATTAGTGCCGCACTATGTGCGATCTGTATAGCAAATGTGTGTGTAGCAGTGTTCAAGTGTCTGTAATCTAACACTAGATGATATGAATGGTCTGGTTTCATTACTGGAAAAAAAGGATTATTCATAGGGAGTAGCAACTTTCAATTTTGTCTTGATATTCATGTTTTGGGATTATTTAACTTGTTTTTTAGCCTCATGTTTAATAGGGTTTTTTTCTGTGGTTGTGGGGTGGACCTTACGTGTATGTTGTGATAATGGGATCCGTCATCCCAACTCACATGGTTAGGTATAATGTTGGAGCTTGCACTAATGTCCACTCCTTGGCGTATGTGTGTTTTACTGAATCTGGAATGAGGGCAGAAAAGGCAGGTAAAATGACCTTTACACCTTTGGGGCAATCCATAACAAACGTTGGTGTCCAAACCTTTCCAGCCAAGAGAATGCCATACCCGAATGACAATGTCTCCCAAAATAGAATGTTACTGTATGTGGTACATTCCCCTCCACCTGGAGTTGCAATTCATATAATTGACTAGGGACACTCAGTCTCCTGTCCGGTGTTTCCACCTGGATGTAGTTACTAGTTGCTACTGTTGGCAGGCTCTCCATACGATTCTGGCGAACTATTGTGACTTCTGCTGCGCTGTCCAGCAAGGTCAGAGCCCACTCCGCATTAAGAAGCAGTGTTCTCAATATCCGTGGCATGCTTGACATTCCTGGGCTCATGTACCACAGCTAGGTTGAGTCCGAACACTGCATTGAAAGACAACAAGCCGCTATTTGGAAAGCATAAAAAAGTATAGGCACATTGACTTGCGTTCAAGTGCCACTAAACTATTGGCTGGGAATCTGCTTAGCCCTCCCTTTTCATCAAAGGCATTCATACCATTTGGACCTCTCTCATTCATGTATGGAATCTTTGTGACTTTCCAGAAGAAGGCGCTCTGTTCGCTAAAACACTCATAGAAAACAATACAAAAAAATATATCAATTAGTCACTACTTTGTTAAACTGTGCGATATTTGTTTTATATGTGTGTTTCATGTCTGATTATAAATTCATCTACGGTCATGGTCCAGTTTTGGCTTTTTTTATATGTATATGTGTGATGTTTTATTGTAAACAGTATGTTGTATTGTTATTGTCTAGCTATAAATGTCTCTGTTATTTTAAAGAAAAATTAAGTTATTTTTATACGCATCTTATGTACATTGAGTTTGTAATAGTATAACTATGTTGGAATAGATCTTGGTACCTCCTTGACCTTTTGTTGCCTAGAGATGTTATTTCTCAAAATGCTTGACGTTAAGGCCAGCTACAGTCTTCTTTTGAATTGAAGCTTGGCCTGTGTAGGTTTGTCTTCCTTTTTTATTATGAAGTCGGAAGAGCCTGAGCCCTTCTTAGATTTCACGCACTCCTCTGATTTGCGCCCTGATCGTTCTCCTCTTTCTGAGTGTTTTTCGGATTACTCCAGAAAGGAACGAGAAGGATTAATATCAGTATCCTGATTTTTAGGTCTCGCCTGTCGATGCGCATGCGCATCGAGCAAGGCGAGAGTATTGCGAGTTATCCACTCTTTATCCACACTGCAAGGAATCGTGGCGATTCCTTGCAGTGCCCGTGAGTTTTAAGGTCAATGCGCATGC
Organism: Lissotriton vulgaris; assembly: GCF_964263255.1. Lineage (NCBI taxonomy): Eukaryota > Metazoa > Chordata > Amphibia > Caudata > Salamandridae > Lissotriton > Lissotriton vulgaris. Next base: position 1,736,853,457 of record NC_141685.1, read on the forward strand.
GCATTAAGCTTATGCGCATGCGCATTGACCTTAAAACTCACGGGCGCGTGCACGTCCGTCTTTGTTTACCCCTCCGCCCCCTCCCGCCGTGTCGCATTTCTCCTCCCCCTCCCCTCTCTTCCTTCCGTCTTCCTGCCGTGTCGCACCTCTCCCCTCTCCGCCCCCTCCCCTGCCCGCCCCCTCCCGCCGTGTCGCATTTCTCCTCCCCCTCCCCTCTCTTCCTTCCGTCTTCCTGCCGTGTCGCACCTCGCCTGCACGTTTTCGGCAAGGAACTTTGCCAGCGCTTGTTTTAAAGCTGAAGTTGTTTTCAATCAGTTATCATACCAGACGGTGACGAACGTTCTTGTGCCCTGCCAATACACAGGAAGTTCCTCGGTGACCCCCCCTCCCACCCTCAACCCCCACCCCAAGCACTACTATGGCTGCTGGCCGCTTTAACTTACGATCGATTGCCAAGGTCAGTGGAGTTATAGCTTACAAACCTTCTTTTATTTTTATATAGTGCATCAGACAGGGTGCGAGTCACACTGACACTGCGCCTTGCTTAGAGCCACTCGCTGAAATGTAGTTTTGTGCAGGTTAACGAAGGTGGCCAGTGTTCTTGCAGTGGCTAATGGATAGTTGGTTCTGACGGTGACAGGGTGCATGGCATACCCTCGTGGTGTAGGACACTGGCAGTGTAGAAGACGACATATCCACTCCTCTGGCAGAACTCGGGACAGAAGATGGAAATGCGCTCTTTCTCGAAGTGCCAAATCACTCCATTTTATCGGCACGTCTCAGTGCATCGTTTGCTTTGTAAATTCCAGGAGCGAACCTTTACCATGTCGGCACTGTTGCATCGCCTGACTTGGTACTGGTTCTTTGTGTGCATTCAGACAGCCAGGGCTTTAAGTAGTCCGATTGTCAGACCCGGTAGTCATTAAAAACAGACTTGACTATTATATAATTCTTTGATGCTTGATTAATAAAAACCATTTCAGTGTAATACACGATGAGCAACTTAAACCCATAATATATACAATGGAACCGTCAACTTAAATTCATAGCAATAAACTCAATTAAAGCCTTCCCTCCAGCCTCAGCAGCCTCTTCATCATCAGACTGTGCATCGGCGTGCTAAGAGTTAAAGTGCGGATGCTCTGTTTCGAGTACAGGGCTGGTGGGGGCAGATTGAATACACCCTTATGAGATCTGCACCCTACTCAGCTTAAAATGCGAGTGCTTATTATATGATCAAAAGAAAGGTAAAATCTGAGGAAACGGAGACTATTATAGAGATGGATGTGCAGATACTCATTGAACGATCTAGGACAGTGCATTATGAAAATGTAAGATGCAAGTGCTGGTTTATAAAATCAAATTTTCAAAAATGTAGTGCACTGCTGCTTATGATGAAATCTAGGACAAGTGCAAAGCATGAGAGCAGCGACCATTATAGAGATGAAGGTCCTTAGTGCTTTTTAAGTGGTGCACTTTTAGAGTTAAAATACTGTTTTGAAATACAGGGCGAAAATCAAGGACAGTGCTCTCTTCTCAGGACTTTGAAACGGGTCCCTTTTGGGGCCCTGTATTTAGGTCCTTATTTTATAGGCAGAAAGACCCACCGAATGTTGAACAATGAGTGTAAAAAAGTTTAAATTATCTGTCATTCATGTATATATTTCACTTGCTTCTCTTACTCTCACATTCCCCAATAGTGTTCGATATTTCCAGAATTTTGTGCAAGGTATTCTTTTTTTTTTTTTTTTTCAGGCAGCATACATTGAACAAGCGTCCGATGGTACCGCCCTCACTCTATGTATCTATCTATCGCACTCACTCTTTGGCCCTCACTCTATCTATCGCCCTCACTATATGTATCTATTTATCGCCCTCACTCTATCGATTGCACCCTCAACCCCTCACCTACCCTCACCCTCAACCCCTCACCCTCACCCTCACTCACCCTCAACACCTCACTCGCCCTCACCCTCACTCACCCTCAACACCTCAACCTCAACCCCTCACCCTCACTCACCCTCACCCACCCTCACTCACCCTCACTCTCACTCACCCTCAACCCCTCACCCTCACCCACCCTCAACCCCTCACCCTAACTCACTCACCCTAACTCACACTCACCCTAAATCACACTCACCCTCACTCACCCTCACTCACCCTCACCCTCACTCACCCTCACTCACCCTCACTCTGACTCACCCTCAACCCCTCACTCACCCTCACCCTCACTCACCCTCACCCTCACTAACCCTCACTCACCCTCAACCCCTCACCCTCACTCACCCTCAATCCCTCACCCCCTCACCCCCTCACCCCCTCACCCACCCTCACTCACCCTCACTCACCCTCAACCCCTCACCCTCACTCACCCTCAACCCCTCACCCTCACTCACCCTCAACCCCTCACCCTCACTCACCCTCAACCCCTCACCCTCACTCACCCTCAACCCCTCACCCTCAACCCCTCACTCACCCTCACTCACCCTCAACCCCTCAGCCTCACCCTCACTCACCCTCACTCTCTCACCCTCACTCACCCTCAACCCCTCACCCTCGCTCACCCTCACCCTCACTCACCCTTACTCACCCTCAACCCCTCAGCCTCACTCACCCTCAACCCCTCACCCTCACTCACCCTCAACCCCTCACCCTCACTCACCCTCAACCCCTCACCCAACCTCACCCTCACTCACCCTCAACCCCTCACTCACCCTCAACCCCTCACCCTCACTCACCCTCACTCACCCTCAACCCCTCACCCTCACTCACCCTCAACCCCTCACCCTCACTCACCCTCACCCTCACTCACCCTCACCCTCAACCCCTCACCCTCACTCACTCACCCTCAACCCTCACCCTCACTCACCCTCACTCACCCTCAACCCCTCACCCTCACTCACCCTCAACCTCACTCACCCTCAACCCCTCACCCTCACTCACCCTCAACCCCTCACCCTCACTCACCCTCACCCTCACCCTCACTCACTCACCCTCACCCTCACTCACCCTCACTCACCCTCAACCCCTCACCCTCACTCACCCTCAACCTCACTCACCCTCAACCCCTCACCCTCACTCACACTCAACCCCTCACCCTCAACCCCTCACCCTCAACCCCTCACCCTCAACCCCTCACTCACCCTCACTCACCCTCAACCCCTCACCCTCACTCACCCTCACTCACCCTCAACCCCTCACCCTCACTCAACCTCAACCCCTCACCCTCACTCACCCTCAACCCCTCACTCTCAACCCCTCACCCTCACTCAACCTCACTCACCCTCAACCCCTCACTCTCACTCACCCTCAACCCCTCACCCTCAACCCCTCACTCGCTCACTCACCCTCACTCACCCTCAACCCCTCACTCACCCTCAACCCCTCACCCACCCTCAACCCCTCACCCTCACTCACCCTCAACCCCTCACCCTCAACCCCTCACTCACCCTCACTCACCCTCACCCTCAACCCCTCTGCCTCACCCTCACTCACCCTCACCCTCAACCCCTCAGCCTCACCCTCACTCACCCTCAACCCCTCACCCTCACTCACCCTCAACCTCATGCTAAAGATTTACAAAAAAACCCATAAACAATTCTAAAAGCACTAACTCTAATGCTGCGAGACCTATTGCATTTCTAATGCTTGTTAATTGTATGACGGTTGTACAGATTGTAGTGCTTGTCTGAGGACTCCTGTTGAGGAGATTCACTCCGTGTTTTAGTCTTTTCTTTATTTTTCTTACTATTCCACTTCTTTTTTAAAAACGTGTGTGTGCCTGCTTCGAGCTATCCTTTTCAGGATTATCCTTAATCTGTGGTTTGCTAAATTATCTATACCTATTCATGCATAGATTTCCTCAATAATTTTATTTAATTTACACTCCTGGTCTCCCAGATTAACATGTTTATAGCCAAAGCTGCTGCTTCCCCTTTTATATGGCTTAGCATTATTGTGGATACTGCAGCAAAATTACCGTCAGTTCGATCCTCAAATTAAGGGCAGGGGCTGCCCCTACTTATTCTGTATCTGTGTAAGCACTTCTGGCAAAGTAGCTAATAAGGGAGAACCGTATGTTCTGGTACATGCTGCAGCAATGACTGTGCCCCAAGTGGCGCTGTCTTCCACTGGGGGAGCCATCCCCATTGGCATACATATTGTGAGAATACTATTTTTTTCAGGGGTCCTGTATGGGGAAACACTGCTTCAAGCTGAGTTGTTTTATATGCAACCCAGAACTGAATCTCTTTTTGTCTTTTGGGAACCTTACCCATGACTTCATTGGTGGTCACTGGGCTAATTCCAGGCATAGCCAATTGTGGTTGTGCAGCTTGAGCAGCCCTTGTGGTGTTCATTGTCATTGTTTGCATCACATATTGTGTCAAACATCTATATATTCTGACCAGACCTGTGCATAGTGTATGTAGCTCCACTGCTGTCAGAATTACTATAAATGGGTATGGTGTGTAATCGGTTAAGACCAGCCACGTTCCTTCCTCATTGCCGAGGGGACCTAGTCTAATATTGTTTGTTATGTGTGGTATGATCCCATCAAACTAATTTTGGTGTTCCTAACCCCTAATCTTGTACGGTAACAGGTGGAATGTGCATCCTAAGAACATGGCAACTCTGGCTCCCTATGGAAATCATGGACATAGATCTCAAAGTCTTTTGTTTCGTAACTCACGAATATGCAAAGAGATACACAAGAAATGCACAAGCATTATGATTCTAGCGTAAAATAGTTGCACTGCAATAATCAATAGAATGAAACAGCATAGCGTGATCAGCATTACGAGAATGTGTGAGGAAGAAAACAGGTCAACCGTTGTGCAGTTACAGAGAATATACACTTGTATATAAGTATTGCTATATTTTATGTTCAACTGAGCGCAACCTATGCTAGCTGGCCTAGGCTGAGGGAATCTGCCAGAATCCCTGAAAGTGATCTAACTTCCCTGTTACCTGTGGTAAGTGTTGTTCGGCAACTCGTCTTGGTGGAGAACAGGGTATCATTCCTCACAGGAGGTGAACAGGAATCAGCTGGGCTGGAATTCCGGCATGGGGGCAACTTCAGCAGTGTCAAGGGAATTCTCCTCTGCCTTAAAAAAAGAGTGATAAAGTTTATGTAATAAACAGCACTCATGCAATCATGCCGGAGTTCTAGTCAGGCCGCTATTGTTGATTCTTTCAGCTCGGTCGCCGAGCAGACAATAACAAACAACAGCATTTTGTGTACTGAACATAGAATGTTCAAGGTGCTTGACACTATGTCTACGAAAAAGTGTTAATGTAAGCATAGGTACTCCAGAAAATATTGTCCAGCACAGGCGTGCAAGCAAATGTGTGATAAATGTCAGCATTTAAGAAAAGAGGGCAACTTTAAAACGTGAGCAAGTAAAATGGTGGTGTACCTACTCAGGCCTAAACGTGACAACATGACAGAATGAAGCTCTGTTTAAATGGCTTGGGTGAAACCAGCTCAGTACCTTCATAGATTTCGTGACTGCAAGTGAGAAGATGGTGTTACGTTTGAAACTTGGATTCATGGTGCATTGCATGATTGGAAAAAATGGGTAAGAGGGATCGAGGCCAAGGACTTTCAGGCCCTTAACTAGTTAATGGTGACAGAGCCACACTAGGAGGAATACTCTACCCCACTTAGACAATATCTCTGTGATTTGACAAAGAGGGTTTCTGAGAAACTTGCAGTGTTGGCAACAAGCACTTAACTTACAAGATTCACAAAGGACTAAAGTAGCATGATTCTAATCCAGATGAATTCACCCATATTTGTAAAGCACAAACATATCACCCCTTAAGGTTTACTTGAATGGTGCTGGGGGCCGTAGAAGAGATTAAGTGAAATAGCTCCCTTATGACGTGAAATAGCTTACACATGTTGATGAGCTGAGTTGTTGCTAACGCCGGGGATCGAACCGGAAGCCCTGTGCTCCGGAGTCAGCAACTCTGGCTGCTACGTCACACCTCTCCTGAGCCGAATGGGGAGAAGAAATATCCACAGATGGGTTCTGAACTGGAGGGTGAAAGCGAAGGCAATTCTCATGAGACTTGAGTAGGGCCCTGACAATAGTAATGGTGTTTCTGGGAAGGAGCATAATGAAAAGGGAGGGCAGGGAAGCTCTTCCAAGTCCAAGGTGGTAGCTAGTATGTTACACTTTGGTGAATGTAACTGAGAGAAACCTTTGGGGTGAATATGCGCTTTACAAATACACATGCTTTATTATGTGCTCAGTCTAGTAGCTATGGACATTTGGCAAAGGGAACCAGATGCTTTGAAGAACATTCATCCTAACACAATTGGATTTATGCATGTAGTAAGAATCATTGGGAGGAAAGTGCCTGTCCCGAGGGATCCTAGAGCTTTCTACACCATGGTTGAGAGTAAGTACCTTAAGTCTAAGGAGATACTCCCTGGAACCAAGGACACAGGCTTGGTAACCAGTGGAGGGGGATAGGAGAATCTACTTGACAGTATTGACACTACGCTTAATGCAAGACAGCCATGATTTATGTTGGGGTAGTGGAAAAGCAAGGTGCCGGAAATCTCTCGGGCAGTGATTTGATTGGCACTGACTTGGAGCCAGGACCAAAGGCCTTTGTGACCTGGACAACGTCAGCTGGGTTGACCAGAGCAATGGGTACACTTCAGTCTCAGAGAGGGGCTGGGATCATTCCTGATTTGTATGAAAGGGCAGACTCGGAAGACTGAGGGTTTGCTAATTGACAGAGGGCCTGTTCTAGAAGATTCCGACAAGGCTTGTGGGACTTCAGAAGAAAGCCCAGGAACAGCTCAGCAAAGGAGTGGTCATGAAACACTATGTTGGCTGAGAGGATGGCCTACTTCATAATAGTGAGCTGGTAAATACTGAGCCAAGAATTAGCAAGAGGCCAGTGATTACATTTGTGCACAGGAACTTCCTGCCGTCACTGGTCCATGAAGTGCCCTTAGCAGGACACTTAGGGATTAGAAAAACCCAGAATAGGCTGGACCCTCTGTTCTATTTTACAGGGCTGCTCAGAGTCATGGAGAGGTTATGCAGCCTGTCCCACTTGTCAGATGAGTGGCAAGACAGGAGGGAGGACTAATGCAGTTAGTGCTTCTACCAGTTGTAGGTGCTCCATTTGAGCGGGTGGGAATAGACATAGTTGGTCCATTCGACACATCCTCACAGTCAGACAACAATTATTCTTGGTTGTGGTACAATACACCACCAGGTACCCTAAAGCTGTACCTCTGAGGAGCATGAATGCACGGTGGGTAGCAAGAGTTGTCCTGGGGATCAGTTAAGGGTTGGATTTCCAAGGATAGTAGTTTCTGACTGCAGAACCAACTTCATCTCTTCTTCAATGAGGAAGATGTGGTAGTATGCTGCTGTAACATACCACTTCTCCACAGCATACCACCCACAACCAATGGTTTGGTGAAGCAGTTTAACAAGACACTGAAGAGCCTTTGGAAACTCAGCCAGAGAACCACAGAAAAAAGTGGGATCTTCTCCTACCTTGCCTACTAAGCGTTTGAGAAGAAGGGGGTAGGGCTCAGTCCCTTTGAGCTTCTTTATGGACGTCCAGTTCTGGGTCCTCTAACCTTAATCAGAGAAAGGTGGGAAGGAACCTAGAATCTCCAAAAAAGGATCTGGTGGACTAGGTGATTGACCTCAGAAAGTTGATGGCTCAATACATGAGTTAGGCAAAAGAAAACATTCAGGCCAGCCGAGTGCTTAGGAACGAATGGTATGCCCAGAAAGCGACACTGACTGGTTTGCAGGATGGTCTAGGTTTTTTTTAAGTTAACTACATAGTGGACACAGGTGCCATGAGGGAGCCAAGGTGGGTGTTCCAGGTGAAGAGGCTAAAGTGTTATGTCTAGAGAGACTACAAAGTTAATGTCTTGGCTATGACAGAGGGTGTAGAAGAAGATGGAGAGCCTCTTCTTGACTTGCTGCATAGTGACATGAAGAATTGCAATGTGGAAGTAGTTCAGTTAGCCCTTGAGTTAGTGCCTGAGCTGCTGAGAGAAAGTGAAACGGTGTTGGAATGATTTCCTAACCTCTTCTCGCTGACTCAGGATTGACACCTGTCTGTGTGCATGACATAGATACCGTTGACAGTCTGCCAGTTCATGGCAGGATGTACAGAAGGTCTAGCAAAACACACAAGGTGATGGACGGAATGTAGCACATTAGCTAATTATTCACCCCCAGTCACAGATCTGGGTTTAATCCATCGTTATTTTGCTCACCACACCACCCCAGATCACACATGGCCATGTGCAAATCAGTGTTTACCCTGTGCCTCATGGGAGCAGTCCAGCCCGAACTGCCAAGCCATGTCTTCCCTGGACCGGAAACAAGCATCCTAGGACTGGTTTCTGGCTATCAGCCGTCATCAGCCAGGATAGCTTGATTCCAGTGGTGTAGTGAGCACAGGACCCACGTCTGGGCATACCCTTCCCACATTGGGCGAACAGCAAACCACACAAGGTGATGGACGGAATGTTGCACATTGGTACAGAATGTCTAACCAGGTTCAAGGATACAAAATGTTGGACCTGTGGGTCATTGAGAGATCTCATAATCCTTGGTCCAGCTCTGTGGTTCTAGCACCAAAGCAAGGGTCTACTGAAATGAGTTTCTGTGTTTACTATCAAACCCTCATTAAGGTAACCAAAACCGTTCTCCATCCACTACCAAGAGCAGATAAGCTTGTAGATCGGTTAGGTGATGCAAAGTACTTACGCACCTTGAACCTGACCAGTGGATATTTGCTGATTGCTTTGTCGCCGAATGGAAAGGGGATTACTGCATTTTGTAAACGAGAGGGGCTGTATCAGTTTATGGTGGTGCCTTTTGGGTTAAAGAATGCCCCTGCCACTTTCCAGTGCCTGGTGAACCATTTTCTTACAGGGCCGAAAGAGTTCTGTGTGGCTTACTTGATGACATTATGTTATCCAGCAAATTGTGTGATGTTCAGCAAATTATTTCAGGACCCCCTGAGAGACCTAGGACAGGTGTTGGCTAGGATAAAGGAGGCAAAACTGACCATCAAGACAACCAAGTGCCAAATTGGCCAGTCCTCTGTAGTCTAACTTGCTTATGAGGTGGGGAACGGGAAGATTCAGCCATTGGATGCAAATTCGGTGTGTGATGGAGTGTGAAGTACCAATTACCAAGACTGAAGTGATTGCCTTTCTAGGACTCACCAGGTATTACCAGAGCTTTGTCGTGAACTAAGAAAACATAGTTGCCCCATTGACTGCTTTGACCTGTAGGAAGGAGCCCAGGGAAGTGATATAGATTGTAGAGTGTTAGAAATCATTTGGGAAACTGAAGTAGACGTTATGCACTGCATGTGAGCTAAAAGCACAAGACTACAGCTTTACCTCTGACAAAGGAGTTGGAGTGATGTTAACTCAACTGGATGACAGAGACAGACAGTGTTTGGTATTCTTTATTTCAGGAGATTACTACCCAGAGAACACAACTGAGCAGCTATTGAGAAGGAATGCTTTGCCATAGTGTGGGCCTGGTGTACGTTCTGGCCTTATTTCTAATACACTAAGTTTGTGGTGCAAACTGATTTTAAGCCACTGCAATGGTTGATGGCTATGAAGGGAAAGAATACCAAGTTGTTGAAATCGTCTATTTCTTTCGAACGGTTAGACTTTGTGATGGAGCATAGAGCTGGATTGAACCACAGGTGTTCTAATCTGGGAGGGGTGTCTGTTGGGACAGAAACCTCCTCTGCATGGTAATGGATGTGCACTCCTGCCTTAAGTGCCCAACTGTACTAATGTCTGGGTCCCTAATATTCATATTTGTTGTCATAGGCAAACAGGTGTGCTATGACATAGGCCTCTCTCATGGATTGCGGACTTGTTGGACCAAGAGGGGCACCTAAAGCTCTACCCTCATAGCAGTGAAAGACTACTCCCTTCACCAGGAGGTAAGCAGCACGAGCGCTGTTGTGGCAGTATACCATGTAGTGGTCAATAGGAGTGAACAGGTACTTTTTAAACTGGGTCACTGGAGTGAGGCCTCTCCCTCACTCACTATCACTGTGATTCATTTTCACTTACATTGATTCTCACACTCACTAACACTATTTAACACCCATTCATCCTCTCACTTGCAGTCACTCTTACTCTTACTCAGTCTCACTCACTCTGACACACTTATGCTCACTTACTGACACTTAATCTTATACATTATCACATACTACCTGCCACTGATTCACTCGCTTTCACTTATACACAAATGCTTGCAAATACATGTAGATTTTACAAGTATGTACGCTCTCCCTCACATAAAAAAGCTGGCACCAGCAGGGCACACACACAACTTATATTTTAAAGCATTTGTTTTGCTCACCGCAGCTGCCATAGATGGTCCCATTCCAGGTAATTGTACTGCATTCTTGTAATCCAAAATAGGCACAAAACAAGACGAGGGGAGCCACAACCGTCATCCATAAGGATGAGCTGCCAGTGTTCCTGGCCTCGCAGGCCAGGCACCACAAAGGCAGCACCAAGGTCACTAGAGGCAAGCCAGGAGTGCAGCTCAGATCCCTGTTGACCACTAAATGGCATCTATGACAACAGTATTTACCTCCAAAGTGCTAGTGTCTGCATTTTGCTACAGGTGCCCCATACCACGAATTTTTTCAAGTATGACAGCTCCAGCATTTTTCCAAAGGTGCCAAGAATCACCTCTAGTGTGGAATTACCAGTATAATACCCTTAGGCTAAGACCTAATACCTTCAGAGTGCAAGTAATAGTAATTAGTAAACGCCAAAAATTACCTTCACTCTGCCAATAATTAGTCACAAGTTATTGTCATACTAAGGATTGTCAGCGCCAGTGTTTTACCATGGGGGCCTCTATTAGACAAGAACTACCATTACTATACCAGGACAATCCGTAGACTAACAAGAAAACTTGCACTCACTCATTCATTGTCACTCCACTCACTCTCTTGCACTCACTATTACACACACTACCTAATTCTCACTCACTCTCATTTATTATCACTCACCCTCGGTCTGAGTCCACTCCCTCCCCGCAGCTCCGCTGTGCCATCTCTTGCCTCCAGATCCCGAACTCCTCTTTGGCATGATACAAACACATCAGCCAACACCTACGAAGTTTCCACTGGCTCCCCGTTGAGAAAAGAGTCTGTTGAATAACTGTACTCAGGAAACTTGCGTAGGTTTAAGCTTGGTTTATTTAAGCTTTATTCCAGGAAGAAAACACCCACAGCCAGAGCCATCCAGTCGTGAGGAAGCCAACGTCCGATCTGACGTTCTAGGAATCCTCACGACTGGGGAGCAGGATTCTGGAATGCAGGTTGAGAGAGCTCTCGTGCTGGCAAGCACGAGAAGGCAAGGAAAGGAGAGAAAGCTCACATTATAACATCTTTCCCACTAAGAAGAGAAACAATGCAAACAAACAAAAGCAAACAAGAGTTTAAGCAGTAAACTTAAGCAAGTGCAGGGTTAAGCAACATTATTCTAAAACATAATCTCTCAACCTGCAAGATAGCTGTTTCAAACGAAATGCCCTTTTATTTGCCACTTCAGAAGTTTCATGAGAAGACGAAGCGTGTGGAAGGGAAAGCTCCTCGGAGGCAGAGGAGGGTGGCAAAGAGGAGATGGTGGGAAGGGCATCAGGTGTAAGGGATGAGGGAGTAGGAGAAGTGTCCATAGTGGACGTGGAGGTTGCAGAAACAGTTTCGGAAACAGGTTGTACAGTTTCAGAAACAGGTTTGTTGGAAAGTGTTTGGGGGTAAAGAAAGTCAAACCAATCACAATGCTCAGAATCTGAAGTGGCATGTTCCTTGATGACGTTGGCTTGAAGAGGAGAGATCTTGACAAGAACTCGTTTGTTCCACCATCCACCGTCATCAAGAAGGGCTGAGGTTTTACTAACTTGTGTGACCAGATTTGGGAATGAGAATTTGGACAAGCCCTTAGAAACTCTTTTGGGGTTTTTGATAATGACAATATCTCCTTTTTGTAAAGGCTGATCAACAGAATGTTTACCTTGATCAAAACGAGATTTCATAGACAATTGTTTGGCAGACACACGATCTTGAACAGAAAAAGAAGAGCCAGATAAACCAACATTCTTATGCAACCAACTGGGATTAAGAACAGAATGAACACTTCTTTTTCTGAGTAAGCTAAAGGGTGAGACCCCGGTAGTCGAATGCGGAGAAGTGTTATAGGCCCACACTTTGTCATGAACGAAGAGTAGGGGGTCAAGCCGAGAGGAAATGGCAGTTTGGACACCCTCCTTGATAATGCGATTGCATCTCTCGACAAGGCCATTTGAAGAGGGGGAGTACAAGGCAACTTTGTGATGAAAAATATCGTTACGTTTGAGAAAAGAACACATCTTTTGAGAGACAAAATGAGTTCCGTTGTCAGTAACGATGGATTTGGGAAAACCTTCAATATCAAAGACAGACTGTAAGAAATTAATGGCATTGTCAGTAGAAGCAGAATTGCAAAAAGAATAATACAGCCATTTGGAATAATAATCAACAAGGAGTATGAGAATCTTGTGTTCAGAGGGTAAGATATCATAAGGACCAGAAAAGTCCAAGGCTACTTTGTCCCACGGGCCAGCCGGTAGAGAAACGGGACATAAGGGTGTGGAAAGGGTCTTCCAATGTTTATCAGAAAGGATGCACTGGGTGCAATTGTCAATCATCTTTCTAATGTGAGAGTCCATAGAAGGCCACCAGTAAAATTGTTTGACGCGCTGGCAGGTCTTAGAGATGCCGAGGTGACCCTGATGAGCAGAGCGAATGATGAGATCACGAACAGATTGAGGGGGAACAAATAGATCATTGCGCATAACCATATCATTGACCAAAGAAAGTTCCTCCGAAACATTAGCAAAACCTTTAAGATCAGAGGATAAGGTTCTACGTTCGGGCCATTTGTGGACAATAAAATTCTTAACTTTACAGAGAACAGGATCATTGGCATAAGCTGTATTCCATTCTGCTTCAGAAATAGGTTGACATTCGGCAACTGCGTCAATGGTGGCAACAACGCACTCAACATCATCATTAACAATAGAATCATCAGTAAGAGACATTCTAGAGAGGCAATCGGCCCTGAAATTTTTACCTCCGGAGATGTGTTTGATGACAAAGTGAAATTCGTGAAGCTTGGAAAGGAGACAAACAAGTCTAGCGGAAGCTCTGTTAGAGGCACTGTCAGAGAGCATATGCATGAGTGGCTTGTGATCTGTGTAGATTTCGAATTCGCGACCCCAAATGTAGGATTTGAACTTTTGAATAGCCCAGACGCAAGCAAGGGCTTCTCTTTCAATTGTGCTGTACCTGGTTTCAGCTGGAAGAAGGGTTCTGGAAGCGAAGGCAACTGTGTGTTCTTTGCCCTCAACCCACTGACCCAGGACAGCACCCAAACCGGTAAGACTGGCGTCTACAGTGATAAAGCACATAGAGCCGTCACAAAAGGGGTTCAAAGCAGGTGAGTCTTTGATGATCTTTTTGACTTGCTCAAAAACTCTTTGCAAGTCTTGAGACCAAACGAATTTTACACCTTTTCTTAAGAGTGTTCTTAAAGGTTCAACAATTTGAGCGTAGCCATGAACGAACCTGGCGTAATATTCAGATAAGCCAAGGAAAGAGCGAAGTGCATCACGATCCTTGGGGGGTGCAGCATCACGAATGGCTTTGATTAAAGAAAACTTGGGTTTAATGCCATTGGGAGAAAGGGAGTGACCCAAGTAATCCAACTCTTGGACACCAAATTTACACTTATCGTGTCTAACAGTCATGCCAGCTTTTTCTAGGACTTGTAACACGGTATTGAGGGTTTGATTGTGCTGAAAAGAGTCATTGGCGTAGACCAAAATGTCGTCTTGGTAGGCTTGTACGCCAGGGATATCTTGAAAGAGGTTGTCCATTAGTTTTTGGAAAATGCTGGCTGCAGAGGCCAAACCAAAGGGAAGCCTAAGGTACTTGAACGCACCGAAGGGGGTGACGAAGGTTGTTAACTCCTGAGACCTGAGGGATAAGGGAATTTGGTGATAGGCGGATCTAAGATCGAGGAGGGAGAAGAATTTAGCCCCACCCAGATTAGCCAAAAGGTCGTGAATTTTGGGGAGAGGATGACAATCAACAATGATATTATTGTTTAGGGAGCGTAAATCGGCACATAACCTAACCTCTCCGGTCTTCTTGCGAACTAGGACAATGGGGGAAACCCATTCAGAGGAATCGCAGGGAGCAATGATTCCTTCGTCACAAAGGTTTTTGAGAACACATTTAAGTTCGTCTCTAGCGCTCAAGGGAAGAGGGCGAACCTTGTGGACAACTGGTTGAGCATTGGGTTTGAGACGAATTTCATGTTTAAAACCAATCACAGTGCCAACCTTGTTTTGAAATAAGTTTGGAAAAGAACTCAGCAAGGAGTCAATTTTAACAATGGGAAAGGAAAGATCAGAAATGTCAAAGTTCCCAGAATCATGACTGGTGTAATAGTCATGAGGGATGTCGCCTAAGGCGATGGGTTGGTCAGAACCAGGTCTGAGAATCAAGCCCATTCTGGCTAAGTCGAACCAGCCTACGACGTCCCTGCCCTTGAGGGCAACATAAACTTTGGTGAAAGTGTATCTACCAAGACAAGCGATGTTGGAATAAAAGAAGCCCAACATATCAATGTCTTTTTCGCCAAATGCTTTGAGATGGAGATCAGATTTAGAAAGAACAACTTTAGGCCAATTTGCATAAAATGTGAGGTCAGACACAATGGTGATGGGGGAACCAGAATCAGCTTTAACCTGGATAGTGATTGTACCAATTAGCAATTCACACAAAGGACTCTTGATTTTGGTAAACTCAAGTGAATCACATTCAATCGATAACATGACATCATTGAGTCTGGAGGAACAAGACTCTATATTTTCTTGGATCTCAATGTTATTGACTCTAGTGAATCTCTTACGACCCCTGCAGACAGAAGGAAAATGACCAATTTTCTTGCAGGAGGAGCACTTTTTGCCAGAGGCAGGACACGTGGGAGAATTGCCAAGATGGTTCCTGGATCCGCATCTGTAACAAATGAGAGGTTTTCTATTTGGTTGTCTTGAAGAACTGTTGACAAGGTCAATGGAAGTGAAACCAAAGGATTGTTCAACTAGATGAACAGAAGGTTGAGAAGTGCTCTCTTGTAAAATCCTGGAAGAATAAGTTGCACGCTCAATTCCTTTGGCAATATCAATGGTTTCGGTTAAAGAAGGATTTTTGCAACTTAAGAGACGTTCTTGGATTTGTTTTGAATGGCAAGCAAATATAAATTGATCTCTGATAGAGGTATCTGTACTAGCACCAAAGTCACAAGTAGAAGCTAAAATTCTAAGTTGAGCAATGTAATCCTCAACAGATTCATCAATACTTTGTCTTCGTTTGAAGAAGTTATGGCGTTCCAATACAATGCTGGGCTCATCATCATATTGTTTGTTAAGACGAGCAATGGCTTCTTGGAAAGCATCCCAGTTGTCACCAGCTTCACCAGCAGGAGAAGCAACAAGCGGTAAATTTTCAAAAACTTGTTGAGAAGCAACTCCCAGACAACCATAGAGAATGGCAACCTTGCGAGGAGGATCGTACTTAGTGGCATCAATGGCTACTAAATAATTTTCAAAGCCTTTTAGCCAGTTGCGCCAAGCGAGAGTAGGTTTGCCAGGAGTTTGTAGAAAAGGAGCTGGTGTTTGAAACTGTTGGCCAGAAGCCATTGTATTGATGAAATGGAAGAAGAGCGTGAAAAAATATTGTAAAAATGATAGGTTGAAATGAGTGATAGGCAGGAAGCGTGCCTATCGCTGATGACTTGGAAAAGCAATGAAGAAGAACAAATAAATATGGTGGCAATGAAGCGTGCCAATCGCTGATGAAAGTAAACGTGGTAGGCAATGAGCGTGCCTATCGCTGATGAAAACAAACGTGGTAGACAATGAGCGTGCCTATCGCTGATGAAAACAAACGTGGTAGGCAATGAGCGTGCCTATCGCTGATGAAAACAAACGTGGTAGGCAATGAGCGTGCCTATCGCTGATGAAAACAAACGTGGTAGGCAATGAGCGTGCCTATCGCTGTGACAAATGGAAATGGTAGGTAACAAGCGTGCAAATTGCTGTGATAAATGAAAGTGGTAGGCAATGAGCGTGCCTATCGCTGTGACGAATGAACTTGGTAGGCAATGAGCGTGCCTATCGCTGTGAAGTATGAACTTGGTAGGCAATGAGCGTGCCTATCGCTGTGAAGTATGAGCGTGGTAGGCAAAGAGCGTGCCTATCGCTGTGAAGGAATTTAAAGCGCTGAAGAAAAAGCGTGTAAAACGCACTGTGTAACGTGGAAATAAAGCGCAATAGAACGAAGGCTTTGGAGCAGGCTTAAAATGGCCGCCGGCGTCGTCGTCAGGGAGACGGGGAGACGTAAGTCTCTAAGGGTGGTGGAGCTTGCTTTGTGACGTGCGCGTGTGGAAGCGCGAGCAGGCAGTCGGAACGTTGCGCGCGGCTGGGCGCGAGAGAGTAACTGCTAAACACAGCGCCAGGGAAACAGGCGGTGAAAGCAGTCAATTTCCGCACTTTGAGGCAGGAAAAGGACAGGAGAAATGTCCAGAAAGCATACGACCTGGTGAAGATGGACTGGAGGCGGGCTCAGCTGAGGAGGCGAGGAGTCCGATTCAGGCGAGTTGATTGGCGTGGGTGCAGAAATCCCGATCGTCGCCAATATGTTGAATAACTGTACTCAGGAAACTTGCGTAGGTTTAAGCTTGGTTTATTTAAGCTTTATTCCAGGAAGAAAACACCCACAGCCAGAGCCATCCAGTCGTGAGGAAGCCAACGTCCGATCTGACGTTCTAGGAATCCTCACGACTGGGGAGCAGGATTCTGGAATGCAGGTTGAGAGAGCTCTCGTGCTGGCAAGCACGAGAAGGCAAGGAAAGGAGAGAAAGCTCACATTATAACAGAGTCACTTTCAAAATCCTCAATCATGCCTACAAATGCCTACACAACAACAAACCCAAATACTTCAACAACAGAATCAACTTCCACGTACCTCTGATCTTCCAACCTCGCTTTGGCCGAAACGCCGCGCATACACAGAGCCAGAGCAGGTGGAAGATCCTTCTCTCATATTGCAGCCAAGACCTGGATTGAGCTACAGGCAGATATCAGACGTGCCCCATCCCAGAACACCTTCAGGAAGACCCTCAGGCAGGGGTGGTGGGTGACATTTGAAAGTGGTGGGGCGTAAAGTGATTTGCATACAGCACCGTAGCAAGAAAATTTTGAAAAAAAAGAAGAAAAATCGTGCATTTTCAAGCAAATTTGAGAAAGTAGGAAGGTTAATAAAGCAATTGTGAAAGTGCAGTTATTACATTAATAGATGGCATAACATAGGTAGCTGCTTATTCAGTATAACCACAGAGCTTCATACATTCCATCCTATTATGCTCAGGTGCTGAATTCAGACAATAAGACTTTAAATAAATACCAGTCATCCTGGCAACATGGGGGGTATCATTCCTACAGTGCCAATAAAGCAGGCACCAGCTGTATTATCGAGCAGAGGAAGGTTGGAATATGTATGTCACGCTTAAGTCGCACATTGGTACTTCAGTCGCACATTGGTATACCGCTCAGTGTTTCCTTTGCAATGTCAATATAAATACTTACATATAAAAATAATAATAACTTCTAAATGCCAAACACAACCACTAACCGTCGTTTCACCTGGTCTACCCCTCACACCAACTCACCCACCCCCATACTACCTCTGGTCATTCTCATACCATTAACACTCCTTGGAATAATAAACCACCACTTCTAGCAGCCTCTTCACTTTTCTGGGCCTACGTTGTTGCCCCTTTTCTGCTCCTTAAACCGGCTCTTTCAACATTCTTCCCACTGAGTCTTAAAACGTATCACCATTTTCTCCCCCTCTTCCAACCTTCAAAGACATCTTCAAACACCAGCCTCCATGCCATTTCTTCCCAATCTTGGGCGGACACTTTCCAGCGCCTAGAGGCTGTCCAATACACAGCACAATAAGAAAATACGACTGTCCTCATTTACCTACGCACCATCTCCCTCGCCTTCCTAACCACCCAACAAAACTATGCCAGTTGTATAGTCACTACGTTTGGGGGAGTGAGCTTCGGATTTCCCAACTATCTCTCCTGCATGGAATGTGAAAGTACATTACAGACAAGCAAGGCGCATGAGAGGGGCTTTAGGGGCACTAGAAAGGGAGAGCAGTAGTGATGGGTGCGGGTACTACGAGAGAATGAAACACAATACATGGTAAAATAATCAACGCCGTTGAGGACTTTGAAAACACAGAGAGGGTTGCAGCTCGCAGGGACTGGGTGTGCGTTCCTGTCAGTGGGGATGTAAACATTCCTTGTGAAATCCGACACCCTCCTCACGATACCTACTGAAAGCACCTGGCTGTGCCAAAGTAATTACCAAAACATACATTCATTAGGGAGGGGGGGTGTAGGACACCAACTGCCCCCCTCCCCCACTCCCCCTTAGGAAGCTACGCCTTTCAACAAAATGGGAAGTACAAACCGAAATCACGTGACACATGGTGGCACCAGGTGAGTTGGTAGGTCTGATGGTGTTGAGGTAGTAAAACCCGACCCCTCCGATCAAATAAAGGAAAGCTAGCGCTCACCTGTACCTTTCGGTCGCTTTCTTTCCTAGACGAGGCCAGATCCTGGCTGCGCCCTGGGTGAAGGACTTAAGGCTGATGCGGGGGATGTGCTGTTCGCGAGCGTGGGAGTGGACTGTCGGAAGTGCTGGTCGCCGTCACTGACCAAAGAGCATTATCCGATATCTCTCCGCCCCTGAGCTCTGGGAGCCAAGTCCACCTGCGGGTGAGGTAAAGGCGGCGGTGAGAAGGAGATGAGGGTATAAACAACACCGCCTTATCAAGGACTGACAGGAATCGGAGGGAGGCAGCAGCATGAGGCAGGCATGGCGCGTTCGTGGGGCTACGCTGAGCACAACGGTATGTCACCTCTGAAGATTCTCTGGCTCTTTGGACGGGTTGCAGAGTGTTGCATCTAAACCAGCGTCGCTAAACTCCTGTGCCCCTCATCCAGTGCTCTGGAATGCACCCCGTACCTTCTCTGCACCCACAATTTCCCTCGACTCACCGGAGTTGGCATGACAGAGATGTGTTGCTTTGGTGAATGTTTGAATTCGCCTTCTGAATTTTGAGCCATATGACACTACTCCGGGTTCCTTTTTTCGGTCTCATGAAAGTCGCTATTATCCATTAAGTGCTCCCCCGCGCCCCAGAAGATTTCGATGGGTCCCAATCAGGGCGACAGCTAGACAAACACTGTACAGGAGCCAGCGACAGACCTCACCCCCAAGCGCGGCATCCAATGGGATGCTGCGCCGGTGGACCAGCCAATCCTGGCACTGCATGCAGGGCCAGGATTGGCTACGGAGGCATATTTGCTGCTCGCCCTGTCGGCCTTTCTAAACCCGGGCTGTGGCAGCAAACAAGTACCCCTGGGTCCCGCTGGGGAACTTACAGTGCGCATGCTTGAGAAAGTTTCCAACTTTCCCAAGCATGCGCACTGTAAGTTCCCCACTATGGTCTGCTGCAGCCTGAGTGTGTGGACTGTCACTCAAGCTGCAGCAGGCCACGCCCACCCCCCCTGCGCAACCGGCGGCTGAGTTGTTATTTATACTAGTAGGATTGCTCGGCGGCCGTGATGCTTCCATGTGGGCTGGTGGGGCTACGCCCCTACGCCCCAATGGACACACCGCTGCTGCCCTCAGGATCTGGCTCTTTGGCTAAACAGATCTGCAGACCCTCCCCTCGGCGCCTTGAGAGTCTCACGGGTGAGTAGCGCATTTACAATTCCCTGATTGATTGACTCTGCCTCACACATTTTTCACTCATTTACACTCACTCTTATTCAACTTTGACAGTCATAATTTCTCACTCACACTTACTTGCACTCATTCTTTCTCTCACTAACTCTTTTATCTCACTCACTGTCACTCTCACTCATTTGACTTACAATCTCACACTCTCTAACACTCCTTCAAACTCATTCATTCTCACTCACTTGCAGTCAATCTTACAGTGATGGCAACACACCCACCCTGAAAAATGTTCAAGCACTACTGGTGCCTGGGACGACTCATGATGTCTGACCACCCTTGGAGCAGCACCGACACCCACCGACCACACACGCAACCTGTGGTTCATCCTCGACTCAACTCTCTCCATCACCAAATAAGTCAACGCTGTCTCGTCCTCCTGCTTTAACACCCTCTGCATGCTCCGCAAGATCTACAGGTGGATCCCCACCGACACAAGAAGAATGGTCACCAAGGCCCTCGTCTTCAGCAGGCTAGACTACGGAAACGCCTTCTACGCAGGCGCCCCAGCCACACTACTGAAACAACTGCAACGCAAACAGAATGCCTTTGCCTGCATGATCCTTGACATCCCTCGACACAGCCACATCACACCCCACCTGAGAGACCTGCACTGGCTACCCGTCAACAAGAGAATCACCTTCAAGCTCCTCACCCATGCACACAAGGCACTCCACAACACCGGGCAAGCATACCTCAAGAGACGGCTCACCTTCTACACCCCGAACCCCCAACTCTGCTCCGCCGACCGCGCCCTCGTACCCTGCATCCGAAGAGCGACCTCCTGCGGCAGATTGTTCTCCTACCTCGCCGCCAAGACCTGGAACACGCTCCCCATCCTCCTACAGCAGACTCAAGACCTACTAACCTTCAGGAGGCTAATCAAGACCTGGCTATTCGAGCAGTAGCAGCACCCCCTCCCCGCCCCCCCCCCCCCCAGTGCCCTGAGACCCTCACAGGTGAGTAGTGTGCTCTACAAATTTTCTGATTGATTGATTGATTGACTGGGACCTTCACTGTAAGCTGGAGTGGGCAAAAATGTTTTTCAAAATAAGTTGTGTGCATACTTGCAGGTGTCTTCGTTATAGAGAGTGTTTGTATATGCAAATATGAGTGTATGTGAGCATATGTGTGTAAGTGAAAGAGAGTGAAAGTCAGTGACTGTTAGTGAGTGATAATGTGATATTAAATGTCAGTAATTGAGTATGAGTGAGTCACAGTGAGTAAGACTAAGTGATCACTGAAGATTTAGAGATTGTGAAAAATCCAAGTATAACACAAAGAAATAATGTAGCAAATGACCCACGCCCAATAGGCAAGCAAATTAAAAAAGGTTTCATATGTCACCAGTGGAGCATTTTGAAGCACACCATCACAAATATTTTACGACAGCATGCTGAAATAGCACACTAACATTTGCAGCCAGCACATTTACCATTGAAATGGTCTAAAAAATTTCACTGATATGCACTTGTAGCGATAAAACTATATAGCACACAAATGATAATGTGTGGAAATCATGTTTCACTGAACTTTTATCATTTGCACATCATCAAGTAAAGTGTCTTTATTTTTTTTATCCTCGTAAACTCCATGGGGCCGATTCACAGAACTAATCTGACGTATAATCCTAAACCTACTACTTTTTGTATTCACAGAATGCATTTAGTGGTAGTAAAGTTAGGATTCCTCGTCTGGTCATTCAGGACCCATCAGGATTCTGTCACTAAAATCTCTCTTATTTGTTCTTTTCCCCTTTTCTTCATTGCATTGTCTATTTTCTTGATTACTGATGTAAGATTAGAAACAGCTTGACAATGAGTTGAGGTTCATGCAAAGGTTATACGTACTCCTATTGATTAGAATAGAAACTTGTAAATAGGCGTTCTATGGGTTAAATTGTGAGGGATGCAGTAATTAATTCATTTCTCAGCACTCTGATCCCGATTCAAACTCATGTTTGGACCAGGATTGGATTTCAGTTCTTACATTGTAATCAGGGCATAGGAGCCCTACTTACGTTCTATGCATGCTGCAACCTAAAAGGCCCCTGAGATCAAGAGTAGCAATGGCAAAGGTTACCAATGGTTAAACCAACGCCTAAGGAGTAGGTGCTACTTATGGTTACATGTGATTGACATCCACATCACTTTGGCACCACACTGTCACTTTCCCATCAAACTGCTTCGTAGCTGCCTAAAACAATCCAGCCTGCTTTAAAGAACATTATGGCTCAATGCAAAAACTCAACTTTTCCTATGATGATTTTGCCGTGCTGGATGCTAGAAGTCTTATTTGCAATAACAATGTCAGAGTAACTTTTGTAAAAATTCCCACAGTTGTAATATAGGATGAGCAGCATTGTTGGAAACAGACACTAATTAATTTGCAAACCACTCCATGC
This sequence comes from Lissotriton vulgaris, assembly GCF_964263255.1. NCBI lineage: Eukaryota > Metazoa > Chordata > Amphibia > Caudata > Salamandridae > Lissotriton > Lissotriton vulgaris. The sequence continues at coordinate 1,736,875,840 of NC_141685.1, forward strand.
TGCCCAGAAAGCGCAGATACTTGTGCCTGACCTGCCATTGCTCCTGGTGATAGCACGTGCTCAATCACAGACCATAGCCTCTGTGCCACTTGCTTTTAAGTCATTGGCGCCCCATGTTTCCAGCCATGGGCTATCATGAAACTCACCAGTGCACGCTTGGGTCAATCGCTTGTCTAGAAATGACAGAACTTAAAGTTTTTGTAAAAGGAAAATCCCGTTCTACAGCATGATCCCTTGGTGACACGGACACAAGGTCACCCAACCATTATATTAATGCGCCTTGAACAAACGAGGATAACATAAAAATTACCAGCGATTCAATTATTACAATTTCCCACAAAGCTATGTAATCCAGTCATTATTAGTGGCATTAGTCATGTACCCTCAGGGTAAACCATTCCCTGGATTGACTCCAGTTTCTTAGTCTGGGATTAATAGGCGCTGGGTGTGAACATATGTGGTAGATATACAGTTTCATACAAATATTTAGTGCAGTGATTAAAGACCTGATTTATATATTTGGGGTTAGCATACTGCATTAAAATGGAGAAGCAGTATGCTTATCACCAATATAATAGTCTGCCGGTCAAATGTATATGCAGGTTATAGTTTGGCAACAGTGAAGACTGTTCCGCCTCCGCCTTTGCAAAACTCTCCGATGCCCATTGTGAGGGAGGCATTTTTTTTTATTTTCTGAAATAAAATCGCATCAAGATTTTTCTTTTGAAAAAAAGAAATGTTTATGGACAGCTCCTTTATGTTAGTGGAGCCATCCATCAAACTTTAAAATCCTTGACAGGAACCATCATGACGCCAGTTCCAGACAATGCTTTAGAAACGGCTGCCCACTTGGCATTCATTTCTAAATTTGGCAGGTGATTACACCGTCGTGGCATCCACCAAAGAATAAAGTGGCCCCAAAGTATTGTCAGGTTGCAGGAATTTGTTTTAAAGGGATATAGTGTATTATCCATGAAATTAACTATGACTATATTTCAGAAACGCAATAATAGACACGAAGCAAACAGGCAGGAAACTTAGAGTACAATATACTACAAGAGGAGACATGCACATGATCGAAGGCAAGGAGGGGGTCAGTGGTATAAAGTGTCTAAACAACTTGTGCTCAACTATAGAGATCATTTTTACTGTTTAATGTCCAGGTGTACATCTTTACATCATGGTGTCAATGTGACCACAAATGCATTACTCCATCTGCCACTACAGGACTAAATCCCAAAAGATATACTACAGTTCATGCAGCTGTGCCAGCACATCTGTCTACACAAACACCCAAAAAAAGACGTGAGAATTAGAAGCCTGAAACAAGTCTTAGAGACATTATGCAGTTTTATGGAGTGCGTAAATATGGTAATAAATCAAACAAGTAGGATACTTCAGATTACTTAAACAAAACTTAAAACTTTCCATAAGTACAGATTATTATTATTATTTGGTTTTATAGAGCACATGGCTACTCCTATAACCACCATCAGAAGAGGAGAGAGTGAGAAGGCCTGGCTGAACAGCCGTGTTTTAGGCACCGTTTAAAGGAGCTCTTGTCTTTAGTGGCCCATAGATAATGGGGGAGAGCATCCCAACTGGAGGCTGCAAGGGCCGAAAAGAAGGAGCTGCCCATTTATTAGGTCTCACCTGGCATTGCAGCGCAGAGCGCTGCTCGCTGTGCGAGAGACATTGTAAGAGAGTAGATTTGAGAAGGGGACTTGAAGCCCCGCCCTTCATTTTCATTGGCTGGCGTCACTGTTTATGCTAAACGGTTGCCTGCCATTGGAAATGAGTTTTTTTTGTTGACGCCCTTTCGCCTTTTCGTCCGGCCGATCCGGACAGAGTCGTCTGCATTGCTGCTGTTGCAAAGCAATTTCTTATCTTTTTGGGGGCCCTCTGTTTTCACTCAGACCTGTGTTTATTTTTGCATGGTTCTTTCACTTAAAGTGAAAGTGTGATGCAAATATAAACACTCAGCTGAGTGAAAACAGATGGTCCCCTGCCTTCCCGCAATGGCGAGCGCTGGTTCTCTTCACCTCCTGTCCCTATCTCTCTTGCACACTCTCTTTCTCCCCAGCCTCTTAGCTCTTCTTTCCACGTGCCATCCTTTTCTCCTGCTACTATCCCTTTCCCTTTCACTTGACTTCTTTCTCACGAGGTCCCTGCTTCCCACTCCCTCTCTCCCACCCTCCTCGGTTTCCCCTTCATGTGTCCTTGCCTTTTATGCTTCCGCTCAATTTGTATTACCCCTCTGTCTTTCTTTGCCCCCTTACTGGGCACATTGTCTTGATTGTTCTCGCTCCTTTGTTTATCATTTCAATATATTCAGTAGCGTTGACTTCACTTGATACCCTCTTATGAGTGCTTGCAAATAAGAGGGGGGAGTTGAGTCGGACGTCTAGTATCCAGGTACGGATGTTGGACATAAGTGTCATAAAGGATGCACGGATCTTGGAACACCTCCCCCCCTACCCCTTCCCCCCCCAACCACAGATAGTAACTTTACTTAGAGATATGGAGAGCACAGGATATAAAGCGACTCATGAGGTATTTTTGGGGTTTTTTTTAGTCAACAAACTCATTTATTTTTCAAAATAAAAAGAATCTCTGCCTCAAAGAAACTGGCAACAAGGACAAGTGTGATAGAAAATCTGTTAAGGGTTACTGCATTGGTCACAAATAGACAGCATTTGAAAGCATCCTCAAGTGCCAGCAGCAAAATTCTTTGTTTATCCCCAAGTTCCAAGGCATAATATTTTTACCTATCATCTCCGGTGAATCCTAGTTGTGCAAGTGAGTGCAGATATGTGTGGAGGTGTGCGCTGGAGAGTGCAAGCATGTGCACTTGTGAACAGAACATGCTGGCAGGTACACGTGTACACAGGAGAGTCTGTGCTGGTGCGTGCTGCTGTATACGGGATGGTGCAAGATTGTGCGCCTGTACATGGGTTCAAGTAGACACATACATGTAGGTGTGTGTTTATGCTGCAGCGAGGGCAGCAGGGAAGCAAAGCCTATTTGGCTAAAAGTGCTTTAGCCCCGTGCCTCCCCGCCAGCGTGTGTTTCAGCCCGGGCAGTTGCCTCTCCTAGGACAGGCTCAACATTTCTGCCAATGTGTCCAGGGCTGCGTCGGAGCAAAGTGGCACAGAAAGCTACGTGCACTTATTGTGTTTTTCTTTTTTTTAAATGCAGAGTTTTTTTAAGTTACAACGCAGCTCTCCGGTCTCCCCTAGAGGAGAGGGGGAGGGAGCATCGACCCTCTGGCCTTGTCTTCGGTGGCACCAAGTGCTTTAAATGGGCCGGGACTCACCGGTACTGAGTACCGGCACTTCTCATGTTTACCGCTCTGAGTACCGGCACTTATCTGCTGCCAAGGAGAGTACCAGTACTCATCAAAGACAGGCTCATTGTTGCTTTGGCTCACGTGGACGAACGAGGCTGTCTGACAGCCAAAGGGCCTCTGTAGCCCAAGTGGAGCCACCTTGAAACTATTCAGCAGGGCTCATCTACATAATGTCAGGTGTTCACCTCCACGCTGTGTTTGACAGAGCAGGGTCTGTTCAGGTCCTGCGCTTTCAATCACATTCACACTACGGTGTGCATTTGTGCACACACTGAATCCAGGCATCCTGCTGACAGCAGCAATTAAGAAAGCCACGAGAGATAAGGGGTGTAAAATGGCCTTTATCCCGCCTGAGTGTTTTGTGTGACTGTTTGCTTGTGTTCGGAGGCTTTCTTACTATAGTATGCTTTAGTGAGCACGTTTGTTTCGGAAGTTCAAATTACTTTTTAACAATTTTGAGAAAGTTGCCACTGTTTTTGTAAAGCTTGTGTCCCTACTCTTTACTCGTAGGCAAAAACAAGACCATGCAGCCAGCAAACGTGTCCCTGATTTGCACCTTTTGAATCTCAATAAAATGACAAAAGAAATAAAATTGTTAGGCGAAAAGTGCCGCATTAGTTGCCAAAAGCCAGACCTGTTTAGCAGTGTTTAAGTGCTTTTGGAAGACTAATAGACTTGTTTACTCCACCACTTTCCCTCACTGAGGTGCAGTTGGCCTCTAAAGTACTTAGTAAAAGGTCTCTCACTGGCTCTCTCTCCCTCTCTTTAATGCACAAACACACTTTTATCTCACATGCACGTTCCATTATCTCTCTTCCTTCTCTCTCTCACACACACTTATCTCTGTTTCTGACTCTCTCACTCACACTAACACACATACACACTTGACCTCTCTTTCTAATCTTCATTGGGCACAGACCGCACTCCTAGTTTCATTCTTTCTCTTCCTCTCACATACACACACATATTTCTCTCTCTCTCTCTCTCTCTCTCAAGTGCAAGTTGTCTCTCTCCATCAAACGACTGACTATTCTTTCTCTCCAAGGCCCATCACACCTCTTTCAGCCACCTTATATTCTCTTAAGGCAGAGCGCATGCTCTCTTCCTCTCTAAGGTACAAGCCACAGGCTCCCTCTCTTATCTCTCTCAAAAACTGGCTCTCTCTGAAGAGCTGGTCCAGCTACTTTCTTTGGGGCATGGTCTGCCTGCCTCTCAGGCATACAGTTCATTTCTTAGTTACAGGGTTCACTCTCCCACGTTCTACAGCACGGTCTCTCAATCAGTAACGTGCACAACAGGTGTTCCCTCTCTAAGTTGCTACATGTCTCTCGCTTCCTAAGGTACAGGAAGGAGACTCCTCCTCTCATGTGCACACCTTCGTAGTACAGGCACATGCTCTCTCACACAATACAGACTGTCTCTGGGGTGCAGGGCACATGTCCGCTCTCTAACAAGCAGGGCGAAAGCTTCTGGCAGCACTCCTTACCACGTGCTTCAGGTTAGTATTAAGCGCCTAAAAGCTCAAACCGTTGTGGGACTTCAAAAGACAGCCTTGTTAACAGCACCTACATGCATTAAGTAAACCCTACACAACAACATCAGAGCCTGTTCTGTTTTTGTTGTTAAATATAACCCCTGTCATAAACATGCCAATCCATGTTAAGTCTGGCACCATTGCTTCATTTTGAAATTGCACTTAGAGGACAGCAGGGTGATTAGAAGACAACATGTGTGTTAAGCTTACGGTCTAGCATTTTCACATTAACTGGAGGACCTTTTCCACTCTCGTAGGTTACAAGTTCCAAGCCTATACAGTAGGACACACACTACTCAAACTTTCAACATTCACCTCCGGCCCTTCGCTTGGAATCCTGTTTCAACTACCTCAGGCCCACAGTGTAAGGCGCAGAGATCAACATTTCAATATTGTCTGGTGCAGGCCTACCTTTCCTCAGCCAGGTTTGAACTTGCTTAGTTAATGTTTTTTGAGTGTCACAGCTCACCATTTCAAAAGTAGCTTACAAAGGACTTATTTTCCATGGTTAATATCTCAGAGCCCATGCTGTTAAAGCTTCAAAGCTTAACATTACAACATTCTCTATCAATGGACTTCCTTTCGCTGGTTACAGTCCCCGAGCTCATGATGCGTAAATCTCAGAGCTCAAAATTTCAACATTTTCTGATAATCGATTTCCTTTCAATTGCTAATATCCCCGCTTCTATATGCTATTGCGATGCACATTGGCATGATGCCACAAGTTAAACGTGGCACTTTGCCAACCCTTGTACCCTGTACATTCAGTTCACAGGTTAATCTTGCTTAGTTACTGCTTACAAAGTGTCAACGCTTAATATTTGAACAATCTCTGATAACTCACCCCTCATCAAACTCACTAACCATGTCCCATAGCATACAGCACCACTGTTCGCTCTCTATCCCTCACAAATGTTCAAGGTCTCACTATCTCCACATGCCTGGTGACTCCTTTCTTTTCCCTGTGTGTACTAGCTTCCAGGTGTTCTATCACCCTCACAAGTGCCCAAACGTGGTAGATCTATCTCCCTGTTATCTGCGTTCCCTCTCTCTCTTTAGTTTAGCCACTCGTACTATCTGTGTGTCCCAGTGTCTGTTATTCACATAATACTTCTCCACTGCACACCCTGCCACATAATTCCACTACAAAAATCCACCACACACAATTCCACAACTAACAATTCCAATACAAACCACATAATTCCATTGCACACCACATTCATCCACTACTCTAAAAACCAAAACGCATAAGTAAAAGACATTGTAATTTACGTCAGTAGCTCTAACTCTAAAAAGATGAGAGACTTATTGCATTGAAAATGCATTATTTGCTGCAGACTCTCTGGATTCCCTATTTCTGGATCTCTAATTTTTTGAGGTTTAACTTATTTGGGGTGTTTGGTATTTAAAGTTTGCCCCATTCACTCATGTTGATTTGAGGTTTAACACTGACCGATCCTGCTTTAATATCATACTAGATCGCAAACATAGCATTGACCCCACCTGATGTCAACCTGGGTACCCTCTTAAATGCAGTAATGAGACTGCAAACATACAGGTATTAAACAACATTGAAAGCATACTTAATTTAAGAAATCAAGTCTTTTGGTACTGTGTGATTGTCTATCATCCCCGAAGCCCTATCGGTTATGGGCACTGCTGAACAGCCAAAGGGCCTGTATGGACACATGGAACAGAATTTTGGATTGGTTATCCCTTTTTCCTTGTCTACTGCTTGTTGTTGGTTTGAAAAAGGAGAGAGTATGTATTCCGTTATTATATACGTATTACTTTGAGGCTGAGTACTAAGAAGGGAGTCCTCGAAGATTGTGGTATGCCCTGTGTAAATCATGATTGAAAACTCCAGTTACTTTTGATGTCGGGTGTACATAATGAGGAAAATCAGAGAAATGTACAGAATGTACAAATGAAATTGGAATAGCCTTGAGAAAGCCTTGGCGCCAATCGCCACAGAGGGCGAAACAAGTGTCGGCTGTCAATGTTTGAATTTGCACTAATAAAGATTGTCTTTTCTAAACTGGAGCAACCCTATCATTTGAATGGCATCTTGAATTTATGACAACAGGATTCAGCCTAAAAGTAATACGTATATAATAAACGAATACATACTCTCTCCTTTTTCAAAACTGTATAATTCTAAAGCTCAAAAGGTCCAGAGCTTTGAGTATTATTCCTTTGCCTTCATAAAACCTTGTGAAAACAGATATAGCTCTGGAATCCTTGGACCTTTTTTCTTTCAATTGTTATGAACTGCTTGTTGCTGTGAGTGCGCAATCAAGAATATATAAGTATTCGGCCACATAGTAGAAGTGTCTCATATGTCTTGTCTTTAGCCCGCCCCTAGCCCCGCCCATTTGCTACACTCATAGCTCATTTTAAGAGTACCTGCACTTATTTTTTCCCATTTAAAGCACTGGTGGCATCCCTTGCATTCTCGCAACCCCCGCTCTGTTTCATCGTCATCCCGATCCCAGGAACTTACCTGTTGTAAATGCGCTCTCATTAAATAATCATTTGATTACTACATTAGAGGCTGGGTTGTTGCAATGGCCGTGGAACAGACAGGCATGGGGGTGTATCTACATTCAGCATCTATGTAAAACATGTTTCCTTAGCTGATATTTTATGAAATAAGTCCCAATGTACGGAGTAATTTCCTTAGTGCCAAGATCGGCCCGCACACCAGCCCCCATATAACATATTATATACCAATAAACAAACAGCCAGGACAACTTGTTGATGGGAAAAAGTAGCTGCATGTTTATTAGCATAACATGCCAAAACATGGTGGGTTATCTTACAGACGATCCAAAGGCAAGCCGCCCCTCGCAGCTTGCCACCTGATAGGCCAAGTAGCCCCGTAGCCTTGGCCAGATGGTGCTTAGCGGTTGTAGTGAGAGGATAGCCCCTCCCATATCCGGTGAACCATTGGTCCACCCTCTTGCTCACAACCCCCCCTACGAGGGGCGAAGCGTTCAAGCGACCAGCGGTTGTCCAGGTTTCCAACCGCCCGTAGGATAATGGGGCGCCATCGCACCCCAGGGTCCACCGCACAGATCTCCCGGGGATATTGGGCCTCAGCACCCTTTGTGCTTCTGAATAGGGTACTCCTGAGTACCTTTCGCCTCTGGATCGTCCTGTAACTCCGCCACAGCCCTGGATGTGGCGATCGTCGCAGCCAGGGCCCCCCACCTGAGCTCACCTTCTTATACACAGCCTGCTGATACTAGGGCTTCCTGAAGGTCCAACAGGAATAAATCCATGCCTACCCTGGAGAGGTGAACTCCTTTCTCATCGAAGCATCCCGTGGATTTGGCGTGGATTTCCCCATTTCCAATGAAGCCAAAGCCCATCAGCTCGGTGAATTTACGCATAACGCAGTTAACTCTCCTTCGTGCTACTTCCAACGCTTGCCCAGAGCGTGCCCCGAGCCAAACCAGGCGTGGTGTGATCTCAGACCACCACAGCTCGCAGGATCCTAATAAGTTACTTATCTTGGAAATGTTCACCTTCATGTCCCTCAGCAGGAATCTTTTACCTCAAATAGGCAGGTCGTTCCCTCCCAGGTGCAGTACAAGCACGTCTGGGGGATGGGGGCTCCTCTGTAATTCCTGTTTCAAAATGCCCAGAACCCCATTCCAACGCAAGCCATTGAATCCGCGCCAAACAAATAGAGTTTTGCTTAACCCATGATTCCACTTCCTACTTTCGGCCCATAGAGCCAACTTGGAGACACCCTCGTGGCTCAACACCCAGACCGTTGTTCCTGGTAAATAAAGAGAAGTGGTGTATGAAACTACTTTTTATTAAACACACATAAAAACCACGCAGCCAGGGCCCCCCAACAAGGCTGGCTTTCCTACTTACATCCTGCTATATCTAGGGCCTCTCCCCTAACCAGCAAGAAACAGTTCATGCTTATAATGGGCAGGTGTACCCCTCGCTCTCGACACATCCTGAGAAGTAGGCGTGTAGCAACCATGTCTGATGAGGCCAAGTCTCCTCTGCCCAGTGAATGTACGCATAACGCAGACTTTCTGCGCGCAGGCTCCATCGCCTCCCCTGCCAAGCTCCCTGCTTCAGGAGCCAGGGGTGATATCCTACCACTGACGTTTACCTGTCCCCCATAGGAGGCTTAATCACCCGTGTGGACATTGTGGTCTTTTTCCCTGTTTCATACCTTGCCACATAGACCAGACAACTTTATAAATATTAAATTATCCCTGGTGCCTATCGCAATGGTGACACTCTGGTTTGAGGGAATACGAGATGGTGTCCAGCAATAGACACTGCACCCTATCGTGAAGTGCCAACCTACAGGTGCCCGTACCCTGTTATCCACCTACTAAACCAGTAAAGGTGCCAAACTATAAGATAGTGTGTCATATATTAAGCTATCATCCTATTGGTGGATTCACTGGGACCCAACTTGTGTCCCAGCCAAAGCTGCGTTGCCCACTTCGGCCCTATAATGGCCTACCCTGCCCCTCAAAGACACCTACAGCCTGATACCCCCCACTGCCTTTGTGAGGGGGTGTTGAGCACAGCGCTCCCCGTCTGGTTTCTAACCTATCTCTTCCTTTCAGGCTCCAGCTCGTGTGCGCGGCAATCCCTGTCCTGGTGGGGCATAACAAAGTCCCTTTCCCATCTTAGGAACAAAGCAGCCCTGGGAAAAGAGGCATAGCAACGGGTGTCCAAGTGTCTTCGACGTATAAAAACTGAACACTTGGCCCTATTTGGGGCAGTCGGACCGCCAAAACAACCTTCTTCCATAGATATAGCCAAATTAAGTTGACCCCACTTGCTCCTCAGGTTATTGCACCGCAACCCACAATTTAACTGGCAGCTCCCCCCAATGCTTAGCTCCCTGGCTCATAAGCAGGTGAAATGACTGCTTCGAATGGACTTGAGCATCCATCGCTTGGTGCGTGCTTGCCCTTACTGTGATCACCTAGGTAGTGCAAGCCTCTGCCTGGCCGCAAGCTTAACTAAGCCCCTGCGGAAATCTCCTGCCTGTGTTGGCAGACGAAGCGACCTCCCTTGGGATCACGTCCCTACAACACAAGGCTTACCTTTAGGCATATCACTAATTGTCTCCATATGGTTATAAGGCCGGTAGGGACCTACTTAGGCAATCTCCCTTCGAGTACATCATGACAAGAAACTATTAATGTCCGTCTCTTGACTAGTCGCCCCGATAGGGCACTGCACCACACCAACAAATTAGCTGTCCGCAACCGCCAAGGCCTGGCTAAAGAACGGGACATAAAGTCCATCCGGGATGAACTTGGGGATCCAACTCTTGGTGCATGCATGCAACTTTACCCAAAAACCCAAGTTGGACCGCCCACTATCTGGCCGCTAACCTCTGACATGAGTAAAAGGCCAGTATGCATGTAGCTTAGGCACGTCCCTTCTAACATTGTGTACAGTATCCCCGTGTGTTTATCACTTGTACAATTCGTCCCCCTTTGCCTGGCACTTGTTGGACCCTATGAAGCTTCAACAAGCAACCTATATAACTGTATATACATGTTGTGTAACTGGGGGAACATATACTTCACCACTCGTGCTTCCTGGTGTGTGAAACTGCAAGGGGAAACCTTACTTTAATACCTGTATAATCAACCTAAAATACTGTGTTAGGTGTAGGCTTGCCAGTGGAATTAGCCAGGTCCCCTCCACTGCGTGTCCACCCAAGCTGTTAAAATTTGCCTGCCCACAACCGGACCCTTCAAGTGAAGTAAGGAAACAAGCGCCACATGGCCAACCCACCACCTGTGTCCGGAGAAATATACCAGTTAGAGTCTTAATGTATCAGCCAGACCCGGGGTGCCGGGAAATAATAATGTCTGTCACTTGGCCCGTCACCCTGATTAGGCACTCGTTGGCTAGATGATGGCTAGTTAGCATCAAAAAATACTTTGTTCCAGTTACATACATTTCTTAGCTGTCTTTACATAATTCCAATGCTTTTTCTAACTGCACAGAAACATGTTTGTTTAAACACATGCGTATTGAGCGGCCCATTTATACAGCATTTACTTCGATTTTAGCCATGAGCGCAGGGTGTCCCCAATTATGGGCAAAGGAAATATGGGTGGCACAGATAATTTTACATGACATCCAAAATATAGCGAACAGCCTCACCCCAAGACTTTCCAATACTCAAAAGAACTGCCCATGGTCTTTTTCCTAGGGTTTGGTTGCGCGTAGGCATTGTCAGCAGTGGGTAATAAGAAAAATCAATTTTAGGTCACAGGAAGTGGCATGCAGAGGAGAGTGTTAAGCATGCTACCCGGGCACGTTAGGGGTTTGAACAAGTCTTTTCGTTGTCCAATAAGTGTAGGCGGAAAAGATGCTTTATTAACATTTTTAGTCACGACTACAGCCAATTTTAGACGTTAAGTTCTGAGGGGCTGACCACATTATTGCTCTGTTGCATATATTCAGATTAAATTAAATTAGAATTTGATCTTGTAAGTGAAGAAGTTTGCACAGTACTTAATTTATAAAAACTAGCTGCTTCATTTGCAAACATTTGTCGTAGGGCAGCATCGCAAGTGTTTGTGCTACGCTGACCTACGCTAAATCGAAAGGGCAGGAATGCACCTTATTTACGAGATCCACTGCATTCCTGTCCTTTCAGCCGGTGCACAATATGGAGCCTAGTGCCAACGCAGGTGAGAGAGCGCAATTTGAATAAAAAATATGTATGGACCGTATTTACAAGCATATCGCATAAATGTGGAACCATAACGTGAAGTTAACACTTGTAGCGTAAAGTTAGCTGACGTAATCAATGTAATAGGAAATGTATTTGTATTCACTTTGGAAAATGCATTAGAAGGCCGTATATATAGAGGGCTAATATAGAAATGTATAGAAACGCTTAAGAATAGTAGAATGTGCAAAACAGAATATACGTGTGTAATTATTAAATGGAGAAAACAGCGAAACGTAGAAGAGGAATGTGCAGAGAATGTATAAAACGATGTAAGCACGAGAATATAAATGTTGTATTCTATGTAAAATATATTCACGTAAAAGCATTTCTTTACTAAAGTTGAATATATAAATGTGTGTTAAAGGTTATACTGTGTAGAAGGGAGTTTGTAGGAATGTTAGAAAAGGTTTAGTCATGTGTGATTTTAACCTAGATGACCAAGAGTTCGCAGGAGTGTAGTCCGCTGTGTGTAATTTAGTGGGCTCACAGGAGTCGTGAATAGCTTGAACTGAATGTGCGAGACAAGGAGTCTAGTTCTTGCTAGATTTAAGGTGACAATGCTGGAAGAAGTTTATAGTCTAAACGTGATAAGAGACGCTTGGAATTTGAGTCTTGTTTTGAAATGACCATTCACAGGACCAAGAAAGGTTATATACATAACTATAAAGATTAAAGTTCTGCTGAGGTTGTCGACTTGTGCTTTGAAATGTCAATTGTAATATTGAATGAAGTCACCAGCAAGAAGACGAAGATGGCGTCTAAGGAGAAGGGTCAACTTAACGGACGACGCGAAGAGAGGAAGCCATGGAAAGAGCAAAGAAATGACCTCATGTGAAGAGTACGTGGTGGGCGTCAAGGGGCGTTCCACCCATACTGTGATTGTGTATTTAGGGACAGTACCCCGGGGAGAAGACAGCTCCAGCTCCAGCTCCAAGCAGATGCCATCATAGAGAGCTCAGAGTGGAATAGATGCGCAGATGGCCTGAGGAGTCATAGAGAGAAGATCAGAGCGCAGAGCGAGAGAGCAGTAGGCCGAGGACCCTTAGAGAGCGGATGGGTAGGCAGAGAGGATACTGCTTCTTAAACTTAAGTTACCTTTAGAGGCTAAGAGAGTTTGAACTTCTTTGGGAGTCAAACTGCTGACACTTTTTTAGGTTAAGGAATCTTGCGAAGTAGGGATGTCACTTAGTATAGAGTAGGGACAGATTTAACTTGATACTTTTCTCTTTCTGTAGATGACGCAAAGGAACCACTTCATATCGATGTTGTAATTTGGAGATTCTTGAATTGACTTAATTGTATTCTTTATATACCTTTGAGATTTATCCTGAGAGGATTGTATTTGCATTTAATTTTGACTTTTATATAAAACTTTTAAAACTTCATCAGTTGTCAGTGGTCCTTCAGAGTTGCGTCAGTTTATGGGGTTTATCTAACCTATAAGGGGGTTGTCTTTTACTCAATGACAGAAAACAAGCGATCCAAATTGATGAATGAGATTAATATCTAAGTGATCAAAAACGGTATCAAAATCTCATTCCCCGCAGTTGGTAGCAGAGAAAGATGGTTTTCTTCTTGAGGAAGACAACCTAGGTCAGGTTTAGATTACCCCAAGGTCCCTAGTCATCGACGACCAGAAGAAGAATCCCTGTCGAAGAAGGTGCTGACGGTGCGAGAAAGAAAAGCAGCAGAATCGGTCGAGAGTGAGTATAAGGGTCATGCGTTGTAAGATTGCGGTATTTTATGTTGTACTTGTGTTGTAATGTCAAGCGGAGTTGAATGCCTGTAGTGTGATTGAGGGAAGGTTGTGAGCGCGCGCAACCGGATAAAATCTTAAGTTCAAAGAGAGCTTAAGTGGTTCGGGTGTATCGAACACCCAGAGTAATTTGTTCACCATTGTAAAGGGAGTCATGAGGTACCATTGATCGCCCGACAGACCGATGATAGGGGGAGCGTAAGAGTGAGTGTATGAGTAACGGACGCTGGTCGTACGTTTACTGTGTGTAAGTAACCTATCAGTTAAGGCGAGCGTCTGACCGTGAGAGGAAAGACGTCTCGTCAGTTGAGGTGACAATTACAGTTAGACTGTGGCCGTACAGTCAGAGAAAAGTGATCGCTTGGACGGAAGTAGTCATTTTTCGGCGTATGAATGAAAACGCATGCAAGATCGTGAGACGAGTTGAGAAAGGAAGGGAACTGCTGCAGAAGGGGTCGAGTGACGTCAGCGTAGAGCCGCGCTGAGATTGGCTGATTAGCGAGAGCCGCGTAGGGATTGGTGGTTTGTCATCGGGACGTAAACAAGGAAGAGAAAAAGGAAAATCGTAGATTATCGAAAATGAAGTGTTTTAAACGTTTAAGGGCGATCTTTAAGAGAGATAGAGGAAACCTGTATGCAGGAGAAGAAGCTCCACCAGAAGGCACACCAGCTTACCATATGGCAGTGAATGTAGGCTTACACTCGATACTATGGATCTCTGAGTGGAATAAGCTAACGGAAGGGAATAAGGAACTGACGTTTCCAAGATTCGGAACGTTTAAGCTAGAAGTATTGAACCAATTGAAAGCAGTAATGCTCGCAACGAGACCTCTACCGAGGCCAACACAGTTCGAAGCCCTTAGTGCATGGTTTAGAGCAGCACACGAAAAGAGCTTAAATAGGCGCCAAGAAAGAGTGAGACGATCGGTAAAAGCAGTGCAGGATGCCAAATGGGACGATGAAGCTAAAAGGTGGAGGGTGCAAAAGATAGAAGCAGACAAACTGTTCACAATGCTAGAGGCTACGGGAGAAAAGAAACCTCTAGAAGAAGATGAGGATAGCGAGTCAGAGGATGGTCTGATAGAGAGGCTATTAATGGACAGACCACCTCCGTACAACAGAGAAGTCGAAAGTCCCGCATTACAGCAAGGGGACGGAGCTAGGTGGGGGGAATATAAATCGCTTCCCACATCAGAGTGGGAACCCAAGAAAGGTGAGGAAATACCTCAATCTAGTCCCGAACAGAGAGTAGTAGGAAGATTCGTGGTCCAGAAGGCGCCAGAAAAGGAGTGCGCAAGGTCGTATCAATTGCCAGATGCTCTACAAGTACCTGTTACCATAGGTCCTATAGTGTCAATTTACAACCCAGAGGGAGTCCAGCAGGAGGAACAGGCACGATGGGACAGGGAAAGGGCAGAGATGGGAAGTAGGAATAAAATGATCAATTCCCAAAGGCAGTTGCTAGGACCAAGGAGTCAGAGTACACCATTGAATCCAGTGACGGGTCCCTGGATAGAACAAGGGGGTCCGAGAGGACCAATGGACCTGAGGGGACCGAAACCGAAATCCTTCAGAGAGCTAAGGGAGTACTTGAAAGAATGGGATGCTGCCGTAGAGACTCAGAATAAAAGACTAGAAACAGAAGCAGAATGGAGAGATCAAGATAACAGGATCCTCTCTCATTGCGGAGCTGGCGAAAGCAGCCCGGAGTGGGAGAGAGGGAGTCAAGGAAGCAAAAGAGATACTTGCCATACTACCAGTGGCAATAGGCAAATGTGCGATGACAGGAATGCAGGGTGTGGGGGAGTGCCTCGCGTCATCCTTAGTGAGGGAGAACGAAAGACGCAGGAGTACCGAAATAGTTTCAAGTGCACTCACCATGCCCCGGACAAAAATGTGCGACATTGGAATCACGGGAACATGGAGAGTCGCGAAACGTCTCGCCATGCATCCGGTGATCACGAACGAGATCGCGGGAACATGGAGGGCCATGAAGGATCTTATCGGTTGCTGAGTGACACTAGACAGCAAGCGAGTTACAGTGGGTTTGAACAGAATGGTGGATCCTATATTGTATCTGGAGACACCGAGCCAGAAAGACGGAATGTAGTGACAGGGAATAGATCAATGTTCCACCATACCCCAAGGGAAGATGGAAAGGCTTGGGATCTAGAGAGGTGGGAACAAAGAGATGGAAAGAGAACTCCTCATAACTCACCTGTGCTTAGGCGTAGGGCGCATAGTGGAGGTGAGAGGGATGTGAGTGAACAACCTAGGACTGACGTACTGAGAGCTGAAATAAAGGCAAGACGGCTTGATGTAACGAGTTTAAAATCAGACTTGGATGAGATAATTGATGGCACAGTGGCAATAGAAAGATTAGAGCTGTACGAACCAGATGAAATACTGTTTTTGTCTAAAGATGTTACTCGAAAGGCAAGGGCAGCTCATGAGAAATTATCTGAATTGGCAGACAAATATATGATAGACATGTCACGAACTAAAGCCTTACAGGCTAACCATAGGCTGAATTGCACAGATCGAGATCTAGATGAGCGTAGGACGATTGGGCTAAGAGTACACATAAGGGAACTAATCACGTGTATCAGAATATGGAGGGATCTGGATAGATGGGAGGAAAGATGGTCCAAGAGGGGAACCGTCAGAAGGAGCACACTTGCGAAGTCCCAAGATGGAGAGCTAATGCGAATGGAAGCTTTTCCTTTGCGAGAAATCGCGAACGGAAATTACGTGCATGTACCCTGGAGTAGGGGGGATTTAGCGGCATTTACTAATTCTTTCCCTAAGTTAAGAGAAAACCCCCTGGAGTGGTACAAGCAGGTAGAGAGGTTCGTGAAGATCTCTAAGGTACTGTGGATCGATTTGAACACATTGTTCGATATCGTAGTACCCGGAGATTTGTGGACGGCATGCAAGCTTAGTGTCGAATGGCCCGCTTGTGAGCCTCCGAGAGATGCCAGGACAAATGGTCCGTCAGATAGAGTCATGGAAAAGTACGAGAGAGTAATAGCATGGTTAAAAGAGAAAGTGCCAGTGCAAGACATAGACTGGGTTAAGATAGATCGAACAACTCAGGAACCTAAAGAGACAGTTCACGAGTTTTACGAGAGATTGCTGAAAGCATTTAAACAGTATAGCGGGTTGGATGTCATGGATCCTAAAGACATAGGACAGTTTGTGTCGAAGTTTGTTCTAGGATTGAGACCAGACATAAGCCTAATGATTCAACAGCATTTGATTTGTTGGCAGAACAAACCGTTAGATGAGATTCTGAGGTATGCAAGGTACTGTAGCGACGAAATAGACTCAAAAGCAAAGAAACTTAAAGAAAAGCTGATGTTGGTGCAGATGCAATCAGCTGGAAAGGGTGGACAGCGGCAACAGGGAACAGTAACACCAGTAAAGAAACAGAATAATCAAAATAGAGATGAGGAAGAAAGACCGAGACCGAGAATGGATATCGCGACACTGAAAAAGACAACGAGGTGTCATCAGTGTAACGAGGTGGGACATTGGCGACGCGAATGTCCTTACAATGTGGAGACAGGGGAATTAGAACAAGAGGAGGAGGAGGTTCAGAATAACGTGGTTAAGGGAGCCGTAGTCCCAAAGGGAAAGTTTATCAAAGGGGGGACTCAGACTCCTCGAGCCCCGTTTCCTCAACCACCTCGCATTGCAAATGGAGCAAAAACCTATAGACAAATGCCATTGATCGTAGGAGGAGAAGAATGCTACTACGTTGATCCTCTTACAGGGCAACGAGTGAATAGGGAAGAAGACTGTACACTAGGTGCAGCCCTGGAAGTAGATCAGAGAGGACCATACGTAGAAGCTGAAGTAGCTGGATGTCCTACGACCTTTTTGGTGGATACGGGGGCCACTCGATCCACGTTGAGATCAGCGGTAGTCCCAGGTTTGCCAATGTCGGGAGAGACGATTCAGGTGGTAGGAGTCGCAAACAGGAGGATGACGAATCCTCTGACAGAACCAGTGTCAGTGAAGATAGGGAATTACAGTGACGAACATCAGTTTGTAATGTGTGATTCTAGCCCTGTGTGTCTGTTAGGAAGAGATCTGTTGTGTAAATTAAATTGCACAATACATTGCACACCTGAAGGAGTAGAAGTGCAGACCAACGATGAGGATGCCGATTTCAAGGTTGTAAACTCGCAGGAATGCGTGGAACTATATCCTACCCTAACAGTGGAGGAGCTTCCACAGGATTTGAAGGAGACAGTGTCAGCTGAGGTGTGGGATTTTACTGGAGAAGAAATAGGATTGATTAAAGGGGTTGAACCAGTAAAGATCATGGTAAGACCCAATGCCGAGTATCCAAGAACACCACAATATAAGTTGACAGCGGAGACGATTGCAGGAATAAAGCCTGTGATCGAATTCATGATTAAACAGGGAATACTGAAAGAGATCGTGGGAAGTCCATGTAACTCCCCGATTATGGGTTTGCAGAAGCCTAGTGGGAAATACAGGATAGTGCAGGACCTTCGAAAGATTAATAATATAGTTGTCTCATGTTGTCCAGTGGTACCGAATCCATCAGTGATATTGTTTCAGATACCGTTCCAAGCTGAATGGTTCACAGTGATAGACTTATGCCAGGCTTTCTTTTCGATTCCTTTAGATGAAGAGAGCCAGTATCTGTTCGCTTTTAAGCTGGAAAATCGCGTTTTAACATGGTGTCGTATCCCTCAGGGGTATACAGAAAGCCCATCGATTTTTAACCAGCTACTGAAAAAGAATCTTGAAAGTCTAGTACTGCCCAAGAACTCAGTTCTAGTCCAGTACATAGACGACCTCCTAGTTGCGTCAGAAACTGAGGAAGCTTGCAAGGTAGACACCATTACCTTATTAAATCACTTGGCCGAGAACGGACACAAGGTGTCTCCAAGTAAATTGCAGTATTGTAAGACTGAAGTGCAATACTTGGGCCATAGGATTGAAAAGGGAAAGCGGAAGGTGTCTCCAGACAGAATAGAGGCGATCATGAAAATGAATGCGCCTACAACACAAAGAGAAGTCAGGATGTTTCTAGGCATGGTTGGTTATTGTCGGCAGTGGATAGCCAACTTTTCACTGAAGGCAAAACCGTTACTACAACTGATGCACAAAGGAGTGAGTGATCCGGTACCATGGGACAAAGATTGTTTGATGGCATTTTTGCAGCTGAGGGAGGACTTGTGTCGTGCCCCGGCTTTGGGAATGCCTGATTACGAAAAACCATTTTTGCTTTACTGCTGCGAAAGAGAGGGATGCGCGTTAGCAGTTTTGGCCCAGATACACGGAGATGCGCGTAGGCCAGTTGCTTATTTTTCGGCTACATTAGATCCAGTAGCCGCAGCGTTGCCCGGATGTCTCAAATCCGTAGCTGCAACGGGTGTCAGCATTGAAAGGTGTGAAAGTGTGGTAATGGGACATCAGTTAGTGGTGTACGTACCGCATTCTGTAGAATTGTTAATGACCAGGACTAAGACTCAGCATCTGACGAATAGTAGGCTCACACGCTACGAGCAAGTCATACTGGCTGCCGAGAATGTGACCCTAAAAAGATGCTCCGTCTTGAATCCTGCTACTTTGATGCCACTTCCAAATGAGATGGATGATGAAATTTGTACAGATCATGACTGCCTTGATGTGACTGAACTATGCACCAAACCGAGACCAGATATCGTAGATGAGCCATTGACTGACCCCGATGAAATTTTCTTTGTTGATGGTTCATGCGTAAGAGACGATATCGGTCAGCTGAGAGCAGCTTATGCAGTTTGTACTATTACCAGAGTTGTGGAAGCCGCCTGCCTGGAAGGAGTACATTCCGCTCAGGTAGCTGAAATCATTGCTTTGACCCGTGCCTGTTTAGCAGGTAACAAAATTCGAGTCACCATATACACCGATAGCCAGTATGGTTTCGGGGTAGTTCACGATTATGGGCAGTTATGGTCTCAAAGAGGCTACATGACCTCCTCGGGTTCTCCAATTAGGAATGGAGAATTCGTGAGACTATTGTTAGAGGCATTGCAAGGTCCGTCAGCCATAGCAGTTGTCAAATGTACCGCGCACACGAAGAATGTAGACTTTGTGTCGCAAGGCAACCGTTATGCTGACGAGGTAGCACGTTATTGCGCAGAACAAGGATATTCTCACACCAATGTAGAAGTGGGGGGAATACAAGAAAGAACTGAATTGACAATGTTGTTAGACACTGTAGATACGTGGGATGAGTTGAAAAATGTTCAGGAAAATGCACCAGATGATGAGAAAAAGGCATGGGAAACAGCTGGGTGTACCAAAAGTGAAATGAAATTTTGGATTTCTGCAGATGGGAGAGCAGTTTTACCAAACGAACTTGTTAGTCCAATGGCAAGGAAATTGCATGGATCAGCACACATAGGTAGAGATGCTATGGTGAGAGTATTCAGACAAACGTGGTACAATCCGAAGTTTAGAGTAGCGGCAGAAGCAGTATGTCAGCGATGTGCGATCTGTCAGCAGCTAAACGTAGGAAAGAGAACACCAGTCACATTGAGTCACATTGGGAGGTCTGGGGGGCCTTTCAATAGAATGCAGCTGGATTTCATCGAAATGCCCAAGTGCAATCGACTCAGATATGTTTTAGTGATTGTCTGTATATTTTCTAGATGGGTTGAAGCTTACCCTACACGTAGGTGCGATACACTTACGGTAGCAAAATTGTTACTTAGAGAGTTAATACCGAGGTTTGGGGTGCCATCCTCTTTGGAATCGGACAGAGGAACTCATTTTAACAGCGAAATAGTGAAGATGCTGTGTTCAGCTTTGGGTATCGATCAGAAACTACATTGCAGCTATCGACCAGAAGCTTCAGGGATCGTAGAACAAATCAACAGTACAATCAAGTCCAGACTTGCCAAAGTTTGTTCAGCAACATCTCTGAGTTGGCCTGATGCACTTCCATTGGTTCTTATGAGCATACGTAGCACACCAGATAGAAGAACAGGTCTCTCTCCACACGAGGTGCTAATGGGAAGAGCTATGAGATTGCCATCGGTTCCGACTGCAGCGTTGTTGAACATCACAGACGATTTGATCTTGGACTACTGCAAGGGACTATCTGATGCCGTTAATTCTGTGTCCCTCCAGGTCCAGGCTGCAGAGGTTCCATCAGCATAAGACTTGTGCCATGACTTGTGTCCAGGGGACTGGGTCCTGGTGAAGAAACATGTCAGGAAGAACTGTCTAGACGTGCGCTGGAGAGGACCGTTTCAAGTCATACTTGTGACGAATACTGCAGTAAAGTGTGGAGGCCTGCCAAACTGGATACATGCCTCACACACCCGAAGAGTGCCAACACCTCTAGAAGAAACAGCTCCTCTCTCGGATGAGAATCCAGCAGAAAGCGGAGAAGCCACAAAGGGGGAAAGCAAAGCTGTGGAGGTGATCGAAGAGGCTGAGACTGAGACGGAACAGGTCGACGAAGGTCAGGACACCAGTGGGACCGAAGTCGCCTCAGGAGAAGAGAGTAATTGTGAGTTCGAATCAGATACTGAACAAGCAGAGAGTGACCAAGAGACAAGTCCAAGAACAGGGAGCGGGAGGACAAGGAGTGACGAAGCTAGTTGGCCGGAGGGAAGGAGAAGGCCAAGCTTAAAAGCAGATCAAGAAAGAGCTCTTGTCCCGATCGCTGAAGAGTCGGATCAAGACGAAGAAACTACAGACTCAGGCACTGAGAGTCCAGGAAGATCGAGAAGGGTACGTGTGCCCTGCAGAAGGTACGCCACCCCAGAGTGGACTTATCTAGCAGATGTCTTGGGGACAGAAATCTGGGAGAGTGAAAGAAGTGAAGGTAATCGATCTCGATCCATTTGTGGCAGTGGAGATATGGATGTTGACGCCTGGGCTCGAGACTGAGGGGTTACTGACTTTCACACTTCCCATACCCCCATACCTAAGTCGGATCAAAGATCTAGTGCTAAATCGATTACAGTTTCCGACTTTTGGTCATCAAATTCCAGAAGAAGAAGAAAAAGTCATTCGTTTTGAACTATTGGAACTTGTTGCTAAAGCTGCAGGTACGAGAATAATTGTTGATGCATGAGAACTTTTGTATATAAGCTATAAAGAAGAAGATAACCTAGCGCCGAGTGGAAAGAAGAATAAAATTAGGGATTACATTTAGAGGACGGAGAAGGGTTAGGGTTGTCTATTGTCAAAGAGAAAAAGACATTGTTGCGAAAAGAGACTTTTCTTATAAAGAGCACTTTACGGACTGAGAAAGCAAACAAAGCAAACAGAGACTGGAAAAGAAAAACTTTTCGCAAAAGAAGGAGCTACGCTGTTTGATGACATGGAGAACGGCAACCCAAACCGAAAAGCTAGATGCATAATAAGTACACTAATAGCGGTAGTAATTTTTCTCATTATTACAGTAGTGACCACATCATACATGGTAGGACATGAAAGTGAAAAAGAGACAGCAGAGATAAAGCCTGTAACGACTTTGAAACCTGCTCTTGTTGGGAAGAAGGAGGAGAGCAATGTCATCCGTGAAAAGGCGTTACTGGCAGATGAAGCTCGTAGACTACACGTAGACGAGTCACAGGGAAACTTTAGGTCAAACGCATATGCTAAACTATTGTACGAGTATATCGATGCCATGGAGGCCAAAGATTGCTATGTATGTATGCAATTGCCGGCTTCTGTAGACGAAGGCATCAGATATCATCATCTCCCACTGACTTATGGGATAACATGTAGTTTACTGCTTAGTATATTTTATGCTAGGGAAGGGTTTGAGTACTACTTTTCAAATTATGATTCGGTACTACCTGAAGTCCCGAATTATAAACGAATGAATAAGTGGGACTATCACAAAAAGGAGGATAGACTAGCAAAGTTCTTTCTTCCTTGGGATATACTAGATACTTCATATGCACGCAGAAATAATCTGACTTGCAAAGTGTCAGAAATAGAGAAAAAGTTCATAGGACAAGTAGATGACAGATACAGAAGGCAGAAGATTCTAAAAATGTCAGGACAGTGGAAAACAGATTGGACCGAAGAAGAAAAAGCACATAAGAAGAAAGGTAGCAATGGTCCAATAGCTTTGGATAGAACGCAGAAAGGGAAGTTATGTTTAACTCGAAGCAAGACGTATTATGAGAGTGAATTTGTAGGTGAAGTAAATTGCGAACATGCTTTTCGACTAGAGTATTATACGAAAGATTTTATGAAAGGGATGCAAGCGATTCCTAATGTATATTTTGTATGTGGAAGAAATGCCTATGTAAAACTACCTGACAATTGGTATGGTTCGTGTTACTTGGCAATTGTCTTCCCCAAAATATATCATGCAAAGGATTTAGTGATCATAGAGGGAAAGGCTTCGACAAGAGTGAAAAGGGAAGTAGGAGATGCAGAAGTAGTTGGAGA
The DNA here is from genome assembly GCF_964263255.1 of Lissotriton vulgaris. Classification (NCBI taxonomy): domain Eukaryota; kingdom Metazoa; phylum Chordata; class Amphibia; order Caudata; family Salamandridae; genus Lissotriton; species Lissotriton vulgaris. The sequence goes on from NC_141685.1 coordinate 1,736,898,671, forward strand.
CATATTTGGAGCGATGTTTCCTATGTTAGGTTTGATACTTAACGATGTTAAGATCAGGAGACTAGCTACAGTTGTAGATAGATTATCTGCAAGTACTGCAAGGTCATTAATGTTAGTAGAGGGAGAGATGCAGTCGATTAGAGCAATGGTTCTTCAGAACCGACTTGCTTTAGATGTACTGCTAGCAAAAGAGGGCGGAGTTTGCAAGGCTTTGAAGGTCCAGGAATGTTGTACTTACATTCCAGACAATTCAAAACCACTTGAGAAAGTCATACAAAATATTACACAGATACATAAAGAAATAGAAGATTTATCAAAAACAAATGTTTGGGAAAAAGTAGGTCATGGAGTAGGAAAGGTTGGAAATTGGTTTGCCAATCTTGGTAAAAGCATTGTGTGGTACATACTAAAACCTATATTGATAGTATTGATTTGCATAATTACATTATTGGGGTTAGTGAAACTGTACAAATGGTATAGGACGAATCGGTTACAAAGATCCATGAGAGAGCAAGAAAGGAGATTAGCTGTTTTACAAGATCAACAGTACAAAAGCTTAAGAGCTCTTGAAACGATAAAAAGAGGGAATATTGTAACTAGTTCTGTGTAAAGTGTTATTCAAATTGCATTTAGTGATGACTCCTAGAAGTCATCAAAGGGGGGAACTGAGAGAGCGCAATTTGAATAAAAAATATGTATGGACCGTATTTACAAGCATATCGCATAAATGTGGAACCATAACGTGAAGTTAACACTTGTAGCGTAAAGTTAGCTGACGTAATCAATGTAATAGGAAATGTATTTGTATTCACTTTGGAAAATGCATTAGAAGGCCGTATATATAGTGGGCTAATATAGAAATGTATAGAAACGCTTAAGAATAGTAGAATGTGCAAAACAGAATATACGTGTGTAATTATTAAATGGAGAAAACAGCGAAACGTAGAAGAGGAATGTGCAGAGAATGTATAAAACGATGTAAGCACGAGAATATAAATGTTGTATTCTATGTAAAATGTATTCACGTAAAAGCATTTCTTTACTAAAGTTGAATATATAAATGTGTGTTAAAGGTTATACTGTGTAGAAGGGAGTTTGTAGGAATGTTAGAAAAGGTTTAGTCATGTGTGATTTTAACCTAGCTGACCAAGAGTTCGCAGGAGTGTAGTCCGCTGTGTGTAATTTAGTGGGCTCACAGGAGTCGTGAATAGCTTGAACTGAATGTGCGAGACAAGGAGTCTAGTTCTTGCTAGATTTAAGGTGACAATGCTGGAAGAAGTTTATAGTCTAAACGTGATAAGAGACGCTTGGAATTTGAGTCTTGTTTTGAAATGACCATTCACAGGACCAAGAAAGGTTATATACATAACTATAAAGATTAAAGTTCTGCTGAGGTTGTCGACTTGTGCTTTGAAATGTCAATTGTAATATTGAATGAAGTCACCAGCAAGAAGACGAAGATGGCGTCTAAGGAGAAGGGTCAACTTAACGGACGACGCGAAGAGAGGAAGCCATGGAAAGAGCAAAGAAATGACCTCATGTGAAGAGTACGTGGTGGGCGTCAAGGGGCGTTCCACCCATACTGTGATTGTGTATTTAGGGACAGTACCCCGGGGAGAAGACAGCTCCAGCTCCAGCTCCAAGCAGATGCCATCATAGAGAGCTCAGAGTGGAATAGATGCGCAGATGGCCTGAGGAGTCATAGAGAGAAGATCAGAGCGCAGAGCGAGAGAGCAGTAGGCCGAGGACCCTTAGAGAGCGGATGGGTAGGCAGAGAGGATACTGCTTCTTAAACTTAAGTTACCTTTAGAGGCTAAGAGAGTTTGAACTTCTTTGGGAGTCAAACTGCTGACACTTTTTTAGGTGAAGGAATCTTGCGAAGTAGGGATGTCACTTAGTATAGAGTAGGGACAGATTTAACTTGATACTTTTCTCTTTCTGTAGATGACGCAAAGGAACCACTTCATATCGATGTTGTAATTTGGAGATTCTTGAATTGACTTAATTGTATTCTTTATATACCTTTGAGATTTATCCTGAGAGGATTGTATTTGCATTTAATTTTGACTTTTATATAAAACTTTTAAAACTTCATCAGTTGTCAGTGGTCCTTCAGAGTTGCGTCAGTTTATGGGGTTTATCTAACCTATAAGGGGGTTGTCTTTTACTCAATGACAGAAAACAAGCGATCCAAATTGATGAATGAGATTAATATCTAAGTGATCAAAAACGGTATCAAAATCTCATTCCCCGCACAGGCACCCTTGCACCATGGTGCACTGGTGTCTACGTTGTTGGAAGGATTGTTTTTGTAGAGGAAGGGATACTTTCCTGCGCAAAAACAGATGCCGCACAAATAGAAAGAGGAAAAAACAAGCTGTCCTGGGGACGCATACAGTTTTAATGCACCCCCAGGTTTACAGATCCTTCTAAATCTGGCGATGTGTCCAAACCCATTGGTGTTGCGTGGGAACACCCACTGCAATGCCCATGGAACACCTCCCTGACGGGGAATAAGGCAATGCAGCAACATGTGCAGAATTGCCTTACACCATATCTACGAGGTCATGAAAAGCCACGCAAAGTGTATTTGCGAGGCCTCCCAGATAGGGGTCTGCGCTTTGGGCCACCAGATCATCATAAAAAGGGAGGCACCGGTGACGCAAGGATTTTGAAGGAATAAACAACTGTTGTTGTGCACATTCTAAATTAGAGAAACATCATCATCACGTGGCTGACTGTCATAAGTGTTGGTCTTGACAATTAAATGCCGGTGCCGAGTACTGGAAACCAGCAACTGAAATTAAGCACAGATTATGGACATGCTAACAACTGCATTCTGCACAATCACTTGTAGAGTCGTTTTTAATGAAGATGGCATTTGCTAATTGAAAATTCAGATGAGTTAAGTGGGACTGTTTCAGAGGCTGCATCATGAACCTCCTGCAAGAGCTTGCACACATCTGTGAAAATAATTAGGACATGTTCGGCTTCTCAGTTTGAAATTCCTGAAAAATAAATGCATGCCATAGAGAAAAGATGTTAATGCAACCGTGCTCAGTACCACAGTTTACAAAAGCATAGACAATTGTCAGTGGCACACATACACATATAAAATTGAAAGCGTTACAAGCCAGGAAAGTGCCTAGACATTAAGGAAAAAGTTTGGAATAACACCGTGACTGGCATTAACCATTGCAGCAGAAATGGTACTCCTTCGACATCTTCAGCTCTGTCTGCTACGCACAAAGAAGCATATGACTGACTAGAGGTAAATATCATGTTTGTTTCAAGCACCAAGTGCATCGGTTGCAGCAATGTGTTATCCATGCCACCCCAACGCATCACCTCAACCTCAAAAATGTTTTCATTTTGTTCCTACATTCATCTGATGTGCTGGAACAAACAAAACTAGCCCCTTTCTAAAACGTACAGTTGTCGTCTTCCCTCATTCTTTTGGACAGCTTGGGATTTATGTTGCCCATTACTCTATACATTTAAGCAGTGCTTGAAATGGAAAAATAGAAGTGAGTACCTGCTTATTTCTGAGAAGTGCTGGTACTCTCCAAATTGTAAGTATAACGTCACTCTTGAGAAGTGCAGGTACTCTCCCTCTCAAAATAAAAAAGTGCTGGTACTTAGTAACAGACATACCGGCCCATTTAAAGCACTGCATTTAAGTACCACTTTTGATCTGCTGCTGTTTTAGGTGAGATGCTAAATACCATTTGGCCAGTGGCCATCTCTTTGCCTTTTGAGTGAATTCTGCTGCACGGCAATAAATCATGGTAGTCTTGGGAAGAGTCCTCTTGGAACGAAACACGTGTTGTCATGTGGAATATAGTTGATGTACCACTACATTCTGAAAAGTCTGGATGTTCATTGGACCAGAGGATGGTCAAATACAAGAGATGTACCTCTACATTTGTAAACGACTATACGGATGCTTTAGATGAACTTTCTAGCCACAGACAAATCCCAACAACTAATCTTAAGAAAAGGAACTTTTTCATCTTTTGGACTGTACTAAATCTGTTACTAGATCAAATAATTTTGGATTTGTATATTAACCTTTGGGATTTTGCTATCTTGGTTTAAACAATATATAAATAGTCGTCTGTGTCTGTATATGTAACAGTAACAGGAATCATGATAGCCCAGTAATTTGTATGTATAGATTTTCGGTAAGATAATTTGAAATTATTAGTTTTAGATTGCTAACCAACCAAAATTATTCCCACTTTCAAAAGATCTTATCTTAACGAAAGCTCACTAAACAAACCCATGAATCTGCTTTTTACGAATCGCATTTGAGCCCTAAGAGTTGTCAACTAGCACAAAAGTTAGGCTTTTCGAATGAGTTAATTGACAACATTAACACCTTAGACCAACCCTGACACAGGTGTCATGAGCCTGCCACTTTAGCAGCATTAGTGGGGTGGATTCCCACTGGGCAGTTCTGTGTATCATGAAACGTTTACATTGCTTTTTACAGACCCTTTTACTTTGATGGGAGAAACTGTCCTCTAAAGAGAAGCTTTATAGATACGACTGTAAGAGGATAGTATTAAGTAGCCCTGTGTTTGGATAACAACTGGGAAGCAAGATCACAAAGAAAAGGAGATAGGAATATTGGGAGGGAGGGATGAGAAAAGGGAAGTTGGGTAGAAAACTGCACGATGGTTGACGGCTAGGTGGGTGGATCCAGAGATAAATGGATGAGTAGGAACATGGAGAAATTTATGGAGAGAAGAATGGTAGAAGGAAGGGGAGGGAGAAACATTGAGAAATGTAGAGAAGGATGTATTGATGCAGAGATGAGATGATGAATTGATGCAGAGAAGTGTGGATGGATGGAAGGGTGCAGAGAAGGCTGAATCATTGGAGAGAACGATGGATGGAAAGAAAGAAGGACGCCATGGATGGATAGAAAAGGAAGGATAGACGGCTAGATTGATTGGATAATCAGTGGGTGGATGAAAGGATGGTGGAAGGATGGAAATTAAATAAGGAATGTAAGATAGATGGATACAAAAGAAGCAAGCATTCATGAGAGACATAATAGAAGGATGGGATGATGGACAATAGATAGAAAGAGGAAAGGAAGGAAAAACAAATTGAATAAGACATCCAGAAGTATAGAAGGAGGAAATTCCATAATTTCTCCAGTGGAAAGCAATTCCTTGAAAGACACCAGCTTTGGTTTCCTCACTCACTTATTAAGTGCCGTTTACAGTATAGTTGAAAGTAGAGGTGTTTTATTTTTCTGGATAACCTCTAACCTGACATCTCATTGGGTCAGAGATGCTCAAGAATGTGTAGTGAGTTCTGACATTAGTGATTACTAACATATAAAATAAGGGGTACTTCAGAGCTGCAATGAGGTAAATGGCGCCAGTGAAAAAGGCTGGAAGAACTGCCTGTGAGTGCTGGGGAGGACTTAGAAAGTGTAAAGAAAGTGTGGAGGCGAAGGCCATGAAACTACCTGGAGTTGGGGGGGAGAGCACTACCAAAGACTGGGTGCCCGCATAGGCAGAGTGGTTACAAGGTATGGGGCAACAGAGGCTAGAGGCTATTCACGAGATGGTAAGCACTGGAAGCTGGCTGGCTGAGAGTACTGGGGATGAAGGGATCTGCCAGATAGTTGTATTTCTCAGGCAAAAATATCATCCTTACAAAATATTGTCTTGGAGAATATTATGATGGTAAGTATACATTGGTAAGTATAGATTTACTATTCTTATCATCACATCGACATACCTTGAAGGTAATTACATTGGCAAGATATAAATAAGTGGAGTTAAGTATAGTTACCCTATACTTACATATTTATCCTTACCTTCATCATCTGAGTGACAGGACATCCCTTAAAGAGAGACTTCACTAGGAAAGACATGAGGGTATTACACTCCTGAGCTGATTTGAAAGAGATTATCCTTTAAGGTGTGTAAAGCAGCTCTCAACTCTCTTCCGTCAGTATGCTGCGACTGACTGGCAGTAAATGCAGATACTGGAGGCAAAAGCTGGCTCTTACTTGACTAAAGAAGCTTAACTCCTGCACAGACAATACCATGATTTTAAGACAGCAGGCTCCAGCAGGCATTATAGCTTAATATAGCACATTATTTTCATGATACCAATCATCATTCTAATGTTCTAATATTGCTTGGTGCATGACGCTACCAATAGAAAACATGTCTCACATAATGTGGTTCTTCCCAGTACACAGTTTAGGGGCTTCTCTCATATGACTTACTACTGAGATATTTCTCTACTGAGGTAAGGACTATGGCAATAGCATGATATCGATTACATTTTGAGAATCGTTTTAATGCATTCTTGGATTCTAAGATAATAAAGCTCTAGGGACTCTGTTAGAGTCTGGCGGACAGGCTTGTTCTATAAAGTTGCCAGGTCCCCTAGGGTGACTCGGACTCTAACGTGCACAACTATATGTGAAATACTCAAAATACAACCGTATATAACAATTTTATGCCTGAAATATATTTACTGAAATTATTTTCACATTTCAAAATGACATGATTCAAATTTTTTAGACATGTACAGTAAATTCATATTTGCTGTATAATTTACAATTGAACATTGCACACTGGAATTAACGAGAATAAAAAACAAAAAACAATGCCCAATGCATTTCGGGACGCAAGGTCCCTTCGTCAGGGGCTAACCTGTAATGATGAAAGGGAAACGCATAAATGGATGTGCAAATCGATATAAGAATGATTTCAAGAAAAGAAGGGGTGTAAACAGTCCTATTTGATGTTATCATGCACCCTGCACCATCTCGTGATATACCGAGTCACCCTAGGGGACCTGGCCACTTTAGAGTAGTTACTCATATGCTAGGCAGGCATATTTCTAACGTAGCACATTGATCGGTACATTTGCAGCAGAACGTGTTACAATCATAGTGCGCGCAATCCACCAACATTGGACAGGCTTGTTCACCATAAACATGGCAGAGTACTTTGTCTGCCAAACTGACGGTCCACCCATTTTATTTAGAGTCAGGCACACCATCATGCTTCTGCCAGTGAAACCCCCACTTAATCTGCCCCTGGAACCTCTAGACTAACGGCCCAATGGACTTAGAGCCACCCTATTAAGAGCTGTCTATGCTTCAAAAGAGCCACCTCCAAAAGAGGATGCCTAAATGTGGATGGCAGTAGTCTGCCAGGTTTGTGGAAGTTCACCAAACTGTAAAAGGGGTCCCTAATCCTGACACAACACGCTCATATTGCTTCTACACTGGTGGTAGCAAAGGCTCCTCTTAAACCGAGAGTAAAGACTGGATAAAACTGGATGTGTCCTGTTCTACAAAATCTGTAATTCTTAATCATACTTGTTTGTGCTTCTCCTAATTTATGCTACTTGTTCGCCTGTTCTTTATGCCTAGCTCATTCACTTTTCTGTTTTAGAAATGAGACAGAACCCTTTTAATTTTTACTTATAGCTTGGCCTATTTTTTAATAATTCTTCCAGTTAAACGTTGGGTGATAAGTTTTACAGGTCCTATCAAAATCATTGTGTTAAATTTGAAATGGGTTTTGCATACTTTAGCCCGTTTCTTGGTAATATAAATTGAGATTATTTTCCTACAATTTTTTAACATGCATTTTACAGCAACCCTTGAACTACTTCTTGCAAGGTTGCTCATCATCACATAATATAAAACAGCTGGAATAAAATACAGTATTATAATTCAAAATCTCAGTTATCACCCTGGTAATCGTATTTTTAATTTTCAGTGATTCCACTGAAATTGAATGAGAAAGAGGGCAAATAAAAGATGTCCCTATTAAGTGGATTTATCAGTGCAGTGCACAGTGACATAGATACATAGAAAGAGCCAAAAGCATTGAAAGGTAGAAACCGAGATGGCCAACCTCCATCCAAGCTCAGCCTTTAAACCTGGAAAAGAAGGATGTCAAATAGAAGTAGAGAACAGCTGGTGTATGTTACCAAAATATTGTAACAAAAATATTGTGTCCCAAATATTTCTTCAAGAATGTCATCTCACTTGAGGTAATCCCAGAAAATCTATTACATTGTAGCAATTGTTATATCACTCGTATGAAAGACAATAGTTTTGCTAGCAGTATTCAGACATGCAACAAAAGTTTGAAGATAAGGTTGATATTTTTTTATTAAGAATAAGCTTTAAGTGAACAATATGTGCCATCAATATAAAGTAAAGATGATAATGACATTAAAAAAACTATACCTATCAATTAAAATTAATTAAGATTATGACACTGTGACATCAATGCAATAAAACAATGTATTTGCGTACCATAAAAAAAGAATCACAGGCAATCACAGAGAAAATAAAACACAAAGAGCGAAAGAAAAAACAAGGAAGGGGAAATAAAGTATAATGTCAATCTATGAGTAGACATAATGTTCAAAACAATTTATTTATATATCAAAACTAATATACCCAGTTCCATGAACAAAAGGAGGTTTAAGTCCTCAATGCTAAAAATATATTTAATAAAAGCTCATATCACACAAATATGTAGAGAGTAGAGAGGTTCTCTTTTTGCCGAAAGGCCTCCAAATACTTATCTAGATTTTGTCAATTTTAAGAATGAAACCAATACCATTCCACAAGTGTTAGAAATAGGATTCCTGGTTGGCTGTTTATGCACAGAGGTCAGGCAGGAACCATTACTCTAGTCAGAGTAAGCTAGATACACATTAAACGATAACCTGTGCTCACCGGATGTATGTCACTACCACGCGTACCATTACCACGCTTACAATTACAACGCGGTTGTAACAAAGCAAGTCGTTACAATGACTTGCGTTGGGGGGGCGCAAATGTAAAAAATATAATTTACTATTCCAATACCAGTCCCCGTGGACAGTAGGGAAGGTGTTGGGATAGTAAATTAAATAATTTATTATCCTTGAGCGCCACCCAGCGCAATTCGTTGTAACAACTTTCGTTGTTATAACCGCGTGGTAATGGTACTTCGTTGTAACGCTCGCGTTGTCAACGTTGTATACCGTGCTCACCATGTGGTAGCTTGGCACGGAGCAGTCAGGCTTATCTAAAGAGGCAATGTGTAAAGTACTTGTGCAATGCACACAAACAGTAACACAATGAATACACCACAAAACGACTTGGAAATATAGACAAAATTTATCGGAGTAAAAGGAGACCAAAACAACAAAGATCTTATCAGTAGAATTCTAGATAAGAATTTTGGAAGATTAAGTGCAAAAATAGTGCTTAGAAGTCATTAGCGGTCAAAAGGTTACTTGAGGTCATGAGGGTCCGGTCCAAATCCGAAGTTCACACCCACCTCAATGGAGGGCAGGGTGGCTACAGGACCCATACAAGGCCTGTTGTGAAAGTTCCATGGATGGAGCAAAGCGTCGACCCTTAGGACACGATACGTTGATCTTTTCCATGCAATTTGGTCACTGCATCGCCATTGACCTTCGCTGAGGTGAAGGTAATGTGTCTTCTTCGAGCTGCACAGAGAATCATCGTCGGGCTGCCCAGGAGAAAGTGCTCAGAGCCCAACAGTCAAAAAAAGAATCAGCAAAATATGGAGGCAAAAAGTCCTGGGGAAGACCACCCTAAGGATGCCATGTCTAAAATGTGTCTCCCCTGTGGAAAGTAGGGAGATCTACTCAATCTCTATGCAGTTCTCATCACTAAGGGGGAAAAACCTAGATAACCCCTGCATTGGTGTGGTCTACTCCAGGTCTGTGTTCCACTCTGAAGTCCATACCCTGTAGGGAAATTGACCGCCTCAACAGTGCATAAACCACCTGAGGGGCCTGTAGTCAGTCTGAACCAGAAAATTAGTGCCAAACAGGTATGGCCTCAGCTTCTTTAGTGCCCAGACTACAGCAAAAACGTATCTCTCGATATCATTCCACCTCTGTTCACTGGGCAGTAGCCTCATGAAGATAAAGAGTGCAGGTTGGTCTGGTTCCTCCTAATTAGGCTGGGATAGTACTGCCCCTATGCCATGCTCTGAGGCATCTGTCTGAATAAACTCCTGGGAAACATCAGGGGCCTTGAGCACAGGAGCTGTGCACATAGCTTGCTTTAGGGAGTCAAATGCAGTTTGGCATGCCTCGTCCAAATCACAATCCTAGGCTGCTTCTTCGAAGTCAGCTCAATCAAGGGGTCAACAATGGTGCCATATCCCTAGATAAACCTCCTATATTATGCAGTGAGGCACAAGAATGCTCTAACCTTATTCTGGATTTAGGGGGCAGCCATGCCATGATGGTTTTTATCTTGGTCAGAAGGGATTGCACCTTTCCCGTGCCCATCAGGCACCCAAGAACACCACAGGCCCCTGCCCTTTCTGGCTCTTACTTCCCTTGAAGGCCTGCCTATTGAAGAGCCTGAAACCTTTCATAGAGGTGAAAAAGGTGGCCCTTCTAGCTGCTACTGAAGACAGCTGTGCAATCCAGATAAGCAGCGGAAAAGGCCTTAATTCCAGCAAGGACCCGGTTCACCAGCCTCTGGAAGGTGGCAGGGACATTGTTTAATCCAAATGGCATCACCCTAAACTGACAGTGACCCTTTGGAATGAAGAATTCTAACCTCTATTTTGCTCTCTCTGTTAGGGTGACCTGCCAGTACCCTGATGTAAGATCAAAGTAACTGAGATACTGGGCAGCCCCTAACCGATCAATCAGCTCATCAGCCCTGGGGATATGATGAGCAACAGTCTTAGTCACAGAATGTAGCCCTCTGTAATCAACACTGAACCTTTCTTCAGGTGTGTGCCCGGTATGGCAGCTTTTGGTACCAGAACCACAGGACTGGAACAGAGGCTACTGGAGGGTAAGATCACCCCCAACTCTAGCATTTTGGACACTTCAGCCTTAATTCTAGACCTTACCTTAGCTGACAACCTGTATGATTTATTCTTAGCAGGCAATTTGCCCCCTGTGTCCACATCATGGGTATACAGGTGGAGAGTCCCAGGAATAAGGGGGAACAGAGAATAGTATCACCCCAACACTTAGTGTCAGTCTCTTTGTAGTTCAGGAGTAAGAGTAGGGTAAAGGATTACTCCTTCCACAGAGCCATCTTACTCTTTAGAGTCCAAGAGGTCAGTGAGAGGTTCACTCTCCTCTTCATCTTCTTCATAAGTCACAGACAGCATGGTGAGCTCAGACCTCTCAAACTGTGGTTTGGAGGATTTACATGGAGCACCATGTGGGGTTGCCTAGGGGTCTTGAGCTCCACCAGGTATGTGGCCTCAATGTTCTTTCAATCACCTCATGTGGTCCATTCCATCTGTCCTGGAGGGCCATGGGCTCTACTAGCTCCTAATTTTAAACATTTTTATTTAAAGGTGGCACAAGCAATTGAAGCACATACAGAATATTTCATTTAACAAAGCTTCTATCATCTATGTGAATATTACGAGAAGCAATTGAAGCAAAAAGAAAACAACAAAAAAAAAAGTAAAGATAAAAATAAGAAACAAGAATAGAATAAGTAAAAAGAATTGCGAAGTAATAAGATAGAACAGGGCTTAGTTACGCATTAATTCAATTCACAGTTAGGGAACAAGCAGCCCCATATTCTATCTATTTTGGCCAATGCTTTTGCACCTCTTTTCCTGGCAACCAGTAGTTCCATGTGGTGAATCTCTGTCACCAAGCACCACCATTCGTTTGCATGAGGTGGTTGTTCCACTATCCATGCTCGGGCTATAACCAGCCTTGCGCATGCTAATAAAATAAAAATTAGATCTTGAAATAATAAAGTGTTAAGTTGCAGGCCTAAGAGAATCATATCTGATGATAATGTAAGCTCAATTAGATGTTTCGATCTCAGAATATTTTCTATGTTGTCCCAAAAGGGAACAAGAACAGGACAAAGAACTAGCATATGTTCTAAATCGGCAGCTTGAGTATGGCACTTTGGGCATTTAGTACGATCACTGAAAGCGTTGTTGGGGGCCCATTTACTTATTTGTAAAGGGGTATAGTAAAGTTGACATATCGTTTTGTATGCTTGTAGTTTTAAGCTTGAAGAGTGGACTAATGTATCGATTTTGTTTAAAAAGGAGGAAATATCATTTGAACAAATACCGGTAGCAAACCGTGAAGCCCATTTCAGTGCTAATTTGGGACAGTCATCTATCTTGCATTCAATAAAACATTTGTATCCTTGGCTTATAGTGTTTTTCTTGTTCCCCGTTCCTTTATACATACATAGCCAAAAGTCTGAATCAACAATCTCTTTAAGGTTTAATTTCCCTATGAGGAAGTCGCGTATTTGTAAGTACTTAAAATAAGTGTTTGCCGGCAGTTTATATAATAGCCTGAGTGTATCAAAATCAAGGAATCCTGCTGACCCATATAGGTCCCCCAATCTTGTTATGCCTCGGTTCGCCCATATCTTACATCCTGAATCGCTAAAAATACTTGGTAATCCCGGGTTATTCCAAAGAGTTAAGAGAGAGTGATAGAATGATGCTTTATTATGAGTCATGACTGTCTTCCATATGTTTATTATATCTTTCGCTGTCTTGAACTTAACTCTTTTAAAGTAATTCGGGTCATTATTTCTGGCCAAGAATTGTAAGGAGTTTGATCCTAAAATAAATTGGTGGAAAAAATATGGATCTCTAGAATTAAACAAGCTCTGTAACCGTCCCAAAAATGAGGCAAAGTAATACAGTCTGAAATCTGGAAAGTTAAGCCCTCCTTTAATGAAAGGTAATTTCAAGGATGAGATTGCTCTACGATTCTTTTTAAAGCCCCATATAAAACTGCCCAATATGCCGTCAAGTTTCCTAAAGAATATTTTATTTATCTTCAAAGGAATGCATCTAAATAAATATAAAAATTTTGGCAAAATGTTCATTTTAATAAGATTGATTCGCCCAATAAGATTTAAAGGCACCTTATGCCATTTTTTAAGGAGAATCTGAGTTTCTTTTAATAAAGCATCATAGTTCAATGCCAAAATGTCCTTGATATTCGATGTTATCTTAATACCTAGATAGGTAGCAGCGTGGCATATTCCGGTTACCTGTATCTGTGGTTTGTAATTGGCTATAATTTGGGTCTTGCCTAAATTTAACTTATATCCTGAAACTTCGCCAAATGCATCTGCTTCTTTGATAATTCCTGCCATAGCTTCAATTACATCGGTTGTATAAACTGCCAAATCATCCGCGTAAGCAGTAATTTTAAGCGAATTTGTCCCAGTTGTAAATGGTTTTATCATCACCTGCGCCTGTATAGCATTAATAAACGGTTCCATGGCAAGGGCAAATAATAGGGGTGATAGCGGGCATCCCTGCCGGGTCCCTCTCAAGATTGGAAATTTAGGAGAAAGTAAACAATCATACCCAATTACAGCATTAGGGCGCTCATAAAGTGCTTGGATTTTTGTTAAAAACTTAGTTTTAAACCCGATTTCTTTAAGGGTTACCCAGAGATAATCCCACCCCACTCGGTCAAAAGCTTTTTCAGCGTCGAGTAATATCATTCCGAGTGGGGAGGGATTAATGGCGGCTATGTCAAACAAGGTTATAGCCGTGTTTACATGTTGAGTTGTATCTCTGCCCACTACAAAGCCATGTTGGTGTTCACTAATCAGCTTAGGCATGAGGGGAGAGAGTCTTGTGGCAATTAATTTAGCAAATACCTTGGCATCGGCATTAATCAAGGAAATTGGACGGTAAGACCCACACTCCGTAGGTGGTTTGTTCTTTTTTAAGAAAAAGATAATTTTTGCAGTGTTCCAAGAGGTCGGGGCCCTATCTGTTGTACTTATCTGGTTAATGACTGAGCAAAATAATGAGAGTAGTTCCTCACAACAAATTTTATAAATTTCAATCGGCAAAGTGTCATCCCCCGCAGCCTTCCCAGAGGGAAGAGAAAAAATTGCTAGTTTTAGTTCTTCTTGAGTAAAGTCATTTTCTAGTCCTTCCATATCTACTATATCTACTAGCTCCATCACCCACACTTTCTGAGAGGTTGAAATTCCACAGTGGTAGACGTTTTGTCATACCTCTCCTTCAGGACTTCCTGGCTGGCTTCAAGATTACTGGACGCTTGCTTCCTTAACTTAGCCACCTGGCTTCTGAAGGCCAGCAAGTAGCTCATTGCATCCTGAGCTGCCTTTCTAGGAGCTTAATCCCACCCTTCTTTCACCAGACTCAGAGGTCCTCTAACTAGGTGCCCACACACTAATGCAAACAGGGTGAAACCCACTCCTCCCTGTGGCCCTTCTCTGTAAGCACACAAAAGGCATGGAAAGAGGATATCCCACATTTTCCGCAGGGGCTTGGCAGGCCTCTGATCATGCCTTTCAGGGTCTTGTTGAACCTCTCAAAAAGCCCATTGGTTTGTAGATGATAAGGGGTGGAGAACCTGTACGTTACCCAACACTCCTTCCACATTCAATGCATATAAGCAGACATAAAGTGTATGCCTCTGTCAGACACAACTTCCTTGAGGAAACCCACTAGGGTAAAAATCCTGATCAGGGCCTTTGCCATTGCAGTTGCAGTAGAAATCCTCAGAGGAAATGTCTCTGGCTACCCAGTGGCGTGATCCACCATAGCCAGGATGAACCTGTTGCCTGATACAGTCTGGGGATCCATAGGCCCTACAATGTCGATACCCAACATCTCAAAGGGGGTGCTAATGACAGGCCTTGACATCCCGCTGGCCTGGCAGATCACACAACTCCTACAGAATTCATTTGAGGAATTCTTTATCCTAGGCCAATAGAAATGAGGGGCACGTGATGCAAAGGTCTTGTCTTGGCCTAGGTGTCCTGCCGGGGGAATCTCGTGAGCCAGCTGCAGCAGGAAGGTCCTGTAGCATTGGGGGACCACTAAGGGCCTTAATGTCCCAAGCCCAGGAGCCTTAGGCTCACTGTACAGGAGGTTGTCCACCCAGTAAACGTAGGGACTATCAGAGGCATCACCTGATGCTTGGGATTCAGCCTGTTACTTCATACACACAAGGGTTGGCACTCCCTTTGTGCCCTACAGAACTCCTCCTTGGTATGTCCTATATCCGCATGCAATCTGAAAAGCTCTGGTAGGTCACGAAGGAAAGCAATGTCTCTTAGTTGACATTGGGGCAGCCACTGCAGGTGCCTCATTAAGCTCACTGGAGGTACATTTAGGGGTTGGTTTACCACACCCTCTGCCATTCTGCTTCTTATCAATTAGCTAGACCATTGTTCCAGGCTCCAGCCCTTCTTGTCTCCCTTACTGGGCAGCCATCGACCTTGTCATTCCACAGATCCACTCATGTAAATCTTATATCTTAACATGAGCCTTGAACTCCACTTCCTTCCAGGTAGTGTGCTCTAGGTCATTACCTAACAAACTGTTTACAGGCATGATGGGGTTCACTATAACTTTCAGAATACCTGACCCCCCACACTCAAATGCAACAAGGACCACATGATAGTTACCCTCTCTGTTGTTAGGCACCACAACCTAGTGGAATGCATTAGGAGTTACCTGCTCTGAGTAAGCCAGCTGACTCTTTACTTTGGTCGTACTGGCTCCAGTACCCCTCAGAGCCTCCACACCTTGCCAATTGATGGTGACCCATTGTCTATACTTTGTAGTATTTGAGGGCACATGGACCTTAGGCACCATCTCACTATCACCCAGAGACACTAGGGTAACCCCTGTGAACTGCTCCACCATTACCTGGGAAAAACACATCCCCCAGAACTACAATAGTCACCTCTGGAACCTCTCCTCCAGTGGGAGGTGGTGCTCTCTTAGGACACTTGGGACTCCCCTTGTAGGATCCATACACCTAGCACTCATAGCACTTGATGGGCTTTTTCAGGGTAAATTTTCTTCTGGGGGTCAGATTGGGAATGTGAACCAGACCCTTTCCCCTGTGAGTTGTTTTGAGGACCTTTAGAGAACTTAGTTTTTTATCTCCCTCTCCTTCTTCTGGTGGGAACCCTGACCACACTTTTGGGAGTCCCCTCCCACACCCAATACCTTTTGGGAACATTCTAGAGCTGACCCAGAGTTCTGCCTCCTAAGTAAGTTTCCTGGAGTCACTTTTACATAAATCGTGTTCCAAACTAATAACTCTAAAAAAGA
This sequence comes from Lissotriton vulgaris, assembly GCF_964263255.1. Lineage (NCBI taxonomy): Eukaryota > Metazoa > Chordata > Amphibia > Caudata > Salamandridae > Lissotriton > Lissotriton vulgaris. The sequence goes on from NC_141685.1 coordinate 1,736,914,783, forward strand.
AGTGAAAAAGGGCCAAACTCAGTACTACATGACTAATGTTTTGAAGCATAATTGATTTTATTTACTGATGATTGGGTAATAAAAGCTCAATTAAGGAAAAATATAATGTTTTAAGAAGCTCTTGCTGACCTTGAGGCACAATGGCTTCTTCTGCATATAGTGACTGTGTCAGTCTGTAACAACTGGTGCTCTTGTAAAGTGTTCTGATACTTCCGGTCGAGTGCACGCTATATTCATCTCCCCAAAAATAAACAAATAAATTCACATTTCAATACGTAGTGCTTGTCAAATGTTAGAAACCTTATGAGATATAGGGTTAGGCTGTAAATTAATGTAGGTACTAGTAGTTAGACCAATATCAACTGAATTAAGGTCGGAGATATCGCCTAATAATATTTCAAATTTATCATATTGGTATGAAGTAGATAAATTATATGAATTTTGATGTTGAATAAAAGGAATTAGAGCGTCATCCGAAAATAACTGATAGGCCCAAATCAATTATTTTTCCTTTCAATTCTTCCAAAAAATAACTCTGTTATTAATACAAATAGCTTTATTACACCACAAGGATGAGCAAACAAATCTCTTTGAGCCATCTCTGTAACCATGACAGGTGGTAAAATTTGACAAGTGAATGTGAATACGAAAGAGGAAAAATAAATTAATACACAATGTCGAAAACAGATTTATCAGTGTAAAGCAGAGTGTCATCATGCAAATCCTTAGCATGATGACCCACTGCATTGACAATTCTTCTGTGACTGTTGCAGTCTACTGTCCTCTAACATGGCTGACAATATTGACCAGTACACATCTAGGGGCAGATTTACGAGCCCCTTGCGACACTTTTACGCCGCCGTTGCGCCACTTTTGTGACGCAGCGGCGTAAACAATGCGCCATGTTGCGACTTATTTACAACGTGACGCATCTAGGCAGATGCGTCTCGTTGTAAAGCCCTGCGCCACATTAAACCTGCATCAGTTTCATGTGGGCGTTCTTTCGCAGGGTGGGCATTCCCTCGTAGGAAAGCCCCGTAAAACTGACGCAGTGAAATCTACAAGATTTCACTGAGTCAGTTTTACAATGCTGCTGCGTCAAATCCTTACGCCTGCATGAAGCAGGCGTAAGGAGTGATACACCACGTTATGTATGGGTGGCCCCTGTGTATTGCAGGAGTTGCGTCGCGCTTGCCACGCGACTCCAGCAATGCGCTGCCTGTACACCACAAGATGCGTCACACATCTGCCCTTCCTTGCACCATGGTGCGCTGCATTCTAAATGCGGCGCATCTGTGGTGGTGCAAGGAGGGAATTGAGTGACATATCAGTTCTGGCGCATCCCTGCTGATTTGCAGAGATGCGCCAGAACTTGTAAATATACCCCCTAGTGCTCCTTTTTTGCACTATGAGAATTGCATTCATTTTGTCCTCAAACAAAGTTTTTGCATTGAAGCATGCACATTATTAGGAATAGATGCATTCAACATACTAGAAAGTTTTACAGAGACCTGTCGAGGTTCTTACGCATGATAGTGGCCCTGTAACATTTCCTATTTTAATACTATACAGATAGCCACGTAACCAAAATGTTTTTGTGGTAAGTAAAGTCTCGGTTCTAGGAAGACCTGCGACCTTTGCTGCCAGTAAATAGGAGGATACCTCATCATCACGTCACAAATGAAAAGGAGGTGGTGAGAAGGGAACTTCGCAAAGTGGGACACCAACTATAAAATCACCAACGAAAACCCTCAGCAGACCATCTGTGGGTTGGGTGAGACCAAAATCACAGTGACGAGGATTCTTGGAGGTGGACAAAGGAGGTTAACCTTTACCCTTGTTCACAAACTGCTCTCGCGCTGCCCTAGGTCAGGCCTGCAGGATGCAAGTGGCGGTAGCTTTTATTTCCTGTCTGCTAGGAGTCCTTCTCAGCCTTGTCATTGCAGAAGCAAAACCCGTCTCAGGTGAAGCAGCGGAGGCAAAAAGACCGTGTCCAAAGGCAGCAATGCTGCAGGCGATTGGCAGCCTTCACAACAAGACAGTCACTTGGAGACATAATCTTCCGGTAAGTGTACCCAAAGTGCAGACAATCAGATCACTGTGGTGCTTAATGCTGAAAGTTGTGGTGGTATGTATGCTGTCTCAAACATCTCTTGCACAATTAGAAAATTGTGAGTGTACCACTATTTGCAGCAGTAATGGCAGACTTGGCTATTACCCAGCTTTCAAGCCTATTTACGGAACTTTAACTTTTGCACAGTTTGGGTCCATAAGCTAATTTTCATGCAAACGAGCAATAGGTGTGTATGGTTTTGCGTTTAGGTCAGTATTTCAGAGACCAGTTTAAGTGACACAAACGTATGCAGTCTGCTGGGGAAAAGAAGTTGTCTGTAGTGAGGGACTTTGAGGTGTGGGGGTCTGTGGAGAACCTGCATGCCACTTTGTTGCACTGTGCATTTTAAGGCAATGCTAAGTGCTAATTTGTTTACCTAGAATGCTGCAAAAATAAGCAGGGTCCCGGGGCTTCTACAGGAGCACGTGTGTGGTGTAATGGGACGTTTTCACTTCCAGAGTTCCTGGGTGGTACCAATTCTTCAAAGGTGGTTCCTTTCTCTCCACTCCCAATATTCCTTTTCCTCCCCAACTCAAATGCAGTAAAAACATTTGTGACCTTTTGTACATTGTGCTTGTTATGTGTCTGCTTCACACATAAATGTGACTCGTTCAATTAATATTGAACCCCATGTGTGCTCTGAAAACCAATACATTTTGACCTATTTGCATTTCGCAGAAAGACCGGATCATTCACCAAAAACTGTTGGACAAAGAGCTCCGGGCACAGTTCATGGTAAGATTTAAGTTTTGGGGTTTGAACAAAACAGGCCAAAGGAGTGGGAGCAAAGACCAAAGCTCTGTCTACGACTGAGACTGATCTAAGTGTCGGCCAGAATGACAGATTTACCACATATTCCGGAATCAAGCGATTGTGGGTTTGTCAATGGAATGGGGAATAACTTGCAGATCCAGAATTAACAAGTCCCAATGTACATGCAGAGTCTCTCTTGCAGGGACGAACTTGCTTCCATAGGCCACCTGCTTTGAGCAAGTGGTAAGTGGGAAGGGGGGCTGTACAGGGCGGGGGACTAGTGGTTGGGGGGCAGTCAGTGGACAGGGAGGCTGATGCTAGGCAGGGATGAGCATTCTATCTCTAGGGCTGTCACTGGGTGGTCAAGCAGGGAGCAAGGGCCTGATTGGTTTGTATGTGCGCTTTACCAGCCAGATTTCTCAGCTAGTAAAATTAGGCCCAGTAGAATCCCACATACGGGAAATCCAGGTACGGAAACACCAGCCATTTGCCATTGGTCCCCATGTACAATAGACTGACCACTGAGCAAAGCAACATTCTGTTTATCTCCCACAGGTAAACTGCACTGTCCAGGATGAGTTGCTCTCATTCTACCAAAGTCAGGTTTTTGGTGGGTTCCAAGCTGCATCCGTTCCACAGATCATATTGAATACCTTTGACGAAATCAGGAGAAACCTGCGCAAATGTGTAAGTAGGATTCTCTCACTTGTACAAATGGATTGATTTGTAGTAATTTAAAACATGTAGCATGAATCCTCTTACAATTACCAATCTGAAAGCTGTATTGCCTGACTGTCATGTAAACAATGAAGGCGCACTGGCAATCACAGCTCTCTGTCCAGAGTTACTTGTTCCTTTGTATTTAACTTGTGTAAACTACCAACTAGTGTGAAAATGTAAGACAGTGCATAGAGCGCGGTTTACATACTTGTTAGCACATTGAAATAGGGCTTAGATGCAAAGGAACATTCATTTACATTAGTAACTCCTACTACTCCTGGTTAGCATATTGGTGCTAGGTAAATTGTGCCTTGTAAGTTCAATGAATGAAATCCACCAGCATGATGGGTTCTCCACTGTTTGATGTTAGATGTGAGTTCACCCTGCAACAATGTAGTTTGCTTGCATTTGCTTGAATTTAAAAACCATTGAGTGTATTCACAACTCCCAAATGTATGTTTCTGAAAATCAGGTTCGACTCATTTTCCGCAGCAGGAAAGGGAAGTGAATACTCAAAGAGTTTCAGGCATAGAGAAAGTAATTTTCCTTGTTGAGGAAAAAGTTTAAAAGATATAAGTCCAAATGAAAACATTTTAGGAAATTGGAGCAGGGTTCACAAACCATTTATGCTGTTGCAAACGACTTGATTCACAGAATTGGGTCATTTGCAACAGCCAATAATATTTTTTTGTAATGTACAAACTCCAAATTGCGATTCAGTAACTTGTTACCGAATTGCAGTTTGGAAGGGGTGTGTTCAGGATGTCCTTCCCAAATAGGGAATCTGATTGGTATGTAACAATATTTTGTGACTGAAATCCGATTGCCAAAACCTTCACACTTTACCATCAACTCAAAGTTGGTGGTAATACATTCGCAAATGGGGAAGGATCCTCAAACAACCCCTTCTCCGTGAGAACATCAAAAAAACTAAGATCAGTGGTTACACGGACCGATGTGCACTCAGAAAATAAAAATTAACATTTTGGTTTTATTTTAAAATTCATTCCGTTTTTCTTTAACTTAAAAAATTGACTGCATGAAAAAAATGCATTATTGAGAAGCAATCACAGAGATGGTGGTCTTCTGACCCCAGCAGACCACCATCTCTGTGATGGCAGTGAATCCTAGTGGGCCACAAATTGTGACCTACCTCATTAATATTTATTAGGTAGGTCTATCACCAACCCAATATGAATCACTATTCAGGGAAGAAGGGCTAGATAATACCTTTTTACATTAGTGATAGTGTTTACCAAAATAGTGATTCACCCCCCAAAAATGTTTTTAATCATGATTACTATAGTTCATACATTTAGCCCATAGCTCTTTAGATTATCATATGTGCATTCTCAAAAAGTCCATCTTGCGCTTCAAACGTGGGAGTTTTCTTAAACGAAAAGGTTATAGACTTTTTGATCTGACATTTGTGAATTGGCTGCATAAGGTTTTAATATGTGCTCTTTGTGGCATTGTTTCCTGTTGCCTTAGAAAGAAATGGAGCAAGCAGGTTTTGCCATTGAACAATATTGTGCAAGAATTTTGCATGTGTTCGAAAGTGGGTCAAACTTTTTTCTATATGTATGATTCTTGCACTGTAATATTGTATTAAAAGATGTTCTACTGACTAATTCACACTCCCAAATACCCCTTAGCATTCAGCAAAACTAAATTAGTCATCCTTAATGATTCTTTAAATCGGCCAGCCCTAGAGCAGTGCGACTGGTGCCTGCGCACCAGGTGCTGACTTCGGGGGTGCCGAGTTTGCAATTAAATTTCGGTTTTAAAAGCCCCTGCTCCCGTCCTGTCAAGGTAACTCCAGTGATTAATGTTCTTCCTGGAGAGAGGTGGAGTTTTTTCTAGTTGAGGTTTTGACTGGACATAAAGTAGCACAGAGGAGTAATAAATATGCCTCCTGCAAAGAAAGTCTACCTTGCAGATCACAAAGTGCATATAATGTAAATAGGTCAGTGGGTTACAGAATTTCTTAGAGGCATCCTTTTGTTACCTGCAGTTTATGAGTTAAAATCTTAATAAAGAACAGTGAGCTATTAACTGTCATCAAAGAACTGCGTGCATCAAGAGCCGCCTATCAGAGTTTTGTTGGTATCTCCAAAGGCCTCTCTCATTTATACATTTTTCAACTCCGCTGATCAGGAGCGTGTTAAGACTAAGGTGGAACTTGCATGGGAGACTGACTTGGGTTGTGAATGGAGCACTGATTGCTGGAGCAAGATTTGGACAAGATCGTAAAAAATGTCTAGATCTTCATCTCACTACTCGATCTATGTTTTATCTATATCACAGACTATTTTTACCCCCGTCTCCATTGCCAATTTTACACACTCTAATAACAAGACCTGCTGGTCTTGCGGGCACCCATTGAGGTATCTATTCCAACTCGTATTTTTATGCTCCCCCACAGCTTCTTTTTGGTCACAAATTTGGTCAAGTATCTCAAATTTTTTTGATCTACATATTCCTCTATCCAAAATCCTTCTCTTTACGGGAAGTTTATCAGAGTCACTTGGGTTATTGTCTCATGAGCGAGAATTGTTTTACATCATGTTAACTATAGCTTTTCAACATATTACACTCAATTGGAAATGCTCAAACAAGCTATCGGTCAAGTCTTGGTGGAACACTGTATGCCACTACCATAGGTTGGATACCACTTTTGCCTCTTGTTGTAATCCACAAAATAATAGAGATCTCTTTTGGTTACCATTGACTGTTTATTTGAATAAGATCTCTATTTCTCAGGTCTCCAGTAATCGTTCTGAAAAATTCCAGCCTCCATGAATTTCTATGTCTTTGCTCACCGCAAATTATAGATTAGCGCATAGATTAATGTTGCAAAAGGGTTCATTTGGGTAGAAATCAATTATTTTTATTAAACAGAATCCCCAGCTATGGTGTTCCATTTCCAATTCTGAATTTGTGCTTCTCCAGACCAAACACTCTTAAACTATACTGTCTACCAGTACGGATGACAATTCACAACAACACCTTGCAGTCCTCTGGCTTATGTAACATTTCCTATACACTAATTTACACACATATGGTTGATTGTCTCTGTGTAATATGTGTTTGATGCAAAGTGCTCTGGCACCGTGCAGTGATCTGAGTGGCACTATATAACTAAATAAATGTATATGAAAGAGAGTAGTTATGGAGACTTGAGAGGTACTGTTAAAAGGTGATGATGAGCACCTCCACTAAGGATGGGGGGGGGGCACCGACAAACTTTGCTGCACTGGGCACTACCAGCGCTAAACCTGTTAAATCCCTCTGTAAAAGGGTATAACTGTTCTATTATTAGTTTCAAATTCAGGGGCGGATTTATCATTCTTTCATGCAGTGTAACACGGCAAGCCTCCTTGCTGTGCTGAATTAAGGGGAAAGGTCCGAAATCTGTAGTATTTATCATATTGCGGCGCATTCCTCTCCTTTGCCAGCAGTGGCGCACTTTTGGCTACCTAGCGTCAATGGAGGCATCCTTGCGTTATGTTGCGAGGGTGCCTGTGTGGCAGGCAGGATTGTTTTTGTGCAGGAAGGGACACCTTGCTACAGTAAAACAATACTCAGAGGCCTTTTCCTCTTTCTAAGTGTGCTCCAGAATGCAGCACACTTAGAAATAGGAAATAACAAGGAGAAATAAAGATATTTCTCCTCGTGCTGCTGATGGGGAGGCGTACAATTCTGACACATTCCCCGGTCTATCAATGTTTGTAAATATGGAAATGTATCAGAATCCCAGGGTGGATGATCGGGAACACCCAGTCTCCACCGATGTAACACCTCCCTGAAGAGGAGTGTTACATAGATTTATCAAGCTACTCCGAGGCACTTAAGGTGGCCTTGCGTGGTTTGATGAATCCCATTTAGGTTTTGCGTCGCCCTTGCATCCCCTTGCATGGTGTAAGGGAGACAAAAAAACATGATAAATATGCGCTCACTATTCTAAATGTTATAATGTTGTACTTTGATTTTGTTAATCATGTTTTGCCAAACCAGACTCCATGAATTTTTTAGTAATTCAATAACTGCAAAACACTCCCCATAGTAACTAAACATGTCTGAATATTTATTTTAGTGCTTGGACCCTATCGGAACATTACCCCAAATTAGTAGAATCTGGTGCTTCTTGTACTTTACTTAAAAACTGGAAGTGAATGGAATAAACCCAGCCTTACTTTTAACTGGAACTTTACAAACTCAAACCGCCTACCACGTGTTTTATGCTACCGTTACAAGAAAATAGCTAAACGAAGATGGTGATATTGAATGTCAGTGTTATTGCAAGTGACATTTTTAGATCTGGCTTGACCTCTGTGTCTGTCACCTGACCTTATGTATTCAATAGAAAAAAAGCTTTAAAAAGCACAATTGAGAGAGTAGATTTGCCTCCACCCAAATGGTTATTTTCTTTAGAATAGATACAAAACGGATAGAAATTGCGTACTTCCAGCTGAAAACGGTGCTTGTACTGCACATGTTTTCAGAAAGCTTATGCTCAACGCAGCACAGTGTGATTGCTATATTGACAAGTCCTTCATCAAGGCCATAGGCCTGACCTGTTTATTAGGAAATGTTAGAACAATGGCTGCATGCTAACTTATTTATTGTGAAAAACATATGTAAAAGCCAATAGGCTTTCATGGTTGGATTGTAATTGGCCACTTTTATCGGCTAATTTGCATGACGGTTATATTTTATTCTGTTAGGGCATGTTTTATGGTAGGCTGGGGCACCACATTTCGATAATAATAATAAGACTACCACCAATTCACACCTACTTGAACTATCTAATTAATAATTGAGCATGAATTCCTCTAGGCACTAGGATGGGACGTGTGGACTTTGTACAAAGAGTTTTTATCACAGTGACAGGTCTTCAGTCCTTTTGAACCACAGATTTTATTAAAAAAACTGAGAAAAGAAAAAGAAGTTTTTTTTATAATGTTCCCCGCCCTCCATTAAAGAGAGACATCTGCTCTGAAACCTGTACAACTAGTGGTTTTGCCTGAGTGTGACGATTCTTGCCTCTATGGATATCCTATGGTGTTTCCTTGTCTTGTTCCTGTTTACTTACGTGATTTTAAAATAACTTTGAGAAATGCGATAATATATTTATGAACATTATTCTGTGTGGAGTGACTAGATTTTTCTTTCTGGCTGCCTGAATGATAATACTTTTAAAATTATTTTTTGGCTGGAATGGTGATATAATTTACAACGTCATACCTCTTTTGGGAAAATAAAGAAAGACATAGGAGTTGTAGATTTATTAGAAGATAAGTTATAGAACTTAAAAAACACAGTTTCATGGATAAACGGATGCCTCCTCATTTGACCTGCCGGAGCCATGTTGAAAATATTCCCCTTACCTAAATGGTACCAATGCACTATGTGTTCCCAAATGAACAATACATTATAGTTCGATATATTCATTATATCGCATCTCAAAGGGGTATTTCATTATGGACAAAAGTAGACTACCCAGTGAAAGGAATGGAAAGCGAGCAGTATAGTGAGTAAAGACCATGCATGCAGCCTTGTTTACAATTTGTGACTTGCTGCAGAGGTTTTATGGGAAATACCAGGTTAACAATATGGAGTAACATGGGAAAAGGTTAATCAGACTTCCAACATATGGTTGGCCTGATTTCTTTTCTTAAGTGTGTCATGGGCATGTTCTTTATAATCTTGGAATACATGAGGAGTTTACAAATATGAAAGTCAAAAACAGGCCTAGATGCTTTGGAAACAAGCACCGGACACCTTTATCTTGTCTTTAAAAAAAAAAAGTTTAGAAAGCTTTTTTGAATCAAATATAGCATTACAATAAAATGAGCAATAAAAACAGGTCAAAACAAAAAATTACACAATATAATGCTAGAGTCAAAAAGAAATCCCAAAAAGGGATTAATAGGAAATTATACTAAGGGAAAATGCTTTTTAAATTTATTTTGAAATGGGGGGAAGGGGGGTGGGGAAGAAAGAGAAAGAATGGGAAAAAGAGAAATAAAAGAAAGGGAGGGAGGAGAAGGGGGAAAGGCAAACAATTCATAAACTGTGGGTAGGGATTCAGGGAGCTTATCTAGAAAGGAAATCAGTTAAAGGTAGCCACAACAGATCTTTTTTTGATCAAAAGGGGAGTTGTGGTGCCATAATACACCAAAACTATGCACACAACTACCCTTTCCATGCTATTCCCCAGAACTAAACACTGAGCGGATAGTCAGTGAAAAAATACAGCCTTATTCAGTTCTAATATTATTTCCACGAGGGCATTGATGAACCTACCTTTACTTCATACGTCTAAATGAAACCGTTAAGGATCACCAACCATACTTTTTTTATTGAAATGTGTCAATTTACAGAGTTGTTCTGCACTTCTATATGACAATTTTAATATCAATGGATAAAAAATAAATCCATTGGTATGAAAATGAGGATATTTCACGGAATAATAACAAACATGAAAATAATTAAGTATTCAGTATAATTATCATTATTAGTCTTGCTACACACGAATAGTTCTGGAATTGTCTGATTCCGTGCAAAATGCTCAAATTCCTTTCATTCCATCATTTGCCACAAAGTTACTAACTTCTGAAAATGCAGACTCATTCTGGTTTCTAGTAACTGTTCACAAGTTACTTAGATAAACCTGGACTTTTTTCTATTAGTACAACAAAACATTGTATAATAAAAAAAGTGGTTACTCAATGCTTGTTGTAAACTTCAACAACCCAACGATATATATGAGAATAAGTTAAGATCACCCATTCAGAAGAACAGGATATGCAAGCCTACTCTGACTTCTTTTGAACTCTAGATGTTAGCATCAGCTGCTACAAAAAGCTGTCACATACAAAAAACATGTTGACAGTGCTAATTCAGCCATACCTAGACCTGATCTGGACCACATCATCAGAAAATGCTGTAGAAAGGTAGAAAGGGTATGACCAACTCAGCAGATACAGAACAGATGAGGAAATGTTTAGATAAAACTTGATTTTCTGTGTAATAAACAATAATTGGCCATTAACTGCTTGGGAGTGCTCCTATACAATGGGCAATTTTTCTTATATTTAATTCAACAAAGATGTCTGATGACATGCTAAAACAGGCCCTCTCCACTCAAATCATGTGGACATGTATGTGAAAATCTAAAATGAAAGAGGAGGATTAGGATTGATTGACCCTTTGCAACAAACCCATGATTTATAAAACTGTGGTGGCCTTCAAAGAGTTGTTTGTCTGCATAAGAAAATTAATCTTAGTCTTGAGAAAATCAGGCATAGTGTCGGTGAAAGTTTATACGTTCTATGGGAACGTTCTGTGACATTATTAATTCTTGTTCATGTGATATTTTTTATTGAATTATATATTTTTATTTTTTAGATATCATGCACTGGAGCATCCACAGAGTCCAGCGTAATCAGACAGTTGAAGGATAGATTTGAAAAGGTAATCATCAAATAAAATTGTTTTAGACACAAATAACTTCCACTAAACAATATTTCTAAAGTAAATACATTGCATGCTTTTTTTTGCAGATCAAAGATCGGGGACAACTGCAAAGAAGGAAGTACAAAGCCATCAGTGAACTCACAGTTTTGATTGGCTGGCTCAACACATTCTTAAGTCAGTAGGGATACAAGGAAATGAGCCTCCCAGCTCCAATAAGATCATTGCAGTACATGCAGTACTAGGCACAGGCTACTGAAGGTTACATTTATATAGTACTGCAAATCGTTTAGTGGAATATATTATGTTAGTATGTGCATGTGTGTGTGTGTGTGTGTGCGCGTGCATCCGCCTTAATGTGTGTATGGCATTATATGCATATGTATGGGTATGTATGCACACGTAGATGTGTGGAAAACAGAGTGATTGGTGAGAAAAAGAATAGAACGTGGAAATGAGAAGAATAAGAAATGAACGAAAGCAAGAGAAAGAAGTATCAACAGATGAGGAGGAACTTACGAAACTGCATTACCCAGACGACTAACAGACAACGGGCAATACAAGAAAACACGGAGAAAGAATAGGGGACTGTTCCTTGGAGTAAAACCTGTATACCAGGTGTAATGACAGCCCATATTTCGAATATATTGAATCCTTCACCTTTCGCTGATCCTGTCGACTAGTGCAACTATTACTGCTTTGTTAGACGTGTGTTTATCATCCGGTGGACAACCTGACTGAGTTGAGGATGTTAGGTCATGACACACTGTATGCTGGACAGCCTTCACAAGAGTCATGAGTGGAGGGTCACTTCCGTCTTGTGTGAGGGAGGTTTGCTTTCGCCCTGTGACAAACCAAGAACCGATCTAGTCTCATCTCTGATTGAACTTACACTGCACGAATGTGGGAAGAGTCTTCCTCTATTACAAATGTTCGGGTCTAGCCAAGACATTTAAAAATGGCATATTTGCTATGGAATCAAAAGGCACTATGCCTGTAGCATGTTTACATTGAAGCAATGAGCACGTGAATTACGTTTATGTTTGTTGAATTTCCTGAAACCTCAAATGCACATTATTTATTTTATTCAGATATGTTTAGTGTCCGCTTTTATTCATGATTTTCTTGGTACCAGCACTTATCATTACCTGTTTTTAGCCAGGTTTAACAGGAAATGCCAGCGTTTCCGATATTTATTTTCTTGTATACAAAATGCTGTGCATGTGTCATATTTATCATGGTTGTTTTACAATTGTTATTGTTAACTGTGTCAATATGTAATTATTAATTAAAAGGAACAATATTTAGTCCTGAAATGGAATTACTTGTCAACATTGGAATACGAATAAATACCATGTACTTTATCTTTGTCTGAGTTTCTATTTTTATCAGCAATGACAACTTTTGATCACTTATCAAAGCAGAAGAGTGGCAAAATGGCTTTAAAAATCAATTCAGGGAAAATTGGTTTGGGAATCCCATATCACATTGGTTAGTGTCAGTCAGCACCTCTAACCAAGGAAATACTAATACGCAAACATTTGCATTAAAAATTCCAGTAACAAGTACATGGGGTACAGTACCTATCATCAGGTGATCCCATCTGAACTTTAGTTAGGATGTCAAATGTGCAACAGGTGACTTTTAATAACACAGAGGAAAGGATGAGGGCGGGCAGAGGGGTAGGCATTGCTTTTCTAATATTCACCAATGTAAAGACTCACTAGAAAAGACTACATTTTTCAAACAATCTCAAAGCAAGAACTGTTAATGCAAAAATGTTGTACCCCGTTAAGCATAATACAGCTTCTATCATACATACTTGGTTAAATGACCAACTCTGTTGTTGAACACTAATGTTGAGTTTCCACCACGGGACAATGTTTTTTCCAGAATTCTTCTCTATGATTAAAACGTATTGGTGGCATTTGGTGTTACAAATAATGAAGCTACAGCTAATTATGTCAGAGTAAGTTGTGAGAGGGGCCAGTGTGGAAGCATACACTGATGGGGTGGCAGTTGATGTTGACCCCCGGTTTCCACTGTCATGCGGTGTGTGACAGTGCCCAGAAGAAACCCTGTCGCTTTCTTCCTGAGTCATCATTAGGCACATAAACTACGCATGAGGGCAGTGTCAGTTGGGACCTAACATACAACTGATTTCTCTAACTGCTAGTTGTAGGAAGGTGGAGTATTATGTGGTGATGCTGGTTAGGCTTCACCATGTAATACTGTCACAAACCCCGAAGATGGTCCTTGAATTCACACTAATAAATCCTTAGCTCAGTCTTGGTAGTGTGGAAAAGAGTACTCAGGCTTTACAAGAGGGACATGTGTTAAGCATTTCAGAGTACCAATATGGAGGATAATTGACACGACTCAAGAGAAATGTGGCAGCATTTTATAAAAATAGAGTGTATTTTCATGTTAACTTGGACACCAAAATAAACGGAATACCATACATATAGCTGGAGTCTTAGATTTTAAAGGATTATAAAATTTGTGCAAAAATAATACATTGAAACTTCATCATTGTGGTCAATAGGAAACCCCACTAGTGACAATCGGTCACTTACAGATAGAGTTGCTGGTACCCTTGGAGGGTAAAGGTGATGCCAGTCCCAGGACCAAGCCATTACAGTCATTTCGATTTTACCTGGCCTATGGAGTCCAGGTGAAGAGATGTCCTGGCTGTCCCTGGTGCTGAACGGGAGCTGCGGAAGAAATGCTTTGACCACCGAAACAGTGTTGTGGGGGGGGAGGGGGGCAGATGCAAAAACACAACAATGGAGTAGTTGCTGATGTTAGTCAAAAATCATATAGAGTTCCCTCTAGGTACAACATCGAGTGAAGGGGTCAGTTGCCTGACTGGCAACCAACAAGTCTTGGCAGCAATAAGTGGAGCAGAAAGTTACTTCGACGTCGGGTGGTCCGGGGTACACAGTAGCTCACTGTAAGTTTGAGGAAGGCAGAACTACTAGACTATCTGGATTTGGGCAATTCCTTGCAGGGTCCGATGACCAGCAATTCTTCAGATCCTAGCATTGTTTTACATGCAGTTTGCAGGGGGAAAGTGCCATTAGTCCACGAGAGTCTCAGGGTGCTTCAGGCTTCCAAAGTGGCTCCTCTGTCTGGGGGAATGGAGAGCTAGCCTAGCATAAGTCTCGATCAGGCACTTCCAGGAACCTTGCCAAAGGTACAGGATATCCCTCTTTTGCTTTGTGCAAGCGCTATTGTCGCAGACACAGGTCCCTTCTTCTGTCCTCTTTGATGCAGGTTGTTCAGAACAGAGGTTCTGGTGTCAGGGGTATCCCTTAAATCTTGGATTTAGGGGAGATCCGGGTGTGGGAACAAGTAGTCAATGGGCTGCTAGTCCCTACAGATAGTCTGCCCCTGAGATGATCACTTCCAGGGCTGTGGGTCACTTTTTCTACCTTGAACCCTCTATTCTGCCACTTCTAAAACTGACAGTGCCCCTCTTCCTGTGTACAGACTGGGCTGCTCACCCTGGAGGTATGGCTAGCCTTCTGCGGGTGTACAAATGCCTTTGGGGTAGGGAAAGGGATGTTTTCTCCTCTGGAAGGCAGCCCTGATGCATATCAGAGGTGGTGTAGCCTTTGAAGCTCACTGCCTTGATGTGCCATTTCACTAGCCTACCTGAGAGAGAGGAGGTGTGATATCCTTCCCACCCAGGCCTGTGTTTCTGGTTCGTGGGAGTGATTGCACTAACTGGCAAGAGGTTGGAATCCTGTCTTGATGGCAGCAAGCGAAGCAAGTTCAAGAACCACAGGCTTGCCAGCCAGAGCACAGAGAAACCGGGGCAACCTAAACTAAGTTAGCTACCTGGGTGCATTCCACATCACACTTGAGATGAGATTCATGTCAGGGTTGAGAAGGCACATTGTTTGATACCAAACATGACATATTTAGGCGGCACAACAATGGAGCTTCCAACCTCGTGTTTGCTCGGGTGCCAGCCCATGTTATCCTATGGACCGCCTATCATTTATAGTGTCCTTTGATGGTAAAGGGCTTAACAGGGTCATAAAACCTTGCACTTACATGTTCACACTTTTGATATAATGCACCCTCCCTCCTGGACTTTAGCAAGCCTTCCTCAGGGATTGACTGTCATATTCAGAGATAGTGTATTTAATCAATCCATTTGTAAAGCGCAAAACTCACCCAAGAGGGTGTCAAGGTGCTGGGGGCGGGGGTGCTGCTACCGCTCAAACAGCCAGGTCTTAAGTCTCCTGAAGGCCAGCAGGTCCTGGGTCTGTTGTAGGCGGATGGGGAGGGTGTTCCAGGTTTTTGCGGCGAGGTGGGAGAACGATTTGCCGCCCCCGCTGTCACTTGATGGATGTGGGGGACGGTTGCGAGGGCGAGGTCAGCGGAGCGAAACTGGCAGTTCGGAGTGTAGAAGGTGAGGCATTTGTTGAAGTACGCTGGCCCTGCGTTGTGGAGGGCCTCATGAGCGTGGGTGAGGAGCTTGAAGGTGATCCTTTTGTTGACGGGGAGCCAGTGTAGGTCTTTCAGATGGGCTGTGATGTGGTTGTGGCAGGGGATGTCAAGGATGAGGCGTGAAGAGGCGTTCTGTATGCGTTGTAGTTGTTTCTGGAGTTTGGCTGATTTTCCCGCGTAGGGAGCGTTGCCGTAGTCCAGTCTGCTGGTGAGGGGGGCCTGGGTGACTGTCCTTCTGGTACCGGTGGGGATCCATCTGTAGATCTTGGGGAGCATGCAGAGGGTGTTGAAGCAGGAGGAGGAGACGGTGTTCACTTGCTGGGTCATTGACAAAGCGGAGTCCAGGATGACTCCCAGGTTGCATGTGTGGTTAGTGGGTGTCGGTGCATCCCCCAGTTTTGGCCGGTCACCATGAGTCATCCCAGGCGGAGGGGGTGGATCCAATGATGAGGACCTTCCTCGGTTTCTCAGTTGTCTATCATGGCCCTGATGTTGTCAGTTGCGGTGATGAGGGTTGTTTTGGTTCTGTGGTTGCTGCGGAATCTGGATTGGGACGGGTCCAGGATGTTGTTCTCTTTGAGGAACGAGGTCATTTGCCTGTTGATGATCTTCTCGATGACTTTCGCCGGGAATTGGAGGAGGGAAATGGGCCGGAAGTTCTTTAGGTCCCTGGGGTCAGCTTTGGGTTTCTTGTGTAGGGCGTTGATCTTGGTGTGCTTCAAGCTCTCCGTGATGGTGGCGGTCTCGAAGGAGCTGTTGATGATCTTGCAGAGATGGGGTGCGATGGAGGAGCTTGCTTTGTTGAAGATGTGGTGCGGGCAGGGGTTGGATGGGGAACCGGAGGTGATGGTGTTCATGATATTGATGGTGTCTTCGTCGTTGACGTGAGTCCAGGAGAGCAGGGGGTCGATGTCAATGTGGCTGGGGGCCGTGTGTCTGAGGTGTCTGTGTCTGTCGGAGGGGCCTGGTTGCTGAAGCTGTCGTGGATGTCTGCGATCTTGCCGTGGAAGAAGGTGGCTAGGGAGTCACAGAGGTCTTGTGAAGGCGGGATGTCATTGGAGTTGGAGCTTGGGTTGGGGAGTTCCTTCACTATGTTGAAGAGCTCTTTGCTGTTGTGTGCGTTGTTGTCAATGCGCTCTTTGAAGGAAGGCCTTTTGGTGGTCCGGATGAGTTGGTGGTGTCTGCGGATGGCGTTTTTGTATGCGGTGTTGCTGTCTGTTCGTGGTGCCACTTCTTCTCGAGCCTGCAGCAGGCCTGTGTGGATGCCTGGAGGTCGGCGGGGAACCAGATGGCATTTCGGTCGGTGTGTCTGCTTAAGAACTTCTTGATCGGGGCAAGAGTGTTGGCACAGTCGTTCACCCTTTGCATGAGGTTGAGAGCAGCGGAGTCGGTGTTGGTAGTGTCCTTTGGTGGGTTTCGGGCGAGGGTGGTGGCCAGCTGGTCTTGGGTGACTTTGCTGCAGCTGCGGTGGGGGCTCACTTTGTACAATGGTGTGTGGTTGGCTTCTCGAAGGTGAAGTGGACACAGCGGTGGTCGGTCCAGTGGAGTTCGGTGGTGGCTGAAGGTGACGTTGGTGCTGGCGGAGAAGATGGGGTCAAGCGTGTGTCTGCCGGAGTAGGTGGGAGTCCTGATGAGCTGTTTGAGTCCGAGGTTGTCGAGCAGGGTGGTGGAGTTGCTATTGTTGGTGTTCTCGAGGTGGAAGTTCAGGTCTCCGAGGAGGATGTAGTCCATGGACGCCAGGGCGTGCGTGCTCACGAAGTCGCTGAACTGCGGCCGGGGGCCGAGAGGTCTGTAGATAAAGGCTCCTCTGAGGGTGGTGTTGGGGTTGGTGTGGATCTGGAAGTGCAGGTGTTAGGCGGTGATCAGCATGTCGTTGGTGATGGTCGAGATTCTGAGGCTGTATCTGTGGATGATTGCGATTCCTCCTCCTGTTCCGTTGGCGCGGTCCATGCGGGGGATCTTGTAGCCATCAGGGATGGCTATGGCGATGTCGGGTGCTGAGGAGGGGTTCAACCAGGTCACCGCCAGGAAGGCGATGCCCGGGGAGGTGGAGTCAAGCAGGTCCCAGAGTTTGATGGCGTGTTTGCGGGCGGAGTGGGTGTTGAGTAGAAGGCATCGGAGGCTGTTGCGACCTACTCCGGTGGGGGTGGTGGTGGTTTGGAGGCTGGTGTAGTGGCAGATCCAGCAGGAGAAGGGTCCATGGGTCCGCTTCGGGCTGGCCTAGAGGCAGGTGTGTGATCGGCAGGCATTGAGTGCATGGAGGGTGCTGGCATTGTTGCAGCGTCAGGTGTCGTGGCATTTGCGGGGGCCAGGGGGTCTGGCACTGGGCGTGGTCCAGGTGCGGATGGGCACAGACGGGCTTGCCTTAGGCTTGCCTTCGTCGTGCCAGTGGCGTGCACACTGCGTGCGTCCATTGCGTGCCCGCCCAGCGGCCGCCATAAAAAGGGTAGGTGGGAGGGAGGAGCAGCTGGGAGGCAGGAGTGATTGGATGAGGGAGGGGGCGGGGCCACAGGGGATGCAGCGACAGAAGAGGAGAGGGCCTGAAGGGGAGAACGGGCAGAGAACGAAGTACAGGGGCAGTGGAAACGAACTACAGCGCAGTCATAGGAACAAATACAGTTACCACAACAATGCAGTTACAGCTGAAAAAATACAGAAGAAAGAAATACAATACAATGCAAGAAATACAAAGGATACAGTACAATTACAATTACAGAGCGAACAACAGTTACTTACGGTGCCACTGGGCCACCAGGGATGAGGTGCAGGCGAGAGCCTGCGGGTGGAGGAGGGCCTCGAACTCACAGCAGCAGCGAGAGCCAGGAGCAGGGACACGGGCACAGAAAGGTGGAGATGTGCGGTGTGGGTAGAGTGACCTGCCTGGAGCAGGGTCAAGGGACGCTCCCTTGACTTTGCCACACATAGTGAGGGTAAAGTAGAGTTTGAACAGTTTGCACTGCTCCTGCAGTCTGCAATATCAGGCCGGCTGTCAATAGTTTATTTGGTCACAAACAGTGCTGCAAGCCCTGGGCACCCCTCTTTACCTCCCATACCCTTGGTACCACTGGCATCATATACCAGGCACTTATAAGGGGTGGAGGTAAAGTCCTTGTCAATTGGGATTGACAAATCACACACAACAATTTTAGGGAGAGATTCCTTGCACTGCGGTATGGGCATCACACTTCACCGCACTGTCGGAGTCATAACCTTCAGCAATGGAGTAAAATGTGGGAGGTGACCATACTAAAAGGGGACTTTCTTACACTAGGTCTTAACTATGCATGAAGTTTGCTCACTCTACTTACACCAAAGTAGATCACTAGCGACTCATTAGCAGCCAGGAACATATTCCTCACACATTGGCACAACTTTATCATCCACCTGGTGAATCGAGCACCTATCACAATGTGTCATCAGCATGCACTTAAAAGTGCACAAGCAGCTTTATGTGGGACCATCATTCGCACACCAATGTCTGACTGGTAGGGTGTTAAAATATCGATAACAAAAATATAGCTGACATAAATATCGTTGCAAAAATATCGTTTACAAAAATATCGACACCCTATACTTAAACAGGTAAGTACATAAATATCGACTCCAAAATATCGTTGTAATTAATATAGATGTAAAAAATATCGACTTTTTAAAATAATTAAAATTACATTAAATAATAAATAAATATAAGTACTATTAACAAAATACATTACATTACTGTTATTTTTTAACTATTTCAAACAAATTTACTACACTTTTTAATTATAAACTTAATAAATGTGGACATATAAATTAATTTTACACATTACTTTATATAACAACAAAAAAATCCTGTACACACACCTAAAATTAATTAAAAAATTAACATAATTAATGACATAATTATTATTCAATTAACTAATTAAAATTAATTAACTATTATTTATTACACTATTTATATTTATTTAAAACATTAATTAATCTATTATTTCATTATATTTAAAAAACCCTTTACCCAAAAACTGAAAACTGACCCTGAACCCAAAAAATACCCCTTTACCCAAAAACTAAAAACTGACCCTGAACCCTAAAAATACCCCTTTACCCAAAAACTGAAAACTGACCCTGAACCCAAAAAATACCCCTTTACCCAAAAACTGAAAACTGACCCTGAACCCTAAAAATACCCCTTTACCCAAAAACTGAAAACTGACCCTGAACCCTAAAAATACCCCTTTACCCAAAAACTGACCCTGAACCCTAAAAATACCCCTTTACCCAAAAACTGAAAACTGACCCTGAACCCTAAAAATACCCCTTTACCCAAAAACTGAAAACTGACCCTGAACCCTAAAAATACCCCTTTACCCAAAAACATTTTCACTAAAAAAATCCTGTACACACACCTAAAAATAATAAAAAAATTAACATAATTAATTACATAATTATTATTCAATTAACTAATTGAAATTAATTAACTATTATTTATTACACTATTTATATTCATTTAAAACATTAATTAATGTATTATTTCATTATATTTAAATTACTTCCCACCCTACTCCCCTATAAACCCACAACCCGCTACGGAACTATTAATACTAAATTCAACTGAAAATACATTATTAAATAATAATATACTACTAAAAATAGTACTTTGACTAAAAATAATCATTAAAAACACTACATTACTTATAATTATTTAAAAAACGATATTATTGTAAACTATGTTTTTGTAAACGATATTTATTACAACTATATTAATGTTAACGATATTACTTACCTGTCTGTCAATATTTTGGTCAGACGATATTTTTGTCATCGATATTTCTTCCTGTAGATATTTTTGCGGCGATATTTATGTTAGGCGATATTTTTGCGGCGATATTCCTGCTCTGTACCGTCTGACTGGTACAGCTCAGAGCAGTTTAGATCTCACTCCATGCAGCCCTTTGAAGCAGATTTGAAACAGTCCAATCTTTCACTCCCTTTTCTCTCTTATAAGAAAAGGCTGCACTACGGGTAAACATTGACAGTTTGCCTGCTTGACAACTGTAGAGCCAACACTACTTGCAGCACCATTTGCTAGCCAGAGGTATCTTCTGTTCAGTAGCCCCAGAAGATTAAACTGTGCCCCACAGCACCACTTACTAATAACATCAATTGAAAGCACACAGTCTGCTTAAACTTGTCGCGATTAGCCTTCTTCTGGTCGGTTCCTCCATTACTTGGGGTATTGACTCCCTCCCATTCCTCGTTGCTTCGGCACAGTCTCACATCCCTTGTCTTCACATTCTACTCATTGTGACCTCGCCCTAAAGAGGTGGCAACCTCCAATTTTCTTCTTAGCACTGACAGCATCATCAACGTGGATCCCTTCATTCCCTCAGGCTTGCATATCGCTCCACTAACTGCAACCGCCTTGCCTAAACCGCACATAGGACTTTCATGTTTGAGCCATGGCCTTCGCTCCCTGAGCACCTATACGACATACAGGCTCCTGGCTTTAACAGGTCTCAGGTATCACTTGTATTGTCTTGAAGATGATCCCAGAACTGTGCTAAAGGGATCTAAACATCGTCGACTCCTCATCTCGGACACAAACGTATACCCCTTATTATGATGTACTTGAGTGTTGTAATGTAATTTCTGCTGGCCTAACTGATGTATTGTTTGGGCTACGCTTCATCAAATGCCTGAGTTCCTTTTCCTTTTAAATGCTGCACATGTTCCCACTTTTAAGTTGTTCTTTTAATTGCTTACAGTAAACAATCTTCTCCAGTTGAACAGTTACATGTAGATATCATTGTATCTCTATCTAAATCTTTTTTTACAAATTATTTCATTGATAGGGACCATTGTTCCTGTAAAATACTCTGCACCCAAGGTCACTTACCATAAATTGGGTTCCATTGTTCTTGTAAAACATATACATGTTCAGAAGCCTGCTGCCCAACTGAGAATAAATACTTACCCACCCTCCTCATTGGGTTCACGGGGCTCCTCTGGCCCAGCTGCGGATGCCAATGTCTCTAGATTACAGATTTAAGGGTGCACAAATGGCATTTCGAATCTGCAGGACAGAGGAGCTTTCCCCTTTGTGTCACCCCAAATGTAGCCTATGTATTCCCACAGAGACCTTCTGCACATCCACGCTCTTCAGTAACTGTCGTACAGGACTGG
This sequence comes from Lissotriton vulgaris, assembly GCF_964263255.1. Classification (NCBI taxonomy): domain Eukaryota; kingdom Metazoa; phylum Chordata; class Amphibia; order Caudata; family Salamandridae; genus Lissotriton; species Lissotriton vulgaris. The sequence continues at coordinate 1,736,936,471 of NC_141685.1, forward strand.
GTGCTGACTTTGGATGGGGGTGCCCTGTTTGCAAATATAATATGGTTTTATAAGCACCTGCTGCTACGTTCCTTGCCTCCAGCAATTTACAGGCAACAATGAAAATGTCAGTCAAGATAAATGTCTGACATAATATCGACATCAAAAATATTGATGTCAAAAATATCGGAGGTGGAATATCGATGTCAAGAATATCGAAGTCCTATCTACATTAAGGTAAGTACAAAAATATCGGAAAGAATATATAGTTGTAAGAAATATAATTTTAAATACATTATACACTACATTGACTAAAGCAGTAAATATTGGATAGCGTAGGTGTAAAAATTACTGTTCCAAATGCAGAGAGTGCAACAGTAGGGAAAGTGTTGGATAGCGTAGGGGTTAAAATTACTATTACAACTCCAGAGAGTGCAACAGTGGGGAAAGTGTTGATAGCATAGGGGTTAAAATTACTATTCCAACTCCAGAGAGTGCAACAGTAGGGAAAATTCTGGATAGCGTAGGGTTTATAATTACTATTCCAACTCCAGAGAGTGCAACAGTGGGGAAAGTGTTCATAGCGTAGGGGTGAAAATTACTATTTCAACTCCAGAGAGTGCAACAGTAGAGAAAGTGCTGGATAGCGTAGAGGTCAACATAACTTACTAATAATTAAAATATTTTTTTTTGTTAAAAATAATGATGTAATTATTAAATTACAATAAATTAATTAACAATACTAATAAATAATTATTTAAAAATTACCAATTAAAAATTAATTAACAATTAAAATAAATACAAGTAAATAATAATTATAACAAATGTATTACATAATAATAATTAAAAAAATCAATACCCAAAAACATTCATTATTAAAAAACATTTAGCAATTAATACTTAATTAAGAATAAATTATTGATACATACCAATAAATTATAAATAATGAAATGTTATTACCAATTAATAATGAATGAACAATGCATAAATTAATTGTTTTATTATTAGTTATTGAAAATGTATTACCAATTAATAATTGATTAACAATAATTTAAGTATCAATACTCAACACTAAAATAATTAATTACTTAAATACAATTAAATTAATTCCCACCCTATTGCCCTAAAACCTCACAACACACTTCAATAATAAATTAATACACATAATATAATTACCGTTTAATCAATGAATAAAAATGAATTACCAAGTAATATTAATCAATTCATAAAAATGAATAACCAATTAATACAAATTAATTACCTATTAATAATGATTTAACATTAAATTAATTCTCAATACTAATAAATAAAGATTAAAGAGTTACTTAATTACAAGTAAATTACTTCCCACCATATTCCCCTATAAACCCACAACCCGCTACAGAACTAAAACGCAAAATTTACTTACAAATATGTAATAATTCCTAAAAAATATTTAATTAATTTCCCATAGTTAAATTACTTCCCACCCTATTCCCCTTTAAACCCACAACCCACTACGGTATTAAAACACAAAATTTAGTTTAAAAAATGATTACTAACTTGTAATACATATATTTTAAAACTAGTACAATAATAAACAAAAATTATAAAAACTAAAATATAAAATGCATAACCCTTTAATTAATATCGATATTAGTAACATGGATATTTTTGCTATTGATATTACTAACTTCGATATTAACAAAAACGACATTTGTTAACTGCAGGTTGATATTCTGGTCGTCGATATTCTTGATTTTGATATTCTGTCCCTCCGATATTTCCAACTAGATATTCTTGTAGGTCGAAAAAAAAAATCGATATTTAGACTGTTTACCGTCAAGATAACTATGGTGAATAATGTTCTTGCTGGACAGAGATCGGAGTTTTATCTAGTGGACGTTTTGACTCATAGTAAGGTAGCTCAAAGAGTTAATATGCCTATTGCAAAGAATGTGTACCATAAAGATAACAAAGGGCATTTAAGGTAAATAGGTCAGTGCGCTACTGCTTTTGTCAGAGAGATCCTTTTGTGACTAACAGTTTATAAGTTAAAATCCTAACATAGAATAATGAGCTATTAACTGTCATCAAAGAGCTACATGCACACTGCATGGTATAGATTAGTGTTGTAATTTTTCCCATCTTTCATCATCCTTATGTTGCAAAAAGGAAATCAATTCTTATTATTAAAGAGAACCTCCAACCATGGTGCTCTGTTTTAAATTCTGAGTGTGTGCTTCTCTGGACCAAGCACTCTTTAAATATACTTCTTACCAGTATGGATGACTTGTTACTTCTACACCTTGTAGTCCTCTGCCTTATGTAATATTTCCTATAAACTGATTTACACACGTATAATTGATTGTCTCTGTGTAATATGTGTGTGATGTTATGTGCTATGACACTCTACACTGGTATGAGTGGCGCTATAAAACTAATTAAATGCATTTGAGAGAGAGTGGTTATGATGACTGGAGGGAGTCTCTTTAAGAGTGGTAGTGAGGGGAATCTGTGGCGGAGGTGGTCATGGTGGGGTGCCAACAAACATTGTGGTGCTGGGCACCACAAGCGCGTAAGCTGGCCCTGCTGTCGCTAAATTGTTAAAGCTAGTTGTGGAAGTCCTCTTAAGAAAGATCCATACCACAGGGTAGCGTGAATAATAGCATTTTTATTTAGGGGTAAACCTATAAATCCAAGCAACAAAGCTTAGGTTTTGTCAGAGATGTGTCCTTCCCTAACTGTAAATAATCCGCTTCCCTCTACCAGTCCAAGCTAACTACTATTCCAGCATCACATTCTTACTTTCTTTCACTCAGCATTCTACTGCATCATACACATCATCCACATATTCATAAGCTGAGGCGCTACAAACGTTGTGAATGTGCTGTGCCACTACCCGTCTGGAGACAGATGAGTGGCACCGGAATTGCTACCCCTGTGGAGGGCAGTGAGCACTCTACTGCCAGCATGCCTTGGAGCAGAAGTAATAGGTCAATGTGCACCGCAGGGGTTTGGGGGGCCCCAATCTTAATGACTCCAGCTGCGTGTTTGAGAACAGTGAATGGTAACTTTCAAGACCCCTTGAAGCCCCGTCTGCCGTTCTGTCCCGCAGCTAGAGGTAAAGGAATCCCATGTTTTGGGCATCAAAAATCTAGCTAAAGCTAAACTGCATATAGTTAGTCTCTTCTGTGATAGTAATGAGAAAAATTGGAGTAAAATGTGCTCAAAAAAATTAACAGTGGGATACATTATTTCAAGCATTCTCATCGGCACGTGTTTATTTTTGTCAGTGTGACTGCTTAAGTGGCATGGGCCTGCCCAGATGTGGTCACATTGAGGCTCAAGCAGTACCTCAAGGAGGCACAATAACTCTGAGACAATTGTGTGGGTGTCAGAGTTTCCTTTCAGAAGACATGTGACCCATTTTGGGGCAGGCAAAAGCGTATTTGCATACAGTATGTCCTCTTCCTGCAGTGCCACAGGAAGTCAAAATATATGTTGTGGTATGCATCCAGTAGTTCACTGACATATTGAATCTACTCTGTTTTGTTCATTGCTACATGACCCAACAAATCAACCATGACCTGTATACCTTGCTTTAAGTGAGGTGTGTGTGTGAAATAATGCAACATTTGCGTGTAATTTTGTGAATAGGTTTGGTGAAAATTTTATTTCGTAGCAAAATGTGGTTTGCTGTTTTCTCACATCACTTTTGTTACTCAGGCATGAAACTAGCATTTAATAGTTTATGCGAGATACCAACAGAGGAGAGGTGTGAGCAGCAAGTATGGTTGGTGAGGCATTTTGTGCGTGCACCAGTCTCCTGCTGTATCTCTCTTCTTTTAGGTGAGGTGCGTGCTCAAAATCAAACAAGCATTTACAATGCAATGGTCTCGGCATTCCTAAAGTTAGAGCTATTGGCATTGCTCATGACATTATTTTTATTTATGTTTTTTTTTTTAACATAAATAAATGGCATTGTCATTTACAATGCCAATAGCAGGGCAGGAGAGCAAGCACAATGAACGAGGGGGCAGGACAGCAAGCACAAGGTGGCAGGAGAGCAAGCACAAGCAACGTGGGGGGCAGGAGAGCAAGCACAGCAAGCGAGGTGGGCAGGAGAGCAAGCACAGCCAACAAGGGGGGTAGGGGAGCAAGCACAACCAACAATGGGGGGCAGGAGAGCAAGCACAACCAACGAGGGGGGCAGGAGAGCAAGCACAACCAATGAGGGGGAGCAGGAGAGCAAGCACAACCAACGAGGGGGGAGGCAGGAGTGCAATCACAACCAACGAGGGGGGGCAGGACAGCAAGAACAACCAATGAGGGGGCAGGACAGCAAGCACGAGCAACGAGGGGGCAGGACAGCAAGCACGAGCAACGAGGGGGAAGGACAGCAAGCACAAGCAACGAGGGGGCAGGACAGCAAGAATGAGCAACGAGGGGGGGCAGGAGAGCAAGCACAAGCAATGAGGGGGCAGGACAGCAAGCACGAGCAACGAGGGGGGGCAGGACAGCAAGAACAAACAACGAGGGGCAGGACAGCAAGCACATGTAATGAGGGGGTAAAACAGCAAGCACAAGCAACGAGGAGGCAGGACAGTAAGCACGAGCAACGAGGGGGGCAGGAGAGCAAGCACAAGCAACGAGGGAGGCAGTACAGCAAGCACAAGCAACGAGGGGGCAAGACAGCAAGCACAAGCAACAAGGGGGCAAGACAGCAAGCACAAGCAACGAGGGGGCAAGACAGCAAGCACAAGCAACGAGGGGGGCAGGACAGCAAGCAATAGCAACGAGGGGGCAGGACAGCAAGCACAAGCAACGAGGGGGGGCAGGACAGCAAGCACAAGCAACGAGGGGGCAGGACAGCAAGCACAAGCAACGAGGGGGCAAGACAGCAAGCACGAGGTGGCAGGAGAGCAAGCACAAGCAACGAGGGGGCGCAGGAGAGCAAGCAAAACCAGCGAGGGTGGGCAGGAGAGCAAGCACAAGCAACGAGGGGGCAGGACAGTAAGCACAAGCAACAAGGGGGAAGGACAGCAAGCACAAGTAACGGAGGGCAGGACAGCAAGCACCAGCAACGAGGGGGAAGGACAGCAAGCACAAGTAACGAGGGGGCAGGACAGCAAGCACGAGCAACGAGGGGGTAAGACAGCGAGCACAAGCAACAAGGGGGGGCAGGAGAGCAAGCACGAGCAATGAGGGGGGCAGGAGAGCAAGCACAAGCAACAAGGGAGCAGGACAGCAAGCACTAGCAACGAGGGGGCAAGACAGCAAGCACAAGCAACGAGGGGGCAGGACATCAAGCACAAGCAACGAGGTGCGGCAGGAGAGTAAGCACAAACAACGAGGGGGGGCAGGACAGCAAGCAATAGCAACGAGGGGGCAGGACAGCAAGCACAAGCAACGAGGGGGCAGGACAGCAAGCACAAGGTGGCAGGAGAGCAAGCACAAGCAACGTGGGGGGCAGGAGAGCAAGCACAGCCAACAAGGGGGGTAGGAGAGCAAGCACAACCAACGATGGGGGGGCAGGAGAGCAATCACAACCAACGAGGGGGCAGGACAGTAAGCACAAGCACCAAGGGGGAAGGACAGCAAGCACAAGTAATAAGGGGGCAGAACAGCAAGCACCAGCAACGAGGGGGAAGGACAGCAAGCACAAGTAACAAGGGGGAAGGACAGCAAGCACGAGCAACGAGGGGGTAGGACAGCAAGCACAAGCAACAAGGGGGGCAGGAGAGCAAGCACGAGCAATGAGGGGGGCAGGAGAGCAAGCACAAGCAACAAGGGAGCAAGACAGCAAGCACTAGCAATGAGGGGGCAAGACAGCAAGCACAAGCAACGAGGGGGCAAGACAGCAAGCACAAGCAACGAGGGGGCAGGACATCAAGCACAAGCAACGAGGTGGGGCAGGAGAGCAAGCACAAACAACGAGAGGGGGCAGGACAGCAAGGAATAGCAACGAGGGGGCAGGACAGCAAGCACAAGCAACGAGGGGGCAGGACAGCAAGCACGAGGTGACAGGAGAGCAAGCACAAGCAATGTGGGGGGCAGGAGAGCAAGCACAGAAAGCGAGGTGGGCAGGAGAGCAAGCACAGCCAACAAGGGGGGTAGGAGAGCAAGCACAACCAACGATGGGGGGCATGAGAGCAAGCACAACCAACGAGGGGGGCAGGAGAGCAAGCACAACCAACGAGGGGGAGCAGGAGAGCAAGCACAACCAACGAGGGGGGAGGCAGGAGTGCAATCTCAACCAACGAGGGGGGGCAGGACAGCAAGAACAACCAACGAGGGGGCAGGACAGCAACACGAGCAACGAGGGGGCAGGACAGCAAGCACAAGCAACGAGGGGGCAGGACAGCAAGCACGAGCAACGAGGGGGGCAGGAGAGCAAGCACAAGCAATGAGGGGGAAGGACAGCAAGCACAAGCAACGAGGGGGCAGGACAGCAAGCACGAGCAACGAGGGTGGCAGGACAGCAAGAACAAACAACGAGGGGGCAGGACAGCAAGCACAAGTAATGAGGGGGCAAAACAGCAAGCACAAGAGACGAGGAGGCAGGACAGTAAGCACGAGCAACGAGGGGGGGCAGGAGAGCAAGCACAAGCAACGAGGGAGGCAGTACAGCAAGCACAAGCAACGAGGGGGCAAGACAGCAAGCACAAGCAACGAGGGGGCAAGACAGCAAGCACAAGCAACGAGGGGGCAGGACAGTAAGCACAAGCAACAAGGGGGGGCAGGAGAGCAAGCACAAGCAACGAGTGGGCAAGACAGCAAGCACGAGGTGGCAGGAGAGCAAGCACAAGCAACGAGGGGGCGCAGGAGAGCAAGCAAAACCAGCGAGGGTGGGCAGGAGAGCAAGCACAAGCAACGAGGGGGCAGGACAGTAAGCACAAGCAACAAGGGGGAAGGACAGCAAGTACAAGTAACGAGGGGGCAGGACAGCAAGCACCAGCAACGAGGGGGAAGGACAGCAAGCACAAGTAACGAGGGGGCAGGACAGCAAGCACAAGCAACAAGGGGGTCAGGAGAGCAAGCACGAGCAATGAGGGGGGCAGGAGAGCAAGCACAAGCAACAAGGGAGCAGGACAGCAAGCACAAGCAACAAGGGGGCAAGACAGCAAGGACAAGCAACGAGGGGGCAGGACATCAAGCACAAGCAACGAGGTGGGGCAGGAGAGCAAGCACAAACAACGAGGGGGGGCAGGACAGCAAGCAATAGTAATGAGGGGGCAGGACAGCAAGCACAAGCAACGAGGGGGCAGGACAGCAAGCACGAGGTGGCTGGAGAGCAAGCACAAGCAACGTGGGGGGCAGGAGAGCAAGCACAGCAAGCAAGGGGGGCAGGAGAGCAAGCACAGCCAACAAGGGGGGTAGGAGAGCAAGCACAACCAACGATGGGGGGGGGGCAGGAGAGCAAGCACAACCAACGAGGGGGGCAGGAGAGCAAGCACAACCAACGAGGGGGAGCAGGAGAGCAAGCACAACCAACGAGGGGGGAGGCAGGAGTGCAATCACAACCAACGAGGGGGGTCAGGACAGCAAGCACGAGCAACGAGGGGGCAGGACAGCAAGCACGAGCAACGAGGGGGAAGGACAGCAAGCACAAGCAACGAGGGGGCAGGACAGCAAGCATGAGCAACGAGGGGGGGCATGAGAGCAAGCACAAGCAATGAGGGGGCAGGACAGCAAGCACGAGCAACAAGGGGGGGCAGGACAGCAAGAACAAACAACGAGGGGGCAGGACAGCAAGCACAAGTAATGAGGGGGCAAGACAGCAAGCACAAGCAACGAGGAGGCAGGACAGTAAGCACGAGCAACAAGGTGGGGCAGGAGAGCAAGCACAAGCAATGAGGGAGGCAGTACAGCAAGCACAAGCAACGAGGGGGCACGACAGCAAGCACAAGCAACGAGGGGGCAAGACAGCAAGCACAAGCAACGAGGGAGCAAGACAGCAAGCACAAGCAATGAGGGGGCAGGACAGTAAGCACAAGCAACGAGGGGGGGCAGGAGAGCAAGCACAAGCAACGAGGGGGCAGGACAGCAAGCACAAGCAACGAGGGGGCAAAACAGCAAGCACGAGGTGGCAGGAGAGCAAGCACAAGCAACAAGAGGGGTGCAGGAGAGCAAGAAAAACCAGCGAGGGGGGCAGGAGAGCAAGTACAAGCAACGAGGGGGCAGGGGAGCAAGCACAAGCAATGAGGGGGAAGGACAGCAAGCACAATCAATGAGGAGGCAGGAGAGCAAGCACAAGCAATGAGGGGGCAGGGGCAGGAGAGCAAGCACAAGCAACGAGGGGGCAGGACAGCAAGCACAAGCAATGAGGGGGCAGGCCAGCAAGCACAAGCAACGAGGGGGCAGGAGAGCAAACACAAGCAACGAGGGGGCAGGACAGCAAGCACAAGCAACGAGGGGGCAAGACAGCAAGCACAAGCAACGAGGGAGCAGGACAGCAAGCATGAGGTGGCAGGAGAGCAAGCACAAGCAATGAGGGGGGGACAGGAGATTAAGCACAACCAGCTAGGGGGGGCAGGAGAGCAAGCACAACCAACGAGGGGGCAGGGGAGCAAGCACAAGCAACAAGGGGTCAGGAGAGCAAGCACAAGCAATGAGGGGGCAGGAGAGCAAGCACAAGCAACGAGGGGGCAAGACATCAAGCACAAGCAACGAGTGGGCAAGACAGGAAGCTCGAGCAATGAGGGGGGCAGGAGAGCAAGCACAAGCAACGAGGGAGCAGGACAGCAAGCACAAACAACTAGGGGGCAAGACAGCAAGCACAAGCAACAAGGGGGCAAGACAGCAAGCACAAGCAACGAGGGGGCAGGACAGCAAGCAAAAGCAACGAGGGGGCAAGACAGCAAGCACGAGGTGGCATGAGAGCAAGCACAATCAACAAGGGGGGGCGCAGGAGAGCAAGCACAACCAGCGAGGGGGGGCAGGAGAGCAAGCACAAGCAACCAGAGGGCAGGGGAGCAAGCACAAGCAACAAGGGGGCAGGACAGCAAGCACAATCAACGAGGGGGCAGGAGAGCAAGCACAAGCAATGAGGGGGCAGGGGCAGGAGAGCAAGCACAAGCAACGAGGGGGCAGGACAGCAAGCACAAGCAATGAGGGGGCAGGACAGCAGGCACAAGCTACGAGGGGGCAAGACAGCAAGCACAAGCAACGAGGGGGCAGGACAGCAAGCACTAGGTGGCAGGACAGCAAGCACAAGCAACGAGGGGGGGCAGGAGAGCAAGCACAACCAGCAAGGGGGCAGGGGAGCAAGCACAAGCAACGAGGGGGCAGGACAGCAAGCACAATCAACGAGGGGTCAGGAGAGCAAGCACAACCAATGAGGGGGCAGGACAGTAAGCACAAGCAACAAGGGGGAAGGAAAGCAAGCACAAGTAATGAGGGGGCAGAACAGCAAGCACCAGCAACGAGGGGGAAGGACAGCAAGCACAAGTAACAAGGGGGAAGGACAGCAAGCACGAGCAACGAGGGGGTAGGACAGCAAGCACAAGCAACAAGGGGGCAGGAGAGCAAGCACGAGCAATGAGGGGGGCAGGAGAGCAAGCACAAGCAACAAGGGAGCAGGACAGCAAGCACTAGCAATGAGGGGGCAAGACAGCAAGCACAAGCAACGAGGGGGCAAGACAGCAAGCACAAGCAACGAGGGGGCAGGACATCAAGCACAAGCAACGAGGTGGGGCAGGAGAGCAAGCACAAACAACGAGGGGGGGCAGGACAGCAAGGAAAAGCAACGAGGGGGCAGGACAGCAAGCACAAGCAACGAGGGGGCAGGACAGCAAGCACGAGGCGACAGGAGAGCAAGCACAAGCAATGTGGGGGGCAGGAGAGCAAGCACAGCAAGCGAGGTGGGCAGGAGAGCAAGCACAGCCAACAAGGGGGGTAGGAGAGCAAGCACAACCAACGATGGGGGGCATGAGAGCAAGCACAACCAACAAGGGGGGCAGGAGAGCAAGCACAACCAACGAGGGGGAGCAGGAGAGCAAGCACAACCAACGAGGGGGGAGGCAGGAGTGCAATCTCAACCAACGAGGGGGGGCAGGACAGCAAGAACAACCAACGAGGGGGCAGGACAGCAAGCACGAGCAACGAGGGGGCAGGACAGCAAGCACGAGCAACGAGGGGGAAGGACAGCAAGCACAAGCAACGAGGGGGCAGGACAGCAAGCACGAGCAACGAGGGGGGCAGGAGAGCAAGCACAAGCAATGAGGGGGCAGGACAGCAAGCACGAGCAACGAGGGTGGCAGGACAGCAAGAACAAACAACGAGGGGGCAGGACAGCAAGCACAAGTAATGAGGGGGCAAAACAGCAAGCACAAGCAACGAGGAGGCAGGACAGTAAGCACGAACAACGAGGGGGGGCAGGAGAGCAAGCACAAGCAACGAGGGAGGCAGTACAGCAAGCACAAGCAACGAGGGGGCAAGACAGCAAGCACAAGCAACGAGGGGGCAAGACAGCAAGCACAAGCAGCGAGGGGGCAAGACAGCAAGCACAAGCAACGAGGGGGCAGGACAGTAAGCACAAGCAACAAGGGGGGGCAGGAGAGCAAGCACAATGCATCGAGGGGGCAGGACAGCAAGCACAAGCAACGAGGGGGCAAGACAGCAACCACGAGGTGGCAGAAGAGCAAGCACAAGCAACGAGGGGGCGCAGGAGAGCAAGCAAAACCAGCGAGGGTGGGCAGGAGAGCAAGCACAAGCAACGAGGGGGCAGGACAGTAAGCACAAGCAACAAGGGGGAAGGACAGCAAGTACAAAGTAACGAGGTGGCAGGACAGCAAGCACCAGCAACGAGGTGGAAGGACAGCAAGCACAAGTAACGAGGGGGCAGGACAGCAAGCACAAGCAACAAGGGGGGGCAGGAGAGCAAGCACGAGCAATGAGGGGGGCAGGAGAGCAAGCACATGCAACAAGGGAGCAGGACAGCAAGCACTAGCAACGAGGGGGCAAGACAGCAAGCACAAGCAACGAGGGGGCAGGACATCAAGCACAAGCAACGAGGTGGGGCAGGAGAGCAAGCACAAACAACGAGGGGGGGCAGGACAGCAAGCAATAGCAACGAGGGGGCAGGACAGCAAGCACAAGCAACGAGTGGGCAGGACAGCAAGCACGAGGTGGCAGGAGAGCAAGCACAAGCAACGTGGGGGGCAGGAGAGCAAGCACAGCCAACAAGGGGGGTAGGAGAGCAAGCACAACCAACGATGGGGGGGCAGGAGAGCAATCACAACCAACGAGGGGGCAGGACAGTAAGCACAAGCAACAAGGGGGAAGGACAGCAAGCACAAGTAATGAGGGGGCAGAACAGCAAGCACCAGCAACGAGGGGGAAGGACAGCAAGCACAAGTAACAAGGGGGAAGGACAGCAAGCACGAGCAACGAGGGGGTAGGACAGCAAGCACAAGCAACAAGGGGGGCAGGAGAGCAAGCACGAGCAATGAGGGGGGCAGGAGAGCAAGCACAAGCAACAAGGGAGCAAGACAGCAAGCACTAGCAATGAGGGGGCAAGACAGCAAGCACAAGCAACGAGGGGGCAAGACAGCAAGCACAAGCAACGAGGGGGCAGGACATCAAGCACAAGCAACGAGGTGGGGCAGGAAAGCAAGCACAAACAACGAGGGGGGGCAGGACAGCAAGGAATAGCAACGAGGGGGCAGGACAGCAAGCACAAGCAACGAGGGGGCAGGACAGCAAGCACGAGGTGACAGGAGAGCAAGCACAAGCAATGTGGGGGGCAGGAGAGCAAGCACAGCAAGCGAGGTGGGCAGGAGAGCAAGCACAGCCAACAAGGGGGGTAGGAGAGCAAGCACAACCAACGATGGGGGGCATGAGAGCAAGCACAACCAACGAGGGGGGCAGGAGAGCAAGCACAACCAACGAGGGGGAGCAGGAGAGCAAGCACAACCAACGAGGGGGGAGGCAGGAGTGCAATCTCAACCAACGAGGGGGGGCAGGACAGCAAGAACAACCAACGAGGGGGCAGGACAGCAACACGAGCAACGAGGGGGCAGGACAGCAAGCACGAGCAACGAGGGGGAAGGACAGCAAGCACAAGCAACGAGGGGGCAGGACAGCAAGCACGAGCAACGAGGGGGGCAGGAGAGCAAGCACAAGCAATGAGGGGGAAGGACAGCAAGCACAAGCAACGAGGGGGCAGGACAGCAAGCACGAGCAACGAGGGTGGCAGGACAGCAAGAACAAACAACGAGGGGGCAGGACAGCAAGCACAAGTAATGAGGGGGCAAAACAGCAAGCACAAGCAACGAGGAGGCAGGACAGTAAGCACGAGCAACGAGGGGGGGCAGGAGAGCAAGCACAAGCAACGAGGGAGGCAGTACAGCAAGCACAAGCAACGAGGGGGCAAGACAGCAAGCACAAGCAACGAGGGGGCAAGACAGCAAGCACAAGCAACGAGGGGGCAGGACAGTAAGCACAAGCAACAAGGGGGGGCAGGAGAGCAAGCACAAGCAACGAGTGGGCAAGACAGCAAGTACGAGGTGGCAGGAGAGCAAGCACAAGCAACGAGGGGGCGCAGGAGAGCAAGCAAAACCAGCGAGGGTGGGCAGGAGAGCAAGCACAAGCAACGAGGGGGCAGGACAGTAAGCACAAGCAACAAGGGGGAAGGACAGCAAGTACAAGTAACGAGGGGGCAGGATAGCAAGCACCAGCAACGAGGGGGAAGGACAGCAAGCACAAGTAACGAGGGGGCAGGACAGCAAGCACAAGCAACAAGGGGGTCAGGAGAGCAAGCACGAGCAATGAGGGGGGCAGGAGAGCAAGCACCAGCAACAAGGGAGCAGGACAGCAAGCACAAGCAACGAGGGGGCAAGACAGCAAGGACAAGCAACGAGGGGGCAGGACATCAAGCACAAGCAACGAGGTGGGGCAGGAGAGCAAGCACAAACAACGAGGGGGGGCAGGACAGCAAGCAATAGCAATGAGGGGGCAGGACAGCAAGCACAAGCAACGAGGGGGCAGGACAGCAAGCACGAGGTGGCTGGAGAGCAAGCACAAGCAACGTGGGGGGCAGGAGAGCAAGCACAGCAAGCAAGGGGGGCAGGAGAGCAAGCACAGCCAACAAGGGGGGTAGGAGAGCAAGCACAACCAACGATGGGGGGGGGCAGGAGAGCAAGCACAACCAACGAGGGGGGCAGGAGAGCAAGCACAACCAACGAGGGGGAGCAGGAGAGCAAGCACAACCAACGAGGGGGGAGGCAGGAGTGCAATCACAACCAACGAGGGGGGTCAGGACAGCAAGCACGAGCAACGAGGGGGCAGGACAGCAAGCACGAGCAACGAGGGGGAAGGACAGCAAGCACAAGCAACGAGGGGGCAGGACAGCAAGCATGAGCAACGAGGGGGGGCATGAGAGCAAGCACAAGCAATGAGGGGGCAGGACAGCAAGCACGAGCAACAAGGGGGGGCAGGACAGCAAGAACAAACAACGAGGGGGCAGGACAGCAAGCACAAGTAATGAGGGGGCAAGACAGCAAGCACAAGCAACGAGGAGGCAGGACAGTAAGCACGAGCAACAAGGTGGGGCAGGAGAGCAAGCACAAGCAACGAGGGAGGCAGTACAGCAAGCACAAGCAACGAGGGGGCACGACAGCAAGCACAAGCAACGAGGGGGCAAGACAGCAAGCACAAGCAACGAGGGAGCAAGACAGCAAGCACAAGCAATGAGGGGACAGGACAGTAAGCACAAGCAACGAGGGGGGGCAGGAGAGCAAGCACAAGCAACGAGGGGGCAGGACAGCAAGCACAAGCAACGAGGGGGCAAAACAGCAAGCACGAGGTGGCAGGAGAGCAAGCACAAGCAACAAGAGGGGTGCAGGAGAGCAAGAAAAACCAGCGAGGGGGGCAGGAGAGCAAGTACAAGCAACGAGGGGGCAGGGGAGCAAGCACAAGCAATGAGGGGGAAGGACAGCAAGCACAATCAATGAGGAGGCAGGAGAGCAAGCACAAGCAATGAGGGGGCAGGGGCAGGAGAGCAAGCACAAGCAACGAGGGGGCAGGACAGCAAGCACAAGCAATGAGGGGGCAGGCCAGCAAGCACAAGCAACGAGGGGGCAGGAGAGCAAACACAAGCAACGAGGGGGCAGGACAGCAAGCACAAGCAACGAGGGGGCAAGACAGCAAGCACAAGCAACGAGGGAGCAGGACAGCAAGCATGAGGTGGCAGGAGAGCAAGCACAAGCAATGAGGGGGGGACAGGAGATTAAGCACAACCAGCTAGGGGGGGCAGGAGAGCAAGCACAACCAACGAGGGGGCAGGGGAGCAAGCACAAGCAACAAGGGGTCAGGAGAGCAAGCACAAGCAATGAGGGGGCAGGAGAGCAAGCACAAGCAACGAGGGGGCAAGACATCAAGCACAAGCAACGAGTGGGCAAGACAGGAAGCTCGAGCAATGAGGGGGGCAGGAGAGCAAGCACAAGCAACGAGGGAGCAGGACAGCAAGCACAAACAACTAGGGGGCAAGACAGCAAGCACAAGCAACAAGGGGGCAAGACAGCAAGCACAAGCAACGAGGGGGCAGGACAGCAAGCAAAAGCAACGAGGGGGCAAGACAGCAAGCACAAGGTGGCATGAGAGCAAGCACAATCAACAAGGGGGGGCGCAGGAGAGCAAGCACAACCAGCGAGGGGGGGCAGGAGAGCAAGCACAAGCAACCAGAGGGCAGGGGAGCAAGCACAAGCAACAAGGGGGCAGGACAGCAAGCACAATCAACGAGGGGGCAGGAGAGCAAGCACAAGCAATGAGGGGGCAGGGGCAGGAGAGCAAGCACAAGCAACGAGGGGGCAGGACAGCAAGCACAAGCAATGAGGGGGCAGGACAGCAGGCACAAGCTACGAGGGGGCAAGACAGCAAGCACAAGCAACGAGGGGGCAGGACAGCAAGCACTAGGTGGCAGGACAGCAAGCACAAGCAACGAGGGGGGGCAGGAGAGCAAGCACAACCAGCAAGGGGGCAGGGGAGCAAGCACAAGCAACGAGGGGGCAGGACAGCAAGCACAATCAACGAGGGGTCAGGAGAGCAAGCACAACCAATGAGGGGGCAGGACAGTAAGCACAAGCAACAAGGGGGAAGGAAAGCAAGCACAAGTAATGAGGGGGCAGAACAGCAAGCACCAGCAACGAGGGGGAAGGACAGCAAGCACAAGTAACAAGGGGGAAGGACAGCAAGCACGAGCAACGAGGGGGTAGGACAGCAAAAACAAGCAACAAGGGGGCAGGAGAGTAAGCACGAGCAATGAGGGGGGCAGGAGAGCAAGCACAAGCAACAAGGGAGCAGGACAGCAAGCACTAGCAATGAGGGGGCAAGACAGCAAGCACAAGCAACGAGGGGGCAAGACAGCAAGCACAAGCAACGAGGGGGCAGGACATCAAGCACAAGCAACGAGGTGGGGCAGGAGAGCAAGCACATACAACGAGGGGGGGCAGGACAGCAAGGAAAAGCAACGAGGGGGCAGGACAGCAAGCACAAGCAACGAGGGGGCAGGACAGCAAGCACGAGGTGACAGGAGAGCAAGCACAAGCAATGTGGGGGGCAGGAGAGCAAGCACAGCAAGCGAGGTGGGCAGGAGAGCAAGCACAGCCAACAAGGGGGGTAGGAGAGCAAGCACAACCAACGATGGGGGGCATGAGAGCAAGCACAACCAACAAGGGGGGCAGGAGAGCAAGCACAACCAACGAGGGGGAGCAGGAGAGCAAGCACAACCAACGAGGGGGGAGGCAGGAGTGCAATCTCAACCAACGAGGGGGGGCAGGACAGCAAGAACAACCAACGAGGGGGCAGGACAGCAAGCACGAGCAACGAGGGGGCAGGACAGCAAGCACGAGCAACGAGGGGGAAGGACAGCAAGCACAAGCAACGAGGGGGCAGGACAGCAAGCACGAGCAACGAGGGGGGCAGGAGAGCAAGCACAAGCAATGAGGGGGCAGGACAGCAAGCACGAGCAACGAGGGTGGCAGGACAGCAAGAACAAACAACGAGGGGGCAGGACAGCAAGCACAAGTAATGAGGGGGCAAAACAGCAAGCACAAGCAACGAGGAGGCAGGACAGTAAGCACGAACAACGAGGGGGGGCAGGAGAGCAAGCACAAGCAACGAGGGAGGTAGTACAGCAAGCACAAGCAACGAGGGGGCAAGACAGCAAGCACAAGCAACGAGGGGGCAAGACAGCAAGCACAAGCAGCGAGGGGGAAAGACAGCAAGCACAAGCAACGAGGGGGCAGGACAGTAAGCACAAGCAACAAGGGGGGGCAGGAGAGCAAGCACAATGCATCGAGGGGGCAGGACAGCAAGCACAAGCAACGAGGGGGCAAGACAGCAACCACGAGGTGGCAGAAGAGCAAGCACAAGCAACGAGGGGACGCAGGAGAGCAAGCAAAACCAGCGAGGGTGGGCAGGAGAGCAAGCACAAGCAACGAGGGGGCAGGACAGTAAGCACAAGCAACAAGGGGGAAGGACAGCAAGTACAAAGTAACGAGGTGGCAGGACAGCAAGCACCAGCAACGAGGTGGAAGGACAGCAAGCACAAGTAACGAGGGGGCAGGACAGCAAGCACAAGCAACAAGGGGGGGCAGGAGAGCAAGCACGAGCAATGAGGGGGGCAGGAGAGCAAGCACAAGCAACAAGGGAGCAGGACAGCAAGCACTAGCAACGAGGGGGCAAGACAGCAAGCACAAGCAACGAGGGGGCAGGACATCAAGCACAAGCAACGAGGTGGGCAGGAGAGCAAGCACAAACAACGAGGGGGGGCAGGACAGCAAGCAATAGCAACGAGGGGGCAGGACAGCAAGCACAAGCAACGAGGGGGCAGGACAGCAAGCACGAGGTGGCAGGAGAGCAAACACAAGCAACGTGGGGGGCAGGAGAGCAAGCACAGCAAGCAAGGGGGGCAGGAGAGCAAGCACAGCCAACAAGGGGGGTAGGAGAGCAAGCACAACCAACGATGGGGTGGCAGGAGAGCAAGCACAACCAACGAGGGGGGCAGGAGAACAAGCACAACCAACGAGGGGGAGCAGGAGAGCAAGCACAACCAACGATGGGGGAGGCAGGAGTGCAATCACAACCAACGAGGGGGGTCAGGACAGCAAGAACAACCAACGAGGGGGCAGGACAGCAAGCACGAGCAACGAGGGGGCAGGACAGCAAGCACGAGCAACGAGGGGGAAGGACAGCAAGCACAAGCAACAAGGGGGCAGGACAGCAAGCATGAGCAACGAGGGGGGGCAGGAGAGCAAGCACAAGCAATGAGGGGGCAGGACAGCAAGCACGAGCAACAAGGGGGGGCAGGACAGCAAGAACAAACAACGAGGGGGCAGGACAGCAAGCACAAGTAATGAGGGGGCAAGACAGCAAGCACAAGCAACGAGGAGGCAGGACAGTAAGCACGAGCAACGAGGTGGGGCAGGAGAGCAAGCACAAGCAACAAGGGAGGCAGTACAGCAAGCACAAGCAACGGGGGGGCAAGACAGCAAGCACAAGCAACGAGGGGGCAAGACAGCAAGCACAAGCAACGAGGGGGCAAGACAGCAAGCACAAGCAATAAGGGGGCAGGACAGTAAGCACAAGCAACGAGGGGGGGCAGGAGAGCAAGCACAAGCAACGAGGGGGCAGGACAGCAAGCACAAGCAACGAGGGGGCAAGACAGCAAGCACGAGGTGGCAGGAGAGCAAGCACAAGCAACAAGGGGGGCGCAGGAGAGCAAGAAAAACCAGCGAGGGGGCAGGAGAGCAAGTACAAGCAACGAGGGGGCAGGGGAGCAAGCACAAGCCATGAGGGGGAAGGACAGCAAGCACAATCAATGAGGGGGCAGGAGAGCAAGCACAAGCAACGAGGGGGCAGGGGCAGGAGAGCAAGCACAAGCAACGAGGGGGCAGGACAGCAAGCACAAGCAATGAGGGGGCAGGCCAGCAAGCACAAGCAACGAGGGGGCAGGAGAGCAAGCACAAGCAACGAGGGGGCAGGACAGCAAGCACAAGCAACGAGGGGGCAAGACAGCAAGCACAAGCAACGAGGGAGCAGGACAGCAAGCATGAGGTGGCAGGAGAGCAAGCACAAGCAATGAGGGGGGACAGGAGATTAAGCACAACCAGCTAGGGGGGGCAGGAGAGCAAGCACAACCAACGAGGGGGCAGGGGAGCAAGCACAAGCAACAAGGGGTCAGGAGAGCAAGCACAAGCAATGAGGGGCAGGAGAGCAAGCACAAGCAACGAGGGGGCAAGACAGCAAGCACAAGCAACGAGGGGGCAAGACAGGAAGCTCGAGCAATGAGGGGGGCAGGAGAGCAAGCACAAGCAACGAGGGAGCAGGACAGCAAGCACAAACAACTAGGGGGCAAGACAGCAAGCACAAGCAACAAGGGGGCATGACAGCAAGCACAAGCAACGAGGGGGCAGGACAGCAAGCAAAAGCAACGAGGGGGCAAGACAGCAAGCACGAGGTGGCATGAGAGCAAGCACAAGCAACAAGGGGGGGCGCAGGAGAGCAGGCACAACCAGCGAGGGGGGGCAGGAGAGCAAGCACAAGCAACCAGAGGGCAGGGGAGCAAGCACAAGCAACAAGGGGGCAGGACAGCAAGCACAATCAACGAGGGGGCAGAAGAGCAAGCACAAGAAATGAGGGGGCAGGGGCAGGAGAGCAAGCACAAGCAACAAGGGGGCAGGACAGCAAGCACAAGCAATGAGGGGGCAGGACAGCAGGCACAAGCTACGAGGGGGCAAGACAGCAAGCACAAGCAACGAGGGGGCAGGACAGCAAGCACGAGGTGGCAGGACAGCAAGCACAAGCAACGAGGGGGGGCAGGAGAGCAAGCACAACCAGCGAGGGGGCAGGGGAGCAAGCACAAGCAACGAGGGGGCAGGACAGCAAGCACAATCAATGAGGGGGCAGGAGAGCAAGCACAAGCAACGAGGGGGCAGGGGCAGGAGAGCAAGCACAAGCAACGAGGGGGCAGGACAGCAAGCACAAGCAACGAGGGGGCAGG
Source organism: Lissotriton vulgaris (assembly GCF_964263255.1). NCBI lineage: Eukaryota > Metazoa > Chordata > Amphibia > Caudata > Salamandridae > Lissotriton > Lissotriton vulgaris. The sequence continues at coordinate 1,736,955,435 of NC_141685.1, forward strand.
ACAGCAAGCACGAGAAACGAGGGGGGGCAGGACAGCAAGCACAAGCAACGAGGGGGCAGGACAGCAACCACGAGCAACGAGGGGGGGCAGGACAGCAAGCACTTTTATAATCTTTCTCACATCTTGCTATGAATCTCCTATGGCAGTCTGACAGAACCTTTGGGCGGTGGCTTGTAGAATTGTGAAATACACAAATACAGATTCTAGTTTGTCCAGGATTAACCGGGACCAACAACTTGCCTGTAAGCCTTTTCGATTGTGCTACACCGTAGAACATTTTAGAATCACTCACCAGAAAACAAGACGCATGGCTCCTCTCATCACAAGCATTTGCAATGCAATAGGTCTCGCATTAGGAAAGTTTGAGCTATTGGTATTGTTAATGACAAATATTGTATTTATGTGTTGGTTTTGAAAATAGCTAAATTAATAGCTTTGTCATTTACATTTCCAATAGTTTTAACTTTCGCAAATGTGACACCTATAGCATTTGTAATGCAATATGTGTCGTATTTACGTGACTTAGATGTATTGATATTACAAATAACAATGGCTTTTCATTTTTCTTAATAATTAATACTTAAATAAAAGTTCTTGTAATTTATAATGGCAATAGCTTAAACTTTTGTAAATAACTTTTGTGAAGATTATGTTCAGTGTATTTTATTCTGACGAAAATCCAAGAACAGAAATTAAATATTAACATATTTTTGTGGCATTTGTAATAAAGCTTGAAACATTAAGAGAACATATTTGAACCAGTTGTTATTGAATGGTTGCACAGAATGATGCTGTGGTGGCGATGAGTGATGTTGTGGTGGCGACGATTGATGCTGTGGCGTTCAGTGATGCTGTGGTAGCGCATAGTGATGTTGTTGTGCCCCTGAGTGATGCTGTGGTGGTGCTGAGTGATGCTGTGGTGATGTGAGAGAGTGAGTGCGATAGATAGATAGAGGGAGGGCGATAGATAGAGGGAGGGCGATAGAGGGAGAGCGATCGATAAATAGAGTGAGTGCGATAGATAGAAAGAGGGAGGGCGATTGATAGAGGGAGGGTGATCAATAGATAGAGGGAGTGCAACAGATAGAGGGATTGCGACAGATAGAGGGAGGGCGATAGATAGATAGAGGTAGGGCGATGGATCGAGTGAGGGCGATAGAGTGAGTGAGGGCGATAGAGTGAGTGAGGGCGATAGAGTGAGTGAGGGCGGTAGAGTGAGTGAGGGTGGTAGAGTGAGGGTGGTAGAGTGAGGGTGGTAGCGTGAGGGCAGTAGAGTGAGTGTGGTAGCGTGAGGGCGGTAGAGTGAGGGCGGTAGAGTGAGGGCAGTAGAGTGCTAGAGAGAGGGTGGTAGAATGGTAGAGTGAGGGCGGTAGAGTGAGGGCGTGAGGCGGTAGAGTGGTAGAGTGAGGGTTGTAGAGTGAGGGCGGTGGAGTGGTAGAGTGAGAGTGGTAGAGTGAGGGCGGTAGAGTGGTAGAGTGAGGGTGGTAGAGTGAGGGCAGTAGAGTGGTAGAGTGAGGGCGGTAGAGTGATGGCGGTAGAGTGAGGGCGGTAGAGCGGAGAGTGAGCATGGTAGAGTGAGGAGGTCGAGTGGTAGAGTGAGGGCAGTAGAGTGGTAGAGTGAGGGCGGTAGAGTGAGGGCGGTAGAGTGGTAGAGTGAAGGTGGTGGAGTGACGGCATAGCGGCTAATCACCCAGTAGGGTATCCAGGCGCTGAAGATGTGTCTAGAATTAAAGGAGCACACCCTTTAATTCAGGAACACGCTTGGCCCAGTGATAGCCGAAAAGCTGTAAATGGCACTTTCAGTCAGACCTTTCAATATTTTAGCAAACTGGTTATTTTAAAAGTAAAACTGCAAGTAATAGACCTCAACTTGCTGCTGGCTTAAAGCCAGGCTGACGTTGTCACGCATTACCAGTCAACCATATAGTGGAATTCTGCTACTGTCCCAATTGTAGATGTGAGGTGTTTCAATTCTGGCATTCCAGCTACAAACTGGTTATTGTGGTTTTACTTAGTCTTGAACCTGTGCCTCATGGGAACAGTACAGCCCGAAATGCCAAGCCAGGTCCTCCCCAGACAGGAAACAAGCATCCTGGGATGGCAATGCCAATAGCTCAAACTCTTGCAAATGCGAGACCTACTGCATTGCAAATGCTTGCTGTTCTTGTGAGTGATGCACTTAACAGTCCAGTCCCATTTATGTTTGACCGGCATGGCTTCACTGAGGATATAATATGTTTTAATTTGATGTATTACCGAAGAAATTAAAAATGCAAATCTCATAATAGGTGTGAACCCCCAGTGGTCCTTGGCAAGGAAAGAAGTGAGGTTGAGGGGCGGCGCTTTCCTGAACATGTGGTCTTCCGTCATTCTGTATTTGCCCCGTGTTAGGGTACCACCGGCGGTATTTGCGGAGTTTAATGAAAGAGGTATCCGCACCTGCAGATCCGCAATACTAAAAAGTTTGGACTTAAAGGATCCACGAATAATCTGCCAACTGATAAACATTTTAACCTGTTTTGAGAACTTAATGAAAGAATGATACAGGCCACAACCATCACTTAGCTGCCCCTCTCAGTCTTTTAAGAGTTAGACAGTTGTAAAAAGGAATAATGAATCAAAATTTTAATGTATTGTAGAAAGATGCGGTGTACTATTTGTTAACACTCACCCCTCCTTTTACCTTACCTTTTTAACATTGGGGTATTTTTAAAATGCAGAGAAATTGGATCTTATGTATTGGAACATTGTGATGGTTTTAATTAACTATACAATAAAGAATGTTTCACTTCACTTTCATCATTCTGTGTGTAGGGTCTCTGCCGAGCCTTGTCTGACACATTCGAATGCGGCAGCCCCAGAGACATACGGTAATATACATAGCTCCCAGATTGCGGACTCTGGGCACCCGTGGGAGTAGGGAATCCCTCGGTAATATGCAAAGAATGACAGGTGCCTTCCGGGAGGGAGGCGGGTTCATTACAGTCGAGTGAGAGGGAAAACCTGAGTACGAGCGGGGGCGGGAGAGTGTTATCACTATGCAGTGTGCACAACAGAGCACAAGGTCACACAGCCACGCATGCCTCTGCAGATATGCCAGAAATAGGCGTGTTTCTTGTCCGAGAACATCCCCAGCTCACTGTGCAGCTTGCTCAGCGCTTCTTTCATGCACTGTTTATAGTTTCACTGATCACATAGAGACGGGCAGTGTTTATTTACAGATGCTCGGGTGGGAAGCACGGGAGGCAAGGACTGCGAGAACACACACGGAAAACCAGCACTCTGACCTTTTTTTGAAGAACTGCGCTTTAAAAAGTCACGGAATGACAACAAAAATCCACTTTCGGAGTTTTGGAAAATATGAAGTCATGCCATTCCTCCGGAGCAATAACAAGCAATGCGCCTTTAGCACACAGTGAAAACTGTAGCGCGGGGAAACACGCCAGTGACTCTAAGCGCAATATAGGCGCCCCGGGCCCAGCAGCCAATGAATCCAGAGGCACGTGACAACTAATAAAAGAAGGAATTGTAAGCAAGGGTCGACTCTGTATCACAGAAACTCTACACTGGTGCAATAAAGTGGAAATCCTTGCACAATTTTTGAAAGTTGTGTAATACAGAACAGGGCCACTGTTTACTGTTATTGGTGTAGTTTTTATAGCGCCTCTTCTAACACTAAGACAGCTTCAAAGCACTGACTTGGTAAGAAAGGGATGAGGGTGGACAAGCTCTGTGGATAGAAAATGTTTGGCCAACACCCTGGCACCCCCACACTGGCTGGCAGAGTGAGGTGCATACACGCCAGACGAGGCTCCGAAGTGGTAGTGCACCAAAGAAAACATGGAGCACAGAGGGTTTTTGCTGGTTACATTAAATGTGGATAAAATGCTTTATGTCTACTTTTAAAAAGTGAAATAACAGGAAGGCACCTTGACATATCAGAGGGTCTTTGAGGCAACATTACGTTGATATTTTTTTTATTCACAAGTACCTAAATAGTGCAAAGCTTAAACAAGTAAAACAAGTCACGGCCTGGCGGCCGTGAAGTGTGAAGCAGTGGGCGGGGAATCATGATGCCTTTGAAGCTCTCGCTGCCTTTGATGATGGAATGCGAGTCACGGAAGGCAGGCGCTGGAGAGGGAGGGGGTGGGCTGCCTGCAACTCGAGCGACCATATGGAGAGGAAGGGGGGTGGACGGCCTGCTGGGAGAAGCTTGTGTGAGGGAGGCTGGGCTGCCTTTGATGATCGAATGCGAGCTCGTGCACGAGGAGCTTGTGGTCACGTGATTTAAGTGAACTGTTGGAAATCCTCATCGTAAAAAGTCAGTTTTGTGGTTTGGTTGCAATAGGTCTCTCTGCGAGACCTAATAAAGCTCAAAGAGTCAACCTCCTCCTCAGTACAGCCTGCACTGCTCTGTTCTCAGAAATGAATACAACACCCGTTCTAAGGAAAACTAATCGAAACGTTTGTTACTTGATGTCTGTGAGCAAAGGCAGAGCGTATCTTAGGCAATATTGCTGAGGGTGGGGAAGACGGGGGAGGGGGATTTGGGAGTTTGAGATTTCCCAGCAAGGTACTTGGTGTACCCAACTAAAAGAGCAAGATGCAGCTGGTACAGCTGATTGGGTGGTTAACAGGGATGCATTAGAGGTGTTAGTTTTGAGTAATTTGAAACCAAAATATTATTTAAAAACCAAATCGACCTTCTCCCTGTTTTTCAAGACCTGTCTGTCCATGTGCACTATCTGAGCTATAATCTTCCAAATCTGGTCAAGAAGATCCTGTCTTGTTCCTCTGCTTCAGCTGAGCTAGATCTCCATGCATGGAAAAGTCACTGTTTTAAGACTGCTGGGCTCCCCTGCTTTTTCTGAGGCACTGGACACCACACTCTCCTAAGCTTGTAAGAATATCCCCCAATACTTTCTTTGAACCTCTTCATAATAATAGGGACAAAACCCCTACAAGACCCTTCTTCTCCCTCCCCCTTCACTCCATCTGAAGTGAAACACCTAAAGGAGCAGATTCAGGGCCTTTGTCCCCCATCTTGAAGTTAGTGTCCAATAAATTCCTCCCTCTCCCTTTTTGTAGACAGTAAGGAGCGACTTCTCATAGACACCTGTCCCTAAACTAGTAACTAAACCCAGATATGGCAGATCGTCTGAGTGATGTAACTTCCTGGGGTAGAAGCTATTGGTTGGATCAAGACTGGTCCCTGTGGTTTTCGACTTTACCTGAAAGGAGTCATTTATTACTCTGTTGTCAGGTTTCTGCAGACCAAGGCCATTCAAACATCTATGTTTGTATTGTTATTCAAATCTCTTGTTGCATTCCTCTGCTTAGGGCAAAGACAATGATAATTACAAAAGCCACTTTTTCAACTACTTGAGACATTAAATAGCCTCATAGAAGAGTAGCTTGCAATCTGAACTGAATCCATCAGTAGGCTAGGCTGCAACTACATATATACTCTACGGAAAACACATATGAAGGGTTTAGAGTAAATTCTGTTGTAGCTGAAAGAACTCATGATGGACCACAACCAAGGATGCAGTGTTTAAATAACTTCAGAAATTCAGGTGCTCTAAGTGTAAGCTGATGGTTGAAGCATTCAAGAAGTATGTCCTTTTACTGCAGACCATTGGTAGTTTTCATGTCAATATCTCTGTGTGTAGCATTACCCAAAGAATGAATCCCACTGATCCACAGACTGAGTTTCGGAAGCCTCTTACATAGAAGACTGAAAGTGCCTCCAAGACTGAGGCACATACCTTCACAATGTACATGCCTCAGTTCCTAGTCCTATGCCTCAACTGCTGATCTCTCGACTAAATGAAAAACAAAACAATTCTACATTATACAGCAAAAATGTGTATTGTGATTTTTTTTTTAGGAGTTTAATAATGTGTTAGGTGGGTCATTAAGTTACTTCAGAGTGGACAATTTGAAAAAACATTTTCAGAGAAAACACTCATTCCAAGATATATACTAAATTCTTCCTTCACAGGAAATCATAAGGAATACAGCAGCAAGGCTTACAATAGTTCACCAGTAGGACCTAGTGCGGCCAGAGAGGTACATTGGGACAAACAACAAAGTTCACCCCGTAATGATTGAATGGTGCCCACCATCGCATTTACCCACAGGGGCTGGAGACCTCGTGGCACAATCCACCAGTGGATCATCAACGGATAGTAGCAGCCTTGATTTCTGGTTCGTGGAAGTAAACTTGACTTGAGGCTAAGTACCCAACAATACTGAACCTCTGTGGGTAAATACGACAGTAGACATCTACCACAACTATTGTGGATCACTGGCGTTAATACCTTTTAATTTTTCACACCACACTTCAACTCCAGTATTTGTCAGAGTGACTGTTCTCCTAAATTAATGGTCCTGAAGAATGCCCAGAACCTGCGTGTAAAGTCACGAGCAAGATGGAAGCATGCTGACCCCTCTCCAATTGGGCTAAAGTTCACTCCCCTCTGAGTAATAACTTATCCCTTGGGAGCACCAGAATAAAACTTGTTCAGCCCACCAAGAAGTTGTTTTATCTTTCCCCACTCTCTGCATACCTCACCTTCTCCTTTGACCCTCATAGGACCTCTATTCTTTTTAAAAACACCCCCAAGAGCTCATCTCAGATTTAAGGGGTTATAGTAGCCCACACACAGAACCCTTGGTTCTGGAGCAAGGAGGAGCCGCAAGATGAAACATGCCACCCATGGGTGGGTGAGAGTTACAAACCCAGGTTATGGATTGACTAGCAGTACAAGAATATCCTTCCCTAGAGAATGATCTCAGGTGATAACACAGTTTTCTCAGATGATAGATACCCTAATTGTGCTTTATTTGGTCCCAATGTATGCACGTCTAGCAGGCTGCAGGTGGTATACAGGCATTTGATGTATACAGGAATCTTATAGGCTGCACAGAAAGTGCACGCACTTCTTGGATTAATATACATACACAACATGAAGCATTGTGTACAGAGACACACGAAATTGCAAATACATGGCCCTGTCACCTCAGAGTACAGATATAATATATAGCACCTCACAGGCTGCAGGTACATGTTATATAGACTTTATTAGATACAGTAAGAACAGGATGCTGATGCCTTGGGTGCTGTAGGGTTACTTATCATAAAGAGCACAAATGACTTATATTAGATGCAATGGCATAGACCAGGTGCATTAACCCTCCAACCTATAAAACAGACACCCACTGATTTTACACAAAATTCTCTGCTTACAACATGAGTATTATCCACCGAGTTACCTCACACCATAGGGGACTAGGAACACCCATTGTCACAGCAAATCAGAATCTCACTGCGGAAAACATGAAGCACTAACTATAACTAAAATGAAGTACTGTTGCTACGCCAAATTAAAATGTACCTGTCTCTAGATCAATGTTATGCTCAGTTTGGCATTGTTCCCAGTACCTCCATAAAGCCCACCTTACTGCCTGAATGTACTACAGGGATGATTGGGTGGCAGTTCAGGAGAGACCATGGACAGCAGCTATCATGTTGGGGATTTTGTGCATTTCAAACCAATCGCTAAAGTTCTGTGGCATACAAATCTGAGTCTATTGGTACAATTACATGACCTTAAGGCTTGGAAGAGGAACAATCAGGGCTGCTGCAGGGACTCAGAGTCTCAATAACTCCCCGGCTCCACTGTGAAGATGCATATGTCTGTCCTTACACGTGATGTATGGTTACAGTTAACAAAAACAAGCAGAAATAATAAATAAATAAATAATGTAAATTGGACCATATTAAGGTTCAATTCACTCTTAGGTGTTGACATGGTGCAAGTTTACATAGCAAAACTGCTGGATCTGGCCCTCTTTGCAGGGTTACCCCAAACATTTTGCCTTTGCTCTCTACTTTTTGCTGAATTCGGTTTTTTTGCCTTAAGGCTCTGTGCACTTTACCACTGCTAACAGGTGCTTGGCTCTCTCCTCTGACCATGGTCGAAGAGGCTCACACCCACTTGGCATTTCTTATGTACTTATAAGTTCATAGCAAAGTAGTACTAAATGTACCCAGGGCCTGTACATTAAATGCTTCTAGTGGGCCAGCAGTACTTGTTGCATCACCCACTTAAGTAGTTTTGCAAACCTGCATCAGGCCTGCCATTGCAACGTGTGTGTGCAGTTTTAAACTGCCATTTCAAGCTGGAAAAATAAACTTTTTGCCAGGCTCAAACCTCCCTTTTTAATACATATAAGTAACCCCCGATGGTAGTCTCTAAACAGCCCACACGACAAGGTGTAATGTCCTGGTAGCGAAGAGCTCCTTAATTAATTTTTTACTACTGCAAGTCCTGCTTCTCCAGTAGGATAACATTGAAGTTACCTTATTCTTATCTTATCTTAGGTGCAATTTGTAAAGCGCACTGATGCCGAAGCTTCCTGGCGCTGAAAGACAGAGTGAGTGAGGAGGAAGCGTGAGTAGCGGAATTCTAGCTAAGGGGAGGTGAGTTTTTAGTAATTTTCTGAAATTCAGAAGGGAAGAGGAGGATTTGATTGAATGAGGAAGGAGGTTCCAAAGCCCGGGAGCTAGATAGGAAAAAACGGCGACCGCCGAATTTCTTGGTTTTGTTTTTGGGAGTGACTAGCAGATGACGATGGGCTGATCGGAGGTTTCGTATTGGGCAGTGAGGACGGATAAGGGATTTCAGAAATGCGGGGCCGGAACAGCGGAGGGCTTTGAATGTGAGACATGCGACCTTGAAGGCTGCCCTTTGGTCTATTGGGAGCCAATGAAGGCTGTGGAGTAGAGGTTTGGCCGATTGCTATCTGGGGGTTTTATGAATTAAGCGGGCCGCTTGATTCTGAACAACTTGGAGGCGGTGTGACAGGAATTGTGGAAGACCGTGGTAGATAGAATTAGAAAAGTCCAGACGGGAGAGCACAAGTGAGATGACAGCTTGGGTAAGTGCAGCCGGGGGAAGTAAGTGGTGGACTTTACGGATCTTCCGAAGCTGGTACATGCAGGATGAGACTACCGCTCCCACTTGGGCTCTGAGGGAGAGTTCGGCGTCAATGATCACTCCCAGACTCTTTACTGCTTTTGCCGGGACTGGGGGAGAGCCTAGCTCCGGAGGCCAGAACTGCGGGCCCCAGTGAGTGTGACTGAGTCCAGGGAGGAGGAGCTCAGTTTTCCCGGGGTTTAGCTTCAATTGGTTCTGGTTCATCCAGAGTTGGATGTGGATCATGACTGCGTGGAACGTATTGATGGCATGTGGTGAATTGAGTGAAAGGATGATCTGTAAATCGTCGGCGTAGTTGTAGACGATGATGTTCCATTTCTGGAGAGATTGGATCAGTGGCCGGAGGTATAGATTAAATAGGAGCGGCGAGAGGGAGGAGCCCTGAGGGACTCCGCAGGACATGGGAGTTTTTTTTGCAGTGTAGGGTCCCAGGCGGACCGCATGTGTTCTTCCAGTGAGGAAGGACTTGGCCCACTCAAGAGCGGTCCCCTGGATGCCTGCCTGCTCGACACGGTGGAGAAGGATGTTGTGGTCCACCGTGTCGAAGGCGGCCGACAAGTCCAGGAGAACGAGGGCCTGGGGAGACCCAGCGTCCGCGTTGCTCCTGAGTGTGTCCAGAACTGCCAGGATGACGGCCTCAGTAGAGTGGGCAGGTCTGAAGCCAGCCTGATTAGGCTCAAGATGACAGGAAGATTCAATAAAGTTTGACAAACACCGGGTGACGTGGGCCTCCATTAGTTTTGAGAAGTACGGGAGGAGGGAAATGGGGCGATAATTCGACGGCTCTGCGGGGTCGGCGCTGGGTTTTTTAAGGAGGGCCACTAGGATGGCCTCCTTGAAAGAAGTAGGAACGATGCCGCTGCTGAGTGACCCGTTAGGTAGAGGTAGGATACAATCTGGCAGGTTGAGGCATATACTCTGCAGGACAAAGGGCGGGCAGCGGTCGTTCGGAGAGCCAGATTTCCCGCGGGTGGCGAGTTCCGCTAAGGAAATGGGGTCTAGAGCGGGGAAAGTGGTGAAAGTCGAGGGGTTGTTAGAGGAAGTATCCGGTGGGTGTGACTGGGGAGGAGGAGGGATAGACTTTTTAATTTTTGTGATTTTTTCCAAGAAGAAAGAGTTGAGGGTGTCACATGCCTCTTGAGTGGGGGTCTGGGCTGGGAGGGTTCTGTCATCTGTAGTAAGTTCGTTCAAGACTCTGAACACCTCCTTAGATTTGTCGACCGCCGACGAGATCCTGTTGGAGAAGTGTTCCATTTTAGCTAGTCTGATGGCGGCTTTGTATTCTTTACGCGCGGCCAGATAGGACTGTCTGGCTGAATCGGAATAATCGCGTCTCCAGGTGCGTTCTAACTGGCGCGTTTTTAATTTCTGAACCTTAAGGTCGTCAGAGAACCACCTATGGGAGTTACGATGCCTAGTGCGGGGGAATTTGACCAGGGGAGCAAACAGGTCACTGGCCGATTCCAGCCATGAGCGGATGTTGTGTTCTAGTCCGTCGATGTCATTAGAGGGGTGAAGGGCTGGACGGGTGCTGGCCAGGGCAGTGAGGAAGCCCTGAGAGTCATATGTACTCCATTTCCATGAGAGGCCACCAGCCATCAGGGGGGCAGGAATCTGACCGGCGACAGTGATGGTGGTGTCAACTAGGTAATGGTCGAATCAGACACAGGGGAGTATGTCTGGAGGAGACAAGGCCAGATTGCAAGTCCAAATCTGGTCCAGGATATGGCCTTATTGTGGGTGGGTTGGGTGAGCTGTTGAGTAAGATTCAGATTATTAAGAGTCTCGAAGAGCTCTATGGCATGGGGGCCGGCGTTGGTGTCGTTGAACCAATAGTTTAGGTCGCAGAAGATGGCGAAGCTAGAGTGCAGCGTTAGCAGATTAGACAGCTGTTCACTCATTATGGTGGAGAAGGATGGCATGGGATGAGGAGGCCGATATAAGAGGAGGAGGGTAAGGGTGCCAGTATCGGTTTGCACACTGAAGAGTAAGTTCTCCACTTCAGGGAGGGGGAGGGAATAAGAGGAGATAGAGTTCAAGCGTTTAGATATGATGGCTGCCACCCCACCCCCGGGCCGATCACCGGGGCGATTGGCGTGAAGAATGTAATAATCAGGGGGGAGGGCAGCCAGGATATCTGGGAGGGACTCTGATGTTAACCAAGTTTCCGTGAGCAGGAGCATGTCAGGATTGGTATTAGATAACAGGATGAAGATGTCCTCAGAGTGTTTCACTAAAGAGCGAGTGTTCAGATATGACACCCTGATGGACGTGGTGTTCCTGATCCGCGTAGCTAATGGTGTGCGTCCGCATAGATGGTGTTGGTCAGGGCGCTTAAGGCCGGCTGTGAGTATGCGGCGGATGGCAGTTGGGGATGGCGGGGTGGCAATATGTTGTAGATCTCTGAGGGATTGAGATGAGTACGAAATAGGATGGTCGGCGTGGCGTGCCCTAGGGCCCGGCCTGGCGCGGACGGGCGCAGACGGGCTTGCCTTTGGCGCGCCTTCGGCACGCTGGCGGCGCGCCCGCTGCGCTCGCCCGCTGCACGTCCGGAAAATGCACATAATTTGTAGGCGTGTAAGGGTGGCGTCGGGGGCGTGGCCTCGCAAAGGGGCGTGGCCTCGGTCCTCGCCGAGATGGCGGCGGGGAAAGTTTGTAGCTGGTGAGTGCCGCGGCAGCGCTAACTCCACTGCGCGGGATCAGCAGAAGTGCCTAAGAGGCAAGTGCATACACAGTAAAGTGACAGGATTTAACAAGTGAAAGTTTTTAAAAGCAAGGTAAAACGCTCTCGGCTCTCGGTGTATTACATTTAATACACTGTAATTTCCAAAAGGGAAAATGTAAACAGTTCATGTTTGCCGTCTCTTGAATTGTAATGGAAAATCCTCTTTTATGGTGAAGTTTGATTTTTGGTTACAATTTTGAAAGTTGGCATTTTCCTGCCTTTGCTATTTAGTGTCTGCATCCATTCCCTGGGTAGTGTGACTGGGTGTAGTTGTCAATTGGACTTTGTGTATTCCTCCTAGAAAGCTACACACAATGGAGAGCTAAGGTGTGCCTGGATGGGCTATCATTGACAGGATGGGAGGGTGGAGTTGAACACAGCCCCACTTACACCTGGATAGGCCGAGTCCTGCATTCACACAAAAGATTGCATACCCCCTGTAGTTAGTCTGGAACCAGGGCTGGGAGGCAGAAAACCTACGCACATCAAAGAGAAAGCTCTAGAAGCTTCTCCCACTTCAAAAGAGGCACCAGGTATAAATATTGGACCTCAAACACAAACTATTCAGTAAACTCCTGGACCTGTGGTTAGTGCAGAAGAAGGATTGTTGTGCTGGTTTGCTGCCTGAAGGACTGCAAATCTGCAGTCCAGCTTATCTGCTGCTGTGATGCCTGCTGCCCTGCCTGCTGAGAAAGAACACAAGATCTGCACCGTTCATCAGAGGCTAAGATGACTCCAAGGGTCAGCCAGCTGACCTCCTGTTCTGAGCTACCGGGAAATTGGCAAGATCCAGAGGCCCCCTGCAACTGCACAGCTGACCTGCTGCGTGGACCTGTCTGAGCCCTGCTGGGCTCTGCTGGAGTGAGCTCCTGACCGTCAAGTGGTGCCCCTCAGGTCTTGGACCCTTGGTGTGGCCTCAGTTGAGGAAAGTGAACAGGCTTGTTGGCAACAAAACCTTACTGCTTGCTGCCATTACCAATGCAAAGTTCCAGCGAATAAACTGCACTGCAGCAGATATCATTGAGGTGACAGCCAACGCAAAGCTCCAGCCACAACCGTTCATGACCCTGACAGGATCATTGTGCTACAGCAAAAAACATCTGCACTGGCCGCTGGCCCTTCATTAGGGGTGGGCGGCAAATTCCGTTCCGCTCGCGGAACCTGCGAAATTTCGGCATTTCCGTGATCCACGCAGAACGTGAAAATGTCAAAAGTTCCGCAATCCGCGGCGGAACGGAATTCGGGGGCATGAGAAACCTCACCAGGAAGCACTTGCAGGAGCCCGTGTGTCCACTTCTCTGCCTCCCTCCCTCCCTCTCTCTCTTTCTTTCCGTCCGTCTCTAACTCGATCTTTATCCTACTGACTTGCTGGCAAACTTCCTCCATTTGTTCCCCAGTGAAATGGATCCAAAATCGCATGAAACTCTGTTGCTGGAACAGCAGTCTGTTTCTTTCATTTTTCTCTTTCAAAGTGCAGCGTCTAGATGGAGGAGGGCGAAAAAAAAGTTTTACTGTTCAGGCTTCTTCATATATTTGTATGCATGCATTTCCTAACAGCCTCGTTGTTGAGATCTATGGTGATATATTCATTTTACGAGCGTTCTTAAATATCTTCATTTAGGTTATCTTGTCCGCATTGAATGCACTATTATTCGTATGATAACAAACAATATACCCGAGCAGACTCACCAGGTGAAATATGAAATGTCAGCTCGGTATCGGGCAGGGAGATGAATGGGTATGTGATGTGAGCTCCTCTCTATTATCTTGAAATTGGGCTTCAATGAAACTGACAAGCAGCGAGAAATCCAACGTTCACTGACATAGAAAAGGTCAGAGAAACGCACCAAACCCTTTCACAGCACCTGCCCCCTACCTCGTCTACGGCAATGCTTTTATATTTAGACCACACATCGCCTTAGGAGATTGGTGGCGTTTGAGCTCATTGTTCAGTAACTTTGAAATATGTTGTGTCAGAAAATCCTAAACTGCATTCCAGTTGTATGACACCTAGTGGCATGTCATTCATTTGTTGTGCCGATAGTGGCTGAAGGATGATATGGGTTAGGTGGATATAAAGTAAATAAATAAAGAAAGCAAGACACAGTGACCAGGTTGGTTTTATTCTCACGCAAACACAGTAGTGCCACTTTACAGGCGATACTTGCGCAGCAAAATCTCCACAAGTACGCGAAATTTCGCGTGCTCGCAGAGATTTCTTGCAATTTTGTGGAATTTCGCGAAAGGCAACTTTGCAAATTCCGCCCACCCCTACCCTTCATGCTACTTCAATGGCCATCCATGATGCTCTCCCTGATGCTCGTGGCCCTTTCACCATGACTGAGAAGATAACCTTTTCACCAGGACTAAGCTGGCCCTGTATTGGACCTGTGCTCCATCGCGGTCAGCCTGAACTTGTGATTTTCTCCCAGTCTTGCACGTCAAGATATCCGCGAGTGTCGCTTTGTGCTTTTACATGCTATTTTCCCTTAAATGTTTTAAATTGCATATCTCCATTTCTACGTATTGGATTTTTGTAATTTTAGTCTTGTTTAATTTATTGGAGCTTACTCTGTTTTTCTAATTTGGTGTGAGATTATTCTTGTGTTCTGTTTTCACTTTATGTGGTCTGAAGTGCTGTCTAAATGCTTTTCACATTGTGTCTATGTTAATCCTGGCTGCTTTGTGCCAAGCTACCAGAGGGCTGAGCACAAATTAATTTGAGGTTTGCGTGTTACTTCATCCGGACAAGGATTGTGGTTGCTGCTTGAGTAGGGTTTCATCACCCTCAACCAGTAGCCCAATATTGTAGAGCCACCTATATGTAGTAGTGTGAAAAATATATGGGACAGCAAAAAAAGAATTTAATTCAGATCTAAAGGAATTTACTTACAATGGAGACTTTTGCGGCCATATAACATTTTTTTTGGAACTGGATCTTTTTTAGGGTATTGCAGCACAGCTTGAAAGTGAAACACATTTTAAAATGTCTACAGTAAGGTCCTTTAAACGCTTTGAGATATGATAGAATGTCTTCAGGCTTTGTATTATCTTTTTTATTGAGTTTGGAATTATACGTTATCTCAAATGTTTCTGGATATGCTGGACGGTGGTTGTCTTTGCTGAGGAAGGTGTAACAGCGACCAGATGGGTAAGACTGGGCCCAGATTTAGAAGCATTTCACATCAGGTGTGTGTTACTTTTTAATGCAAGCCTTGTACAAAGTGTTGTGAGATGTACAATCCAATTTATATTACGAGTTACGTTGGATTGCAACCCAGAGTAACGCAAAGCTTGCAATGCGCTGCTTTGTGTTACTTTCCATCAAGTGGTTGTTCCATGAGTGGTGCATGGGCATTCCAATGCATTCACCCATGGCTTTGGATGCAAATCCCTGTCTACAATGAATTGTAGACACAGATTTGTACCAAAGTCTTGTACCTCCTCGTAACAGGTGTAACAAGGAGAAATGTTTCATTTCTTCTTGTGTTTCCCCACTTTGTTATATGCTTCATTGTACAGCATACATACAACGTTGAACATGCCTTAAAGCATAGCATTTGTACAGGAAGGCACCTCTTCCAGCAAAAAGCCTAGGTTTCCCACAGGGCAGACACACTATGATGCCAGCTCAGTCAGACGACAGGACAGCACCATGTCTTTACAGCTGAACAGCACCATCTTGGGAGATATCGCGCTATTCTGTTTTCTCCTTTTCAAGCAATGTGCATGCAGTGCAGCAACTAACAAACACATATTTCTAAGGCAGTGGGATGCTCCACTATCTGTGAGTGCACAAACATTGCCATCATAGTTTGCAACCAAGAGCTCTTAACCCTTTCAGTCCTCATGACAAAATGGTTCCGTCATGAGAACCAGTGCTCCTGTGCGCATGCCGGAACCATTCCATCATGTGCACAGGCGCACTAAATCCTTCTGCTGCAAACAGCAGAGGGATTTCCTTTTTTATTTTGGGGCCCCTGGAGGTGGGGAAGAGCTTCCCCAACCTCCTGAGGCCTGTTTCTGAATTTCAATGTAATGACGATCACCTGCATGGCACACTGTCTTCATTACATTGAAAACGAAACTGAAACTTAGTTTAATTTTCAATGTTTCGGTTCTCGTGGGGTTATCTCAGCCCCGAGCACCGGAACACTTGGGGAAGGTATCGTTGGAAAGGGGAGAATCTCTCCTTTCCAATGGTGCCCTTCCTTAGTGAATCCCTGCTTGGGATCACCCCAAGAGGGTGATCCCCATGCAGGGATCCACCCACTAGCTACCAGGGAAGGGGGTAGCGGCCCCTTGGGCAGGTGCCTTGAAATGTTGACAGTCTTTCAGCCCCTGATGGCAGGCAGATGGGGGCAATAGCCCCCAATATGCCCCTCGGTGGGGCCGAAAGCCCACTTGGCACCAGGTATTTTCTTTTTTTATATTCATAGGGGCGAGGGCTGTCCGGAATAGGCATGCCAATGCCCCACCCCAGATTTTTTTTTACTAAATGTTACATGCTCTTTGCCCCCCATGGGAGACAAATGGGACAATAGCCCCTTATCTGCCTCCCCCGGGGGGCAGGGGGGACAGAAAGCCCACTAGGCACCAGGGATTTTATTTCTAAAGTTCGGGGTGGGTGCTGGCCAGAATGGACATGCCAATGCCCCTACCCTCCAAAAAAATGCAGTCTTTCTGCCCCCACCCACCCAGGAGGCAGATTGGGCAGTAGCACCTGATATGCCCCCCGGGGGTAGCATAAAGCACACTAGGCAGCAGGGATTTTTTTCTTATATATATGTAGGGCAGGGAGCTGCCCAGAATGGGCATGCCAATGCCCCCACCCCAAAATAAATATGCTACCATCCTTCTGCCCCTCCTGGGTGGCAGATGAGACAATAGCCCCTTGTCGACCTTCCTGGGGAAGAGGGGGGCAGAAGGCCCACTAGGCACAAGGGATTTTTTTTCTCCAAAGTTTGGGGTGGAGGCTGCCCAGATTGGGCATGCCAATGCCCCCACCCCTACAAGAAAATGCTAGTCTTTCTCCCCCCAGGAGGCCGATGGGGACAGTAGCCCCTGGTCTGCCCTTGGAAGGGGGGGTAGAAAGCCCACTAGGCACCAGGTATTTGTTTTATACATAGGAGGGGGTGCTGCCCAGAGTGGGCATGCCAATGCCCCAACCCCCTCAAAAAAGAGGCTACAGTCGTTCTGCCCCCCTCAGGAGACAGTAGCTTCTAATTTGCCACTGGGCACCAGTGATTATGCTAGCTTTTTGATACGTAGAGGTGGGGGCTGGCCAGACTGAGTGTCCCAATGCCCCCTCCACCTTAAAAAAATTGCCACATCTTTCTGTCCCCCGGAGGCAGATGGGGCAATAGCCCCTTATCTTCCCCCTCTGGGGGAGGGGGTGCAGAACACCCACTAGGCACCAGGGATACCTTTTTAAAATTCAGGTGTGGGGGCTGCCCAGAATGGGTATGCTAATGCCCCAACCACTTCAAAAAAGATGCCACAGTCTTTCTGCCCCCCTTGGGAGGCAGATGGGGCAGGGACCCCACTAGGAACCCGCCATTATGCTGTCTTTTCTATATGTAGGGGTGTGCCCTCAGCCCCCATAATAAATAGCCACAGTCTATCTGCCCTACTTGGGGGCATATTGGAGCAGTAGCCCCCGATTCCACCCTCCCTGGGGCGGCAGAAAGCCCACTAGACCTTTTTTTGGTATGTGCCTACCTGTGCATTTTGGATCCTATTGTAGCTGGATCTTTGGAGCATGCGGATGGGTGGAAGTTTGTGGATCCACACAGATTCCAGAACTTTTTGTTTTTATGACAAAGTCTGAGGTTTGCAAGGGATTCTTGGTAACAGAATTTGGTAAGAGCCACACAAGACACCCCATCCTAGATTCCTCTGGGTGTCTAGTTTTCAAAAATGTATAGGTTTGCCAGGTTTTCCTAGGTGCCAGCTGAGCTAGGGTTTAAAATCCACAGCTAGGAACTTTGTAAAAAAAGGAACTGTTTTCACTGTAATAATGTGGAGTGTCCATGTTGCGCTTTGGGCTATTTCCTGTCACAGGCACTAGGCCTACCCACACACGTGAGGTACCATTTTTATCAGGAGACTTAGGGAAACACAGAATTATAGAACAACTGCTATTACCTATTGACTTTCGATGCATTTCTGCCTACCAATTGTAAGACAATGTGTCAAAAAACAAGTCACTTTGAAAAATGCCCTATAATTCACATGATAGTATGGATACCCACAATCTTGGAGATGTGCAAATAGCTAATGTTTCTAAACTCTATATTTTGTTCCCATTTCAGAAATACATAGGAGTCTTTCATATCAATTTTTCACTGTTTATATTTCCCAAAATGAATCGCTACACACCTGGTACACAATAAAAAACCACAGCAAGACGCTGCTCAGTTATTGGCTCTGGGTTCATCAGGTTCTTGTTGAACCTACAAGTTCCTTATATTCCCACAACCAGAAGGGTCCAGCGGATGTAACGGTATATTGCTTTCCTACTTAGAAGAAGTTACAGGTGAAAACGTTGGCACAAATAGCTGTTTTTTTCAACTCATTATTAATTTTTCTATTTTCAACTATTAGTTTCTATAAAAAAAACCTAGAAGGATCTACACAAACGAGCCCTTGCTGAATTTAGAATTGTGTCTACTTTTCTGAAGTATATTGCTTTCCAGGATCCGATAGTGCTTTCATGCCCATTTCTACCATTAACTGGAAGGAGTTTAAAAGCACAAAAAAGTAGCAAAAATAGGCTATGTCCCAGCAAAAGGCCAAAACTGTTTAAATAATGTTGGTTTTCTGACAGAAGTCTGTCAGACCTTGAAATCTGAGAAGATGGTGATTTCAGCAACACAAACCCTTTGTTAATACCATTTGCAGGAAAAAAACAATCACTTTCATCTGCATTACTTTTTTCCAGTTTAAAAAAAAGAAAAGAAACTGTAGCTGTATTTTGGCTAATTTCTGGGTCCCCTCCAGGGTAATCAGCAAACCCTGCATACCTTTAAAATCCCCATGATGCTGGAAGAAAAGGACACAAATTTGGGGTGGATACCTGACGTGGTCAAAACTTTACAGGGACCTAAGAGCAAGTATCCCAATTAGCCAGAAAAAGGTTTAGCACGGGTGGGGGGGGGGTTATTGGGGGTAAAGGCCTAGCAGCGAAGGGTTTAATGCTGAGTTTCAGGGTAAACAGGGTAAGCAGTAAAGATAAGCGTCATGCCTTTACTGATTAATTTTGACGGAAGCATATTAACCCCTTTCATGCTCATGACGGCCTCCGGCAGTCATGCGTCACGGTTGGCGTTTGCTGACGACGGCCGGGGGCCATTTGAATCTTGCCCACTTTTAAATTTGCCTGCACAGCGCAAAGGTTTGCGGCGCATGCAAGGGGTTAAATTATACATGAGCAAGGATCAGCACTGGCGAACACACTGACACTGAAGCGTGAGTGAGAACTTCCTTGTAGAATTGCTTTCAGGCCGAGTGTGTAAAACAAGAACGCTACAATTTTTATTATTAAGCCAATCTTGCCATCTAGTGGTTATCCGGTATATAACAGCAGTTCAATATTTCAATCCATGGAATCTGTTTTTAGCCAATGTTATTATATAATTTATTCACTGCAAGCTCATTTCATATTCCACATCACGTGCGTTTTTGCAATCTTAAGATATAACAATTGTTTAGCGTTTCACATTAATTTCGATTTTGATTGCGTAGCTTGTTTATGGTTCTAAGCTTCTTTTCTGTTTCCAGCATTCGTACACGGTTAGTTTGTTGTGCTGGCTAGTGCGTGGTTAGTATAGGTTTACTTAGATGTTTATAGTAGAAATGGTTTGTGCTGGCTTTTGTGAAAGTAAAGGAGTATATACCAGCTGCAATTCTTTCTAGTGTGTTATGTGTAGGGATGGATGTGCTGATTGTCTTGCCTGCTTGTCGATGAGCTGGGTGGGCAGCTGTTCATTGCCTCGCTTATGCCGTCGATTGTTTCCTAGGCAGTGTTGGGGATGTATGATATAACAAATACCTCCTAAATCACCCATGCCTGAATCACTCAGGCTAAACCAAGACCAAACCTAAACCACTGAGGGGCTTATTTACAAAGCCCTTGCGCCACTTTTGCGTGATTTTTAACATGGGAAAAGTGACGCAAAAGTGGAGCAAGGGGCTTATAAATCTGCCCCTAAGATTTGAACCGTGACTTGTGTTATAATGAAAATTACAAAATGTACCTATAAAACGACGCAACCACTACAATTGAAACACCGTAAGCCTTAACCACAACATTTTTACAAAAGGTACAAAAATATACTTTTTATTTATTAAAATGAACAATTCCATTCAAAAATAATTTTTATTTTACATCTTGAAAATTTGGCATTTAACCAACATTTAAAAGAATTATTGAAGTACATGGAGAGTGTAAGCAAACAACTGTCGAGAAACACTGAAAAAGAAGTCCTTCGTCTAGTTTTACAATATTGACACACAAGAAGGATAACAAGAATGGCGAAGCGTCAAATGGTACATTAAAGCAAAGTGCATTAACCAAAAAATACGGATTCTGAAACATATTTTCTTCTTAAACAACAGTACGCTCTACTAAAATATGTAAAAAAACGACCATCCACCATTATGTCAACAGTTCAACTGTGGATACCACACTGAACAGATGCATTGATCACAGCTGAGCAAATCAACAGCCATAAACAATCCAAGACTGCCATCTACTGGCCTCAAAAGGTAAATTTAAGCTAAATAAATTATTACGAGTACATAACTAAAGGTAAGAAAATGTAAAAATGAAAATTAATTTAACAATATGTTATGAACTTTATAAAAAACACAAATCAGACAGCCTTAACTAACTCTGACCTAAGAATATAACATATGAATTAATCACAATTATTATAATTAAAAAATAATAATCTCTTCAGAATATTTAAAAAGGTACAAACAGCCCCCCCCATGAAAAAATATATACATTTTCTTGTTAAATTTCAGAAATTCATCTAAGAAAAATATTCATTTGACATATCAAGGAGCATACTGAAATCCACCAATAACAGTACAAAGTAAATTTTTCTGTAAAAAAAATACTATTAACAAAAAAGGATCCAAATTCTTCTTCCAAAACAAGTGGGTCCTTACATCAGGGCCGGTGCTGGACAGTGACAAGAGTCCAATGTTATGTTCCAAATCTACTGGGTACTTCCCTCAGAACAGGTGCTGAACAGTGACTAGGGTCCAATTTTATATTCCAAATCCATCGGGTACTTACCTCAGAGCAGGTGCTGGACAATGATTAGGGACCAATTCTATATTCCGACTCCACCGGGTACTTATCTCAAAGCAGGTGCTGGGCAGTGACTAGGGTCTAAATTTATATTCTAAATCCATTGGTACTTACCTCAGGGCTGGTTCAGAATAGTGACTATGGGTCCAATGTTATATTGCAATCCCACAGGATAATTACCACATGGCTGGTGGTGTACACAGACTTATTGTAGTTTCTTTTCCAATTTCAGAATTTGCTCAAACAAAAGCTTTGGATTTCTAAATTCAAGGAGCCTGCACAAATCAAAAAGAATAACTACAACTGCACACAGTAAGTTCTTCTAAAATATCTAATCTTGCAGACATGGGGTTTAAAGTAATATTCCAACACCAGCTGGTACTAACAAAAGGACACATGCAGAACAGTGACTTTGCGACCAATTTTAAAATCCAAATTCTGCAGATACTTACCTCACTGCTGGAGCAGGACAGTGACTGGGAAACAATTTTATATTCCAACTTCACTGTGTACTTACCTCAGAGCAGATACTGGACAGTGTCTAGTGTCCAATTTTATTTTCCAACTTCATCTGGTACTTAATACACAGCAGGGGCTGGACAGTGACTAGGGTCAAATTTTCTATTCCAACTCCACCGGGTACTTACCTCTGAGCTGGTGCAAGACAGTGACTAGAGTCAAATTTATATTCCAACTCCATCGGTTACTTACCACAGAGCAGGTGCTGGACAGAGACTGAGGTCCAATTTTATATTCCAACTCTCCGCCTGATTTGTAACCAGTCCTTAGTTAGCGGGGTGGTTCCACCCCAATGGAAGCATGCATTGGTGACTCCTCTGCTTAAAAAGCCTTCCCTTGATCCAGAGTGTTCTAAGAACTATAGGCCTATTTCCCTTCTGCCTTTCCCGGCTAAGGTTGTGGAACGCGTAGTTAGTAACACTCTCTATAGGCACCTGGAGCAACAAAATCTACTGGAGGAGGTTCAGTTTGGATTCCGGCCAGCTGATGGTATCGAGACGGCCTTGGTGACCGTTATAGAAGAACTTCAGAGGCGCGCAGACAGAGGTCAGGCAGCGGTGTTGATCCTGCTCGACCTGTCTGCCGCCTTTGATAGGTCAACCATGAGACCCTGCTAAGAAGACTAAGCGAGGCAGGGGTGAGGGGCTGTGCCTTACGATGGTTTTGGTCCTTTTTACAGGACAGGCAGCAGGCAGTGTACCTCCCGCATTTCGATCAGCCTTCGCCAATGTGTCTCACGGCGTGCCACAGAGCTCGGCAATCAGCCCTATTCTAGTCAATGTCTATCAGAAACCCCTGATTGCGGTCATCACAGCATATAACATTGACATCGTAAACTATGCTGATGACACGCAGTTGATTCTCTCCTTTGAGGGAGAGGAGTCAACGTCAGTGGAAGTGTTTCACAATTGTTTGCGGGATACGGCCTGCTGGCTAAAGGATAACTCATTACAATTTAATGCGGGTAAGACTGAGGTGATTTTCTGCTCAGCCAACAGGATTCCGCATGCTCTGCCTAGCAATTTATGGCCCTCTGATGCTTCGACCGCTGTCCGACCAGTTAAAACGGCGGCCTGCTGCTTCGCAATCATCCGATCTTTGAGGAAAATCTTTCCTTTGCTGCCCCCGCAGGCACGTGCGCTAGTGGCAAGGAGTACGATTCTTAGTAGGCTGGACTACTGTAATGCCCTGCTGCTTGACTCTCCGAAGTTCATTTTGGATAGACTTCAGAGGATCCAGTCAGCGGCGGCCAAGTTAGTTTTAGGACTGCCTAGAAACTCCTCTTCTTCCGCGGCCTTGGCTAAATTGCACTGGCTCCCTCTGAAACAGAGAGTTCAGTTCAAGTCTCTCTGCCTCCTTTTTCAAAGCCCTCCATGGGCTGGGTCCGGCGCTCATGCGGAAAAAATTTGAGTGGTATCTCCCGATGAGAAGGCTTTGCTCCTCATCAGCCAGACTGGTGAAGGTACCGAGGTTCAGGAAAGTCAGGTCAGATGGTAGATTGTTTCAGGTGGCAGCGGCCAAATTATGGAACGAACTCCCATGGGAGGTGAGACAAATCAAAGACCTCCTCCCTTTTAGAAGGAGATTGAAAACTTGGCTGTTCCCCAAGATATAGTCTCTGCTCTGTATCCGACACACTTCTTTTGTCCTCTGAGTTGCCCGGCGCCAGGATGCCTGTAAGGTGATAGCGCGCTTTATAAGTTAAATAAATAAATAAAATAAAATAACTCTAGTGGGTACTTACCTCAGAGCAGGTGCTGAACAGTGACTGGGGTCCAATTTTTTACCCCAACTCCACCGGGTACTTATCTCAGAGCAGGTGCTGAACAGTGAATAAGGTCCAATTCTACATTCCAACTCCACCGGGTTCTTACCTCAGAGCAGGTCCTGGACAGTGACTAAGGTCCAATTTTATTTTCCAACTCCATTGGGTACTTACCAAAGAGCAGATGCTGGACAGTGACTTACAAATCCAATTTAATATTCGAATTACACCAACTACTTACGACAAGGCAGGTGCAGAACAGTGACTTTGAGAGCAATTTTAAATTCCAAATCCTGTGGAAACGTACGTCAGGGCAGGTGCTGGAGAGTGACTTAGGTTCCATTTAAATATTCCAAATCCACAAGGTACTTACCTCAACACAGGTGCTGAACGGTGACTAGGTCCAATTTGATGTTCCAACTGCGCTGGGTACTTACTTCAGGGCAAGTGCAGCTCAATGACTTCTGTACCATTTTTATAATCCAACTCCAACAGGTACTTACCTCAGGGAAGTTGCAGGACAGTGACTAAGTGAACAATTTCAGCAAACAAGCTCAACCTAGAATATAACCATTTCATAAACAAAAAAATCAAACATATTACATCTAAATGACCTCTATAGTCCCTACATCCCATCCCTAGAGGTAAGTATTTATGATATTAAATACATTGCAATAATTACTTTAATTAGTTCATAATTATTGTATTAATTAATAAATGATTGAAATATTTTTTTACTCACACTTTATGTAATATATTGTTTTTACTAAACATGTTTATATAACTTACCAATTAAATTGTGGTTCACACGGGTCGTTGTAAATGCATTAGTGATTAAAGAACTCATAAACAGGTCCAGGCCATTGTTTATGGGTCGTGGATCAGGTCCCTCGTTGTAATGGATTAGTTGTAAAGGCTGTTCCCCGGTGTTTGTAGCTAGCCATAGAGCTATGAAGCTTATGTTGTGCATGTGAACATTGAGTAACTTTACCTGAATGGTCTTAAAATATGTAATGGAGTTCTTTGTGGAGGTGCTGTTAATCCAATATAGCTGGAGATGAAAGACCCTCATAATGTTGCCAAATTGTGTCCATTCACATAATCTGTACAAAACCTATCTCAGGAAAAGAATTGGAAATACCCACTGGTGATGATACAGAAGAGTAATATGCTGGGAATCACTGTGCAGGATAGCTTGTGAGCAAATATGTATTTACAAATCCATTTAGGTGTATGTGTTTCACTTATGTTAGCCAATTGCATGTTCAAAACCTATTACGGAAATTTATGCACTCAACGATTTTTGTATGAGTAAATCTGCTCATTAGGCATTTGAATGGTTGGTGAGTGGGTATTCCTAGGTTGGAAAGGCTCTCAAATATGAGTTTATTTCTGAAGTTATAGAATGTATCACTATTTGAAAGTGGGTTGACAGTTGGAGGTGGAGGGTGAAACCCTACTCAAGCAGGAATGATAATTCTAGTCTTGCTGAAACACATGCAAACCCCAAATTAACCTGTACTTAACCCGCTGGCAGCTTGGCACAAAAGCAGTAATGCTTAACTTAGCGGCAATGGGTGAAGTATTATGCAGCACTTCAAACAGTAATAAAGTGAACACACAACACAAGAAAAATATTACACCAATTTAGGAAAATAGACTAGAATTTAATAAATGATTTGAGACCAAAACAACAAAAATGAAATCATTAGAATCAGTGATGTTTATATCTGAATCTTCAGGTGTAGTAATTAAATATCCCCCACCTGGTCATAGCGACCTTTTTTGCGTAGGCAAAGAGAGGTTAAAAGGAGCAATCATTTACATCAACATTTCAGTATCAACAATTTATTTGACATTTGTAAAGTCAATAAAGAGAATGTATGTGAGTTAAAGAATAGTATTAATAATTTAGTTAATTCAATCCATTTTAGTTAGAAATTATTATTCATCAGTCCTTGTTCTTACAAATTCAAATACTGCATTAGTAGGTATTTCAAACCAAGATTAAATACTATATTAGAGAAAATTATCGTCAGAATAGTAATAATGCAACAAGGGTGTTCCATAAATGAATATCTCTAATCTAGATTAAATTGAGAATGGAATAAATTGTCAATTCCGAAACCCATAAAGAGATCTGATGAGAGGATAAATTCATAAGCATAAAGCCACAACACTTCAAATGATAAAGAAATTATGAATCTGGAAAGTATTTTCAGCCATAAATCAGCAGACTTATTCTGCTAAGATATAAAGTTCAACTGAAAGCCTTTCATGAGGAGATATATGTTCTCAAAGAACCAGGGAATGATCTATAGAATGTGACGACCTTCTCTAGGAACACATGCTAATATAACACAGTGCATTATGAATTGAAACAAGTATCACATTCTCCATTCACAACATCAAATAGAATTAGAGTAAACTCCTGGGAGTAGGTAAACTCCCCAGTTTCTCTTGTCTTCACAATAGGCCACAGATACAAGTCCTTGAAAATATACTTCATCCATATTTTGCAGTTCAGACTGTTCCTCCCATATCATACTTCCTGTTGTTTCCTCTCCTGCCAGTGAGAAACTCACTGTCAGCTGTCTAATACAAAACAAACGCCTATTTACTAACAGAAGATTTCTGAAAAGATACAGCATCTGCAGTTGAAACAAAAACATCTTTTGCAAAACAAAACCTCATTGTGAACCGTATGCCTTTCAAAATTAGTATATACATTTCTATCAGCATGAAATTGAAAGTTAGGCTAATTTAAGTCAGTACATTATCTTACTTCACTTGTACGCATGCAACATCTCTGGTATGACCACCCACTAAAAAAATGCCCTTTATTATATGTATGATATTCAGAATAGAATTTGCACTTTTTAGTTAAATGTGTTTTTGTTCGCAAAATAAAGAAATGTGCTTCATCATCACCCTTCCCCCTTGATGGTTAAAATAACCATCAGAATTTTCCACAAATGAATCTCAAAGATACACCTTCCCTCATTGCCATCTCATCAAATCTACTTTTCAAAATGTAAGCTTCCTTCAGTACTTGTATGCCTTATTTTTCCTTTCTTCCATTTCCATTTCTTCTTTCCTTGGTTTTTCTTTGTTTTCCTGCCTTACTAGGCAAAATCTAAATCCTTTATGAGGATATTAAGCAAATACCAATGAATAACACAGATTTTAATATGACTCCCTATAGTTCTAAGCCTTCAACGTATAGCTTAAGCTCCCTTTTCTATGGTTCCTAACACACAAATTGTCTCTAAAGTTTCTAATTCAGGTTTTAAATCAGAAATGTTCTTTGCAAATTCTTCTGTCTTTCTATTCTTATCAGACATGTATGAGCAGCAATGTTGAGCCTTAAACATTTTAAAGGCTCTGCCTTTTTCCACCAGTAATATGTCTAAAGCTAATCAATCTTATAAGACCATTTATCTAATAGCCACTAATTCTGTAATAACTGCTAACAAAGCACAAGGTGTGCTAATAGCCAGCTTGTCTACTACTGTAGAACTTTTTATAATTTTATCATCAATCAGAACTTCTCATACAGCAGGAATGATTGCCCCAAAAATGTCTCCCACTAATTGTGCCCCATCAATAGTATTACATGTATGTCTGTGAGATGAAGTCATTGTTAAAGCATTTATGCTGTTTACATGATTCATCTGAGGAGATACTAGAGCTAAATAGAAAGCCCCTTCTCAGTCAGCAGGCAACTGGAATTAACCTTTTCGATGCTGATGACGGAACCGCTCCGTCATCCGCCGCGGTAGCGATGTGCTGATGATGGAGTGGTTCCGTCATGGCCCGCTCGCCTGAGCTGGGTGTTCCATTGAGCGGGCGGGCCTTCACGGAACCGCTCCTTCATGAGCACAGCTCAACAGAGGCTGGTGACGGAGCGGTTCCGTCACCAGCATGGGTGCGCCGCGCGGCCGCCCGCCCCTTAGCGCTGCGGCGGAATAGCCGCCGCAGCCAAGGTGATAAGCATCTTGTCCACATTACATCTTCAGCAGCTGACAAAGGTAAGTGTGCACAAACGTAGCAATCTTTAGCGTCTAAAGCTTGTGTGTATTCCTGAAATAATCTAGAATATTCAACTTCAAATCTCCATTCGAGGTGTCCATAAAATAAGCTTTTAATTTCTTCTCATCTATCATACGTGCAGGTGATGTCAGTGCAGGTGTAGATCTAAGTGTTTCTGCCTCTGGGGTTAGATTCATACCAACTAAATGTACTCCAAGTTTTAAGACAACAATTATTACTATCCTACATCTGGCCTTGGTTATGAAACACATTTTTCTAGAGTCAGAACTTAAGTAGAATATAGCAGCAGGCAGATTCAATATTCTGTGTTGATTTCTACTAGTGCAAATCATTCAATGGTTAACTTGTGGTTATTTCATTCAGTTTATTTACATTAATCTTCCAGAGGCATCCCTAGCAGTACTCCGTCTTCTTTTAGAAGTATTATCTGGAGAAGTGTGGCTCACTGGTTAGAGGAGGCATACCCTAAAGCAGAAGTCTGACCCGGGACCAGGGTTCAATTCCCGATGCGGCAGGGTCTTGAGCCCAATTGTCCACGGACTTGATAATTCTTGCTTCGGTGCCCACTCTAATCACGGGTTCACACTCTGCAACTCTGGGCATTAGCTTGCTTAATCTCCACAACGGCCCCCCCCGCGGTGGGATGCCTGGCTTTCACCTTGGGAATACCCAGTACGGGTTATCTTACAGGGAAAAGCCAGGACGGGTTCCCAAGGCAAGCGCCGAGATGCCCTAGGGTAAGTCGAGCGCTAAATAAGAACATACATACATCTCTACTCTCCTATAGCAGCCTTTGCCCTATGATATTCTTCTTAGTTCTTTTTATTTGTCTTTGTTAATGAATAATTGTAATGTTCATTTTCCACAGTCTTTACAATTCTGTTTATTTACAGTTGATTGTTTTTAGAATTAGATCTTGATTCTTTGAGTTAGCTAAATATTACTTGTCAAGTTTTATTTTGTAGCATTGTGTCAGGAATTTAAATCAAATTCTGTCTTAATGTAGCATATCATGAAGTTCAAGTGCTTCTGATCTCATTCCATTGGGATCTTGAACTGCTGTGTTAGGCACGGCCTCTGTGTAGGAAGTCCATTCAAGTGCCAAATAGCTAGTATAAGGTATTCTTGCTCTCTCGGGTCATCTTGGTGTCTGTTGATCTTCTTCTGACTCTTATACCACTGGATTCTGTTTCTTTGACAATAGTTTGTGACATGCATGCAACTGGCACACTAGATATAAATTGTCTGCTACTTTATGGCCACTCTGATCTCCTATGGGGTCTTTCTCTTCTCACACCTGTTTCTTCACCAGGATCATTCATTTGTTCTGGTGGCAATTCAACAGCCCCTCTATTTTTAGTTCTCAGTTCTACATTTTCAGGTGACACTTCCACACCACTTTGTATAATTTCAAGAATTTGAACAGGTGAGGAAATCTGCTGTGTTTTACCCCCCTTTAGTCCTTCAAGCCGTATGGACACAGGTGATCTCTGACTTGGCTCAAAAGTCACCACTTCATCTAACGGACACCTCACTGTTTGTGAGAGGCATGCACTCAACTAAGCTTTCCAGCACACTTCACAGCTGTGTAGGTGATTAAAATCACCTAAATGGGTCTTTCCACTTTGTCTTTCCACCGCCGGGCAGGCGGTGGCATCGTTCCGCCATCCTCATGAAATTTACCCCCGCCATGTTATGATGGTGGTGGGTATCACGGCGGACAGAAAGTCCATATGCTGCTTTTCTGCCAGTGGCAATCATCACGATTGCCTGCCGGGCAGAGCAGGGGTAGTAATATGGTAGCGGTGCCTAGTAGGCACAGTCCGCCATATTAGGCTGTCGAGTTTGAAAGGCCTTTTCATGGTGGCAACTCCGCCATGGAAGGCTGGCAGGGATAATAATAAAAATAATAGTACCAACACTTATAGAGAGCAAACAGCTACCTCAAACAGAGGTGTCCAGACGGTATAGCAATTGGCGGCAGGCTGACAATAGGTCTGTACGGAGAAAACGCCATGGTCATACTAGCCACATCCGAAGAGCCATGTTCTCACAGCTTTCCTGAATAATGCCTCCGAAACAATATGCCGGATATTATTAGGCAAGGAGTTCCTGACTTTAGAAGCCTTAACTGTGAAAGAACTGCAACCCATCCGAGCTCTTCTAAATCGAGGAGTGCATATGAGATTAAGTTCATTAGATCTCAACAATTGGGTCTGCTTATAGCTACATAAGCGTTGTTTTAAGTAGCTAGGGCAGTTACCATGGATTGACCGAAATGCTAATGTCAAGGTCTTAAACTCAATTCAATGAGCCCTTGAAGCAAGTGGAGCTCCTTAATGTGCTGAGAGATATGATTAAGGAATGGTACCAGTCTAATCAATCTCACAGCCGCATTCTAAACCATCTGCAATCTTCTGACCAAATATGCCGACAGCCACACATAGAGGCCATTCGCATAGTCTATTCTAGCTGTCACAGTCGCATGGACTATTTCTCCGCGACATTGCTCTGGTAGCAGATGGAGGAACTTTCGCAGGCTTCTCAGTTTGCTAAAGCAGGACGACTATACATGCCGGATTTGGGCAGAGAAGAGAGGTCAGTTTCCCACTTAACTCCCTGTTTTTTTACCATAACTTTGAGGGTGGGAGGGGGACCCATTTCCAGTGGCCACCACAATTCCGATACTGGCAGTGAGTTTTTTCAGAATAACAACACTTCATTTTTCTCGGCATTGAGTTTAAGCTTATTATTGCTCATCCATAGTGAGATGTCTTTCAAACAACCTTTAAAACTCTTAAAGGTGTCCTCCGACTGCTCGTTAAAAGAGAACACCTACTGGGTATCGTCTGCGTATGATATCGCCTTGACACCCATGTTGGCAATGAGTGAGAACAATGGGGCCAGATATATATTGCAGAGAAGGGAGCTTAGTGCTGATCCCTGAGGAACACCGCACAATAAATGTTTGGGTTTTGACCTGTGGGGTAGCAGAGCAACCTGCTGAGTACGGTTGGTAAGAAATTATTTCAGCCAGGTTAGTGTCACTCCCCTAATGCTTATATCCTGGAGTCTCTGTGCCAATCTTGTGTGTTCTACCGTGTCAAATGCCACAGATAGATCCAGGAGCACCAGTATCGCTGATGCCCCTGAATCTACCGACATTCTCACAGATTATGCAACCTCTAAAACAGCCGTCTCTGTACTGAAACCGGGTCTGAAACCTGATTGAGTGTCGTGCAAAATGCTGTGTTTCTCAATTAAATTGGCCAGCTGTTTTGGCACCATTTTTACCAGCGTTTTTGCTGGTGCTGGTAGCAGTGAGATTGGATTGTAGTTACTCAAATCGCCTGGCTCTCTATTGGGTTTTTTCCGAAGGGGAAGGACAATTGCATATTTCCACACATCAGGAAAGATACCCGATGTAAGAGATGTATTCCAAATGTGGGTCAACACCTTAGTAATCGAGTGAGCCATCTCTTTCCACAGTTTAGGGGGACAGGGGTCCTCCAGTGAGCCTGACTTGCAGCTCAGGATTTGTGCCAATGCTTCCTGCTGGTTGTTAGGGAGGAATTCCATACAGGAATAATCTGGTTTGCTACCCTACTTGACCTCAGTTTTATCAGTCTCAGCTATTGCTGTAAACAAACCATGAATTCCTCGAATTTTGTTATCGAATAAGTCAGCAATACTTTCACACAGTGACAGGGAAGATTTCACTTCAATCTCTTATTCTTTCGGCCTAAGAAAGGAGTTCACAACCTTAAATATTTCTTTACAAGAGCT
This sequence comes from Lissotriton vulgaris, assembly GCF_964263255.1. Taxonomy (NCBI): domain Eukaryota; kingdom Metazoa; phylum Chordata; class Amphibia; order Caudata; family Salamandridae; genus Lissotriton; species Lissotriton vulgaris. The sequence continues at coordinate 1,736,986,610 of NC_141685.1, forward strand.
ATCTGCCTCCTCAATGCTTCTCATCACATAGTCTCTCCTGGCCTCTCTCATCAATTTATGAAGCTCTTTCAGCACTTGCTTAAATATCACTTTAGCTGTAGCGCAGTAATCCACCCCCCCACAGCTGTTCCAGGTGTTTGCACCTACTTTTGTATGTTCTGGGTGTCTCTGAGAACCAGGGGGCTGAGAGAGATTGCCTCAGAAATTTTGTCTGGGCCGTGGCTTTCACAGCGGCAGAAATCCATTTATTTAAGGCACATGAGTCAGCATTGGGGTCATTTGATAGTGAAGGTAGCCTACCCTGTAGGACTGGCCCTAAGGACTCCGCAGTCAGTTTTTTCCAATTACTTTTTAAGGGTTTACGAGTGCCCCCTTGTTGTCTGGACATTTCAAAATTAAATGAAAATGGGATCAAGAAATGATCCATCCACACCAATTGCCTAGAGGACTCCGTTTTCATGGATTGAATGTTAGAAAGCACCAGGTCAAGGGTGTGCCCTGCCCTATGGGCGGGGAGTGCACATGCTGAACCAGGTTAGCCCCTGAGAGAGCCCATGGGCCCGTTGCGGGCCCCCCTTGTGTCTGGGTGAGGTGGGTTGCACTTGGGGGGTACCTATGGTACCCCCCTACATTTCACTGCACCAAGTGGCAGGCATTGTGTGGCGCCTGCCATGTGGTGCATTGAAATGCCTGGCATGCGATTTTAACATTGTGGCGGGTACTGCTGTCAGCAGCACCCGCCGGAATGTTAATTGCAGAATGCGGCCACCATGGTGGGGGTCGCATCCTAATTCGAGGTGTGGGACCGACACATGTCAAGCGGCCGGTCCCAACACCTCGGGGAAGGCAGGTGGACTCAGGTCCACCCGCAATCCTAATAAGCCCCTATGTTAGCTTTACCTCTCCAACATAAATGTCTTGTGGTACTGTAAGACTAAGAGAACATATTTTTGGTACTGCGAAGAATACAGGCCCAAATAAGCTATTATTCATTCATGGTTGTTGAGAAGACTTTCTTGCTCATGCTCAAACAGTCAAAACAAGGGAGTGGCGATGGTTGTGAACACCCCAATGTTGTGTTATAATTCATTTGTACAGTCTATCAACAGTTTCCATGACAATGTAGCCTGGCAGAAAAGTAGTGAGATCGCACTGCATTTGCCAACCAAGACCATGTCCTTCATTAACCATTCCACCCCTTCATTGCGCTTCAATGACTTATCATAGCTCTGTTCCTCCATTCCTAGAAAAAAGATTTGGATTGGCCTAATTATAGTTTCAATAGCAGATACTGCTAACCAAACTGTAGTGAGGTATTGCTGTTGTTCAAAACAATAATAATTACTTAAGAGAAGAATCTGGTATTTAAAATGGGAATTTTTTTTCTCTAGCCCCAGATAGCAGCAGTGCCGGAGCCAGGGCCAGCACAAGACGTGGGGCAGCAGAGAGTGCGACACGAGAGACACAGGAGATTGGAGGGGGAGGAGCCCCAGTGGTGGCAAGGATGAGTGGTGGTAAGTCACATTGCTTGCTTATTGGCATCATCATCACATCCCTGCCCATTGGCATTTCGCCACCTGTGACCTAACTGCAGCATGGTTAAATTTGGCATTGTAGTGTTGGCTGTGTAATGTGAATCTACATAAACTACATCAGTAGCTGTCAAGGAAGTGGCCCACTGGATTCATCTAGGATGTAATGTTTCACGTTAGGAACGCTGGTCTTGATGACCGCCTCTAAGGCCAGAACAGGAGACACCACAATTGTGTGTTTCCTCTGAGCCAATGGACGTTATTTCAGGACAAGCGTCTGAACTGCAGTGAAAAAAATCTGTTGATGCAAAATGCATTTCTGCATTTGGAATATAAATGCTATTTATAAGCAATTGTCACTGTTTCTCCTTCATTGAATAAAACATATGTACAACAATGGGAACTAAATTAGTAGTGTGAGCATGTAAGTATATAATCAATCAGACATTTATTAAGCATGACTACTCACCCATAAGGGTCTCAAGGCGCTGGGGTTTGGGGGGGGTTGCAGGCTCCATTCCATCAAGGAGGGGGTCCGTCAAAAATCCAGGTTTTGAGGTTTCATACGAAGATGGGATGCAACGCTGTCTGTCTGAGGTGGAGCGGAATGGCGTTCCAGGATTTGGCTGTGAGGAAGGAGAAGGAGCATCCTCCCAATCTGTTTTTTCTGATGAAAGGGACCACAGCATGGGAGAGCTGGTCTGATCGTAGGGTCCTTTGGGGTGCATGGAATTTGCGTTGGCTGTTCAAGTCGTGGAGGGCCTTGTGTGCGTGGGTGAGCATCTTGAAGGTGACTCTTGCCTCAATGGGGAGCCAGTGCAGTGTGTGCAGGTGCTGGGAGATGTGGCAGTGTTTCGGCAGGTTGAGGACCAGTCTTGTGGCAGCGTTCTAGATGTTCTGTAGCTTGTGGGTGAGGTTTTTGTTTATTCCGGCGTAGAGTACTTTGCCGAAGTCCAGTCCGCTAGAGACCAGGGTGTGAGTGACTGTCTTTCTGTGTTCAAGGGGGATCCATTTGAAGGTCTTACGTTGGAGGCGGAGGGTGTGGAAGCAGCAGGACGAGACTGGCGGTCCATTTTGAGTTCGGCGTCCAGGGTAATTCCCAGATTGCGTGCAAGGTCCATGGGGGTGGACGGGTTTCCGAGGGCGGGGCCACCAAGTGTTGTTCCAGGCTTCGTGGTTTGGGCCCATGATGAGTAATTTCGTCTTGTTGGTGTTTAGTTGTAGGCAGCTGTTCTTCATACATTTGGCGACGGTTTCAATGCCTTCTCGAACATTGTGTCTGGCGGTGTTGGGTTCGTTGGCAAGGGAGAGGATGAGTTGGGTGTTGTCTGCGTATGACACAATGTTGAGTCCGTAGGTTTTGACGATGGGGGCGAGCGGCACCATGTAGACGTTGAAGAGCATCAGGCTGAGGGAGAACCCTTGAGGGACTCCGTAGGTGGTTGGTGTGGGGTCCGAGAGGAAAGGGGGGAGTCTGATCCACTGCGTTCTGCCAGGGAGGAAGGAGCTGATCCAGTCATGAGCCTGTTCCTGGATCCCTGCGTTTGAAGTCAGTGTTTTAGGGTGCGGTGGGAGACTGTGTCGAACGCCGCTGGGAGGTCAAGGAGGACGACTCAAGCATGATAGTATGTTCAGTAGTCCAATGTTTATTAGAAAAATCTGGATGAATTAGGTCATACAACAGTTTAACCCATTGCGCATAGTCTAGTATGTATATTCTATCAAAGTTTACGAATCTTATGTATGAAGGGTTTGCAAGAGAGCACATTTCTCTATGAAATATAGTGAAAAGCTTTTGCCCTCATTTGATCATTCGTATCCTGAATAGGACACTGAGAAAGGCAATTTTAGATTTTGGGGAATGACATTTCAAGCCGTGATCAGCAAATTACAAAATAATACAATCTATTCTGGCCAAATGTGTGTTTAAAACTTCATCTGTGAGTTAAATGTCATTAACATAGAACAACGCTTCTGTGAAAATTTCTTGTAAAATTGATGTTACTGTTGCAGCAAACAGACCTGGACTATTCTTATATTATACCCTTGCGGAAGCCTACAGAATTTTTTTGGCTCCTGGCACTGAGATTGTGGTCAAATTGTGGCTTACAGACGCTATATCTTAACAGAAAAAGCCATTTAAATATCCAATGTGTGTGTGTGTGTGTGTGTGTGTATATATATATATATATATATATATATATATATATATATATATATATGTATATATATATATACTAGCAGCCCGTCCCGACGTTGTCCGGGTATGAATTGCTGCCGGCCAGTAGTATATTGTTTTGTAGGATTTCGTTTTGATAGCATTTCTTATCTGTGACAGGCCTGTGAAACGCTCCGATTCACAGTGCACTGCTGATGCACTTAAGAGTGCACGTTCAGTAGTGTGTGAACTCGAGTTTCCCTACTTTATTTTTCCTTGCAATATTATATAGCGCGAACTCGACAACATGGCATGAGCACAATTTACATTACAGAAGAACAAATTCATTTGTGGTAGGCACTGGGAGACAAAACGATTTGCCTGGAATCACAGGATGTTGAGCTGATGCCGAGATTTGAACGTAGGTCCCCAGCTCTAAAGTTCGCAATTCTAGAACTTGTGGCGGGAGGTGTGTCTGAGGTGTGTCTAAAAGTGTATGTCGGTGCTGGTCATCAATGAGAGAGACCTGTGCATTTTTCAAATGGGTGATGAAAAAATATGAGTATGTTGCTGGAGATGTGGGCCGCCGTGCCACCAATGTACTTACCGGGGGAGTGTAAACACCCATTACTCCGCAACTTTCTTTCCGCATACCATCACTCTGCATACTTTCATTACGAAAGTACCATGACTCCGCAATGCCATTATAACGCATGCTATTACATTTTATATGCTTTTACCACGCATACATTTACAACTAAATTCGTTGTAAATGCAAGAATGGTAAAAGCATGTATTTTTTAAATGTTTGGATAAGGTAAGTATGGGTATAGGGGTATATGTTTTGGGGTACTCAGGTATATGTTTTGGGGTGTTTGGGTATTTTAAGGGTTCAGGTATAGTTTTGGGTTATACAGGTACAGGGGTAGTTTTAGGGTTTAAGGATAGGTATGGGTTTTCGGGTACAGGGGTATTTTTAGGGTTCAGGGCTAATTTTGGGTTTTGGGGTATAGGGGTATTTTTAGGGTTCAGGGGTAGGTTTGGGTTTTGGGGTACAGGGGTATTTTAAGGTTTCAGGGCTAGGTTTGGGTTTTGGGGTACAGGGGTATTTTTAGGGTTCAGGGCTAAGTTTGGGTTTTGGGGTACAGGGGTATTTTAGGGTTCAGGGGTAGGTTTGGGTTTTGGGGTACAGGGTTATTTTTAGGGTTCAGGGCGGGGTTTGGGTTTTGGGCTACAGGGGTATTTTTAGGGTTCAGGGGTAGGTTTGGGTTTTGGGGTACAGGGGTATTTTAAGGGTTCAGTGCTAGGTTTGGGTTTTGGGGTACAGGGGTATTTTAGGGTTCAGGGGTAGGTTTGGGTTTTGGGGTGCAGTGGTATTTTTAGGGTTCAGGGCTAGGTTTGGGTTTTGGGGTACAGGGGTATTTTTAGGGTTCAGGGGTAGGTTTGGGTTTTGAGGTACAGGGGTATTTATAGGGTTCAGGGCTAGGTTTAGGTTTTGTGGTACAGGGGTATTTTTAGGGTTTAGGGATAGGTTTGGGTTTTGTGGTACAGGGTATATTTATAGGGTTGAGATGGGTTAGTGTTTAAGGGTGTTGGGGTATTTTAAAGAGTAAGGGTGGGTTATGATTATGAGGTGCAGGGGTATTTAAAGGGAGCCGGGTGGGATTAGCGCACGATATGAGACATGGCATGAAGGGCGGAACGCACCACACGCCCCCAGCGTTTGTCACGCCCCCAGCACACGCCCACAGCACAACGCAGACATGCCCACAAGGGACTACTTTGCTGGCACGGTTCTTTTACCTTTTAAATGTATATGGTGGGCGTCTGCATAGCCTATGTCCTTCTGCTGCAACTGCCCTTTCCAACTCTGTATTGGGTGTTGTGATTGGTGCTGTAGTTCCTGAGATTACCCGCCTCAAAGGTTTGGGCTCTCTCTTTATTATATTAGTTTGGATATATATATTTATATCAATTCAAAAGGAAAGTCCAATATGGAAGAGCCACACAGCAGGTAATTGAAGCTTTGATTTCTTTAATGGCGGCTTGTCATATACAGGAAACAATTCTTGCTGTTTATAATAAAATAATCCTTTCCATCCGACGCGTTTCATGCTAGTTGCAGCATTTCATCAGGGACTCGGGATTCTGCACATAGCTGATGGCATTCTGTTTAAAACACCTGTTCGGGATTTGAGGTCCGCCTCAGTGGGTGTCGCCAAACCAGTGGCATCATAGTCCTTGTAGTGCTTATTTCTTTCCTCAGTGGGCCAGGTGCCATCAACAATTCATTTTTGCATTGTATCACCCCCGTGGGCTGCGGCTAAAGTCACTTCCTTGTACCGGCATATTTAAACCTCAAAAAACCGCTCCTGCTCCCAGCACGGTTCCGCAGTTCATACGTTGCCGCAGGTCTGTGTTTCAACAGCAGGGCTCCTCTGCGACCTAGGCATGGCCGCTAACATCAATTCAAAAGGAAAGCCCAATATGGAAGAGCCAGACAGCAGGTAATCAAAGCTTTAATGTTAGCGGCCATGCCTAGGTCCGGAGGAGCCCTGCTGTTGAAACACAGACCTGCGGCAACGTATGAACTGCGGAACCGCGCTGGGAGCAGGAGCGGTTTTTGGAGGTTTTAATAGGCCGGTACAAGGAAGTGACTTTAGCAGCAGCCCACGGGGGTGATACAATGCAAAAATTAATTGTTGATGGCACCTGGCCCACTGAGGAAAGAAATAAGCACTACAAGGACCATGATGCCACTGGTCTGGCGACGCCCACTGAGGCGGACCTTAAATCCCGAACAGGTGTTTTAAACAGAATGCCATCAGCTGTATGCTGAATCCCGAGTCCCTGATGAAATGCTGCAACTAGCATGAAAGGCGTCGGATGGAAAGGATTATTTTATTATACGCAGCAAGAATTGTTTCCTGTATACGACAAGCCGCCATTAAAGAAATCAAAGCTTCAATTACCTGCTGTGTGGCTCTTCCATATTGGGCTTTCCTTTTGAATTGATGTTAGCGGCCATGCCTAGGTCGCGGAGGAGCCCTGCTGTTGAAACACAGACCTGCGGCAACGTATGAACTGCAGAACCGCTCTGGGAGCAGGAGCGGTTTTTGGAGGTTTTAATATGCCGGTACAAGGAAGTGACTTTAGCCGCAGCCCACGGGGGTGATACAATGCAAAAATTAATTGTTGATGGCACCTGGCCCACTGAGGAAAGAAATAAGCACTACAAGGACCATGATGCCACTGGTCTGGCGACGCCCACTGAGGCGGACCTTAAATCCCGAACTGGTGTTATAAACAGAATGCCATCGGCTATGTGCAGAATCCCGAGTCCCTGATGAAATGCTGCAACTAGCATGAAACGCGTCGGATAGAAAGGATTATTTTATTATAAGCAGCAAGAATTGTTTCCTGTATACGACAAGCCGCCATTAAAGAAATCAAAGCTTCAATTACCTGCTGTGTGGCTCTTCCATATTGGGCGTTCCTTTTGAATTGATATATATATGTATATATATCCAAACCTTCAGGAGACACCACACTTTAAGGAAAGGCCACAGGAGCATAGTATAAAGTTAATTTATTCATTTTTCGACACCTTGCCAGTAGTCAACTCCTCCGAAAAAGGCACAACATACATGAAGCCAAACGCGTTTCAGGATTTAAACCTCCCTTCGTCAGTGGCAATGCAGGAATGAGAATTGGCGCTGGAAACTAAGAGTCTAAATAACACACACCTGCCCATGTTGGCGCGGCCCTCCCACTGCCTTCTGGTATGTGTAGTTCGTTTCCATTACACCCCAGTGGGTGTGCTATTCTCTTTCCAATATCACGCAAAAGTCAAACCCCAGTGGGTGATGCACAAAGTTCGTCGTCGTGACTGCCCTGCTTTGTAGGTGCCGTAAAGAACTAGGACAAGTTCCAATCCTGATTTGTAGCTTGCACTTTGCTCCTTCCGATAATTTCCGGCTCTGTAGTGAGACCAAAAACGGATCCACCACAGGCGGTGGGCCTTCCTCGACCACTGTGCCCAGCCGTCATAAATCCAAACCTTCAGGAAGCTCCACACTTTAAGGAAAGGCCACAGGAGCATAGTATAAAGTTCATTTATTCATTTTTTGACACCTTGCCAGCAGTCAACTCCTCCGAAAAAGGCACAACATACATGAAGCCAAACGTGTTTCAGGATTTAAACCTCCCTTCGTCAGTGGCAATGCAGGAATGAGACTTGGCACTGGAAACTAAGAGTCTAAATAATACACACCTGCCCATGTGGGCGCGGCCCTCCCACTGCCTTCTGGTATGTGTAGTTCATTTCCATTACACCCCAGTAGGTGTGCTATTCTCTTTCTAATATCACGCAAAAGTCAAACCCCAGTGGGTTATGCACAAAGTTCGTCGTCGTGACTGCCCTGCTTTGTAGGTGCCATAAAGAACTAGGACAAGTTCCAATCCTGATTTGTAGCTTGCACTTTGCTCCTTCCGATAATTTCCGGCTCTGTAGTGCGACCAAAAACGGATCCACCACAGGCGGTGGGCCTTCCTCGACCACTGTGCCCAGCCGTCATAAATTCAAACCTTCAGGAAGCTCCACACTTTAAGGAAAGGCCACAGGAGCATAGTATAAAGGTCATTTATTCATTTTTTGACACCTTGCCAGCAGTCAACTCCTCCGAAAAAGGCACAACATACATGAAGCCAAACGTGTTTCAGGATTTAAACCTCCCTTCGTCAGTGGCAATGCAGGAATGAGAATTGGCACTGGAAACTAAGAGTCTAAATAACACACACCTGCCCATGTGGGCGCGGCCCTCCCACTGCCTTCTGGTATGTGTAGTTTGTTTCCATTACACCCCAGTAGGTGTGCTATTCTCTTTCCAATATCACGCAAAAGTCAAACCCCAGTAGGTGATGCACAAAGTTCGTCGTTGTGACTGCCCTGCTTTGTAGGTGCCGTAAAGAAGTAGGACAAGTTCCAATCCTGATTTGTAGCTTGCACTTTGCTCCTTCCGATAATTTCCAGCTCTGTAGTGAGACCAAAAACGGATCCGCCACAGGCGGTGGGCCTTCCTCGACGACTGTGCCCAGCCGTCATAAATGCAAACCTTCAGGAAGCACCACACTTTAAGGAAAGGCCACAGGAGCATAGTATAATGTTCATTTATTCATTTTTCGACACCTTGCCAGCAGTCAACTCCTCCGAAAAAGGCACAACATACATGAAGCCAAACGCGTTTCAGGATTTAAACCTCCCTTCGTCAGTGGCAATGCAGGAATGAGAATTGGCGCTGGAAACTAAGAGTCTAAATAACACACACCTGCCCATGTGGGCGCGGCCCTCCCACTGCCTTCTGGTATGTGTAGTTTGTTTCCATTACACCCCAGTGGGTGTGCTATTCTCTTTCCAATATCACGCAAAAGTCAAACCCCAGTGGGTGATGCACAAAGTTCGTTGTTGTGATTGCCCTGCTTTGTAGGTGCCGTAAAGAACTAGGACAAGTTCCAATCTTCATTTGTATTTATATTTATATTTACGAACAGTGCTATGTAATTAGGCAGTGTGAATTGTGTATGCCGAAAGTGTGTGAAGGACTGTTTAATTGCTTATAGTCTAAACCTATACAATAAGAATGATCTGGTTTAAGCACTGGAAACAACAAATTATTCCTAGGGGAGACACAAGGCTCAATAACTCCTTGATATTCTAATTGTGTTAGTATCTCCCTAACAGGGTGTTTTGCTTCATGTTTAGCAGAGCGTTGTGCTTACACCTGCAGACTGGACCTTATAGGTATAACTTGAAAAGGTAAGTCTTCATCTCAACTTGCTTGGTTGTAATATAATACTAGTGCTTGAGAAAGAGCCCATTCTGTAGCACATGCGGCGTTACCTTCCTCAGGAACAATAACGGAAAAGGAAGGGAATATTATATCCTCACCTTATTGGACTTTTCGAACAAACTCAGCTAGCCAATCAATCTCAGCCAAGAGAATGTCATATTCATTAGTTACATTCTACCAGAATATTACTTTAATATTATGTGGTATGTCACCCACAATGTGTATGTCTAAATCATAGAGTTTATCTAGAGTTTCAACCTGTATAAAGTCATTACTCGGTCTCGCCACCAGAAACCCTTGAAATAGCTGGTAGATTATTGTGACCTCTGCTGTATTGTCAACAAGAGTTCTCACCCATTCCTTGTTCCCAAGAAGAGTTCTGAGTATTTATGGCATTTTTATCAGAAACTCCAGCCGCTTTCCTCTATTTAATCTAAACTTTTGGTTGTGGGAGTTGTGGGAGATCCAGTCAGTATTTTAGCTTTGGCTTTGTTTTTATCCCAACGCTTTTTAGAAGACTCAGGTATCTGCTTGGCAGCATCAGCATCAGATTTGCTTTTAAGTTGTGGCTTAATAGGTCTGGTTCCCAAATTGTTACGACCTATAGTTGTATAGGTTTCAGAAATTATTTTTGGTAGCTTGTGTTCCTGATCTGCAACAGGAACTAAGCTATTACGTTACTGTGGCAAACTTGTAAATGAGTTTCATACCCATATCCAGGGTAGGGGCTGCTCCATGTTCAGCCTGAATCTGTTTAAGGACTTCAGGCATAGCAGCAACTGTAGGAGTAATATGGCTAATGATACAGATTGCAGCAAATACAGTATCCCATGTACTACACTGCTCAACTGGGAGATCCATACCAAGTGGAATACACATAGTGAGAATTCTGAATTTATTTGGGATCCTGTATGGGGTTGTTAGGGACTTTACCCAAAATGGCACTAATAGTAATAAGAGTAATTGCAGACAAGTCAAAATTAGCCTGACCAGCACGAGGAACCCTTCCCTGGGCAGTTGTTAAGGTATGCATATTATACTGCCTCAGATATCAATGCAGCCAAACCAAATGATTTAGGAGAGCAAGTGTATCACATTTGTTTGATGTTTGTGCATTCGGATACGGCTTATTGCCTGCTAAGACTGGCCAGGTTGCTTCATCATTACTGAGAGGACCCAGTCTGACATTGTGAACCTCTCCACTGCTGTTGGCGAGTCCATGTCCAGTAAAATAACTAGTAACTGGAATAAATACTGGTTGCACCATATTTCATGAATGGAATTCAGTGAAGGAAACCACTATAAGGGACAATCCTTTTTTTTTTAAATCAAGCTTGATCAACCTATGGACATAAAAAGGCACTTCTTATTAAATTGAAGAGAATAAATCCTTACCACCATGGATGTCTCCTAATAGAGGCAATAAAGGAGCATTGGGCTCACACAAGTGAACTACTCAGGAGACCCTTTAAATAGGTACCAAACGTAGAATGTTGGTGGCATCCTGTTATACGGTTCCTACAAATTTATTAGGACTGTATATTAGGCCAATAAAACTTTCATAATATTGAGTCTGCATCTCCCAATATAATCAATAAGTATTGGTTTGTTTGACTAGCTCAAAGTACCACATCTAAACCCCTAACCTTTCAAATGTGTAGATGTTACTAGTAACCTCAACGCTCAAACATGACCACTCTGATTTCCAAGGGATTCGTGGATACAGATCTAACTCTTGTGTTTGTCACTTCTGCATGTCGAAGGTGTCACAAAGAAAAGATGCTGCAATGCATTTTCAAACATTTATTGAAAAGCTCTTATCGTTGTAATAAAATATGAACAGCGATTATTAGACAGTGAAAACAAATCATTGTTATAATCATTATGAGAAAGGTGAAAACACAAATAATTCAATCATGTTAATTGTTTATAATGTTACTAAGGGTACTCCTATCTATCAAAAAATGTTCTTAGCTAAAGAGAGCTTGTTGGGAGTGCTCATCTGCCAGGTCTATTGGAATGACTCAACCCCATAATGTTGTACTGTATGACAGGGATCTGGCCTCATTACATTAACTAATGCACCCCCGTCTGAATATGCAGGCCTGTACACTTCTCTCACATGGCTATCTTCCTTCTCAGGATGAAGGTCAGGACTGCAGACCTCCATCTCAGTCACAGCTCATTGCAATTTCGATGAGAGCATTGGCAGGAAGTGAACCTCTCACTGACTTCAGCATGGACACTGTTTAATTAATGAAATGGCAAGCTTATCACACTGTACCAGAGGTGAAGAAAAGCATCTTTAATTAGTCTGAGGAGAAATAGTTAGCTCCTAGAAGCACAAAACAAAACAATGCATTTTTTTTAAGTTGTGTGACCCTGGAACTAAATGTACAGACTACAGGGCAACAATGCCTATCTGAAATGAATGTGTGAATCACACATTCGTGCATTAGGGGAACTATGTGCAAACCACCATTAGTAAAGGACACTAGGTCAAAAAAGAAAAATGTTAGCTCTACAACAGTGCTTCAGCCTCAGTAAAGGCTTGGCCACTTGGGAAAAGTTGGGTATCTACTGTCTACAATAGCCCATCATTCCCAGGAACATCCAAACTTCTCTCTGTACTCGGGGTGGGTTAATTTTTAATATTGTTGTGATTCTCTATTATCACAGCCTACTCATTCCTTTTTCTATGAGATGTCCTATAGGAGCTCTTTCTGGGACACTTTGGGTCCATTCTCAGCCAAATGATTTTAAAGAGCAATATTATCCTGTTTACAAGCTTCTTTTGTAGTTGATGCCACAAGTAGGTGATCAATGTACTGCACAAGAACTGATTTGCAAGGTATCCGTAAAGTCTCAAAATTCTGTTTCAATATTTGATTAAAGACTGAAAGGCACTCTGGATACCAGTGTGGAAATCAGTACCATGCCAAAACAAAATTGACAGTTCTCATGCAATGGGATAGAGAAAAAGGCCTGGCAGAGATCCACAACAGTTAACCATTCTGCATCAGGGAATCTGAAATAGTATTGTAACTGGATTTGGTACCATGGGACAGCATGGACCTACGAAACTGTTAGTTTTTTTGAAGATCGGACTCAAACAATTTCTCTCAAAATTCCTTGTTTGAGCATTCACTCCTTCACTGGAGGTTTTCCAGCCACTGGTATAGATGTGAGATTATTTGGGATGGGCAATAAATTCTACTCAGACGGTGGAGTATTGGCCAGTTCGTCACAATTCAAATGCTGCATTGGGTAGTTTTTTCTCACATGCGACTCACCAAGGTAAATTGGCGAGCGAGAGTTGGCATCCCAATGTCCTATTTTCTGTTGCAGGGAGGGCACCCTGCAAGATTTTTCCAATGTGGATGGTGAGACATCTGCTGCTCGAGTATAAATCTTCTTGAGCAGTAGCAAATCTGACTCGAGAAGCATTGCCCTCTGGCACACCACTTTGTGCCATTTACGCTGATTTTTCAGCTCAGAACAAGCCACTGGCATTAAAATCACCACAAACAGTGCGACGTGCTGATTTCTGCCCATTTGCGAAGTGTCAAGAAGTTTTCAAGTAACTCTACTGAATTCCGTGGAGTGAAACTTTGCGAGTTCTGCCCATCATTAGCAATTACATGTTAGCCATACTTGGAAACATAGCATTTTTCTTTGTAGTAATTCAACTTGGTTCTAACCCATTGATTAGTCAGATGTCTATTCCTGAAAAATCCCATACACCTGATTTTACAGTATCTCATAGATTGAGAGGTAAATCCTACATCGTTTTAATAGGATACAATCCAAAAATAGTTCCCAGTCCGAACATTCTAAATTCAACATTTTCATCCTGTGTTCGAAACTCATCACCATCTGCTGTATAGTACATTGTGCAATTCAACCTGCACAGATGCACTGGACTTGAATCACACACAGCAAATTAATGATCTTCCTCAAGAAACCCTATTTGTACGGGAACCTTCTTTGAAACAGGGTAAATTATTTGCTAATTTGTAACACCTACATGATCTTTCTTCCTTAGAAGGGTAGGTCTGGGACCTCCATTGCTCTAGCAGTGGAACAGGTAGAACCTGTGTCGATGAGAAAAAACACGTGGGCCCTCATTACGATGTCGGTCGGTGGTCCTAGCCGCATTATTAGGATGCGACTGCACATGGTGCGGTTACACACTCCGATTTCTCTATGGGAGCTTGGACTTTCTGACTTATATCATAATGAGATCCTTGGTGGCCATTTACCTCTCCTCCTACAAATGGTCCACTTTGGCCTCCCTCCAAGACTGTACCAAATACGCAATCATCCTCCCCCCTCAGGTACCATCATTGTAAATTATTGGATTCAACATTCTCATTCTCAACGAGGTAAACTGTTGAACTGGGTTTTCAATTTAGAGTTGATTTGAATTTCCTGTTGGTACTTGATTCATATTGAATCTTCGATTTCCCATGTTCTGTGAGGCCACTGAAACTTGTAGAATCAGCATTTCATAGGGACATGTGACTGATTTGGTGTCTGGATTCCCTAAACTGGAGCTTGAATTGGAACATTTTGCATCTGCGTTTGGTTTATAAATTGCATTTGCCCTTCACAACTTACTCGATTGGGATTCTGTCTACATTCCCTCTACCTATGCCCAAGCCTATTACAATTATAGTGACAAGGAGTGGATTTCTTTAGCACTGCAATATCTGGCACTGAGTTGTGATCAATAGGAGCAACTCGACTTCTACCATGTGGAACGCCAACTTCACCTTGTGTCATTTGACTTCCTTGCATTCCTCCAACATTCCCTAAATTCTAATGAAGTTGAAATCTTTCTTAGCAAGCTTCGTATGGCCAACCATAAATTTCTCCTTAAGCCTTTTCTGCTTCATCTCTTGCTCCTCACAGCAGTATTTTGCATACTTCAAGATCTCATCTAAGGGCTTTGAGTTCGAATAAATTACATTCTGTTGTATGTTCATGCTAATTTTAGGTCTCAACTCAAGAACAAACTATGAAACAAAACTTTCAATTTTCCGTTTTTGGAATTTTCTTGTCCAGTGTGCTGGTTAAACACCTCTAACACTCGTTCAGTATAAACATACACTTATTCCTTTGCTTCTTGAGTTTTATTGATCTTTAACCAATCACTGTCCCTCACTGGATCTTTCCCTTTCAAAAAAGTTATCACCTCATAGTACATCTCTTGGAAGCTCTGTACAAGTCCATTGTACATCTATCTTACATTTAGCCCATAGATCACTTGGTTCCACAATATCGAAGATAGTATTCAAATTTGTCCACAAAACCTTCAAAAGTTTCACAAACCTGTCAACTTGTATACCACTGGGTAGGATTCTCTCTCAATGTTGGGAAGCTGTTTGTGGATGTCGCAAGATCACCCCTACTCCATGGTGCATGTACATATCCTTCACCTGGTATCTCTTTCATGGGGAAATTTTGAGCTACATCTTTATCTGGCAGTGGTGATGGTGGCTTACCATTAACTTCTGTAGTATCTGAGGATTTCCTTTTCTTTCCTTGTTTTTTTGTCCATTTAGGGGCACATGCATCAAGATAAGGAATTGCCATTCATTAATAGCGATTTTCAAGAAATCGCTATTTAGGAGTCTCAATTACTTATGCATGTAGGAATCGCAAAATAAATAGCGATTCCTACACATTCTCTAATAGCGAACCGCAAACTGCGATTCCCTATTAGGGAATGCTTTCCCATTCATCCCTATGGGCCTAGAATGCAAATGCACTTTCAAGAGTGCTAGGGGGCCCAAGTCCCCCCTGAAGCACCCCCAAATATGGTACGTGTGCACATATGCTGAACACACATGCCCTAAGGCCATGTGTATGCACCACATGGCACTTTGCAAAATGCAATATTGTGCATTTTTCCGAGGATTTGTAAATTAACTTGAAGTTGATGGTAATTTGTGAATGCTTAACGCAAAGTCACATTTTCAAAATGCTTCATGCATTGCATTTAGGGAATCGCAAATTGCGATCCCCTAAATGCATTCGCAAAATATGTAATCACAAAAATTGCAATTATCTATTTTGCCAATGCATTTGTGTTTGATGCATCGGAAATGGCTTTTATCGGTCGCAAAGGGGCTGGTTCGCAGAATCAGCCTGTTTGCGACTGGTAGAACGCTTGATGCATGTGCCCCATAGTCTCTAATTTGGCAAACTTGATCCATTTCCAAATACAGTTCACCAATTCCGCAATGTGTAACCTCATTCCTGAGGACCGCATGGTCACAATTGCTTCATCATCTAATTGTGCCATAAACCTTTTCTGCAAAGGGATGCTCTTAGTTAGATCATTCTCGTATTTACCTGCCAATTCTGTCAATTTATTGTGTGTGGCAGTTGCACGTCTTGTGATCTCCTTGCTCAAATATATCAGCTCAATCTCCTGGTATTGACTCAAATGTGAAATAGCTAAACATACCATATAATCTTTTCCAATGCCACCTTCAATTTTGGTATACCTAAGGGGCATATTTACAAGGAAGTGGCGGAGCATGACATTAGCCTCCTTGGCTTATCTCTGCACTCTGCCACTTCTGAAACACAGTGCTGTACTGTATTTACAAGAATACAGTGAAGCCTTGTGTTTCCCCCTGCGCTGGCACTAATTTAGCTGGCTAGCACCAAGGCAGGTACCCTTGCACCATAGTGCAAGGGCGTCTGCGTTGAGGAGAATGATTGTTTATGTGCAGGTAGGGGTCCCTTCCTGCAAATAAACAATCTGAAATGGCGTTTTGAAACTTCTATGTGTGCTGCTCAATGCAGCGCACATAGTTGCAAAACACATTTTTTTAATGACTGTTTATGTGCAGGAAGTTGTCCCTTCCTGCACATAAACACCTTCTTGCACATAAACAATTAATGGTGTTTTGCTGCTTCTATGTGTGGTGCACAAAGTCTTAATTTTGGCGCTGTCCCATATTTACGCCACCCTTGTAAATATGGGGCAGTGTCCAAACCAATGGGTGCTGCGGTGGAATGCCCACCACAACATCCATTGCTCATCCCTTTCACGGTAAGTGTAGTGTGAAACTGTGCCTTATTCACAAGAAGGCGTTAAGCCACATTAAGTAGCTTAACGCCTTCTTTTGATTAAAGCGAGGATCCTATCACCACCACAACATCAACAAACGTGATGTTGCTGTGGTGATAGGTACTTGTAAATATGCTTTTAAGTGTCTTGTCCTTTCCTGGCTAGTTGTCCTCTCTATATCTCCTGTTCTTTAAATTTCATCATCAAATTGTTCTGTCTCTCCCTGTGCAATTTGCATTGTAATTATGATTCTTCTCCCTTCTCTCAATGATTGAACATTCTGGGGTGGGGGTCTAGACAACAAACTGTGTATTTTGTGAAGTCGGGATAAACCCTGTCGCGGCTATTCCTCATACAGCACCAAGAATAGCAGGCGTTGGTACAATTTTGATTGGTGCAGTTGTAACACAAATTGCTAATGTCTGAGCCGATACAACCTGTGACACAGGTGTAGGAGTAGTCACAATAGAAGCTGTAACATCTGATAAAATTACAATAGTTACTGCTTCAACAGGTGCAGTTGCAATTGAGAGTGTTGGTGGTGGTCCCCCAACCTGAATCACATTTGGGTCAACTAGCGGTGTAGGAACTGTGCCACTAGTGGTTGTAACACTTTCTGAATATAATGTTGAAGCTGCACATGGTGACGGAAGTGAGGACAACAAAGCATCTAAAATGTCAACCCCTGAATGTCAGTATCAGTTTTCTCTTGCGGACACCTCATCATAATTTTCCTGCTTTCGATTCTTTTTAGACTTGTCTGTAGCTATGGCCGGATACTTTCCAGATCCGTCAACTACCATCCTTCCCCCATCTCTGTTGTTCTACACCCCACTTACCACCCATGTAATTCCAAGCTGCTCTATTTGCTCTGTTCTGGTACCTTTCTTTCTCTTTGTCATGAGATGCTCTCTACCAGGCATTCAATGTTTCATACTGTGTAGGTCTAGGAGGTGTTTTCATTTTGTGTAGCTTTTCCCTCAAAAGTTCAATAATCTTCAAATCAAAAGTACCATAGTGTGGATTACTGAACACTCATTCTTTTGCAGTATTCTTGATCCATCTACAAAGCCTTAATCCTGCATGAAGTCCGACATTTGTTGCCATATAATGACAGGACACACCTTCTGGAGGAGTCTCATGAACAGAGATATGCAAATCACCCCTGAATAAATCTCTAAGAACTTTAACTTTAAAGTATTTCATGACTGCAAAATTCAACAATAAAGTAACAATTATCAATTGAATAATTTCAATTTTTTTCTTCCTTTTGGTTAATTCACAGTCCCATGCAAATCAATATCTTTCTCCAATCCCAACACTCTCCTTTCCTATGAGACCAATACAGTACAGTTCCAGGTGATTCACCAACCAATCCCAGCGTGGCACATTACACCAAGTGACCTATACCAGCGCAGCACACTCTGATACAATTCTCGCTCCTTGCAGCGGTTCACCCTTCTTTATAATTTTCTCATACACAAAATTTCACAACCTCAAGCAAGTACAATAAACAAATAACTCTTGTCTTCTCTACTAAAGAATTTAAAGTAGTTTACTCATACAAGATATAATCGAAAGTAAAATTCTTCCAACGTCCTCAAACACACACACACACACACACGCACACACACACACACACACAGATTAAATCTCGACCAGATGGAAATCAGCTTGAATGTTATAGTTTCTCATTTGCGCAATGAGGTTCCACTAATACCAATCGCTATCAATACAATCACAGAACTTAATTGCAATCCCTATCTCAATTGTGAGGTCAATGTCACCTCACGAACTGACACCACGAGACCTTAGCAGGCAAGTAACGTCACAATATTTTATTTCTTAACTATCCAGGGATCTCAGACTACTCTGAATCAGATAACAACTTCCACTGCTCAACATCAAATGCCTAAACAAAACTAAACCATCAACTTCACAAAAACACAACACACATACTTCTACACAATAACGAAAACTCAGGAAAGACAATTGCGATGCACAATCCTATTGATACTCTCACTTCCACCACTGCAACTACTTTCAGAATTGCAAACTCCTCCATTCTTCAAGTTCAGGCTTTTGACTTAAGGCACATGGGGATTTCTTAATTTGGACAATTTATTTCAGCTCTTTTCTGTCTGTGACATAAACTGTCCTCTCAATTCCACTTGATGAAACAGGAATGTTTATATCTCAATCTTCGGGTGTTTTCATTAAATAACCACAGCCATTGGTCATATGGACCTTTGTACCTCGACAAAGAGAGTTTGAAAGGAGCAATCATTTAGATCAACCTTTCAGTATCAGAAATTCATATGACATTTGTAAAGTCAATAAAGAGAATGTGTGTGAGTTATAGAGTTTTATTAACAAAGTAGTAAATGTGTGTGTGTTTAATTTATGTTTGCAAATTACCTTTTTTACAAGTTAAAAACCTATTACAGAACTGTACGCACTCGATGATTTTTGTGCGAGTAAATCTAATCAGAGGGCCTGTGATTGTCTGAGATTGGGTAATGCTAGGCAGGAAGTGCTCTCAAGCATGAGTTTTTTTGCAAATTGTGGAATCCATCCCGTTGGAAATAGGGTTCCTATATGTGGAGGGGGACGAAACCCTACTGAAAGAGCAATCATATTTCTTGCCAGGGAGAAACACAAGTTTAACCCTCTGGTAGCTTGGCACAAAAGTGGTCAAGCTTAATTTACAGACAATGTGAAAGGTATTTATGCAGCACTTCAAACAGTAATAAAGGGAAAACACAACAGAAAAATCGTACACCACTTTAGAAAAATAATTTAGAATACTAGAGTGGTATTTACTATATTTAGAAAATTATTTGAGGCCAAAATGATACACAAAAGAAAAACAATTTCAAAGATTCAATCGTAGATATAGCGCCTCAAAGCACAAAGTGTCACTCACAGTTATCTGGCCTCGCAAGACTGGGTGAAAGTCAAACGTTCAGGTGGACCGCAGTGGAGCACAGGCCGGATATAGTGGACAGTTTAGTCTTGCTGAAAGAATTACCATCAAAAGTCCAGCATGAATAGTTCCTGTTGTAGTGTAGGGGGCCGCATGGGGCAGGGAGAGCATCCCAGATGGTCATCGCTATACTGCGAACAGCAGGCCAGGTGTGGTGAATGGATTTCACTATAGTGTGAAGATCCTGTCAGGTATCTCGGACAGTCATTGCTGGAGATTCGAGTTAGCAGTCATGCAGGCTGTCGATGCTGTAGCGCAAAGTGCCTATCTCACGTTTACCTCACTGGTGGCCCCTATGGCGTGAAGAGTCCTGGAGCTTTGCATTGGCAGACAGTAGGGACAGCAATATCTTGACCCAAAAATGCCATTTTGTGGTTACAAAGAGCCCAAAACTTCAGGATTTCTTCTTTTCTTCGGTAATATCTCTCCAGAGCGGTCCCCGACATGGTGGCCCAGTCAGATGGGCCCTCCCCCGGTCCCAGCCACCAAGGTCAGGAATTTAGGAGTGATTTTTGATAGCAAGCTATCCTTCGGATATCATGTTAACAAGGTGGTCTCTGCGGCGTTCTTCATGCTGAAAAAGATAAAAAAACTTCTGCCGTATTTACCAGCATCAGCAGGAAAAACACTGATTACTACCTTAGTGTTTTCCAAGCTTGATTATGGAAATGCTCTCTTTTTCAACACGCATAAATGCATCCTGAACAAGCTTCAATCTGTCCAAAATATGGCAGCACAGATCCTGCTCAACATACCCAGACGTCACTCCACTTCGGCAGCCATACGCCAGCTCCACTGGCTAAGAGTGGAGAGCAGGATCAAATTTAAAGCTCTGTGCATTGCCTATAAGGCCATCCATCAGACTGGATCGAAGTTCCTAAAGGAGGCATTTCAGGTGTACATTCCTAAAAAGAACCTAAGATCAGCAGCAAGCTATCGACTGTCTGTACCCCGCACAAGAACGGCAACATGGGGCGACAGACGATTTTTGGTAGCAACTCCAATATTGTGGAACTCACTCCCCTTAGACATTAAAACTGCGCCAACCCTTATTAGCTTCCGCAAGGCTTTGAAGACCTGGCTCTTCAATCAATAATATCGTGTCCTGACCACTGTATCTTGGAGTATCTCACTGCACCTAGTAGTTGCGCATTAAAAATTCCATAAATAAATAAATAAATAAAACTGATGCCACACCAATAGTCCAGCACCTGGCGGACAACTCTTGGGTGTCAGCAACTCCCTCCAGCAGAGGGCAGCAGGGCTCAGGTAGGTCCGGCTGCAGGTCCAAGCATCAGGTTAGCTGATCAGAAGCAGGAACTTCTTATTTCCCTGTTGCTCAGAAATAGAGGTCAGTCAGCTGACCCTTGGAGTCACTTCTGTGAGACATGAAGGGTGTAGGTTCAGCCTTCCTTCTCAGCAAGCAGGGCAGCAGTAAGCAGGGCTGTAAATAGCAGGACAGTGAAGTGGCAGTCAATTTAATTCAATTAAAAACTTTTTTATTGTTTAGGTTAATAAAAACCATAACAATGTTACAGTAAATACAAGAATATGTAAAACGTGATACATAATTAAGCAAAATTTCATAGGCTTTACAGTATCTAGGAACCTTCCTTACAGCTCAATTAACATTACAACTGGGTTGTCATCAGTAAAAGTGCCATAGTGCTACAGAAGCATCATAAACAGACATTTCACCAGTAAAGTTTAAAACCACCAAGATATCACAATTCCTAGTTATTAATGTACTGAGAATTCAACATGACTTGCTGGCAAATAGTTATCAATAGGATGCCATAGTGCTCCTAGAACCCTACAATCTTCTAAGTAGAAGGCCATCATACACAACCCATTTCGCCCTTAAACTACGTTGAGACTATTACCGCCTTCATTCTTCGACATACCTATGTTCTTATGGACCTGCAGGGCAAGTGGATTCAGACTGAATAGCTTTTTCATATAAAATGAAGTCTTTCATCATGTTGCAGTTAAGCTTGGTGGCCACTGGATCGAGCCCTTTTATTATCACCCTCCTGCAGGACTGAGTGCTCCTGGCCGCCGGGAAACCCTCTGGGTAGCTGTTGCGCCATACAAGTTTAATAAATAAATAAATAAATCACATAAAAAATATTTTTCAATAATAAAACATGCTTTATTTTAAAAAGGCAAAAAGAACAACTGATGGACAGAATGCAGCCTTCATCAGCCAGGATAGCTTGGCTCCAGTGGCATGGAGAGCACGGGACCCACGTCTGGGCATACCTGTCCCACTCGGGTGACAAATGCAAAAAGAACAATTGATGGACAGAATGCAGAACAATGTCATACATTCACCCCAGTACAGAGATCTGGGCTTAATGCATTGTTTTTATGCTCACCATTGCATTTCAGTGGCAAAGTGAGCTAAAGAATGATGATGGATTTAACCTAGACCTAGACTTTGGAATTCTCTTCCATTGGCTATTCCAAAAAAGGAAAGCCATGTTCGTTTTCGAAGAGTAGTGAAAACCTGGCTCTTCAATCAGTAGGTCACTTTTTGTGTGGTGTCAGGATGTTTCTGCTCAATTAGCTCCAGGAAACCCTTACGGGTAGCTGTCGCGCTTTACAAACTCAATAAATAAATAAACCCAGATCTGTTTCTGGGGGTGAGTGTTTGAAAAGTTTCAGCACTCCATCCATTATCTCCTTGTGTTTTCTTGTTCACCCTAAGTTGGCAGGGTATGCACAGACGTGGGTCCCTTGCTCACTTTGCCACTGGATTCAAACTAGCCTGGCTGATGAGGGTTGTTACTCCAAAACCGATCCCAGGATGCTTGTTTCCGGTCCAGGGAAGACATGGATTGGCAGTTCGGGCTGGACTGTTCCCATGAGGCACACGGTCAAGACTGATTTGTATATAGCTGTATCTGAACTGGGGTGGCAAAGTGAGCTGAAGAATGATGATGGATTCAACCCAGATCTGTGACTGTGTGTGAGTGTTTAAAAAGTTTCGACACTTCGTCCATCATCTCCTTGTGCTTGCTTTGTTCTCCTTAAGTCGGCAGGGTATGCCCAGACGTGGGTCCCTTGCTCACTTTGCCATTGAATTCAAACTAGCCTGGCTGATGAGGGCTGTTACCTCGAAACCGGTCCCAAGATGCTTGTTTCCGGTCCAGGGAAGACATGGCTTGGCAGTTCGGGATGGAATGTTCCCCTGCAGCACAGGGTCAAGACTGATTTGCACATAGCTGTTTCTGAGCTGGGGTGGCAAAGTGAGCTAAAGAATGATGATGGATTCAACCCAAATCTGTGACGGGGGTGAGTGTTTGAAAAGTTTCAGCACTCCGTCCATCATCTCCTTGTGATTGCTTTATTTTAAAAAGGGGCATATACAAATCAGAATAATAAAATCCTGCTTTGCAGAGCCACATAGTCTACATGTCTTCCTACCATTGTAATTAGAAGATGATTGGTCGGCCAAGGACGGCATTGTGCCAAAACGAGTGGCCATCAGCTTTCTGTTTATATGTTCAAAGAATGTTACACTTAGGTATAAGGGCGGTGTCAGTTTCAGTGTGTGGGACAATCCAAACATGTGTGAAGCTGATTAGACTGTTTTTATCCTCTAAGAGAGTGCATTTTAGCAGCTTTATTTACTAATTGGTGAAATGCTGAAAGGGACAGGTTCTTTTTCCAAAGGTCTATTGTCCTTGTTGCTTCCAACGCTAACTGCAGATACTCACTATGGGTGGACTGAGGGTCTGTTTTCAATGCCAGCCATAGGGCGTAATTTAAAATGTTTCCTTGACTTGACCAAATTGTGGTCCATGTTTTTATTGTGGAGTTGCTTCTTCCCAGGGTTTGTGCATGAGGCCAAATTCCAAGCGAACTTGAGCAGGTAAAGCATTCTGTGGGAGGCCAAATACCCACTTGTATGTGTTAATTTGCAGTCAGTCCAGAAACGGAGCATCCTTACCGTGCATGGAGACCCTTGCGTATGTCACTTTGGGTAACAATTAACAGCGATGACCTCTAATAGTAACTTAAAGGAGGGTCCGTCCAGCTTCTTAGTACGCAAAATGCATAAATCAGGGCAGCTCCAGTTTTGGCGACATACTGTGTATGTGTTGGTAGTTTTAATCTATTGTCTATGTACAATCTCAGGTACTTGTAGCTGCTAACTTCTTCTAGAATTTTGTCTCTAAGCTTCAGTTTGAGCTGTGACCCAGGCCAATTACTAATAGTCATTTTCTTTCTTTTTGGTTATGTTAATTTCACGTTTGTTGACCGTGACATCGTTAAATGATCTTAGGAGACCCACTCTTGTTATGCTGACCAAGACTGTGTCATTGACATAAGAAATATGTGTCATTCTTAAGGTGCCCTGAAGCTGGAGGTGGGAGTTTGTCTGGGCGAGTTGTGGAGACATATCTGCCATAAAAAGATTGAACAGATGTAAAGCTAACACACAGCCTTGTTTGACGCCTATTACAGTAGGGATTTTACTCGATAATCTTGTGCCATTGACTATTTTACCTTGAATCCAGGTATGTGTGGACAACTGTTTAACGGCTCGTAGAATTCTTTCTGGAATACCTCACTCACTTAGTTTTCTCCACAAACGTCCCCAGTCTACTCAATCAAATTCTGCTTTAAAGTCGATAAAGCATAGGTGTCATTTTTTCTGCTTGTGCTAACACTTATCTGGTGTTAGGGTAACAGCTAGGATGTTTGTGGTTGTTCCAAACCCTCTGCGGAACTCCGGCTGATTGACTGGCACCAGGTTGTTCATGTTAGACCATTCAGCCATCTCTCTTTTCAAGGATTAGTGTTGTCTAGTATTTCGCTTCCGAGTCAATAAGCTCTATTAGCCTATAGTTGGCCAGGTTGGAACATTGTCCCCCCTAAAGACCGGGTATAATATTGACCCTCTCCAGCTCCCAGGAAATTAGCTTATTAGTTCCACCTCCTGATATAGAGCTGACCGTGGGATTGCCCAGTATTCGGGATTGAGTTTAAAAATAGCCTGCGGAATGCAGTTTGGTCTTGGGGCACTATCTCTTTGCCCTACCGTTATTACTTTCGCACCTTGTTTGATGGATAGTGTTGGATCTCCTGCCCAATTGGACAGTCCAAAGTAATACATAAATTGCTGATACCCATTTTTTGGGAGATAGTGATGACCTTTGTTTCAGTATCCCCAGTGTTTTCACTGCTGTCCCGCACTGGATTTTTTGAGCATGTACCATTGGTAAATGTCTTGGTTGGATGGTTGACCCAAGCACACTTTAATTGTTTATTACACTTGTGGATCTGCAAATATCATTTATGGTTTCCCAAATGCTCTAATGTTGGTTTGCTTAGCATTGAATCCGACTTTTGACTATTTTGGTTTTCAGGTCTTCCCAAAGTAGTTTATTATATTGCTTCATTGGGTTTTTTATTTTCTCCTATACATGCATTGGGGCATTGGCCTTTTTTTAAACTCTTGACTAGTCTTCTTAGTTCCTTTTTTAAGGCTTGGCATTTGTTTATAAGGCTTCTGATCGCTTGTCGACCTACCTCTTAGTGTATTTTACAGTTTGAGCACGAGTCTCAATGTGAAATCTGTTCATATATCAGTTTGGCTACAACTTGGCATCACGCTAGACTCCAAAGTCTTTTTCACCATGCTGGCCAAGTCAGGTCGTGAAATATGCGTCCAACTCAAGCGTTTCAAAAATTATAATTTTTAATGAACCAACTTTAACTTGTGCACCCATGTGCTTAGAAGGGTTTATGCTGCAATCCAATTGCTGATATGAGTGGTCACTTTGCTTGGTCTATTTGGATGCATATTTTTTTATCAAATGCGTCAGTAGGGTAAAGAGAGGATTGCATAATCTATTATTGAGCTAGAGTTCGCACAGTGATAGGTGCATCCTGAGGGTGCGTCCTGATTTCTACAATTTACTACTCTGAAGCATAGTTGTTCCGATGCAGTGACTAGTTGTTGTCTGTTAGAATCAGGGCATTTTAATGGAGGATGAGACTGTGGTGGCACTGCCCAGATTGCATTTTCTGATGCGAGATGCTCATCTTCGTCTGGGGTGTAAATTACTTTGGTGTTGAAATTGCCTGTGACAATTATCTCCCAGGTTGGGTTCACAAACACCATTTCAGTTATCACAGAGATAAAGTATTTGAATAGTTCAATCTTTTCTTGTGCATTAGGGTGTGCATAGACATTAATGAATATTACCGTTGTTGGATATTTGTGCCAATTGTTGTACTTGATTATTTGAAGAAGAGGGATATAGGACATTTGCTGCTTCAAGGTGAGGTTTAGTGTTGTTGATACATATACAGCAAGTCCCCCTTTTGCTCTCCTAAATTGGGGTGATCTTGTGGCTTTAACCTGATGGAGTGTAAAGCCTGCCAGTTATATAGGTTCAGTTAACCAGGTCTCTTGAAGAGCTATAATCTCAGTCCTGAAGTTCATGCTTTGCCCTCCTGGGGCTTGCTAGTCTATCGTTTAGATAGTCAGGCTTTTCTTGGCACGTTTAAGGCTGGCGCTAACCAAGACGACTGATCCTGGCTCCTATCGCTAGGCTGATTACGTTTTGTTTGTTTGCTTGTTCCCATTGTGCCACGGGAACTTTGTAGAACTGAATATAACAAGGTTGGACCCAATACAGTGCTTAGTCTTCTAGCTGACATCACCAGGGGTAGAGGGCAATGTGGCTTTGTGGGTTTTGAGGGTTTTGAAAGTGTTATACCCCGGGTTTCAAATTGATGGCTGGCATTTATAATTGAGAGCACAATTTCCTCTGTTCTCCAGGTGGTAAGGGTTTGTGCTGGATGCTAATAGCCCTCCTTTGAAAGAAATGTGACTGATGCTAATTCTGATGATTTAATATGCCTCAGAGTGGATAATTCAGCAAACAATTTCATTATATTTCCTCTGTTGAGGATATCCTGCTAGCCTTGTGAAACATACTGGGGTATTAGGAGGATTTACTGACTCAGACTCTCCTTTTGCAGGGAATGTGTTATAGGAAATGGGGTTATATATGACAACAAGGGCGCCCATTCGAGTCAGTACGGGACCTCGGGGAATATATTTAAACAAACAACAGTGATCCCAAGCACAAGAAGGATAGTAACCTGCAATGACTATAGACACAATGGACACTATATTGAAAAATGACTTGTCCAGCCGGACAGAGATCCAATTTTTACTATAAACAATGAATATTCTGAAGGAATACCTTCAACATTTCAAAGAGAGGGGCACAAGCCTGTACCAAAACATGTACAATTTGACATAGAAAGGAAGATAGTCAGAGAGTAAAACAGAATTCCTAGGCAAAAGCTGTTATTTTCTGTAAGTATCTCAATGACAGAAATTCCATTAAACACCATTACTTGCCAGACATGGCAGTCCATACATTTTTACAGTATATGGTGTTTTTAAATTCGACGGCGTTTCGATCTCATTTATTAAATCACAGAGATCATCATCAGGACAAGATATTGCCTAATATTTACAAGCCATGATAGCCGGTGGGTGGCCACCAAGGATGGGGGCCATGTACGTGTGGACGCCGATGGGGGTCCAAAGCTGGAACTGACTAGAAGTAGAGTTCCGATAATAGAATTGCGCGGTGAAATGACTCCCACGGGGCGGCCGGTAATGATTTAAACAGCGCGCCAGCCGGATGCTTAGTCGCGTAGTGGAAGGGAGCCTTCTCAATCGACTCGATTTACTTCCCGGGCCGTAGGAAATGGGGGGCAGAGGAGCATTTCCAAATCAGTATTTAGCTGGTGTGATTCTTAGGCTGCTCCATTACTGGGTCCATCACCTCTTTGCATTTTAACGCTAACTACTCTCATATCCCTTTGGAAGTTATAGTGTGGGTAGCAACCCCACCAGACAGCTTCATAAGGTTTCTATCGTTATCATTGCTTGTTAATGTAGTTACTCGACCCCCAAGTGTTTGTCCTTGGGTGGGTTCTGTACTATTGTTACTTCCATTATTTAATGCTAAGGGAGGATAGTCACATGTAGAGTTATATTTTAGTAGCGATTTTTCCAACATTGCAAGGGGCACAATCCTACCTACTCTTAAACCCTTGGGGGGCATATTAGCAAGGGGGCGATAGGCAATTATCGCTGATTTAGCGGCCGTTTTCGGCCGCTAAGCTGCGATAATTGTATCGCCCTATTAGCAAGCTGTCGCTAACTGATGTTAGCGACAGCTTTTAGGCGATAGCGAGCGGTTTGGGGCCCGTTTTGCATGTCAGCGATGTTTATCGAGAATGACATGCAAAGTGGGCGTACCCAACCAGTTAGCGACTGAAAGCAGTCGCTAACGTCGCTATCGCCTATTAGCAAGGCAGGCGTAGCATTGGAAATATTCGCGCTAAGCGCGAATATCTCCAAATGCTAACACCTGCCCAGACCAGTTCTTAGCCATGTTATCCATTGGGAGGTGGATAACATGGCTAAGAGCATTTCGTCGCTAATGCGTGAATATCGCTGTATTCTCAGCGATATTCACGCATTTCGCCCCTATCGCTGGATATTTTAGCACAATGGAGAAAAACGTTGCTAATAGCATGTTTTCTCCGCTAACATATCCAGCGATAGGCAGCGATAAAAAAATAAACGCTAAGCCTATTTAGCGATAAATATCGCTACTTGTTGGTAATATGCCCCTGGGTGTGTTGCTGGGAGTACTTCACCTTACTGCATTTTTTTATCATGGCCAGCTTGAGTCGGGCAGTTTCAGATGAATACGAGGAATTATCTATTGCATCATCTGTTGTTTGTGATGTTTCTAATGAATCAGAAATTAACAGTTTTTCCTTGATAATCTTCTCCTTGTCGGGGTTTGTTGAGATAGTTACTATTCCCATGTCTTGTTGCTCCTGCTTGCCCTCAAAAATGGGGTATAGTCTGTTGCTGCGTGACATCTTTCACTATACAGGGCTGCCATGGGCGCAGTTGGTGGATTCATTCCCGGCGCCAGCCCCTTACGGTAATAATGCCCGTAAGCATACTGAGTCCGGTCACCTTCAACTGATTTTTCCCGTTTGAAAGAGGACCGCGCTAACCTTCGACCGCCATCTGGCAGCCTGACTACTAATTTTGAATCTTTGTTGTGACAAGCAGAATCTGCCCAATTCTCTTTTTCACCGTCCTGATGAAGACCCGTATGTAAGGGAACACTTACCCTACACCGCTTCAGGTCAAAACGTAAACTACTACTCCCCGTACCAGCTTCTACCCCTAGCACAAATTAAACTGCTGATTTCAGAAGTCTGGTTGTTCGAAATCTTATGAACATTTGTGATACCAATGTGTGGCTCCTGTGGGAATCCAATATAAATCTTGTCTGTCTGAAAATAAGTATGTTTGACCTGCACCACGTTCCCTACCCTACACCACTTCCTACCACTTCTCGTTTTCCATCCCACCCCTTCCCCCCTTTGAGCACCAATATTAGCTAATTGATGATCTCATGCAATGTACACCAAGGTGTGGTTGAGTACTCTGTGAATAAATAACATTGTACTCTTAAACTTTACAGATTTTTTAAAAAATTATTTCTTTGATTTATGAGGGCTGGATTGAGGGCTGAACTGAGACAGGTCTTGAAGTCAGTGTAGGTGTTGAATGTGGGTAATCTGGTGCATGGACCTGAGCCTGGCTCATTATGATTTTACCAATTGGCATTTCGCTCTTTATTGGAGCTGTTAGTTTTACATCTGTATTTGGATTTACCCTAGAACGTTGGTCAGAAATCAATAGTGAATCTGGCTTTTGAGGAGTGAGCGGATTTGGCAGCCCCTCAATATTTTCTGTTGTTGAATAAATGACTGCTGCTGGATCCTGCTGGATCTTTTAAAAACGTGAATTTGCCACCGCGATTCAATTTCCCAAATGATGTTTGTATGGGCAATATCAGTTTACTGCCCTAGGCTTCCCTTGCTTTTATCATGTTGTCTGGGGCATTATCTGTCTTAGATTTCCTAGTGGTTTTTTTGGGGGTTTGATTGTTTTTGAAACAGCCTGTTGTCTGATCTTGCTGGATCTCATTTTCCCATAAACTCCTTAGGGATTTGATTTATTAGGTGTGGTGGGGGAAGGGGGGAAGCAGACACCAAGCTCACAAATTTTACCCCAACCTAGTAGGGCCATCTCTTCAAGGTAAGGCTTGACCCAATGTGGCTACACCAACAGCTATCCTACCATGATCTGTAACAGGTTGCTTATAATTTAAATTAATTTGAACTTCATGTTTATACTTTTATACTTTGTTCAAGGTCATACACCAGAACGTGTATGGCTGCAAGCAACTACAGCAGACAACAGGTTCCTCAAGGTGTCAAAGGGTGTCTCTCGGCGTCACAAGCTGTTGCACTGCAGCTCAGGGGTTTTTTGTCTCTGGGTTAGGCTGAGCAGTTCTGCATTTTGGTCACAAGCAACATGTGGATCAAGCGCCGACCAGAGGCCGACCAACTGGCCAAACACCCCACTCTATCCAGTGCGTCTGCATGTTGCATGCCTCTTTCTCCTTTTTAATTCAACTTTTGCGGCTACTGTAAGTCTTTGTACCCCTTCCCCAAGTGCTGCCGCTCACCACCACCAAAAAAGGCAGACCAAGCCATCAATGTTAAAGCTGTTGTAAATGGGAGAAGGCCGGATGCGAATAATGGGAATAGGACACGTTACAACGCAAACATTTACATCAAATGCTTTCACAATGTCGTTTTTACATCGCACCATCAATTATAATGCATGATTTTACAACGCATGCCATCACAACGCATTTTTAGAAACTACATTTACAACGCATTCCATTACGACGCATACCACTACAATGCATACCATTACAACTCACAATACTTTTAGGACAACAGTAGGGTGAATGTCCTGATTCCCTGTCCTGGTACCCACTTGTCTGAGACTAGTGTCAAATTTGTTCTGAGTGTGCTTAAGCAGAGCCTTTGTGATGTGGAAGTGCGATAGGAGAGTAGGAAGGGAGTATTCCACCCCCTATCAACCCCATGGACCATCCTGCCAATACCTATTTCCCCTTTGTCTCACTATCGTGAAGCAACATACAAAGACTACCTGCCAGCTACCCCTAGTCATGTGACCCAGGATATAGGTTGCAGTGCCAAGTGGTTGGGACAAGAAAATGGCAACTTTGTAAAAGTGGCAAGTTCAGAATTGTGACTTAAAATCCAACTTTACGACTGAGGAGGGATTTAGATTCTTTAGACACCAAGCTCGACATTCTGACTTTTTCCCAATTGGATGTTAATACTTATTCAATGTAATAAGATAATCTAATGTTATCCTAGGGGAGAGATAGGCCTTGCAGTATTGAAAAAATGAATTGAAGAGTTTTTACTACTAAGACCCGTAAAAGTGAAACGTACGTGTCCAACTTTATAAATGAAATGCACCCTGCCCAATGAGCCTTTAGGGCCTACTTTAGTGATGACATATTATTTTTTATTTATTTTATTTATGCGTTTTTATATAGCGCAGACTTTACCCGAATGCGTCAGAGCGCTTCACAAAGGAACAGAAAATTACAAATGAACAAAATACAAAAGCAGAAGATAAGTTACATGAAGTAAAGTGACAATTGTGAGCAAACAAAATACATGAGGTAGCAAACAGTGCAATACAGGAGGAGAGAGTGACAAATGTGCAGGTTACAAGAGAAAACAAAGTACATTTAGAGGTAATATACTGCAATATATGCTAGACACAGAGGCACAAGAACAAACGTTATGTAGGCAATGGTGGCACTTGAGCAAGTATCAAAAGCAAACAAAATGTGAGAGGTAGCAAACTGTGTTACAAGAGAAAAGTGGCGTGTGCATGTTACAAAAGAGAACCAAACACAGATACAAGGATAATACTACAATATATGGCAGACACTCCAACCACACGAACGCACTGGGAAGGCACTTCCATAGTCATGGAGAATAGAGTTTTCAGTGATGGGAGGTCTTCCTTCAGATAATAGAGAGGGTGTGAATTACTTTAGGAAGTGTCTTTTGAGGAGGAGAACTTTGAGGTCCGTTTTGAAGACCTGGGAGGAGGTGGTGGTCTGGAGCTGAGGCGGAAGTGAGTTCCATATTCTCACTGCGTTTCTTGAAAAGGATTGGGCCATCGATCTTTCGTTCTTGAAAGTGGGGCCTGGCAAAAGCTTTATTTTGCCAGGCTGAAATGGTAGCTTACATCTGCAATAACAGGCTGTAATAGCAGGCCTGAGACATGTTTAAATGGCCAGTACAGAGGGTGGACCAATCAGTGCTGCAGGCCATCTAGTAGCATTTAATTTAGAATCCCTTGGTACATGTAGTACCACTCTACTGGGGATTTGAAAGTAAAGTAAAGGTGCCAAATGGGGTTAAGCTAATTCTATCATGTTTAAAGGAAAGATCACAAGCATTTTTAGCACTGGCTATCAGTGTTAAAGTGCATAGAGTCCCAAAAGCAAACAAAAATGGGTTCCAAAAACAGGAGGGTGCAGGCAAAAAGTTTAGGGACGACCCTGCACAAAGGGCCAAGTCCACCAATCCTTTTTTACTATAATGCAGACATTTAGAGCATGGTTATGCTGGCACCCCAGTCAGACATGCTGCTTCTCTGTTGCAGTGACTTAATGCCTTCTTTGCTACTCACTGGGCCTTTGCAATCTGTATATGTGAGTAGGTTACAAACAGGAAACAGGTGGAAGAGAATATAAAGTTGTAATGCATCCCCTACAAGATTCAATTCCAGATTTTCACATGAAAATGTATTAAATACGCCCTAAGATACTCTTGCTTTCCATATAGGTAGCTTTGACTGACACCAAGGCTTATTTTTTAAGACTAGTGTTGGAGGATTTAGGAATCAGCAAACACAATTCAGTGCAGGCAAGAGAAAGAGCAGCAAATATCCATACAAATGTTGACACTACTAAAAGCAATAACGTGAAAGAACAAAATGTTCACATGCGTAGATTATTAAAGACTCTCATTTGGCTGCTTTTACTTTTTGGTTTCTATCGTTTTTAGATCAAGTTTAGAGGTAGCATGCATGAGCTGCGCTGTGAGGCATGCTGTAAATCACTCTTTGTGGGCTTTTGGCACGCCCATGCTTTCTATTTGGCATTTTGTGTGATGTTGTAAATTGCTGTCTTTTCATTGGTGCATTGTCTGAGTTTGCCCTCCTTTGTGTGCTGGTTTTCCTCTCATAGTAGGTAAACAAAGGAGTTAGGTCCTTGTCGGGACTGAGGGGGGGCTGGACCGTTATACTATTCAAACAAAAAAGGATGCCCGGACCCTCATATCTTAATCTGACAATTATTTGGTGAAGACCAAGCACAAATACATGGAGCGAGCCTGGTGAGGTACTTTTATTTATACCATCACTCATGTTTTTTTCTTTTTCTGTAAAGGACTTAGTGCCAGATGTAGGTAAGTATATTTTACTGATTCATAAATACCGAATTTTACCGAATCGGTATTTATGAATCGGTAAAATAGAAGGGGGGAGATGTAGATAGAATCGGTAATTGATTCCTATGGGCATTGAAGCCCATAGGAATCAAAGGGCATTACCGAATCGGTATTTACCGATTCGGTAAATACCGATTTCTGCAAGGGTGCAGGGGGTGTCACTTTGACACCCTCTAGCACCCTGAATTGAGGCATGTGTGACATGTGGCACACAGACATGCTCTAAGGGCATGTCTGTCTGTCACATGCCATAGGTGTGCATGCACACATGTGCATGCACACCTAGAATCGGTATTTTACCACCCAATGCAATAAAATACGGATTCGGTAAGGCCTGTGTGACTCAGAAGAGTCCCAGCTACATCTCAAAATTACCGAATCGGTAAAAATACCGATTCGGTATTTTACCGATTCTGTAAATTTACCGATTCGGTAAAATTGGGCCCCTACATGCCAAATTGTAAATACCGGTCGGTAACGGCCGAAATCTGCCGTTACCGACCGGTATTTCGGCTCCTACATCTGGCCGTTATTCTTTTAGGCAAGAAAGGATATACATTTACACTATCACAAAATTTAAACAATGGTGACAAGAAAAAATCAAACAACATCAAATTAACAGAGAACGATAAACATTAAAAGTACATTCCATCAATGTTTACAAATCAATTCCTGTTTAAAGACAAACAAAGCGACGTGAAAGCAAGAGCAAAGACAATATATCCTATATTATCAGTAAATCACTTAATGATATAAATGGCTCTTGTAGATGTGCAGACACGTTTCAGGTTCGAATACCCAGTTATTGAACCCTCATCAGGGCTTTGTGAATTGTCTGTGTGGGGCATAAAAACAATAAAGTTTTATTGAAGACCTGTGTGCCTCAATGTTACCTCTTATAGTAATGTGGAATCAAAGAAGAGGGTACCTGTATATTTCAGGCTGACGGCATTATCATTAATAGGCCTGGGGGACGATGTTTCAAACTTCTACTTTTGTAGTGAATGAAACAAAGGCTGGATGAAGAATTTTGGCGACATTTTACTACAAATGTTCAGATGCACGCATCTTAATTCTAATTCAACCTACCTCCGTATGCACCGTCCGGCGCATCGTGGAGGAAGGAGGTTGTGATCAATATGGCAGGGATCCTGATTAAAAAAGAAGAAAAGGGACGTAGTTGTCCAGTCCTACTACCCATTTGAAAGGTCAATATAAATTCATTAAAGTGACCCCATACCTTATGGCTTCATCCTTTGTTATGAGGGCATTTCGAGTCTCTTTCAATGAATAGTTGATAGCTTAGCACGAGGCGACCTAATGGGAGAGGGGAGAGCCAGTCAGGACCGGGAAACAGCGGGACTGATGAATTAATGCACCCGGGGTTCTTATTTTACATACTGTGGCGTACCTGGATGTGCGGCTGAGTCAAATCTCCAGGTGTCTTTACAGAAAGTTTTTGGTATTTCCTTATACCCCCAAGCGTGCTGTGATGGAAAGCAATGAGAAGGGAGGGGGGTTACATTAAATGAATGGCCCAATCGCTATGTCGGCATCATACTACAAAGAGCACCCGCTCGTTCGTACCTGAAAACACTCACTTCGGTACTGCGATCGCTTCCTCCACCGTCAGGTTCACACTGGAATACCTGGCTGGTGGCGGCGGCCATTTCTGCCTAATTAAAGGATCAAGAGTGCCGTGTACAGGGGCATTCTGGGACGTGTAGTCCCCGAACAACTTTACAGCCAACAAAAGGTCGGAAAAATCTGGTGAATTCAATTCTCCCTCTCAATGTCAAAGCTGGTCAATGCAGTCTCCTTCTCCTGCTACAACACCCTCTGCATGCTTCGGAGGATCTACAAGTGGATCCCGACCGAAACCAGAAGAACGGTGACCCAAGCCCTCGTCAGTAGCAGGCTGGACTACGGCAACGCACTCTACGCAGGAATCCTGGCCAAACACCTACGACGACTGCAACACATCCAAAACGCCTCCACTCGCCTGATCCTCAACATCCCTCGGCGCAGCCACGTCACCTCCCACCTAAAAGACCTGCACTGGCTCCCCGTCAACAAGAGGATCACCTTCAAGCTCCTCACCCAAGCACACAAAGTACTCCACAACACCGGACCAGCCGACCTGAACAGCAGACTCAACTTCCACACCCCCCGCCCGCCAGCTCCGCTCCGCTAGCCTCGCCCTCGCCGCCGTCCCGCGCATCCAACAAATGACCTCTGGTAGCAGATCCGTATCCTTCCTCGCCGCTAAGACCTGGAACACCCTCCCCACCCATCTGCGGCTGACCAAAGACCTGCTCACCTTCAGAAGGCTCATCAAGACCTGGCTCTTCGAGCCGTAGCAGCACCCCCCCTCAGCGCCTTGAGACCCTCACGGGTAGGTAGTGCGCTTTACAAGTTTACTGATTGATTGATAGCGGAGAGGAATAATTTATTACTCCCACTCCAGCAAGTGCAACAGTTGGGAAAGTGTTGGGTTGCATAGGAGAATAATTTACTATTCCAACTCAAGCAAAATAATTCAAATTAATTAACAACCAATTAATTAATTCTTTTTGTTTTACCTCCCACCATATTCCCCTATAAATTACACCACCAATATTGTAAAACATAACACTATTAACATAAAAATTAAACATTAAAATTTAAGAAGCATTTTAAAAACAATGAATAATAAATTAATTCACACATATAAAACTATAAAACAGCTTAAAATAAATATTATAATAAAAATAAAAATATATTAAAATATATATTATATTATATTAAAATTAAATTACTTCCCAGCCTACTTCCCTATCAACCCACAACCCACTCTTAAAAAAATGACACAAATAACATATTGAACAATTAATGAATAGTTATTAATAACCAATTGATAAATAATTAGCAATAAATTGTTCATCACAATTAACAGTAGAGCATTTTAAATACATAATAATCAAATAATTAAAAATCTAAATTAATTAATTATTAATTAAATTACTTCTCACCCTATTCCCCTATAAACCTACAATACGCTCCTAAAAAAATAACACCATTAAGATATTTACCAATTTATTATTAATATTTAACAACCAATTAATAACTAACAATAAATTAATTACCACAGTTAACAATATAAAATATTAAATACATAGATGTTCATTAATTAAAAATATTAATTCATTATAATTAAATTAGATCCTACCCAATTCCCCTATAAACCCACAACCAGCCCCTAAAAAAATAGCACAATTAAGATATTTACAAAATAATTATTATTAATTAACAACCATTAATAACTAATTAATTAATTACCACAAGTAACAATATAAAATGTTAAATACATAAATATTAATTAATCAAATGTATGTATTAATTAATTATAATTAAATTACTTCCCACCCTATTACCCTATAAACGCACAACCCGCTATGGAACAAAATTGCCACATGTTATTAAAATAAATTGATACCTTCTAAAAATTATGATTACATTTATTATAATTGAATTACTTCCCACCCAATTCCCCTATGAACCCATAACCCGCAATGGACAAAAATGCAAAATGTATTTAATTAATGACTTCTAAAATGTTAACACATCTATTAAAAAACAAATGCAATACTTACACAAAAAAATAGAACACATGCATGTAAAATACACACTAAAATACATAACACTAAATCAAACAACAATATTTTTAACAATGATATTTTTGCTTTTGATATTAATAACATTACTTACCTTCAACTCAATATTCTTGACAACGATATTCTGACCGTCAATTTTTTTGTAGTCTGAGATTTTGGACTTGATATTTCTGCTACTCAGTATTTCCAACTCGATATTATGTCTGTTCACTCTCACACTACAAAGGTCACATCTTCCAGGGTCGGACTGGCCATAGGCCATCACACTGTGCCCGAGGGCTGGTCTGAAAGGTCAGTGTGTGGGATTTTTTTTTAAGGTTTGTTGGCCTTTTTTATCTGTTGGGTTGCTTTCTATGGTTGATTTCATTCATACTACTACAAACAATGTGCCATGCAGTCCCTAATAATACATAGGATCTGCGCGTTAAGACAACATAAATTAAGGGATTGGTATCCAGACATATTCCTGACACCCCCACAGGTTTTGCTAGCCTTTAGACCAGCTAGGTCACAGTGCCACTGTAAACCCCCTAACCGTACGAAGGAGCGAATAGTTTCTGGCAGCTATCAAAACATGACAACCCTTGATCCTTCGTGTAAACAGTACAATACTTTTCTCTTAGTCACTCGTGCTTATTCGGTCTCAGAAATATACACAGAATAAACGATGGGGACATTTTCAATAAGCATTTATTGAACCAGCGTCAGTCTAGTATAAAACATGTTTGCTGCGACAATAATTAGACAGAAACAGATATATAAGATTACAAGCATCAACAGAGTAATTAAAAGATAGAATTCTACCATGGTGCTAAAACAGTAAATATATGCAGGCTTATCAATACATGGTAGTTATTGAGTGCACTCCCATGTTGCAATCCTATATAGGTGTACCTAGCATATATGTGGGTGTAAAGCCAAGAATCCCTTAGGAAAGCACCAACCCCATTATGTGATAGGAGAGCATGAAGGACCCCATCTTGGTCCTGAGTTTGACACTCCGAAGGGATGTCAGACCACTGCATGCTGGAGTTTCTGCATGCAGGGACTTCAGCGTCTCGTGTCAGCATGGAAGCCTCTCCTATGGTTACCAAGTGCAGATGTGGTTCTTTTATACCCGAAAGGTACCCTCAGGAGTTCTACCTAGATTTGTAAAGGAATGTGGGTGTCGTT